>NC_137893.1:131018039-131755539 GCF_963455335.1 Martes martes
TTCCTACCTTCCCTGCAGTGAGAATCTCTTGATGGGGTCAGTCATTAAAAAAATGACTATGCAGGGGCGCCTGGGTGGCTCAGTGGGTTAAAGCCTCTGCCTTTGGCTCAGGTCATGGTCTCGGGGTCCTGGGATCGAGCCCCACATGGGGCTCTCTGCTCAGCAGGGAGCCTGCTTCCTCCTCTCTCTCTGCCTGCCTCTCTGCCTACTTGTGATCTCTGTCTGTCAAATAAATGGATAAAATCTTTAAAAAAAAAAAATGACTATGCAGGGATGCCTGGGTGGCTCAGTGGGTTAAAGCCTCTGCTTTCGGCTCGGGTTGTGGTCCCAGAGTCTTGGGATCAAGCCCCACATAGGGAATCTCTGCTCAGCAGGGAGTCTGCTTCCCCCCCCCCTCTGCCTGCCTCTCTGCCTACTTGTGATCTCTGTCTGTCAAATAAATAAATAAAATCTTAAAAAAAAGAAAAAAAAAGAAATGATTATGCAGAAAATATAATGGTGACAAATGCTGTGGTGATTCGTTACTTGGTATTGCCAGAGTTTATAAACAGTAGGGATTTATCTATTCTAGGATATTAGAGAAGGCCATCCCTGAAAAGGTAAGTTTTCAGCTGAGATTAGGAGTATGAACTGAATAAATGGTAGCTTGACAAACTCAGGAGGGGAAGTAGTCATAGCTAAAGCAGCAGTATATTCAAAGGGCCTGTGGTGGAGAAATGGTGTTTAGTTGGAGGATCAGCAGGAAAATCAGTGTGGTGCTCTGGGCAGGGAAGAAGTGGCACGGCAAAGGCTTGGCTGAAGACAGGAAAGGTCTTGTGGGTCACTGGGAGTATTTAGGTCTTTACCTTAAAACTAATAGGAAGCCTATCAGAGTTTTTAAGGGAAAAGAAGAGATGTTAAGTGAGTGGGTTGGGTGAGTGATAGAATACACTTAGAGATGCATTTTAAGAGCTCACTCCACACAAGTGTAGAGAATCTGCGTTGCTCAGCTAGTCAGTGGTGAGACTGACGGCTCGGATGAGACAGCTTGGAAGGGAGAAGAGCATAATTGAGAAACATGCAGGATGCCTCTGCCACAGACCCTGGTGATGAGTGGGAGATGGAGAGAGAGAAAGAGGAGCCTTTATGGATGACTTATCAGTTCCGTCTTGCCAAATCAGATGGCTATTTGTGTCCTTTATCAGGAAATCATTGGGTGGAATCCATCTCTGTCAGGACAGATCATGACTTTGTTAATTTATATATTTGTGCCCAAATGTTTCCTGAGAATCATACACCAGAAACTGCTCTATAGGGGAAAAAAAGGGGGGTGGAGAAAAATCTTTGTTCTAATATAACTTTCCTCAGATTCGATACTCCTCTTATCTTTAAGCCCATGATTCAATTATTGTAAGGTAATAAATTTTTATGTAAAGTAGATCCACCTCCCTTTCAAAGGCATATAATTTATGGCAGTTGACACAATATTTAAGAGAGAAACCACCCTTTTTGGCTTTGTTTGAGCAACTGCGTGACCTAAATAATGCCTTATTTATAGCCTAATTCAACTGGGTCTGGATCAACCTCAGTGAAACTGGAACATAATTGCATGGTGGTTCAATTTATTTAAACACATCTACTACTTGTTACTATTCAATAGGGACTGAAGTTTCAATCCATGATCCATGACAATATTTAAGAATCCTATTTGTAGACAAGTTCAGATTAATGGCTTATAGAGTCATGTAGAAGTAACAAAGGCATGTCTTGTATTTGGTTTTCCTGTCCATCCATTTCTTTGGTTCAATCTTTGACAAATTTCTCAGGCCTTTCAACCACATCACCCTAGACACAGTCAACTTTAGGAGGCTGCTACAGTTGGCGGTATGTCTTCTCTCTTATCTCCTTATCTGTCACCTCATCTCCAGTTGAAAGCAAGGACATATATCATTGAATTCTTATTTATAAGTAGGTCACCTTTATCTGGAGGGTGATGGGGGAAAGAGAAAAGCAGGTAAGAGGTTGCCTCTACCAGCTTTATTGATTGTGTGCCCAGGAGTTTGCATACCATCTTATCATCCTCACTCTTCTCTTTCCTTCTGACTTACTTTGCAGCTACTAGTTCACTGTAGTATTCTGTTCCCCAAACCCAAGAGCAGGAAATGAACCATTTCCTTGTTTAGATGCCCTTTATGAATAATTATGTCTCTAGAGAAAACTAGACTTCGTGAAACACTATTAGTGGGAACTCAGTTGTTGCTGAATACAGTCATAGGAGGAGACTATATGGTCCTACCATATATAGACCCCCAAAATCTGAGCACCAAAACAAACCAGCAGCCTCCTTCATAATGCCCATGCCACCAAACCCCTGATTTTCACCTCTCCTGTACTTAGACCTCCTCATTCAGCACTCTTCTTTCTTTGGTGACCCTGACGTGCCTGTCTACACAGCAAACTACGAGAAAGAGCAGGGTCAGTCTGGTACAGGTCAAGGACAGGAACTTTCACCAGGACAATTGAGTTAATCATCCCTTTGAAGTGAGGTGAGCAGAAGAGAAAGGAGAGATTTGGCTTAATCTAGGAGTTATGGATTATATTCTTGTACCTTCTTTAAACTCCTGTGGCAATTGGTTAATATCACTTATGGAGGTTACTTCTATCTCCAACATATACCACTCAATGCCAGCAACCTTTATCAGCATGACCACAGTGATTACATATCAACCAATCTTATTAGATCCTGATTCAAATACACTGGGGGAAACCCCCACATAATATTCACAGAACTATTTGAAATTTGAATAGATACTTGATAATAAGAATTAGTATCATGTTGGGGGTGTGATAATGGTTTAGGGTGATATTATAAAAGAATCCTTATCTTTTGTAGTATACATTTTGAACTATTTGGAGACAAAAAATGATGCCTGGGATTTGCTTCCAAATAATGCAAGGGTGGAAGTAGATGCAGGTTTAGATGAAACAAGATTGTCTGTAAGTTTTTCACTATTGAAGCTGAGTAATAGGTTCATAGGGATACATCACATAATTTTAAATACATATTTGATTTTTTTCTTGCTAACATGTGAAAATAGTAATCTATGGCATTTATCAAGAATTTATTTCATGTCACCGACTTTAAAAATATTTTTCCATTTAATCCCGACATCAAGTAGATTTGTATTATTAGTTTCATGTTATACCTGAGTTTGCTAAAGTCAAAAGAGATAAGGTACATAGCTGGGAGGATAGCAGTTCCAGGCCCATCTGATTCCAAAGACTACATCCTTTCTACTACAAAGGACTGTGAATAATTTCAGGGCTATTCCTTTGGAAGTGCAATAGCTTCCTCTCCTACTCACACACATTACATTACTATTTGGTTTGCCTTCACAGATATGACTCACCTGTCTGATGATAGTTTCAGATATGCCTCTTAAAACTTCTGCCATTATAAAACATCAGAGAAGCTAGTTTGATTAGCAAGCGTGATGAAATGATTAGCTAGAAATGTCATTTTCCTATTTCCTTAATTTTCCTTTCTGTATGGTACCGGAAAAACTAAAAAGTATTGAGAAGGTCATGTTACTTGCCTGCAATTTTTCACTTCTTAATTAGTGTCACATATATATATGACATATATATGTGTGTGTCTGTGTGTGTGTGTTTATAATATATATATAATATATATTATATATGCAATAGTATATATCAATATATATATCATATATATATCAATATGGTATATATCAATAGTATATATATATATCAACGATGGGTATAAACAATGGGGCCACCTTGGCCCATTTTTAAAGAAACCTTGGGTTACCACCTTGTTGGCAATCGTCATTGCTGCTGTCTGCTATTATTGTGGCCCAGGTATCAGTAATTTGCAGCAAGATCCTATGGCCTGTTTTCCTAATGCCTTTGGAGGGGAAGCAGTGTGTGGCAGAGGAAAGAGCCCTTGAGCAAAGGGGCAAGACCTGGGGTGTTGAAGAGCTTCACCTATACAGCAAGTCAATTTAACCCATCTCACTTCATTTTTCAAACTTCTATGAAATCCAGAACTTGTCTCTACATAATTATAAATTCCCTTTCAGCTCTATTTTTCTCTCCTCGGGTGCTTATCTCATTGCACCTTATAGTAAATGCTTCTTAATCCTCTTGTCTTCCATTCTCCGTGTTAGTCTCTAAATTACTTGATTACTTATATAAAGGCCAATTGAAATAGGTACAAATGAAGGGAGAACTTCTGATTAACTTTTGTTCGCAGTGGAAGTTTTACACTAGAGTGATAGCCTAGCCCATTGCTGGAGAAAAGCAAGGGAATGATGCTCTCTGCTCTGCAAAATGGATTCTGCCAAGGAAGCCTGTGGTCTGATTAGAAGTGCAGATTTCCAGGCCATTATCAGCATTTGATGGATTCCTTAAGCATTTATGAATATATTTGTTTGGAAAGATGGTTTGTTTATATGTTGCTCAAGTCAGGACATAATGGCAAAATCACTGTATCATCTCTTATTACCAATTCCTCTGAACCACCCAGTTCCCACAGAAGCCATTTGAGAAACATTAACTACTCCCTAAAGGGAAAGTTGTAGAAAAACCTGCATTTACAGGTCATTAGTTACCTTCTGAATTACATTACCTCAGTTATTTTTAGATAATCTCACTAATCTGGTATTCAGGGTAATTTCTAAATAATTTAGTCCCTGATGTATTTGGATTTCCAAATTCAGACCCTTCAGAAAGTACACAGGGAAATCTTAGAAAAGGGAAAATTTATGACTCGTGCCAAAGAATTTCCCATTTTGAAACCCAGGGTAGTTAATCTAGGTAGATATTTCCTTCCCCCTGTTTGTTTAAGCCAGAAAAATAATTTAGCATTTATTTATATTTAATTCTCCAACATTTTCAGTAATTAAAAAAGTAAATGCTATCTAAAGTTTTTTTTTTTTTAATTGTCATATAGTTGACATACAAAATTCATCACACATTAGGTTCAGTTATACAATACAGTGATTTGACGATGGTAATGAGTTTCTTAAAGGCTCTCCTTCATTGTTTTCCATTGTTGAGGTCAGTTTATGAAAACGCTACAGCAGGACATGTGCCCAGAAGACAGAGAACAAAGCTGTGCTCCAGGGGGAGTAGGGAGCCCAGTTTTCAGGATCTCTAACATTAGGCAATGTAAAATGGGGTTTGCTTTTTCCTTCTTGTAGTGGGATTGCCATCACAGGATTTTGAAGAAGGAGAAAGAATGAAGTAACACTCATATATGCCCACCCAGGTCACCAGTGTTCAAAGACCCAAGAAATTCCTTTGGACCATTATTATTATTATTATTATTTCCTTTGCCAGAGAGAGAAAGAGAGGGGGGAACAGGAGCGAGGGAGCAGCAGGCAGAGGAAGAAGCAGGCTCCCAGGGGCACCTGGGTGGCTCAGTGGGTTAAAGCCTCTGCCTTTGGCTCAGGTCATGATCTCAGGGTCCTGGGATCGAGTCCCACATTGGGCTCTCGTCCCACATTGGGCTCTCTGCTCAGCTGGGAGCCCGCTTCCTCCTCTCTCTCTCTCTCTGCCTGCCTCTCTGCCTACTTGTGATCTCTGTCTGTCAAATAAATAAAAAAAATCTTAAAAAAAAAAAAAGAATAAGAAGCAGGCTCCCCACTGAGCAAAGAGTTGGGGGGTGCACCGTGTGGGACTTGATCTCAGGACCCTGGGATCATGATCTGAGCTGAAGGCAGACAGTACTCCCACGGAGCCACCCAGGCGTCTCTCCTTTAGGTCTTGAGGCTGACAAATAGCACAGAACTCAGGATGTCTGACAGAATGTCAGGTTTATTTGATTACATTCTTGATTATTGCTTTTCATGCCACTTCTTATTCCTTGATAAAACTCTGTGATTTAGCCTCCATTTTCCTTCTGAAGTTCAGTATAGGCTTTTAAATTTAACTTTACTCATCGTCAAGGAGAGGCTCCAGTTGCCAATCTTTTCTTTAAAAAAAAAATTAAAAATAAACAAAACCCCCGCAATTCTTTAATCTCTTAATCCATCTTCCAGTGAGTACAACGTTTTTCTTATGGCATCTTTATTTTCCCAAATCCTTTCTTTAGAAATGCAACATGTAGGCCATATAGTCACGGAGAATGAATCTGTTAGAATAGGCATGGGGTCAAAATCTAAGACATTTCAGTGAAATCTAGAGGGGACTGAGTGGGTTCGCATGAATCTTTTTTGTCTGGACTCCCTGTCCCTCACCCCTTTCCCTCTCCACTCACCCCCTTCATGAAAGCAATGCATAAGAATATAATCTGCGCAAAGGTAATTTTTTTGTAAAATGACTTTAGAGCATAGAGTGAAAACTGAAAAGAGTATAGCAGGGAAGGAAAGAAGAAATCAAAAGCAAGGGTTGTGTTACCCAGGTCGTTTGTTTTCTATATTTCTGAGGTTTTGATACCTGGGCTGACCCTGGAGGGACTTCCATTCCCCAGGGAAAAAGTTGATTCCTAGAGCTAATGCTTCAGTCTCCTGGGAGCATGCTTTTCATATGCAAACCACCCATATCCAAGCCCCCACCCCGCCCCAAACAGCCTCCTTATCAGGCCCTTGCTCTCTAGGCCACAATTTCCCTGGCCCAGGACCAGGTATCAGCAAACTACCTGAAGCTCTTACGTCAGGAACCCACTGAAAGTATTCAAATTAAGTTTTGCCTGCTTACCTACCTTCCTGTGAACGCCACAATAAAGATCCTGGTTCCCATTTCCCCTGCTCTCAGGCTCTGGCCTCCTGACCCACCCTGGTGCTGCCCTATGTGGCCCTGAATGACCTGGGAAGGGTAACAAATTATCTTTTCAGTAGTCATCATCTCCTGATCTGTTGACCTCGCTGTACCTGATTGAAAACAAAACCAATATTTAAAACAGAGGGTGTGTCATCTAAATGGTTACACTGTGTAGACCTGAGATTTCAAACTCATCAGGACCTTCAGAGAAGCTAAATAGAATGTGCCTCTTGAGGACTGAGTGGGGAGCCCCCCTATTGTTAAGAGGGACCATGACACATTTCCAGCCCATGTGTTCAGGATTCACGAGTGTGAATGTTGAGTGGGTTTTCGTAGCATTCCCCAACCTTGGCTTCAGAGCAGCCCCTCAGTAGAGAGCTAGAAGGACACAGGGAGCTGAGGCAAGATGTGGCCAGATTACACCTGCACAAAGCTGGTTCCTAGATCAGCGGCTCCAGGAAAAGAGGGGTCCCATGCCTTACACGGTTCAGATTTTCTCGTGTCCTTCATTAAGCCAAAGCCCTCCCTGCTTATGTGGCAGCAGATTGCAATCTCAATGGCTTTGGGTTTGTGGGGCAAGCTGTGGTCCTTCAAACTGTCACATTCCTGAGATAGTAATTTATTTGCATCATATCCTTTCTTCGTCATCTGACTTCCCTTACCTCCACTCAGCGTTCACCTGGTTTAGGAAGCTTGCCTGGTGGAGTGACCCAGGCTTTAAGCCCCAGGGACGGAGAGCTTACTTACTTTTCATTTTTTGTTATTATGATGGCCGCACTTGCCTACCTTCAATGATCGCTGAGCATAGGGGGTCCAAAGCTGCCTCTGGGACTCTCTAACGGGTTCCAGAAGCAGTCTTTGCTGTCTGCATTTTGTGGCAGCAACCTTAACTCTTGATGGTAGTTAGAGTAAGTGACCCTTAACATTCTGATAACTCTCTTTGCCTGTTGATCCAGGAGTGTGAGGAGCCCAGATGGACTGGCTGGTGGCCAGAGCTTTAAGTCTATTGAAAGCCATACTGTGTGCACTGGTGCAAGTAATTCCCCTGGAGACCACAACACTTAGTCTAGCAAGATCTACATGTTCAGAGATGGGAAATCAAGTTCTACAACCGAGCTTATTGAAAATAATGGTGAAAGAGGCTACCCTGTTTCACTTTTTGATTCCACGGCCTGTACCATTTTAGTGGGCATCATCTAGCAATTAGTACCATGTGTTGGCTGTGAGATCAACATACATACCCTGTCCTGAAAAATAACATCCAAATCCCAGAGTTTGGTTCCTAAACAGATATCTCAGTTAAGCCTTTCACTCACCGTTCCACTCTTCTATTAGACAGACTGCTTCCAAGTGATGTATTATATGGTAGGGCCAGCAATTGCTGTGTAATGGTGAGTAACGTGGCTCTTTAAGAATGGATCCTATTATTTAAGATGGTGTGGCAAGGGATGTCATGCTGAGAAATCAGACATTTTGTAAGTCTGCTGATCGTAAGGCAATCCCATAGCCAGAGAGGCTATCAATTCTGGTACGAATAATTCACTGCCCTCCCAGGGAGGTATGGCTTCCCTATAATCAACCTCCATCGAGTAACTGCATCTTCTCTCCAAGGAATGCTGTCATTTAGAAGGCTTACCATCTGTCTCTGTCAGCAGGTTTGTCATTCAGCTGTGGATCTAGCTAGAACATGGTTGGCGAGAGGGCATCCATGATATTTTGTGCATCTGTAGTGCTGCTGCCTGCCTCCATGATTGCTTGGTACATGAACCCTTTGTTTTAGCAGAGCAGTAGCTGACGTTATATGTTGTGTTGAGTGTCTCCTCCTTTTAAATTCTTTTCAGAATTTTTAAACTCTTTTCAGAGCCAGAATTGGCTCTGGACTAGTCCTATAGGTCTATCCACATGACTTCCCTCAAATTCTTTATTTCTAATCTTCCAATTTTACTTTTTCCAATATCATGATCAACCAGCCAAGACATTTGCGTTGCCCAGAGTTCATACATATCTGTACCTCAGATATATTTCTCTCTCCATTCAAACTGAAAAACTGAGCCACATTTCTTGCAAGCTCTGCCCACTGGGAGCATTTCCTCTCACTCTCATTCATGAGGTCCATCCCAAGTGGGAGCACATGTGGCAGCAATCCATTTTGGACAAGGGTGCATAGATCTAGCTGGCCTGTCCTTGAAACTGGCCTGAGATTTCTCCTTCTTGGTCAATATTTTCAAGTGAATGAATAAGTCTTAATGGAACAAGAGGCACCATTTTAAAAAGACAGATGTTGTGGGAGTCTATATCACCAGTTCCTGTGGTTTTCTTTTGTTTTCTGAAGCTGTTCTAGCCTGATCCTGAATGTACTATTTCCAATATACAATGGATTGCTGTGGTTCCTGACTTTGTGAGTTGGATCATACCCAGCTCATGGTGGGAAGCTCTGATCGCATGATGACCCATGGTGAGATACTCAGTGTCTACTAGAATCTAGTGACATACCAAAACCCATTTTCCACTGATGATGTATCTTTTTTATATGTATAGTAAACTTAAATAAAAGGCTTAAAAAAGAGTCAAAGGTTCTCTCACTAAATGCTGTGCATCTTTCTTAGTGAAAGCTACAAGGAGTAGCAATGGAGTCTTTACCCTGATGGTGATTTCTTAGCATAACTTCCCAACTATGTATATTAGTCTGCTGGAGCTGCCGTACAAAATACCATAGACTCTGTGGCTTAAATGATAGATTTTTTTTTTTTTTCACAGTTCTGGAAGCTAGATGTCTATGATCAATGTGCAAATTCTGGCCACTTGGTTTCTGGTGAGAACTTTCTTCCTGGCTTGCAGACAGCTGTCTTCCCACTGTCCTTACCTGGTTTTTTTTCTCAACCTTGCGTGAGGAAGAAGCAGGCTTTCTGGTATCTTTTCCTATAAAAACACTAATCTTACCAGATCAGGGCCCCATTCTTATTACCTCACTCAAGCTTACCTAATTCTTTTCCAAATATGGGCACATTGGAGATTAGAGCTTCAACATATGGTTTTCCCCACCCTGTGACACACAGGAGTCTTACAAGGTGATTCAAAATAGTGCCATTTTTACTCACCATCACATGGGGAGATTAATATCAAAACCTTCTTCCTGGCCCTTTTTTTCATTGTGACTCTTGTGTCTATAATTCAGAGAACCATTTTGATGGTTCTGATAGCTTCTTAGTATATCTGTCCCACTATATTATCAGAGACCAAAGAAATGATCACGGGGAAATTTTCAAATGCTAACCTTTGGCTTTCGTGCTAGTTGGGGGATCTAGCTGGTGGAAGGAACCATGATTTTTTAAAGCTCCCCAGATGATTTCAATGAGTATCAAGGTTTTGGAATGTCTGCTATATACAAGTAGACTCACAGTAACACAGACTTCGGTGAGTACTCCCCTTATCATCTGGCCTCCATGATCCCCAATCTAATTGAAGGACCATAGTGGTAACTCAGTTTCATTTCATTAGTGTCAGCTTGCACTCTGTTTCCAACAGACAGAGGAAGATCTGTGTTTTCCCATTTTCCCGGTATACTGCCGTATGGCTACCTGTCCCTTTGGAATGGTTTGAAGAGCTCTACAGCAAGCGGGTCCAGTGTTACTTTTTTCCAATGACATTGGAAATGGCATTAAAGATAGTTTAGATTTGAAATTGGGTAAGGATTTTCAATTTTTCATCACACCATCTGATTTCAGTCTTTTGCTTATTTGTTGTCTTTGTTTTTGTTGTTGTTGTTATCTTTGAGTTTTTTGGGAGGGGTAGGTAGAGGATTAAAAAGATCTAACCTTAGTGCATTTGACTGTCTATCTATCTTACACCTAAGAATACCATGGACTAAAAGCCATCATGACACATGAAGGATCAAGACGGTCTGGTTGCCATTTTGGGCCTTTCTGTCCATTTTATTCATTATGTGTACTTTGACTCTATAATTAGGTATCACCATTGACCTTTGTCATTTCTGAGCCTTTCATGATATTAGGAAACCCAATCACATAGCAGTATCTCCTACTGGCAACTCCAAGCTACAAAGAACAACCACCACTATTTTTTTCCAACATTCTTTTTTTTTTTTTTTTAAGATTTTATTTATTTATTTGACAGAGAGAGGTCACAAGTAGACAGAGAGGCAGGCAGAGAGAGAGAGGGGGGAAGCAGGCTCCCTGCTGAGCAGAGAGCCCGATGTAGGGTTTGATCCCAGGACCCTGGGATCATGACCTGAGCCGAAAGCAGAGGCTTTAACCCACTGAGCCACCCGGCGCCCCCAACATTCTTCTCTTAATGATGGCATGTATTTTTAGATCCTCCAAGGGAACATAGTCAGATAAATCTATTATAACATGCCTCTCTCCTGAGCTTCTTGAATTTTTCTCAATACTATAACAATACTGTTCCAATATCTCCATCCCCTTTACTAGAGCTGGTGTGTCCACACCTCAAGGAGACCTCCTAGGATTATACTGTACTCAGCTTCCAGTGTGCTTTCTGGGAAGCTAAATTCAAAGTCATGCCAGAGCAAACTCAAAGCATTTCACCTCAAGATCCAGTCCCTAGTACATGCTGGAATATAGTAGCCATATTTTGCAATTGTTTTAATGTTTTGATATTTCCTACAAGAACAATGATTATATTTTTCCACATGGTCCATAATGAAACCTGATTCTAGATTAAACTAGAGGTAAAGAATGGAGGTAAATCTAGACTTGAGATACATCAACCTCAGGGGAGACCTTTACAGGGACTCCAGGCGTGAAAATCCCATTCTTCTCTAGCAAGGAGGTTTCAGTACAATGTAAGGATCCAAGATCCTCAGGTTCATCATCCCAAATGTTCCTGTCTAGGTGTCATGTGTCCTCTCTTATCCTGGCACTTTCACATAAGACTCCATTGAGACATTCACTCTCATTAGTTTTGGTACCTCTCATACTTAAATGTCTGGTTTATAGCACAGGTTTGTAGCTGCAGAAGATAAATAACTTTTTAAACGTGGAGGCCTCTGGCTTTCACAGCATGGTTGAAGTTGATGATTATCAGCTAAAGAACCTGTTATTTTATTTTTGCTCAAGTCTTCTAAAGCAGTTAAGAATGGACTACTGGCCTATAATTACAATCAACTCCAATTGTTCAAGACCAGTCGTTGGTCAACTTCTACTCATCCTAATCCACAACTGGTGAGAGCTCTAGTAGTTGTGACGTTACTAAATGTTTTCTGGCTTACAATCTTACACCTGACTCTTGTTGCCATAGAGCCAGTGAGTGGCCCAGTACCGGAATCTCCTCCTTAAGATCTGTTTTCTAGGATATTTCTAGTACCCACATTCTTAGTCTTGGTATGCCCGGACCAAAAACAGAGCTAAGACGTTAGCTTGTGTGCAGATGGTTTGTTTGGAAAGTGGTAAGAGGACACTAAATATGGAAACAAGGAGGTTGAAATGGGGAAAGGGGATCCAGTACAGTGTGCATTATGGAGCTGATCACTGTGGAGGGCAACCGAGACTCAGCCAGTTGGGTCGCTCTGAGAAAATCCACAGAATAATCCTCAGCTTTGTGTTCCTGAGGCGTAGCAGGAAGGAACAGTTACCTTCCTGATCCTTCTTCTGTTGCTCAGCTTCATGGGCTGCTCACTCTCCATCACAAACAGTTGGTGCATGCATGATTTTAGTGATTTCCTATGTGGTTCCCTGACACAACATCAGGGAGCCTTGGTACGGAAAGCAAGAAGTACAATTCAGGTGGGGTGATAAAATGCTGCTTGCCATGTCAGTGCCTGGAGTAAAAATAAGTAAAGGGGATGAGAGATGATATCTGATCCATTATCAAAGTTGTGTTTTATGTTTAATATGCATTTATTTAAGGGTACTTATGCTAATCAAAAAATTAGGATATCCTTTTTTTCATGATCTTACAAGGATCTGTATTTTCAGTTCCTCGTTTTAGTCTGAAGTATCACCAATTTGCATAAAGCAACTTTGTGTACTGGTGTGTGTATACATGTATGTAGGTCAGATGCTTTTTTGAAGTCAATAGTAATAGAACCACAAAATATTAAATCTTGAATCTTGTATTTATTCAACAAATGAATGAATTAGAGTTCATACAGGTTAAAAGGTTGCCATATAATCATGCATTCAATTAGTGTCTGGTCCAGGGACATGACATTGACCCTTTGGCTCCTCACATGGTCTTTTTTTCACTACTCCTTGTCATCTTTTCTACTCAGGGTAGAATTGTATGATCACAGATAGAACATACTGACACTGTTTGAATGTCACTTACAAATAATAAAATGAGAATGGGTGAGTTTCTCAATAATATAATTCTTATTGAATTTACAGTGGCGATTTCTCTGGGGCACCGGCAAGGGGAATTTGGGGAATTGGCAAATATATATGAACAGCTGTTACTACCAGAAAAAAAAAAAAAAAAACACCTCAGAGAAACTTAACTCATTTCATCTTAAAATTAAATATTTTTCTTTAAGGCTATATAAACTAAGTTTTCATGATTAGATGAATAATTCCAAGGAACCTTTTACTACTAAGCTAGACATGTTGTTAACATATTGGGATAATAATCACTTGGATTTATTTGTTCATGAACAAGAATTTATTAGAAATATTTATAATATCATTCTTCTCTTTGATAATTGGTCATATAATTGTTATATTTGTGTTTATCCTTTGCTACACTGATATGCACCCATTTCACATGTTGTCCTAAGATTGAATATTTGTTTTTCTTATCCCTGATTCTAATTGTTCTTTCCAAAACATAGACTGTTTGTATAGCTTAAGACAAAATTTGTTACCCCAATAAAGAATATATATGGTGTTTGTCCTTCCTGACACAGAGCATCGAAAATGTCTGGAATTTTGGGATAATCAGAATTTTTTTTTTCTTTTTTATAACAAGCTCCTTTCAACCAGACCTGAGTTAATGGTAATGGGGTGACTCAGGGTGGGTCCATAATAGTTTCAGAGAAAGAGTAGGCCATGCCAGAAAGACCAAACATTCATTAAAGGATTGGAACTTTCAGTTTCATTCCACGACTTCCCTGGAGAGGAAGGAGCAGGAGATTGAGTTCAATCATTTGGCCAAAAATTTAATTAATCATGTCTATGTAATGAAATTCCAGATGGCAAACTTTAAGCAGTGAGGTTTGTGAATATATCAATGACTGGGAGGGTGATGCACCCTAACTCCGTGGGGACAAAAGCTCCTCTGCCTGGGACTCTTTCCGACCTGCCTTACATGTCTTTTCCATTTGGTTAATCCTGAGCTGTATCTGTCATAATAAAACTGTAGTCAAAAGTATAGTGTTTTCAGTGGATTTGTAAGTCATTTTAGCAAATTATCTAAACTAAAGAAGGGGTTGTGGGAACCCCCAAATTTTTATCTAAATCAAACAGAAGTTTGGGTGGCTTTGGGAAACCTAGAACTTGAGACTGGTATTCGAAGTTGGGAGAGACTTGTGAGACTAAAAAAAAAAAATCAGACTAACAATTACGTTTAGATCTTGGCAACATTATTGATAGTCTCATATTAGAAAGTTGCCAAAAAATGTTCTTTGAAGTTATGAGGTAACAATATCAATTTTGTTATCAAAAGTGGGTTACGCTTTCTTGTTCCTGTGTCGTAATATTAAGCCCCATTAAATGCAGTAAAAGGTAAACATAATTTTGTAAATTAGTCAAAGATAAAAGTAAATGAAATCCACACAAATCGCGTATAAAGTACGTGTAGCACTTGGTATGCTTTTGCTTGAGAAAAAGAAGCCTAAACAGTGAAGAGTATGTATATGTGTGTTAGGAGGGCTTCCAACATTGCACTGAGGATGTTGATATAGAGAGCTTTTATCCTAATATAGCTGCAGAAAAATCTTGGGGCAGGGGGGAACCAACAAGAAATAAATGGCCAAAATTCATTATTTGTATAAATGTTGCATCTGCAATATTTAAAAATGAACAAACTGGGGCACCCAGCGGGCTCAGTCAGTAGAGCAAGTGACTCTTGGTCACTGGGTTTATGACTTCAACCCCCACATGGAGCTTACAAAAAATAAAAGGAAAGAAAAGAAGAATGAACTAGAAAACAAATGATACCTAATTTATCTCAAAAACCTGGGGAGGGGAAATTGCCATGTGCCAGAAATGAAGAGTGAACTCAAAGTCTAAGTAGAAAATAGAAGAGAATGGAATCATACTTAGATAATAGGTTTTGAGTATTTTCATTAATTAATTTATTTCTGTATTTATTTGAGAGAGAGAGAAAGGGCCCAAGTGTGGGGGCAGAGGGAGAGAAAGAATCCCAAGCAGGCTCCATGCCCAGCATGAGCCCTACATGGGGCTGAATCTCATGACCCTGAGATCATGACCTGAGCCAAAATCAAAAGTCAGAAGCTTAAAGGACCGGGATAAAGAACTTAATACCCAGGGGCCCCGGGTATTAAGCATTTTGAACACAGGTCTTCCTAGACTTAAACTCTGACTTAGAAGAATGCCCAGAGCTTCAAAAGGTTTCTTCACAGGTGAAATAGTTACTCAAAATGTTTTTTTCAGAAACTTCAACTTGGAGTAAGGATAGGCTGAGTAACCCTTTCACTGAAAACAACTAAAAAGACTATATACAATATTTTTAAAAAATATTTTTAATTAAAAGCTAAGTTGTAAAGCAGTCTGTCCAAGTTAGGGAGTCTTAATCTTGTTCACCCCAACTAATAAGATGGGGACCTAAATGTCAATATCCCCAAGGAAAGGTGACCCTGAATTAATCATAAGAAGCCTTTGCTGAGTGGTAGATGGAACCTCAAAGCTTGAATTTTGATTAAGCTCATTCCAGATTGTTTGTACCAATGAAAATCCATTAAAGTCTTCTCAGAAAGAAGATACTATCATTATCAGCCTCAAATTATTAATAAAACTAATTATCCAATGGCAATGATCAGACACAGAAACAACACACCCCAAGGGAAAGCATCATAAACAAGACAGAATAGGGACAATCACGAAGACTTCCCATATTGCCATTATCAGACACAGATCATAAAACATCTATTTGTACTAAGTGCAAAGAATTATTTTTAGATTTTCATTCTTCTGATAGGAAGTAGATCAATGAAACTGTTCAGCAGCAAACCCATGTAACAGAAAGGATGACTGAGAGGGTGGGAACAAGAAACTGGTTTGGGGGGATGGTCCATGAATGTAGAGGGCAAAATGAGAGCCACAGAGAATTAACACCAGACACTGAAACCTAAAGCAGTTTGACGAGTGGATTTCAAAACCGCTTGAGGTTAGGGGCACCTGGGTGGCTCAGTGGGTTAAGGCCTCTGCCTTTGGCTCGGGTCATGATCTCAGGGACCTGGGATCGAGCCCCGCATTGGGCTCTCTGCTCAGCAGGGAGCCTGCTTCTCCTCCTCTCTCTCTGCCTGCCTCTCTGACTACTTGTGATCTCTTTCAAATAAATAAATAAAATCTTTAAACAAAACAAAACAAAAAAACTACTTCAGGCTGGTGACTCCTTTTAAACTTTCGATTTCCTCCCTTTTAAACTGGAATGTCTATGACTATTTTGTTAAGCCTGAACCACCCTTGTATACTGGGAGTGCTGGGGGAACAGAAGTCCATCTTCAGTTTCTTGGGCCAACAGATGAAGCAACTTTGGGAGTCTCCTTGGCACCTGCTTTAGATGATGAGATTTTGGTCTTTCAAGTTAATAATATTTAGATGAGATTTTGGACCTCGATAAACTGATACTAAACTGATAGTTGATACTGTTATGGGACAAGACCCTTACGGATTGTATCAGTCAGGGGTCTACTAGAGTAACAGAGCCAGTAGGAGATATATATACATATAACACACACACACACACACACACACACACACACACACACATATATCTCCTACTGGCTCTGTCACTATATATGTGTATGTATATCTATATCTATCTATATCTATATATACTGGCTCTGTTATATATATATGTGTGTATATATATGCACATACACACATATTTAGATATATAGCTATTTACACATATATAAATATAAACTGTAATATATACATGCATATATATAATACTATATATATCCTATATATTTACTCTATATGTAGAGATGTATTAGAGATATATAAAATATATATTTATTTAATATATATTTATTATTATATAATATATAATATATTATTATATTCATTATATATTATATATAGTATAATATATGTGTATTATATATTACATTTTAAATATATTACATTTTAAATATATTTTATATATGCACATATATATGTATAAAACAAACAGATTTACCATATAGAGAGGCAAGTACAAAATCCATATAGCAAGCTATTGGGAAGACTAGGCTGGAAACACAGATGCTGCCATCCATAGGTGAAATTTCTTCTTAGTTCTGTTCTTAAAATCTTTGAACTGACTGAATCATCCCACTCAGACTTTCAAAGACTATCTCCTTTACATAAAGTCAACTAGTTGTAGATGTTAATCATACCTATAAAATACCTTTACACTAACAGTTTGCTGAATACTGGTGACTTTAGCCTAGCCAAATTGACAAACAAAAGTGATGAACCTGTGGGCTTTGGAAGGGAGTCAATGAATTGTGCATTTTGGAAAGAAGGAAGGCCAGAGACACACTTTGAAAGGCAGAATTTTAAAAATAACTCCCCAAATTCCAAACTACTAGTTATTTAAACACAAATCTTGATACTGGCATAAAGAGAGTTTGCAGGTAAAACTGTAAGTTCCAAGTCATTTGACCTTCAATTTAGGAGATTATACCAGTAGACCTGACTTAACCAGGCAAATCCTTTAGAATTAAAAAGTTTTCTCTGCCTGGTCAGAAGGATTTGAAACATATGAATATTTCAACATGTCATTGCTGATTAGAAAGAGAAAGTCACATGCAAAAACTAAAGAGAGGCTTTTAGAAGCTGGCAACTGCCATTAAAAAAGCCAGCATTAGAACAGTTGTACACTTAGGGCACAAACACCATATTACAACTATGGACTATTAAGATATGTTTTGCCTTCTCCTTGACTTCCCTGTCTTAGAAAAGCTCAAAGCACCTCCATGAGTGGAGGAGAAGCAAAATGGACAATTAGGGAAAATTTAAAAGAACAAAGCAGTCCCCTTTCCTTTCTCTGAGTTAGCAGAATCCACAGGTCAGATTTTAATAGTACTAGAATTTTTCAATTGGATGAGAGATTGAAGTCCAGATTATATTCCAGCTGCATATTTTAAAGCGAAAAATATCTGTTGAAATGCTTGAAGGCTGCTGGAGAAGCTATGAGCTATACCCAAGACGGAACCAGAGATGAGGAAGGGACACCTGATGGGATAGATTGCAAAGGCAGTTTCACGAGAAGCATGATCCTGTGAATGAATTTGCTGTACTGCATCAATCCCACCAAATACAAGTAATTTTGGAGATGGAAAAAGGAACATTTCAAAACAGGTGGAACTAAAGCACCAGTACTCTCAGGTTACCATACCAACCCTCTGTTTCTTTCCTCAAATTTTGCCCACAATTCTGTAAATAATCTTTTTATTAAAATCTTCTCAATTACCCAGTGATAGTGGCTATTTATAGCCAGGAGCCTAACAGATATGTTCACAGAAGAAAGAAGGTGTATATTACAATGATTATAAGATAATATTTCAGACAAAAAGGATTATTATGGCTAGAGAAAATCACAAATAATAAATTTAACAGCTTATTATAAGAAAATAAAAACTGAAACTTTTATGTGTCAAAAAGCATTGCTATCAAGCCAAAATTTTAAGAAATACAAAAATAAAATTTAAAATCCAAAATAACAGCAAGCTATTTTAATACATTTCTCACAGTGTCAAAGATACCTAATAGGAAATAAATATTAAGAAAAAAGTACAACTAGCAAGCTTCATCTAATGAACATAGACAGTAACCAAGTCTAACTATGGAAAAACTTCATGTTATTTTGATATAATATTATGAAATATTTTGGACATCCTAAAACATGTAAGAACTATTTTAAAATATAATATATCTAGCACATTTGGGAGATAATTATAAGTTTATTGCTTCTAGCTTATCTTGCTCCAGCTTTCGTTGGTGGTGACATTGTACTTCCCTCTGAAGTGGATGATGGATTTGAAATCCAATATAAGAAAAAGAATGTCTTTATTAAGGGACAGAGATTGAGCAGGTTTATTAGCAACTTACTTTTAAGCTTGGAGTCCCCAAGCTTAGAGTTCTCTAACAATTACACGGACCTACTATGCATGCGATATCCACTTTTGCCCACCTTCTCATCATGCCTTGGGACTTGGGGTGCAAGAGGAAGTGATGTGCACATTTAGGTCTAGGGGTGATGACTGCTTTCTAATTTCACTAGGCTCTGAGTGTCTAACTATCTCTCCTTGTTTGCTCCCTTAATCCTGCCCACATAGCTGAAAATGGATGTAAGGTTTTACTCTGAGCAAGACGAGAACTCACTGATGGGTTGAAAAGAGGTGACATGATCTGATATGTTTGAAAGGAGTGTTCTGGCCACTTTGTTGTGAATGGATCTATGGGATGAAAGCATGAGAAAAGGAACCCAATTAGAAAATTAGACTTTAATATACAGAGAAGTGGTGATGGTAACCGAGATACTATGACCACACAGACTGAATTTGAAGCTTCTTATTTTGGGGAATTCTCAGTTGGTTAGATTATTAGTGGAAGCTAGTGGGCTACAACAAAATATGCAGCAGATCTTCCCTCCCCCACCTTTTTGCAGCCATGACATGACCATGTGGCTATGACTTGGCCAACTGAATCTGAACCTGTGACCAAAAGTGGAACAACAGCTGAAGACCTGTCACAGAGGCCCGTGAAACAGCAACAGCCATGTTTTACTACCAGCGGTGGTAGTGTCCATGGTCAGTGTCACCCAGCCATGGGGACAGTCCATCCTCAAGTAAAAGGTGCTATAATCTGCTTATACTGTTCAGTCTTCAGAATGCTGCTAGTTTTTGTCCATTTCAAGTTTGTGAATTTCTGTATTTTGCTTGCATATGAGAGGTAGTTTTTTCGCTTCTTCTTTCTTACACCCAGAATATCAAAGACTTTGGAACCAAGACCACATTTCAACCCCTCCAGTTTCTGGAGATGTGACTTTGGACAAATTGCAGAATCTCTAGAGCAAGGTCACTCAGATCTCTTTTGGGAATGAAATAAAATATATAAAAGTGTTTATCTCAGAATCAGGAACATGAGAGGTACGGTCTGAAGGTAGGTACTAGAACTTCCCTTGTTAATACTCTTTAAAAATAAGTTAACCAAGCATCAGGTCGGCTGTGACTTTTCCAAGAAATGTATTTCCTCTGGAGCTTTTATAAATGTGAATGAAGATGAGTATAAGGAGAGTCTTCAGAAAATTTTTTTCTTTACTATATAGATGTGATTTTAAAACTTGGAGGTTTCTTAAGAGTTATGTTGACTTTCCTGTCTGGGATAATATGGAAAAAATGAACCCTCAATCATGTTTCAGCATTCTAGGGTAGTAATGATGAGTTATAGCTTATTGACTATTTCCTTCTATAGCCGATTGTCCTAATGCTTCATGAGCTCAGCGGGAAGAAATCTCATTTTTCTCAAATTGTCCCACAATGTGTCAACCAAATTCTTTTCAAACAAAGTAGATTCTCAACCCTACAAAAGTTGCTCTCAACTTTCCCATTGAGAGATATTTCAAACAAGAGTAAACACAGACAATTTGAACTCTTTCCATTCCCTTTCAATGCTACCAAATCTATTTTAATCAAATCTTTCATAATTATGTCTCAGAGAGCTTGGCTTAATTATGAATGCCTGGTGAACCACAAAACTGAAAATAAATTCATGTTTTTCATGAATGTGTCATTGGTAATAGGCTGTTTTCTACAGTGTCTAAGTTTGGACATTCAAGAGCACTGTATTAGTAAGTTTTTCATGATCCTTATGTCAAGAGACTTATAGTGGAAGAGCTTTATGTTCAGTTGGAAAACCCCAGTGGGCTGAAGTCATTATGTCAAAGACATTTGAAAGTTTCCACAAAAAGAACCCAAAATCAACTTCAAAATAATTTCAAATTGTATTCAGCAGTATATGCTGTTCACCTGTGCACTCTGCATTGCAAGGTACAAAAATTTGTTAACCATTATTCACACTCATGCAGGCAAAATTCATGTGGATAGCCATAAAAACAAAATTAGTGAGGAAATATAAAATATTTTTTTATTTTTATACAAAATAGATTAGTTAATGAAATTATAGATTTTTTTTGAGGTAGTATGGTGTTTGTAAAAAATAAACCAAATAACGAAGTAAATTTAACAAGGTATGGAGATAACTGTCACTTAAAAAATGAAGAGATCTCATCAGAAAGTATGTGTGAAATCACTGGTTGGGGGTGAGGGATGGAGGAGAGAGTGTTGACTATGCTTGCATTTGAGTGTCTATCTGGTTTATTTCTAAGTACACCATATTCCTCTCCAAGTATTTATGAGCTCCACTGAGAAACAATGAAATATAATTCTAGTTAGCTTATTTACTTTTTGACAGCCTTAAGAACTTTATTTGAAATTTCCATCATGGAACACCCATTATTTGATTAGGAATGCATTAGCTGCGCAAACATTTCTGTAAAAATAAATATAAATCTGATTATATTTGGTGGGTTTAAAAAAGCACTCAAATTCTTAGACTAAAACCTAATGTTTGGTTTTCTTTTTGTTTCTTTTTCTAGTATCAGTCCCCTAAGAACACTTGACTTGTATCTAGGATTTATATTGACGGAGGAATTTCAATTCAATTCAGAAACCTCATAAATACCTCAGTGGAACAAGATATTTAATATTCTCCACACAGTTTTATTTTTGCTTTATATATAAAAATAAATTTGTTTCCCATTATCTGAAGGATATACCCTGGGCATTTTTTTTCTGAGGTGATGATGGATTTATACTGACCCAGAAGCATCAGATCATCTATATTTTTTTACATTAGAAGTATTTACTTCTTTTGTCCACAGTGTTTCAAGTAGTATATTAGTTGCTCATGGCACAAGGAATAAGACAAAGGTCTTGCCCCCAAGAATGTGAAAATACAGAGCAAGAAAAAGAAATGTTAAAGGAAAAACAAAACAGAACAAAAAACCCTTAAGATTTGGTATGATATGTGTAAAATGTTACAGGAATACAGACGGAAAAATGATTACAATTGTCTGAAGGTGGTGACATAAAGTATTATTTAATCTGAGTTTTGAATGATGAGTATGAATTTTCCAGAGTGTTAGCCAGAAAGAACAGATGATAGAGCATCATGCCTTTCAGGAAATTGAGCAATTTATTCTTGAGGATTAAGGAAAGAAATAGAGACACAAAAATAAACTCTTAAGATCATGTTAAAGAACTGGAACATAATATTTTGAGCAATTCCAATTACACTGAAAAATGTTGTACCCATGAAAATGGGAATAGACCACAAAGAAACCAACTCAAGTGCTAAGAATGGGGCCCTCTACTAATGTAAGAAATCAGGTATACCTGAACCAAAGGAATAGCACTGAAACTAGATAAATGGGAAGAGATGAGAAAGATGCTTAGATGATGACTTAGACTAGGTTTGTGAACTGAATCTATATAAGTGATGTTATTGAGAAGAAGAAATCTTCTTGAAAGTTTGCCAAGTGTTCGTTACCACAGTTTTGTAGTATATCTTGAAACTGTGATTGTGATACCTCTATCTTTGTTCTTTTTTCTAGAGATTGCTTTGACTATTCAGGATCTTTTGTGGGTTCCATATAAATTTTAGTATTATTTGTACTAGTTCCATGAAAAATGCTGTTGGTATTTTGATATGGATTGCATGAAATCTGTAGATTGCTTTGGGTAGTATAAACATTTCAACAATACTATGAACTTCAATGTATATCTACTTTCAGCTGATAGATGTGAGAAGATGAAGAGAATTGGAGGCTAATGGAGGTGGTTTAGTCATACAAGTGGTGAATATTGAGAAGATAAATAACAATGAAATATGCTTGTAGGAGTTAAATAAGAAAGCCTGATTCTTATTGCCACACTGGACCTTTCCCATTCTTGAAGTATATTCTAACATCTTTGAAATACTACTGAAGGGTTGTTCCTGGAATTCCAAGGGATGTCTGTCTCCTTCATTACCAACCCTATCTCTAAAATAAGCCCGTACTACTGGAGGCAACTGAGTATACCTATTTCTCAGCAAAAAAATAAAATCAAAAAGAAATTACACAAATTGCCATTAATTTTGCTATCAAGACATTATCAGTTTTCTTAGAAATTATGTACATCAATCTGATAGTCAAATATAGGTCTAGAGGATGAGGCTTTTAATGAGCAAGAAAGGGTAGGGACAAACAATACACCAGATGTTCTTTCTGTTGGTAAATATCAGGTACTATATAGATATATATCTTTATTTTGCCAGTTGAGGACTATCGATTAGAAAAAAAATGATGGGAGGGGCACCCATCTGGCTCAGTGAGTTCAGCGATCAGCTCCTGGTTTTGGCTCAGGTCACAATCTCAAAGTCAGGTTATCAGGCTCCATCATGAGCCCCAATTCAGGCTCCACGTGCAGTGCAGAGTGTGTTTAAGACTCTCTCTCTCCCTCTCCCCTCATGATGCCTCTCTTTCTCTCTCTCAAATAAATAAATAAATCTTAAAAAACAAAACAAAACAAAAACTGAAGAAATATTTAAAAAGATGGCTATTTGGATGATCTGTATATTCCTTGTATTAAAAATCCGAAATGTTTGGGTAACCTGTGTACTTGCAATATATTTTAAAAATTTGAAATAAGTTCAGAAATATTATACCATCAGAGATTTTTATAATATGATTACCAGGTTTTCTTAAAAAGTTAATTAGGTGAAGAATAAATATGCACAAATAGGATTTCAATAATAAAATTTAAAATGTGTTTCAATAGGTACTATATTGAACTTTTTGCTTATGGAAAAGATAATATGTTTTCAAAAAGCCTTCCAATTCTTACAAAAATGAAACAACAAAAAAATCCCACAAAGAAACAAAAAATATAATGTACCACAAAGACAATCTTAAAATTACTAATAATGGGGCTATTAAATATAATATTAATCTGTTCACCAAATTTAACACAATTTAATCATAAGGCAAGGTAAGTTACCTGTATTTTTACCATGTAAAAATAACCTCAGTCCTTTAGAAATTTTTAAATCTTAGATTATTTGTCAATAATAAAACCACTTAAAGTGACATATAATCTCTAATATAAAGCATATATGTTAAAGCCAAAGCCAGGGGCACCTGGGTGGCTCAGTGGTTTAAGGTCTTTGCCTTCAGCTCAGGTCGTGATCCCAGGGTCCTGGGATCAAGCCCCACATCGGGCTCTCTGCTCAGCAGGGAGCCTTCTTCCCCCCTCTCTCTCTGCCTGCCTTTCTGCCTACTTGTGATCTCTGTCTGTCAAAGAAATAAATAAAATCTTAAAAAAAAAAAAAAGCCAAAGCCAGACACAGTAGAAAATACATAGGTATAAATGATCTCATTATTAAATAAGGCAGCATTAAGCCAAATACCATTGACTCTGCCTTCAAAGTGTATCCAAAACCCAGTAAGTTCTCACCATAACTTACAACCTCCGTACCACCTTTGTCCAAAACACCATGACACTCATGTGGATTATTAAAATCAGCCTTCTAATTAGTGTTTCTGCTTTCATTTTTTCTAGGCTAGAACTGTTTACAGCATGCACTAGAATAATCCTGTTATACTGTAAGTCAGATCATGTCACTCATCTTCTTTGATGGTTTTCCAACTTATTCAAGTCAAAATCAAAATCTTCATAATGACTTAAAGGATCCTGGGTTCTTGGATGACTCAGATGGTTAAGTTTCCGTATTTGGTTCTGGTCATGATCTCAGGATCGTTGGGGTGGAATCCGGCATCAGACTCCCTGCTTAGCGGGGAGTCTGCTTCTCCCACTGGACTCCCCCCTGCTCGTGAGCGCTCTCTTCCTCTCTCTCGTGTGCTCACAAAAATAAATAAAATCTTAAAAAATTAAAAAAAAATAAATGCATAATCCTGCAGTCTTTCCTTTGAGATTCCACTATTTTCCCTTTGATCTCTCAGATTACTTTCCCCATCACTCAGCCGGCTCCACGCGCATGGCATTCTTGCTGTTTCTTGAATTTGCCAAGAATACTCCAGCCTCTGGACTGTCTAGAATACAACGTCTCTGAAAATCCGTATAGCTAAGATTTTTTTTAAAGGTTTATTTATTTATTTGTTTATTTATCTATCTATCTATTTACTTGAGAGAGACTGAAAGAGCAGGCACAAGCAGGAGGGGCAGACAGAGACGGAGAGAGTCTCTCAAGCAGACTCTGTGCTGAGCATGGAGGCAGATGCGGGGCTTGATCTCACCACCACCCTACGATCACAACCTGAGCGGAAACCAAGAGTCCAATGCTTAACTCACTATGCCAGCGAGGTACCTCTGGCCAAGTTTTTTATTCTATTAATTCTTGGGTCAAATGCCGCCTTTTCAAAGTACCTTTCACTTTTCACATTATTGAAAATTGCAGTATTTTTTTTTACTGCTATCAGCCTCTATACTAATTTTCTCTATAGTACATTCACATTCTAACAGATTATGTAATATATAGATTGTTTGACTTTTTATCTGCTTCCCTATATTAAATGTAAACTATGTGAAGGTAAGGATATTTGTCACTTTATTATTTTGTTTATGTTTAACTGATACATGTTTAGGGCATAAAGTAATGCTGACACAAAGTAGCCACTCAGTAAATATGTGTTGAATAGATGAACTTAAGACTTCATTATCTGAGTCTTAATAAGCAATTGAGTAAATTGAAAGATACTACTGGAAGTGAACTGGAAGATAGGTCAAAAAATATATCAAAACTGAAATGGAAAGAAATATTATGAAAATTCATAAAAGAGAATTAGAGTCATGTGAGAAATAACAGATAGCATGCATATGAGTAAGGCTTAATTCTTAAGTAGAATTAAGTGGTTCAGAACCTAAACAGAGAAAATGGTCAAGAGTAGTCCAAAAGTGATGAAAACTATCAACCCACAAATTCAATATGTTCTGTGAAGCAAAGTAGATAAGTAAAAAGAAAATCTCAACTAAGCTTATCATTGGAAGATTGGTGAAAACCAGAGAAAGAAAAAGTTTTAACAGTTGTCCGAAACAAGAAGTACTATTGATGAGGAAGAGATTATTGTATAATGACAGAGGAGTAAATCCACCAGGAAGACATAGCGATTCTAAATTTGTGTATAATCAAAAATATAACTTCAAAATTTTAAAAGCAAAATAAAAGTTATAGAACTAAGAGGAGAAATTGAGAAAACAAACAAACAAAAAAAGTGGGGTAGTCTTACATGCTTTTCTCTACAGTTAGTGCAATACATGTACAAAAATTTCATACAGATATTGAAGCTATAAACACAATAATAGTTATCTGTTCCTGCATAACAAAATCAGCACAAATCTAGTCTTAAACTACTCAGTTAATTAATTACAAAGTTTCTGTGGGTCAAGAGCCCCACTGTTTCAGCTTCACTGGGACCTTTCTAACTCATGTCAAAGGTGTGATCAATGTATTGCCAAGAGCAATAGTCCCACCTCAAGGCTTGACCGGGATCTGCTCTCAAGAAACCATTGTTTCTTGCAGCCAGTTGGACCAAGAGCTCTGGTGTTTTGCCACCTGTTGATTAGGTGTTACCCTCATTTTATAGCTTGTTTTGAACTCAGTTTCTTGTTATGTGGGTGCCCTTCATGCTGCTTGCTTTATCAAAACCAGCAAGACAAAGTATCCTAGCAAGACCAATAGTCCAATCTTATATAAAATAATCATATTCTGTTGGTTGGAAGCAAGTCGTAGGATCCACCAAACACCATGGGAGGGAATTACATAAGGGTTTGATTACCCGGAGGCAAAAATAATTATAGGCCATCTTAAAGTATGTCCTTCACAGATGCAATTAACCAACTGATCTAATTGACATGAGAATGCTTCACCCAATGACAACAGAGTACACAAGGAATGTCTGCCAAAATTGACCACATATTGGATCATAAAGCAAACCTCAACAAATTTCAAAAGTTTTGAGACATTCAAAGTACATTATTTGACCACAGTGAAATTAAGTTAGAAATCAATAAGAGAGAGAAAACTAGAAATTCCCCCCAACTGCTTGGAAATTAAACAATGCATTTCTAAGTAATGCATGGATTTAAAAAAAAATGAATAGAAATTAGAAAATATTTTAAGTAAATGACATGGCAAATAAAATATCAAACCTTGGGCAATGCAGCTAACAATGTTTAGAAGGAAATTTATAGCCTTAAATTCATATTGTAAGAAAGAAGAATGGTTAAAAATAAATGGTCCAATCTTTCTTCTCAAGCAGAAAGAAAAGAACACATACTAAACCCACAGATAGCAGACGTAAGATAAAAAATAATAAAATTTAAAATTAATATTCAACAGAGAAGGTAAAAAAAGTTGATTATCAACTTCTTTAGTCATCAAGAGAGTACAACACATATGCACACACAGGCACTGCCACACAGAATGACTAACATTAAAATGATAAATAATACACTGTTGATAAGAGTGAAAATTTTTACAATCACATTGAATCATTCATTGATAGCATTTACTAAAGTTGAGCATATGCATTTGCTATGACCTGGCAATTCCAGTCCTAAGTATATGGTGCACAGCAATATATATGTATGTCTTCTAAAAGACTATATATACAAGCATCGTTTAACAGCACTCTTGAAATAGTCAAGAATCCCAACAGCCTAAATGCCTTTCAACATTTGAGAAATAAATGATTGCCATGGTCTAAATGTGTGTGTGCCCCCTGAATTCACAGCTTGGAATCCTAATACTCAGTGTGATAGTTTTAAAAGGTGTGGCCTTTGGAAGGTGACGAGGTCATAAGAGCTCATCCTCCTGAAAGAGATTAGTGTTCTTACGAAAGAAATCCCGCAAAGTTCCCTAGCCCCTTCCATCACCTGGAATAGGACCCTTGCCTGACCATGTTGGGACCTGATCTTTGACTTCCACTCACCAAAACTGTAGGAAATAAATTTCTGTTTTTATAAGCCACCCAGTTCCTGGTATTTTGCCAAAGCAGCCTGAGCAGATGAAGGTAATTTTGATATATTAGAAGGCCTTTACAGCAATGCAGGAAGAAAAAGCTGAGGAGACACAGAATGACATAGATGAATTTCAGAAACATAATGGTGAACAAACAAAGCCACATACTCAAAGAATACAAAGTTTACATAACTTTTAAAAATATGTAAAATTTTATAACATTTAATAAGCATTAGAAATGAATATATTTACTTAAAATTTAAAAACAGGCATAACTAATGTATGCTCATGACTTTGTCATTGGGGACAGAGTGATAGTGACTGGAAGTATCATGTTGAGAAGCTATTTATGGAACAGTTTCTTGCTCTGGGTGGTATTTACAAAGGTAAACTTTATTCATTTAATAAAAATTCATTGATCTGTATACATGTCATGCTTGAACTTCCCTATTTATGTAATACTTTGATTTAAATTTAAATTTTTTGCATACATAAAAATGTTTTAAAAATCCTCATCGGATTAAATGGCTAATTCTGCAAAAAGCTTACAGGTCAAAACACGATATACTCTATTTTATTCTTTAAATTGTTACAGAACTAACTCTAATTTATCATAAAAAATCCAAGGTTATGGGGAATAGACAAAAATATGAATAACTTCTTCATAGAAGAAAATACAGGTGTTGTTAAACTTTTTTTTAAAGATTTATTTATTTATTTTAAAGTGAAGGAGCAGAGAGAGAGGCAGTAAGAATCTTAAGAAGACTCTGTGCTGAGTGTGCAGCCCAACGAGGGGCTCACACTCATGACCACGAGACCACAACCTGAGCCAAAACAAAGAGTTGGATGTTCAGCTGACTACACCACCCAGGTGCCCCGGTTGTTACACATTTTAATGGGTATGCTACTTAATTGATAATAAAAAGGCAGTAGGATATCATTTGTCAAATCTCATTTTGTCAAATTTTAAAAGGTTTGGTAACATGTTGTGTTGGGAAGGGTCTAGAGAAACAGAAACTCTCAAACAGTGTAGTCAGTACACTGCATTATGGGACTTCTATAAATAGCTATGAAAACAACAAATGCATGTAAAGAATATGTATTCCAGATATATATTCTCTCCAGAGGATATGTATTCTCTAGAGAATCCTGACTAATAAAACTGAATAATGGATACATTATTAAATCAATTACTCTTCTGTCATTTTAATGACATGAACTAATTCAGGATGGGGAGATGAAAGATGAGGGTGGAAATACACACACACACACACACACACACACATATAAACTATAATCATATATATAATCATGTACATATATATAATCGTATAATCTATATGATTCCACATATGTTAGGCAATATCTATATGATATTGCAGTCCAGGCCTTTGTATGTTGAGTACGATAGGATTGTCATACATAATTAGTAATTAGTTCTATAGCAATAGAGAGGGAGATGTTGCCAAAGGTGGCTTGTCACAAAAGGAGATGAGACCTAAAATACATAATTCATTGACAATAAAAACTGGATACTGAGAAGAGTATGAGATATAATTCACAGTAAGGAAAACAATGAAGAGAAAAATGCAAACATGGGACTAGGAAACTGAATCCAAGGGCTGTTGTAACCTGCTGGTTTGCTCTCAAGAACGTTTCTTTGAAGGGAACAGTGGGAAGGAATACCGAAGTGGTCAGCCAAGATCAGATGACGGAGGCCTTGAGGCCTTGAGTTAGAGTTGGGTTTTGTTTTTCAGTTTTATTTTTGGGATAAAAATGGTTGCTATTAAAATTTAAAACCCTGGGGCACCTGGGTGGCTCAGTAGGTTGAAGCCTCTGCCTTCGGCTCAGGTCATGATCCCAGGGTTCTGGGGTCGATCCCCACATCAGGCTCTCTGCTCAGCGGGGAGCCTGCCTCCCCCACGCTCTGCCTGCTTCTCTGTCTACTTGTGATCTTGGTCTGTCAAATAAATAAATAAAAATCTTTAATAAAAAAAAAAAATTTAAACCATTCAGGATTCCTGTCACCAGAGATAAAGAGTTCCATGGCTTTGTTTTGCAAAGGATTAACTAATTGGGGTGGTAGAAGTGAATGCCAGTCGAGGACAGTGCTACCTGGTTGTTGGTTTTTTTTTTTTTAACATTTTATTTATTTATTTGACAGAGAGAGAGATCACAAGTAGGCAGAGAGAGAGGGGGAAGCAGGCTCCCCGCCACAGCAGAGAGCCTGATGCGGGGCTCAATCGCAGGACTCCGAGATCATGGCCTGAGCCAAAGGCAGAGGCTTTAACCCACTGAGCCACCCAGGCGCCCCCAGCTCTACCTGTTTAATAGAACAGTTATTTTGTAGTTTATGTTCTTGTTTTGATTGCAAAATCTTACATGATTTGGGTGGTCTACCATAAACCTATTTTCCCCACAAGCCCTGTTAATTCTAGTGTACCATATTGTACAACACAAGGCATTCCTGTGGAATCACAGCAGATACACTTACATATCATATGTGTATTATATCCTCTTTTGAAAATTTGAAAAAATTATAAATTCTAAAATTGTCTTGCCTTTAGGATACTCCATTAATAAAAAGTTCATGTAAATAAGGCCTATGCACAAAATTTCTAGATGTCACAAAACAGGGTAGAGCAGTGAATTCATTTGATGATAAAACTGGGCTCTGACAAATTCTCAGCAGGCTTGAGCAATGAACTAAATCTAACAAGATGAGGGTCAACAGAGGCACATACAATATTCTCCATTTGAGGTAAAAAGGTCAACTGAACAAGTAGGTATTTAGCAATAGCATATGTTCAAAGGCTTTATGCCTTTAGTGAGCACAGCTATAATCTGCAAACTAAAAGATTCTTGATAACTTCACAGGTTCCTAGGATTCCTTTCATTCCATGTTTCTGTGGTTTTGTCATTCACAAACATGTGAAATGACTATCCTACATGTAGAAGTTTTTGGTTGGTTGTTTTTATTTTGTTTTGTTTTGTGCACCATTCATCCTAAAATATTTATCAATGCCTTCACATAGAGAAATATCCAAATAAATAATGATCCTTTTAAATTTTTTCCCTAGAGAATACCTCAAAGCTTTAGAAATTATACATTTGTTTAAAGCCTATTTTAAGTAAGTATTCTGGGGAGAGTATTTTTAATTTACTCATGTCATCATAGTATACGCAAATATGGGACTGTTTAGGTACACACTCATACTGGCCATTTAATTCTGTTATGGTTTTTTGGGGGGATAATTATAATTGAGATCACATATTCATGTAAATAAGCATGTGAAATAAATATAGCTCTGCCCATCTCCTCTTTTCATGCTGACAGGGGTTTCATTATTATCAAGTCTAGACTAGTGCTTGGCAAATGGCAGCTCCCATCAGAATCTCCTCAGGACCTTTCTATAAGGCAGACTCCTGGGCTCCACCATTAAGACATTCTGAATCAGTAGGTGTGGGAAGGGACCTGAGAATTTATATTTCTTTTTTTTTTTCTTTTAAGATTGATTTATTTATTTGAGAAAGACAGTATGAGTGGGAGGGACAGAGGGAGAGGAAGAGAAAGAATCTCAAGCAGACTACTGCCCCCTCCCCCGACGCTGAGCATGGAGCTTGCCATAGGGCTCCATCCTATGACCCTGAGATCATGACCTGAGGTTAAATCAAGAGGACACTTAACTGACTGAGCCACCCAGACACCCTGGATAATTTGCATTTCCAACAGGTGCTACTGATTCTATCAGTTAGTGGGTCACACTTTAAGTAGCAAAGGCTCTAGATGTCTTTCAGTCATTGTCTCATGGGGTAGTGCTTCCTCTTTCTATTGCAAAGGATCCTTTCTCCATTAATGTGACAATCAGTGGTAATGAACCTTAACTATATTCAAGGCTTACTCATCTCAGGAAATATGTAATCATCTAACAGAGGTCTTGAGATGCTTTAATTTGAAAAAGTCAATCAATGGTGAAAATTCCCTACATCACAGAGGATGTATAGTTTGAGTGTATGGGACTTTCTGTGTCTCCAACAGCAGCCAGTGCTAAATCTAGGCTAAATCAGTATGTGAGCAGTCTTTTCCCCATTTTGAAGGCTAATAAAGATGAAGACATACTTCTAGATAAATCAGAACAGTTATATGTAACTGTTCTGATTTATCTAGAAAAGTAGATATATATATATATATGCACATATATATATGTATATATATGTGTATATATACTTTCTAACCAACTGCAAATAAGATTAAGCTTTCCCAGAACCTCATGTATCAGGATGTGTAACAGATGTCAACTGAACTGACAGGGTTTAAGATGATGTTCCTGAATTAAAGGGCAGATGCCAGTTTCAAGTGACATGTTTTCTGTAACCTACTGTCTCTCTTTGTTTATCCTTCAGATACAATCTGTAAAGAAACTGTTCATCTATTATTTTAGGGTAGGGTGTAGAAATATAGTTCTATCTCAAATTTAGTTTGTCATTTGCCTTCTTGAAAGGAGATATTATTTATGTTTATAGTAAAGTATTTGAAATGTCATTTAATAGGAAAACAAATGGCAGTAGGATTCTCATGAGTAAAAAAAAGAAAAAAAGAGGCGTTGGAACTTTCAGTCAGACATTTTTATCTTACCACACTTTAAGCTACATATTTTTATTCTAATTGTAAAAATTATCTCTCTTGATATATCTTTTCCATTAGTTTTTCAAAGAGAATTCATCAGCCGGGTTAATGATGACACAAAATTTTAATATATGCATTAAACATTTAAGTTTTAATATGTTAACATGTCATAAAATGTGAATAATAACAATGTTTTATATATGAAGTGAAAACATATTTTATGTTAGAAATAGTTATAATGCCTGGAAAGTGACTTATATCCATAACAATTTCATTTAAATATTGCTTTTGCTCCCCATCTATCTTAGATGCAATTTTATAGTCCTTTTAAAAAATTCATTTCAGTGTGACCTCTTGGAGGCTGCAACTTAGTGCCTCTAGCCTACATATCCAATTGCACTTGTACTTGCTCCTATTCAATTACCTTTTAACATGCAGAGAGCAGCTAGCATCCAGGTTTGAACTGCATTTACCGTTCTGAAACTTTCCAAGAATTACAACTTTGGTTCAATTCCACTGCAATAAGAAAGAAGGGCAAAAAGGAATCTATCAGCCTACCCAGACATTAGATCCCATGTATAGTTTTACACCTTCTGAGTCTGAGCTCTTACCTGGCCCTAGAATGGACTTTAGAAACTTTATTCGGAAAAGCATAGAAATACATTCTTACAAGGTCTCTTGAAGAATCTTCATGGTTCTCAATGGGGAAGCAAAGGAAGAGTTGCCCAAGGGAGGAAGGTACTATAACATCACAGAATAGAACCAGACACTTCTCCTTCTTTCAAAGATTACACTTTCAGATAGTACCCTAAGCATCAGTTATTACATCTGTAAAAATGGATGCTAATTCTGTCTTCCCAAGTGAGGAAATATACCAGTACAATGTTTAAAAAGATCCCAAATTTTAAAAAAGAAAAAAAAAAAGAAATCCAGGCATTCGTACTATAAGGCACTTATCATGATCGTACTATAAGGCACTTATCATGAGCCTAATGGATTAGGGGTTTTGCCATTCATGAATTCTATAGGTTGGGATTTCACATCTAGTATTTTGTTGATGCCTCTAAAACCTTGGCAGAAAACTGTTTTTTTGGTGTGTGTGTACTATAAACTCATCCCAGTAGAGACGGGTCAACATCTAACCGCTGCCTTGCCATGTTGCCTTTCAATAGAGGGAAAAAAAAAAAATTCATGAAATTTATTCATGAAAACTCAGACCAACAGAACTCTGCCGGAATATATTAAGTTTGAAATTTATTAGATTATAAATAACTCAACCAACTACAAAATTCCTTTGACAGATTGCTTTTGGCATTGGCTATAAGCATGGCAGAGAGTTTCTTCCTATTACGTCTATTTTAAACTATGAAGATGGGATCTTGGGCAAATAGATTGCATTCTTAAAGACTTGTTACAAATATATCAAGTCTTATCAAAATTCTGAAATAAAGAATAATTCATCCTCCCCCATCAAAATTCATAAACTCCCAAAAGAATCGGATAAACTTGATCAGTAATGTTCCATGGTTGAGAAGGATTGTTGCACTTTCTCTCATGGAGTGATTTGAACTGTTTTAGAGGATAAAATCTTTAGCCAAAGAAATGATTCTCTAATCATAGATTTCCAGATTTCAGTGACAAGATGTGTGAAGATAGAATCTTAAGATGAACCACGTTCTGATGTCATTAGCAACTACTTACTTCAACTCCATGTAATGCAGTTCCTTTGGAGAACCTTTACTCATGTTCCTTCTCTGTAGCTGTGACTACTTTGGGCTGAGCAGTGATTAGATAGATAGATGCGTAATGCCAATTCATAGATTCAGTTTGGAAGCCCTGGCATCGCTACTGGGCTGGGTTAAGGTGTCTTCCCCTAAGAATGCAAGAGTGTTACCCATCGATCTTCTCACTTCATTCGACCACTCTCACAAATTTACCAGCATTCTCTCTTTGTAAATATCCTGTGTTTTGGCACGGTTCCCTCACTGACTATATCTCAGTAATTTCACTTGAATCACTATAGAGAGGATATACAACAAGCCTACAGAATATGCCCACTCCTGCTTGATTTAACCATAGCCTGAATGTATTCTTTGCTTATAATTGGAAGTGAAGCTATTCCACAAATACCTGGACTGTTTGTGTCCAGCTCTTCTTTCTTACCCTGTACTGCTGCACTCAGGGTCTTCTGCCTGTGATGATGGTGCATTCAAGAAAGAGGATGTGAAAAGAGGCAAGACCTGAGAATATTCTTTTTTTCCAAAATATTTTGTAATCCTTGGCTAAAATTAATCATTGTGTTTTATAATGAGAATAAAAATGTCATTGAAATAGCTCAACAGACTTCTTGAGAACATAAAATATCTATTAAAAACAATAATGTACTTCAACGATTTAAGACTTGATGAATAAAAACACATGGGTTAAAGTTTCCTTAAAATTATACAATGATTTCAAAACTAAATAAAAATTAAGTTTGGGAAACATTTATTTGGGAAAATATCAAACCAAAGTTGGACTGATTATTCAAGATATCAATAAATTCTAAAATAAAATAAGGAAGTTTAACGATATACATTAACTTTACTAAATTTTACATACTTACTCAGAGACACCAATAAGCCAAAGCATGCATATTCCTGACCCCATCTTACAGCAGAGGATAGTAAAAGAGCTTAAAATAACATCATTTCCAATGAATACAAATAAAATTAAATTAATTTTATTATGATTTTAGTCTGTAAACACTTTTCATCATCCTAAATGGGAAATCTCTCATCCATCTATAATTTACTAGCAGTTTTTACTGCTAGTAAATAGATAGAGAGGTGCCTGGGTACCTCTCAGTAAGTTAAGCTTCCAGCTCTTGATATTGGCTCAGGTTGTGAGATCAAGGCCTGTGTCAGGCTCTGCACTCGGTGGGGAGTCTGCTTGAGATTCTTTCCCTCTGCCCCTCGCCTTGCTTACGTGCATGCTCTCTCTCTCTCTTGCCCATAAATAAATAAATCTTAAAAGAAAAAAAAAAAAACACAAAGGGAGAGGAATGATTACTGTCTTTTTTTTTTTAAGATTTTATTTATTTATTTATTTGACGGAGAGAGATCACAAGTAGGCAGAGAGGCAGGCAGAGAGAGAGAGGAGGAAGCAGATTTCTGCTGAGCAGAGAGCCCGATGCGGGGCTCGATCCTAGGACCCTGGGATCATGACCTGAGCTGAAAGCAGAGGTCTTAACCCACTGAGCCACCCAGGTGCCCCGATTATTGTCCTTTTATTGGGAGCTGAAAACCCCTGGTTTTAGACTCTTCTTAATATAAATAATTATAATTATTGATTAATATAAATTAATATTAATATAACCAATAATTAATATAAATCCTTCTTAAAAACAGAAGGATTCTTTTTTTATCTGCTCATATTTGGTGATGGTAACTGGGGAGAAGTGTGACAATTCAATGTTCTTTGATTTTTTACTCATTTCTTTGCTTCACTAAAGAAAATAGTAAAACAGCCCATCCTGCTTTCTAAGGGGTTTATTTTTGTCTTTCCTTTTTATATATTCCCTTACTGCTATAGGAGAAAATTATACAAAATGTATCAATTTTTTTAAAAGATTTTATTTATTTATTTGACAGACAGAGATCACAAGTAGGCAGAGTAGCAGGCAGAGAGAGAGAGAGAGAGGAGGAAGCAGGCTCCCTGCTGAGCAGAGAGCCCGATGCAGGGCTCGATCCCAGGACCCTGGGATCATGACCTGAGCCAAAGGCAGAGGCTTTAACCCACTGAGCCACCCAGGCACCCCTCAATTTTATTTTTTAAGTGAAACTGTGTCCTTGTGATATTTCATGTTCTATTGTTATTCAAGTAGGCATTCTTTAATATTCCTTGAGCTCCCTGATACTGGGATCGGATATCTGGCATGGAGCCTGATGTAGGTGGAAATTCAATGAGTCCTATTTAAATATAGTCATTCATTTCAAGTTTTTCTCCTAATAACAAATATACGCACATTTTCTTCCTGAGTAGAAATCAAACCAGGTGGTAGACCCTTTAATTAGGAGAAATTTTTTAACCACACAAAGTCCTTTCCTATGGATATATTTTGACAGTATAACTATCTTGTCAAGAACTTTTCTTTGTAATTATATTTACTGCATTGCAGTTTTATATAAAATTATTTTTAGGTTAACCAAAGGTCTATGATTATAGAGATTTCAGCCCTCATTTAAATAATAAACAGATAATGCCTCTATCAGAGATTCTCCACATATGAGTAGATTGGAATTTTATTCTGGGGCTCCTCCACTTCCATTGATGGGATGAAGCTAATCTAGTGCTTAGAGGGAAATTTATATCTTTAAACACCTATATTAGGACACTAAACTTCCACTTTAAAAAATAGAAAAAGAATAGCAAACTAAACCCAAAACAAGAAGAAGAAATAAAATAATAAAGACTAAAACAAAAACCGGTGAGATAGAAAGCAGGAAAACAATACAAAAAATTGATGAAGCCAAAAGTTGATTCTTTGACAAGATCAATAAAAATAACAATACTTTAGTTAGAAACATCAAGAAAAAAGAAAACACACAAATTACCAAAATTGGGAATGAAAGAAAGGACATTCTTATAGACCTTAAAGAAATTAAAAGAATTATAAGCAATCACCAAGAGCAACATCATGCCAATAAATTAGAAAAGTTAGAATAGAATGACAAATTCCTAGAAAGATATAATCTACTAAAATTGACTCAAGACAAAACAAGAAATCAGAATAGACATCTTATAAATTAAAAAATTAATTTATAATAAAAAGATCCACTTATCAAGAACACTCAAACTCAGACAGTCTTGCTGGGAAATTCTATCAAACATTTAAAGAAGAAATCAAAATTCATCCAATTTTTTTTTTTTTTTTGAGAAAAATAGAGAAAGAAGAAGGACTTCTTGACGCATTCTATTAGGTTAGTACTTCTCTGATATTTTAGCCAAATGAATGCATTACAAATTATGAAACAGTACCTCTCATGACTACAGACACAAAATTTCTCAATGAAATATTAACAAATTGAATCCCACACGTTAAAAGTATTATAAACTTTGACAAAGTGGGATTCATGCCAGAAATGCAAGGTTGAATTTAATATAAGAACCCCAACAAGACAATATATTCCATTAATATAATAAATGACAAAAATTACATGAAAATCTCAACAGACAAAGAAAAAACAAATCTAATACCCATTTATATTTTTAAAAATCTCAACAGATAAGAAATATAAGAAAATTTCCTTAACCTGATAAAGGCCATCTAAATAAATAAATAAATAAATAAACAAACAAAAGAGCAAACAAAAGCCTATAACTAACATCACACGTAACTATGAAATTTTAAATGAATTTCCCTAAGATTTGAACAAAACAATGATGTTCTCTCTCACCACTTCTGCTTAAACTTGTGCAGAAGTTTGTGGCCAGAAGGGGCGGGCATAAAAATAAATTCTAAATTGGAAGGAGGAAGCAAAACTGTCTTTATTTCTAGATGACATGATCTTGTATACAAAAAATACCAAAGAACACCTTCATCTACCTGCAATTCCCCTCTAAAAAATTGATTAGAACTAAGAAATGAGGGGTGCCTGGGTGGCTCAGTCATTAAGCATCTCCCTTCGGCTCAGGTCATGATCCCAGGATTCTGGGATCAAGCCCCACATCTGGGCCCCTACTCAGCAGGAAGACTGCATCTCACTCTTCCACTCCTGCTTGTGTTCCCTTTCTCACTCTCTCTCTCTTTCTGTCAAATAAATAAATAAATCTTAAAATGAAAGAACTGATAAATGAAGTCAGCAAGGTCACAGGACATAATATATATGTATATGTATATATGCATATATATATATTTCTATGTACTAGTAATGAACATATACAAATGAAATTAAGAAAACAATTTCATTCACAATAGAAATAAAAAGATGAAAATACTTGAGGATAAATTTAACAAAAGTGCAAGACTGCAGAACATTGATAGAGAAATTAAACAAGTCTAAATAAGAGAAAGACATTTCACGTTCATGAAAAGCTCATAGATTATATCAACTTGTGATAAACATAGAAGGTAAAAAGTGCACCAATTCAGAGAGATGATACGGAGGTCACGATAATACATTAAGGAGTAAGAAGAGTATCATTTCTCACTATTTAAGCTCCAGTGCTGCTTTTTTCCTTTAGTCTCGTTCAATCCATTTTTACAAATCATTTCTAATATATGATCGTTATGAACACACCAGTAAAGGAAATTTACCGTATCCTCAATTGTTTTAATGACATCAAGTGCGTTTCATCGAAGTAGAGGTTCTGAAATCGCGTGTGTCTGTATTCATGTTTTCCCTTTTTTCTCCTTTCTTGACTTGGTGTTCCAGTTAGTATCTTGAGTTGGGACATTACTGGCAGATTTTGTTCTATTTATTAAAAATACTTTCCACTGACTAAGGATGGAAATAGGCATACACTTAACCCCTGAGAAACTGAGATTTCTAAATCATTACAGAAAAATTAGAAATCAGATGTTTTCCCAAACTAACAAGGCATCTAATAACCTTATATGACTCTGATGGGGCTTTTAAGAATTGATTTATATAAGGAAAAAAAAGTTCATATACACCAGAAACATATGCTTGTCATAAACATGCAGTTATTCAACCTGAATTGAAATTTTAAATTTTGACATAGTTCATTAATGAAAACACTATGTGTTTTTCAAAAATAATATGTTCTTATCATAGCTAGTAGACTTCCAGCTGTTTTTTCATAACAATAAATATATTGTGAGGAAAGTTTTACTTAGCTTTTCTTTTGTGTGTATCCTTTTCAGACCATTGTACCTGCTTCTTGTTAAAAGTAATTAACAATACTGAGAAAATGCCTTGAGAACAGTAAAATTAGAATAGGATGCTAATAATCAGGATAAAAACAAAGTTTATTTTTATTCCTGTTCTTTTAATGCTAAAATCACATAAATATGTAGCTGTTAATAATAAGATCTTATTGAATATTTAATACTTTCCTTCCCTTATTAAACTATTAATTTAGGGTTGTTTCCTCTTAACATTTAGGAATGTTCAATTTTTTTTCTTCTAAAAAATCTTTTCCAACTAACTTCCAATAAACTTCAAGGTTTTTAGTAAAAGGTGTGTTAATGTTCCTATTCCATGCTCCATCCCTACTGAATGATGTCTGGCAGGTAGGTTAGCCTGTCTCCGCTTGAGTTTCCAAATCCATAAATTTGTAGTGATATTATCTCTTTTATCGGGTGATCATAATAATAAATTGATATATTACGCACAAAACACATAGAAAGCATAGGTTAATATACAAAAGTATTAATAGTGAAGTTTAAGGTAAGCGACTTCAAAGAATACACACACACACACACACACACACACACAGAAATATTATTCAGCCATAAAAATGAAGAAAACACTTCCATCTGCAGCAACATGGATGGACTTTGAGGACATTATGCTAAATAAAATGTCAGACAAAGACAAATACTTTATGAGCTTACATACATGTAGAATCTGAAAAACAAAAACAAAAACAAAACCCTCACAGAAAGAGAGAACTGATTGGTGGTTGCCAGAGGCAGAGGGTAGAAGGTGGGGAAAATGGATGAAGGTGGTTAAAAAGTACAAACTTCCTATTATAAGAAAAACAGATTTGGAATGTAATGGATAGCATGATAGTGGTAGTTACAAATACTGTACTGCTTATATGAAAGCTGTTAAGAGAGTAGCTCTTAAAAGTTCCTTTCACAAGAAAAATGTGGTAACTATGTGAGATGTTGAATGTTAACTAAACTTATTGTGATAATAGTTCTATAGTATATACATAGATCAAATCATCATGTTGTACGCATTAGATTTATACAATGATATATGTCAATTATATTTCAATAAAGCTAGAAAAAAAGCTGTTGCTATCTCACATGAGTGACCACTTTATAATTTAAAAACGTGTTTCTGACAGTAAAAAATGAATCATATGATAGTTAATTGTTTATTTTCCTGATTTCTTTTTTGCTTGATCTAGTTAAAAATGATGAATTATTTTTTATACATACCATGGGACCACATTAATTGCTTTCTCAAAAGTTCTCAGGCATTCTATGTTACTCTAAATGTTTAATTCAAAATGATAATATTGGGCTTGAAAATTCTAATTTAATCCATTTCACTCCATCCAAACAGATTGAGGTTTAAATTATAGCATTTTCACATCTTGTTATCCTGAAGTTCCCTGTACCTCAGTTGTCTTATCTGTAAGACAGATAAAAATAGTTCATCCTTTCGATTGGTTTCAAGGACGATATTTACTATGTATCTTAATACTTGGCACATAACACATGTTTAATATTTTTTTTTAACCAAACAAGTATTTTCCCCCCTTTTTCATTGTTCTTTTCTTTTTCTCCTTCTTCCTTCTTTTCTTTCTCTCATTGATCACCTTTTATTCTTTTCTCTTCTATAAGCTTTTTATTCCAAATGTACTGGGGTGTTCACTTTTGTTTTGTTTTGTTTTGTTTTTTTGTTTTTGTTTCTTGGGCCATCAATCATTTTTAGTGCCTTTCATTACCTCTTATTGTGATAATTCCTGGTTAGAGAAAAATAGACCTAACTCTAACTTCTCCAACTTATAGAAGAGGTCTAGCTCTCTAACTTCATATAGATTGTATTGATGGAGGGGGCAGACATTCATTAAATCATCATGCAAACATGCAAGATTACTCTTGGACAAGAGCTACAAGAGAGAGGTACAATCTTGTCCTGAGAACACATAATAGGGAAAACTACTGACCTAGTCAAAGAATTGAAGCAGGTTTTCCTGAGCAAGAGACACATGCCCAGAGTGCTGAAGGATGATTTAGAATCAAGTAGATGAAAATTCAAGAGAAGAACATTCAAGAGAGGGCAATGATTGGTGCACAAAGTACCATGGGGAAGAAAAGAGCATACATGATGTGAAGGATCAAAAGAACCAACATAGCTAGAGCCCAGCAGAGGAAGAACATGGACAAGATATCTGGAGAAAGCACGGTTGGCCACAGTCAGGAATTTGATTTCCTTAAGGACAATGGGAAGCCAAAAAGATGGCATGGATTTTTTTTTTTTTTTTTTTTACACTCATACATGTTGAAAACTGTTATTTTCATAATGGATTGGAGGGGAACCAGGGTGGATGCAGATAGAAAACTTGGAAGACTGCTAAAGTCGTCTTTGAGGAAGATATTGAAAATGTCATCTGGAGTGGAGTACTGCAGGTGGCCAGAGCTATACAGGAAGGAAGAATCGATGATATTTGCTGATGAATTTAGGGAAGAAAGGTAACTAAGAGAACACAATATTTTTGGCTTGGATTGTAAGATGGAGGTATGTCTGGAGGAGCATGGAGTGGGAAAGAAAGGAAATACAAATTAGTTTTAACTGAAGAATTTTCTTAGTTTTAGATAACTTGGAGTCTCAAAAAAAAAAAAAAATGTTAAGAAGGCAGTTCGATGTATGGGTCCAGAAATCAGAGGATATCTGGGCTGGAGTTGTACATTTGTAAACCATCTATTAATAAGTTGCAATTAAAATCACAGATAGGCTTGAAGACAATAAAAAAGAAAACTTACAATTTAAAAAAAAAAAGAGAGAGAGAGAGAGAGAGAAAGGGAATCCTCAGGATCAGTATTTCATGCCTAAGGTAGATGAGGTTGACCCTGAAAGGGAGATAGAAATGAGCATCAGAAAGGTAGGAAGTAAAACCTGGAAATGGTAGGCTGTAAATGTCAATGGAAGAAAAATTTAAAAATAAAAAGTCAAATGAGTGAAGTTGAGAAGTCTTATACAAAAATAACTAGAAATCTCAGATCTTGTGAAGGACATCAGTCTGAACAATAATGAAAATGATTTCAGTGGTTCATAAATAAATCCATATTGGATTAGAATGAGTAGATAGAAATAATGACAAAAAATAATTTCTATTAAGAAGTTTGTCTCAGAACAGAGAAAATAGAGATAAAATTTACCAGAAGGAAATAAGATGCCCAAAGATTATTTATTATTGGTGTTTAATGAAGGGGACATAAGCACATTGAAAAGCCAGTGGGAAAGTTTCAGTTGGGAGATAGAGAATAAAAAAGAGAGAGGACAAGGAGAGACAGAGACACAGGGGAAGTTTGAATATATAAAAGAGAGGTGACTTGCTTATAATTTACAATCCCTGAGGATGGAATACACAACACAGATGTAGAAATTAGCCTAAGGTAGCAGGAATGAACTTTTTGAATTCTAGCAAGAAGGAAATGAAGTAATAATAAAACTTGGCCATACATAACTATTTTAGACATTTATAAACATATAAAAAATTAACATTTCTCCATCTGGGCTGCTTTTACTAAGTATAACACTGTTGTGACAGATTTTCTAAAATTGGTTTTGAAGAAGTCCTGGGAAGCCTGAGATCTACAGCAGAAGTATAAGTCAGAGACTGTGAAACTGTAATCATCTCTGCCTTCAACAAAGACAGGGAATGAGACTCAAGACATTCATGTATTCATAGAAAATTGGGACATAGGTGTGTAAACAGAGCAATTTAATTAGCATGATCCTCTAGGTAGAAGTAAATGGTCTATTTGTGTTGGGTTAATGAACTCTTCCAGGGCACTGAATAGAACCATGGTGTCTTCAAAGGACTCATTGACCTCACAGGGATGAGCACTTTTCTATCAGAGAGCTCTTTATTTACCAATCTTTACACTCTGCAGGAGAAGGCCACATGTTTATGAGGTATCAGCTTCCCATAGGTAAAGGAAGTGTTTTTCACAGGTTTCGCCCTGATACACACAACAAACATGACAATTTCTAATAGAATTGTTTTTCTTCCTACACATAAACAAAGCGGTGCTGCACAGGATTGTTTAATTTTATCAGGGTAAGAAACAGAAAATAATCATAATTTTCTATACAAGGTGACATCTCTGAACTACATCTGGTGTTATTCTATATGGAATTCTATACGGAAGATGTGTGATTGATGTCCAGTAGGGGTGATTGAGTGGTTGGTGATTTTTCATCTGTATAGTTGCTGCTTTTTCTAGAGATGAGACATAGCAAAGTTTGCTTGACACCCCTCTGAGCATTCATACAGATAATAAGCATTTGTGAGTCCTTACTGTATGCTAAGCAAATAATTCTCTGGGCCATGATGAAGGAGGGCAAGAAAAACAAGACATAAATAAGTGCCGAATCATTTATGCTAGTTGTAAATAACACAAGCATCTGGTTTTATTTAAGTGTCCTGTTTTCTATGTTCAAGCCAAGACAGATAGAAGAACAAAAAAGGAAACGTACTATTCTTTCCCCCCTTAATTTATTTAACAATTATTCACGGCTTTCTTATCTTCTGTCTTCCTTATGAGTATAGGGGCTATCTTTCCCAACCTTGGAAAATAGAGGCAGCGTCCAGTTCTGGTACAAAAGACAGGCGTGCTTGCAGTCTCTTATATGATATTTAGATTTCTTGAGTTTGGGTTCCTCAGCTGTAACACAAACCCACTATGTGTGTGGGTTCCAATAGGGTCCTTCAGTGTCACCTCTAGGATTTGGGAGGCAAAGGCCATCAGCACAAACATGGCCCTCATACTGCTTGTTGTGTTGTGAGTCATAAAGTTTTTTGTCTCTGATCCATGAATCTCATGTCTTCTTCCAGAAGCCATGAAATCATGGCAGGCTAACTTGTTAGTTTGCTAGTAGGGTAAAAATCCCCAAGACCTCATAGTGTCCAAGTTCTTCATAGTCCTTTGTTTAGACAGTTTACAAGTTTCTTTCCTAAGAGTGATCAGGTAAATCATTCAAAGTTTCTGCCTCTCAGAAGAAAGTTGTGTGAACAACTTGACAGAACAGGTCTATGGCAGAACCCAGATGATCTTGATGTATTCTGGGGGAGAACTATATCTTCAAATTTCCACCATGTTTGAGGCCACAGTTAGTGAGATTGGAAAATTCAAATTACAGATAAATCTTTTGTATTGTGTGAAATATTTAACATGAGTCTTATGGAACTTTGCTTAAAAATCACCTTGGTATTTGATCTTGTTGGCTTACGTTAGCATGCAAAAGCAGAGCTATATCTAACTGCTAATAATATCATTAATATGTTACCTTCCCTTTGTGTCTTTTGAATGTGCTCTTTATACCTTAAAGAAACCATGGCAATGTTTCTTCCATCATTCTTGACTAGCATGGTGCATTGCCAAAAGACTTCAGGTCAGAAGAGAAAAAAACCCATCCAAATTGACTGCACCTTTTCTTATTGCTCAACAACTGTCAAACAATTGAGAAATTTGTTTTGGATAAAGCACTAACATTCCTTCTTCCATCCCAGCCCCTTTCCACACAGTCTGCAGTTTTTCAGCTGACCACTGATTGATGTCAATATGAAAGTTCTCAGACAGAAGACAAGAAATATGTCATGGGTTTTTTAGTTCTCCAAGCTTCTGATTAGGACCAGAGCCAACAATTACACACACTTAGCCCTATTCTCCTCATGAATACAGAGAAAGCAGAACCTCTTTGGGGTTATAAGAAAAACTACTCTATTTCTCACACAAAATGACCAGGACCCAACAGCTTATAAAAAAGGCATGGTTCAGGGCATGTGAGGACAAAGAGGAGTGGCAAGTTATTTCTCTGTCGTTACTCTGAGTCCTTTCATAACTGGGACAAGGCCTTAAGCTGACAAAGTAGCTGGGCACTCTAGGGACAGCTGGTATACAGGAACCAATTCAGTCCCATCAGAGCAAAGCAGCCCCATCCATCATTTATTCAACACATAATTTCAAGTATGGGCAATGTGACTGCTCTATTGTAGTGCCTGCATTGTTGTAGGTTTTGGGGAAAGACTGTAACACAAAGTTATTAAGGACCTTGTCCTCCTTAAGTAGTCAAGGGGGGATGACAGAAAATGAGGATCTAACATGTGCTACTGAAATTTAAAAGAAAGAAAGCAAACTTCGTGTAAGGGTTGAGTATGGATCTATGTAGATTTCCTAGAAGTGACGTAACAACTAAGAACTGAAAGAATGGACATTAAACAAGGAACAAAATGAGAAGAAAATGAGATTGATGATGCGACCAACCTGAAAGGAAAGGTTCAGCATGATTGCGTTATGGAAACAGAAGAGAGTAATTTATAATGAGATTGAGGAGGTATGTAGGGGACTAGATAAAGAGCCTTTTAAGCTATAGTAGGGATTCAATTAAGGCTAATAGAAATCTATTTCTTTACAGTCTGTGTTTGCAAAAATAACTCTTACCGTAGTGTGAATTAAAAATTGAGGCTAGCAAGAGTAAGTTTGGGGACACCAGTTTTATATAAGACAAGGAAACAGTTGATGTTGGGCTACACCATGAGAAAGATAATGGAGATAATTATAGATTGATTTAGTATAAGTAAGATCATATTTCAAGATAACCAGAGAAGCGGTGCCTGGGTGGCTCAGTGGGTTAAAGCCTCTGCCTTTGGCTCAGGTCATGATCTCTGGGTCCTGGGATTGAGCCCTGCATCAGGCTCTCTGCTCAGCGGGGAGCCTGCTTCCTCCTCTCTCTCTGCCTGCCTCTCTGCCTACTTGTGATCTCTGCCTGTCAAATAAATAAATAAAATCTTAAAAAAAAAAAAAAAGATAACCAGAGAAGAGGTAAAAGCATTTGTGTGTGTGTGTGTGTGTTTTAAGTCAATAAATGAAGAAATCAAAGACTCACTGATCTGGAATCCAGGAACTATTTATAGAGAACACAGCTTCTTAAAGTCTCTTCCTTTATATTTATCTACAACAACTTATAATGTCTGAATATTATTTCTTAGTTATCTGTTGCTGAAATAATATATACTGCTTATGGAATAAAATGAACATACAAAAAGTAGAAAAATAATCCGTATTTTTACTACTAAAAGAAAAATAATATTGACATTTAGTCTTTCTTTCCACCAGATTTTCTTACACAAATTTCATCCTATGCACATTACATTGAAATGTATTTTCTTACAGATTATAAGATAATCAATTACATTTTATTTTAGATAATGTTACTTAGGTTTAGATTATATCTAAAATGAATTTAAATGACTAGCAATCAAACTTTTTAAAAAACATCCAATTTTTTAGAACCTGATTTTATTTTTGATACAGATGCTTCAAATGGAAACCCATTATTCCAGAATTAATTGAAGTCATTATGAAATAAAATATTTGAATTTATGCTATACCTGTCCATTGCATTGGTATCCACTTTTGTTACGCAAAATGCAAAGATATTGCTCTTTTCTTCTGGCCTATATTTTTCTCTATAATATGGAATATAATATGGAATTAAAAAGATTTTATTTATTTATTTGACAGAGAGAGACACAGCTAGAGAAGGAACAGAGCAGAGGGAGTGGGAAAGGGAGACGCTGGCCCCCTGAGGAGCAGGGATCCCGATGCGGGGCTCAATCCCAGGACCCTGGGATCATGACCTGAGCTGAAGGCAGACGTTTAATGACTGAGCCACCCAGGTGGCCCTGGAATTTATAATTCTTAAACACCTGTGCAATGGGTATCTCTTACCTGATTGATTACAGAGTCTACCTCCCAATACTCCCATGGGATTGTAATTACATACCTACATAATTTATGAAAAAATATTTCAGCAATTAAACATTTATAAAATTAGCAAGTTATTTCTATAGATAACTACAGAAATATAGTTTGCATACTTTATATGAAGCAAACACACACTGGACATAGCTCATTGTTTAATGTTCACTCTTTTACCTCTCTTTGTGGACAATAGAACCTGGACTGAATAGGCCTCTGATCAAACCCAAGGTGTCCTTGGCACACTCTGGGAGCATCAAGGGCATAAAGTCCATTAGAATTCCAGAAGCAAAGAAAAACAAGCCACTAACTTATGTGAGGACAGACTCCAAAACCTTTGAGACAATCTGAAACATCTACTCAAAGGATAAGCAAAAACTAAGAATTCTGAAGAAGTAAGAGTTCTATAAATTGAATCAGCATCAACAAGGTCAAAAATGTTATTCTGGACGAATAACAAGGAGTGGAACCAGGAGGATTATTTTGGGAGATTAATTCGAAGCACCTGAAGCTCTAACATAGTTAGAGAAGAAACCAGTTTATATACCATACTCACTGACATCATCACTCCAATAGAAGTATTCCCTTGTTATTAGTTTTGCTATTGTGGGAAAAACTCTAGTTTTCTGTATTATACTTATTTTATATTTTCTTTTGTGTTACTTTTGTAGGTGTGTTATGATCAAATAATCTTGAACTTAGGAGTTAGAAAATCTAAATTCGTAGTCCAATGTTGCCAATTACTAGTTCTTGGCACATTATTTCAATTAATTTATGGTTTAATTCATTCATCTATAATGTGGAGCTAACACACACAAACAGGGTTTTACAGATTTCAATAAAATCTAATATGATAGCCCAGCAATTATTTATTTTATGTTTTTTAAAAAAACTAACAAAACTACATTTCTTTAAACTTTCTATATTATTAAGTAAAATAAAGATATTATTTTACATGGTTTATAATAACTAAAACAGCAAATATGTGTATGTACCAATCATAGAAAAGAAGGTTTATTTTTATGTTGTTTTAGAGAGACTACATAAGTAGAAAGTATATGCTGATATAATATCACTTTTGTGTTTAGAATAGTGGGTTATGGGCCATTCCCTTCTCACAGATACATGGAATGTTTAAATTTGGGACCATAGAATGAATACTTAGGTAACTTAATCTGATCCCCGTCTAGTCCAACCATTAATAAATTTGATGCACTTTCTCCCTATCTTAGTATTTTATTGCTGCACAACAAATTACCACAGACTTAAGGACTTAAGACAAAACAATTATCTCATAGTCTCATGGGTTTGGAGTTCAGGTACAAGCTAGGTGGGTCCTTTCCACATGGTCTTAGATAGCTGATGTCAAAGTATTGCCTGAGCTCAAGGTCCTCCTCCAAGCATACTGGTTGCTCACAGAATTCAGTTCCTTCAGGTTGTAGGACTAAAGTCCCTGGGTTTTTTTGTTTTGTTTTGTTTTGTTTTTTTGTTTTCTGGTTATCAGCTGAGTGCCATTTCCAGCTCCTGAGGCTGCTCTCATAACTTGACAGATTACTTCATAAAAGCCAGCAGGAGAATCTTTCTCCATCTAAGAGACTAAGAAAAAGGCTTACATAACATAATATAGTCATGGGAGTGACTGTCCTGACATATTCATAGGTTCTGTCCATACTCACAGGAAGGTGAATATGGGACACATATACCAGGGGGCAGAAACTTGAGGAGCCATTTAAGAATTCTGCTGATCACACTTCTTATCTGCTTATTGTGTAATATGGTAGTTTACACAATGAGAACACCCCTAGAAAGTTAAGAAACAAAGTCATAACAAACCAAGAGGACCACACCATACAACACAGTAGCTCAAAAACCTTCCCTCCATTGGCAAAACAACTCAAAACCTTATTAATGAGAATGCTGCATGATGGATTTGTCCTGCCATCAGGAAACTATTTTTTTCTGTTTACATCTGACCGGTGTTGGTGTAAATTGGAAAAGAGCACCCCATCCTAGGGGACAGAGCACAGGCTCTATTTCAGTCTTCATCCACCTCCCTGGCTAAGCATCCTGGTACCAACACAACCCTCACACCAAGGAGGCCCTGTTACTGTAGGGAGCTCTGAGTGTGGAGACCGTAGCACCAGGTCTTTCTTTGAAGTAACAGGAGCCAGGCCTGGCCATTTTATCTTCCTAAAGCACAGATTTCTCATCTGTAAAAAGGGAATAGTAATGGTTTCCCTACCAAAAAGTGGATTATTTTAAGGATCAAAGAAGATAACTCATATTGAAGGACTGTCAACTATAAGACACCATAAACATGTAGTATGATATACTTTGACCAGGCACAGGGCTAAGCTGAACCAGGGGAAATGGCCATTTTTATGGGTCAAAACAGTTGGGTTGAATCTCAACCACTTCATTTAAATCAACATAAAAGTATAATTCTTTAAATGCTACTTATTCCTAAGGAAATACCTCTCCTGAAAAATTATATTGTATGTCTCTTGTATCACCAGAAGTCATCTATAAGGATTAGGATTGTAGTATTTATAGCTCAGAAAGACATATTTTCCACTAAAAGAGGGGAAAATCTTGTGTCATCCGGTTTTTAAACCATACAATCATAAGTATTGTTAAAAGAATATCCCTGGGAGGTAGTCCACGATGGCAGCAGAGAAAGATTCTAAACTCACTACTCCCATGGACACACCAAATATACAGCTACTTGTGGAATAATTCGTTCTAACAAAGACCCGAAAACTACCTCAACGGCTCCTCCACAGCAGAGAATAAAAGGGTCTGCAGGAGGCACAGAGATGATCTTGCTAAAAACCCACTCTGGCATGGTGACGCATAATCGAGAGGGATCTCACAAAGTGGGAGTTACTCCCTCAGGAGCAAGAGGTTTGTGTCCCATGGCATTCACCCCAACCGTTGGAGTCTGCACTGGAGAGATGAGTTCCCAAAATGTCTAGCTTTGAAAAACCGAGGGACTTACATCCAGGAGACCCAAATGGCTGTAGAGGACCAAGATACCATTCTTTAAGGGACTGCAGACAGCCCTACTCACCACAGGGCTCTGCATAAAAGCAGCAGTGGGAAAAAATGCCTAGATTATTTCTGAAGGAGACCCATTTGGTAATCTTACAGAGGCTGCTGGAGGGGCAAAGGGCCCCTGGGACTCTCTACCAGCTAGCTCAGCAGGCAAATGCAATTCTCTCATCTTCTCCTGCTGTCTGGCTAAAACCAGAGGCATGTTCCACCCCTGTGCTCTCCTGCTGCTGTACTGAAGACAGTGGGCACAGGGACTAACTGGGAAGTCTCCTTGATGGCCTGGTTCTGGTGGCCATGGGTGGGGGCACAGATTGTGTTTCTGTGTCCCATGGGACTGTAACAACCAGAATGACTGTTCTTAGCAGGCTAACATCCCCAGGGTCCCACACAGATAGCAAACTGAAATACATTCCTAGTTTTGCTGTGAAAAAGGTCTGTTAACTTACCCTGGAGCTTCAGCCTGAGAGGCAGGGCTCTGGTTTACCACACACAGGGACTACTACAGAGGTGCTCTTAGGGAATGTAGACTGATGGTGCCAATTTTTGGGAGGGGGGTCGTTAGCGAAATAGGTTAAGGGGGTCAAGAGGCACAAACTTCCACTTATAAAATAAATAAGTCATAGGATGTGACCTAAAGCATTGTGACTGTAGTCACATGTAGTCACATGTAGTGTGTACTTGAAAATTGCCCAGAGACTAAATCCTTAAAGTTCTCATCACAAGAAAAAACAGAAAACATACTTTGTATGGTGACATATGGTAATTAGACTTATTGTGGTGATCATTCAGCAGTATATACAAATATACAAATACCAAGTTATATTATACGCCTGAAACTAATATAATGTTATGTGTCAATTATACCTCAATAAAGAAAGAGAATATTTCCAAAAGAATTCTGAGAGAACACCTCAATGAATAATTAAAATAATGCTGCAGACCATGCTTTGATAGTTTTTAAATAATGGAATTGATTTTTTTTAAAGATTTTATTTATTTATTTGACAGACAGATCACAAGTAGGCAGAGAGGCAGGCAGAGAGAGAAGGGAGGAAGCAGGCTCCCTGCTGAGCAGAGAGCCCGTTGTGGGGCTCGATCCCAGGATGCTAGGATCATGACCTGAGCCGAAGGCAGCGGCTTTAACACACTGAGCCACCCAGGCGCCCCTGGAATTGATTTTTTATGCCGATAAAATGATGATAGTATCTAAGGGTTTCTTATTTTTATTTACTTACTTTTTTATTTTTTAAAATTATTTTTATTAACATGCAATGCATTATTTGCCCCAGGGGTACAGGTCTGTGAATTATCAGGCTTATACAATTCACAGCACTCACCATATCACATACCCTCCCCAATGTTCATAACCCAGCCACCCTATCCCTCCCTCCTACCCCCCAGCAACCTTCAGTTTGTTTTGTGAGATTAAGAGTCTCTTATGGTTTGTCTCCATCCCAACCCCATCTTGTTTCATTTTTTCCTTCCCTGAAGGGTGCGGTTTGCGGAAACCAAACATCAGTTTCAGTGTACCATTGGTAGAATTGTAGAACTACGTCTACTGTTGGTAGCTAATGGCATGATAACCCAGGGAAATGCACGTCCTCAGCTGAACTGAGGGACTTTAACTGTCCTGATGACTTACTGGTGAGAAGAGAGATACAACTTCTGTTTCTTCTCCTTAGGTCTGGAAATGATCTCAGAGTTCCACCTTATCGATATCATGCTTTTGATGTTCCACATTTTTTTAGGGTAAAATATTAACAATACAGTTTTGAACATATTTTAAACTAATTTTCATATCATTGTAAGTGGTGCACTTGTAATTCGATCACTTTGTTCTTTTGCATGTTTATTCATGTTTAGGTTTGCTAGAAAGATATCCCCAGAAGACTAAAAAGTAGAAAACTATACGCGATAGCAGAATTTTGAAAATTAAAGACTAACTTACAATGAAGATATACAAAATAAATTTTTCTATTATGGTAAAGTCGAAAAAGAATTTGCTGATTTTCAAAAACATATGCCCTTCATATTTTCAAAGTATGACAAACCTCATGAAAAATGAAAGTAAACAAGTAGCGTCTCATAAGTATTCCCTAATAAAAGAAAAGGTTTGAGGTCACATCTAAGTATAAGTGGGGAGTTTCTAAACATCAACTATTTGTTCAACTGAAACTTCAACAGAATCATTTTATTTTTAAGGAAATGAAAAAAGGAAATATCCTGGGTGGAGATGGACGGTAGTCTTCACAGTGGCACAGGAATGGGAAGATACACCTCTTGAATTAAGACCATAAGGGAAGACATGTCATCCGTCACTGCTGGCAGCAGGCTGGCTAAGGCTACTGGCAGACACAAAAAATTAGGAGAGACTATAGAGGTCAGACAACAGTCATCGTCACAAGAGTGGGATCCACCAGCAACGGATATAACGTTATATGCCGATTTTACCTAAAATAAAAAAGAACCTTTCCAAAATAATTCTGAGTGAACACCCTAATGAATAAAATAATGCTACAGAACCTTGTTTCTATAATCTTCTTTAAAAGCTAAACTGATTTTTTATGCTCATGACCTGCCTAATCAGGGTGCTCGGCTGATGATAGAAGTGGGGTGCGCAGGACAGTCAGGGTGCCCAGGACCCTCAAAGGCAGGCTGCATACCTTCTATTGGGTAGAAGTTGGCCACATGGTCATACTTTTCTTTTTTCACTGCAGACATTTATTGTATTTTTGTTAATTTCAAAGATGTATAAGATTTAAGGCAGAGGAAAGATGCATGTCCTAGGACAGTGGGTAGTAAACAGCAAGGCTCTTAACTGAAAAGACATGTAGAAATCTAGTGTGCCTTCTACCATGGAGACCTCACCTCAGGGGAGAGGTCTTGCTGCCAAGGCACAGCTGAACACTGGGAGGCAGGTGGAAAAGGGCTCCCCAGCACAGTCTGAGAGGTAATGAAGAGAACAACAAGCTTGGGAGAGAGCAGGACTCCCCTGGGAACCCACCAGCTCTTCCTCCAGCTGAGACTCTGAGACAGGACCCCCACTGGACTGCAGATAATGGGAGAGTTTTGAGGACAAGGCCATACAGTTCTCCACCCAGTCAGGCAGGGGTCTCTCTCCTTGTGGCTCACTTAGACTTAGGTCTGACTGTGCAAAACTGGAGCGGTTGGCAGAGAGAGCGGATGACAAATGCAGTCTAGCTGAGCAGCTGGCTGACCAAGAAGAAGAGAAGACATTGAGACACAGGAGAAGCCGGAGTCTCTCCAGTAAGGACCATGCACCAGTCAGACAACAGAACTTGTCCTGTGAGAATTCCAAGGCCTTCAGCCCTGAGGCAGTAGACACCATGACCACAGCCAGTATGCCTCAGTCTCCCTCTCCCTCTCCCTCTCTCTCTCTCTCTCTCACATACATACATACACACACACACACACACACACACAGAGAAAAAAAAAAAAAATCGGTATCTGGAATTTTCATCATTTCCCATCAGAGGCAATGTTTGCCACTCAGGAAGACACGTGATATGAGAATGGCCACACCTGCGGACAACAACTGTTTCTAATGCCTTTCTTTCAGAGAAAACATTATTGAACTTGACTGTGAAGTACCCACATCTTTAGCACCCAGGCTCCTCAGTCAGGAATCGCTGTTCTGGAAGTAGTTCGAGAACTGGAAAGCAGGACCCAGCATCTATGTTATTCTACTGATGGGGGATCAGCCGCATTCATGTGTGTCTGTGCTTTCCCTAGTTGAGATGGGTTTAACACTTTATATTCCGTAACTCAGTTTGGTTGTATGTCTCTTATAGTCTTTTGTTTCTATTTTTCTCCTTTTGATCCAATGTTATTGTCTCGGAGCCTTGAATATTTTCTTACTTGTACTCCAATGTCCTGACTTTAGCTTTTCTTGAAACACAAGAAGATAAACAGGGAAACGCAGGAAAGAGCTTTTCTGAAAATAATGATTGCACTTATTTCTGATCACCTTACTCCCCACCCCCACCGCAGACAACAAGGCTCAGATTCAACTTTGCCACTCAGACACAGAGATCTAAATTAATTGAAGTTTGCTCCTGGCGTTAAGTTACTGCCTCTTCTCAGGGCCAAACCCACCCTTCCTTGTGCTGCTCTGGGGGTGGGGCGGCAACTCTATGCCTCCAGGGGGCTTTGCTTGCTGGTTTCTTGTTAGACTCTGGGATGGAGAGTCCACAAGGAGGTGGCAAGGCTGGGAGCAGGGAGAGGGGACTTCTCTTTCCTGTGTCTTTCTCATGGGCTCCCTGAGGCTCTGCTGTCTGCTGTTGTCTCTGTGACCTCACATCACACAACCAGGTAGAGCCTTCCTTATAGAAGTGGCTGTATCTAGTTCGTGGTCTCTACAGCAATGAAAGAACCAGATGCTTCCTTAGAGGCTCCCAAGCTTTCACAATTCCAGCCTCCTGCTTTTCCCCCTCAGTTCTAGGGCTGGGAGCTTCTTCCAGAATCCGTACCTCTGTAATATCTTTGGTTTTCATCTTTCTGGTTACCTCATTAACAGCCTTACAGCTAGCTGTCCCCTCTTCACATTAAATGCACTCTGCTTACGTAGCTGGTCTGGTTCCTGCCTCTTGCCACTTGATACTGACTTTACAATCTTCAAATCCATATACTACCTCTTCCTTCTGATGTGTATTTTTCTCAGTGCTCTTTTTTGGTTTGTGTATCTATTTGTCGGTAAGAAAGGTAGTGAACATTAGCTCTAAGAGTTTTGTGGGCGGATGTTATATTTTGAGGGGGAACTACAAAAAACAATGCAAATTTTTAAAAGGCTCCCAAACAGGAAGAGGGGAGAGAACAAAGAACTAAAACAAAGTGGAAAGTTTAATTGAAAGAATGATTCTTTAAAAATAAAATCATAGTATAATAAAAAAGTAATATGAAGAAATTTAATGTATCAATATTTACTATAAACTACAAATAAATTCTATTTGCCTTTTAAATGGTAGAAATCCACAATTTGAGTAAAACTTCATCATTTAACTTAGCTATTAATTTATAAACATCTAAAACATAATGACCCATAAAGTTAGATTTCATGTTCACCATCACTGGTCAAGGGAGTAATGTATCATTGTATCATTTTGATACATTTACTTTCTCTTTATAAGCTGTATTTTATCATCAAGAATTTGTAGACCGGCACTCTTGTACTTTTAGCTAAATTTCTCCTTAAATCACTGCAGACTCACACACAGGTTTAAGTTCTCTTTTTGATTTATATGTTTGCGTCCCTGCGTGTATCTTACATAAGTGAACACAAACACAAAGAGTTTCCGAATTGCAGTGGCCTCAACAAAGAAACTCCAGGGTCTAATAAAAATGTTTTTTTTGAAAATTTCATCTTTCGAGTATGGTGGTAAGTAGAAGCCACTCAATGGTTTTGTTTAATATGCTAATAGTTCCCCAATATTCACCAGGCTTTTCTCCACTGTTATCAGGCTCTGAGCCAACCACCTCATATGAATTTGCTTACTCATCATCAAAACTCCATGAGGCAGAGCCTGTGATTGTTACCTGCTGTACAGTAAGTCTTTCTAAGGAGTTTCAATAAGATTAATAACATGTTCTAGGTCACAAGAGATAGCAAGGGCAGAAATGGGGTTCAAACCCAGGGTGGTTAACCCTCTTAAATTTTGCCCATCCTGGATTCACATCTTTACAGGGGTTAAGGAATGTGTCCCTTGAGTCTAATATGACGAGGAGAGCAAACCTGAAGAGGTCAGTCAAACTCAGAGGGTCACATTTAGTTAACTTGCCACAGCCATACTCCTTTCCTACCATTGTTTAGATAAATAGATAGATAGATGATTTTCACACATATATATAAATAATTTTTTTTTGTTCGGAAACCTGTAAGTAGTTGACTCATTGTATTGTGTTTTCTTCTTATTTTATCTTTGTATTTTTGTGCTCTAATAGCTCAGAAGTATTAAGGACACAAAATGTCCATGAGCCCACATAGTGTCCATTCATTCAGTGCTCCATAAAGGGAGGCTCAGCCAGTTTTTACTATACACTGGACATGTTGAACAGTCACAAACAGCACCTGGGCACTGACCCAGCAATGAAATCCCTCATCTCAAATCCTCCTTCTTGACCTTTTGACTTTCAAAGACTAGGGCAATGTCCATTGTGCTATTCAGATACAGAGATATGCTTAGAACCATGTTGGCTTACCTGTTAAATGTCCACAAGTATTGCAAGGACATCATAATGCATGTCAAATATTGACATAGTCCTAGAAATTAAAAGCACACAACTAAAGGAAAAATGAAAAGCCTTTCTTGAAAAGGACAAACCATAGATGCATTGTAAATTTCAACCGAAGGTACGTCTTAACTTGCCTCTTTACTTAACCCTCTGCTGAGCATTGCGTATGGGACATTTCAAACCAGTATCACTCGAAATGTGTTAGAACCATCACCTGATAATTGTCTTCCCTGGAAGATAATGTTTCTCTGTAAATAAACAGTGGGCTTAAAGGAGTAGCTATTTTTAGAAAATTCAGGAGAGAGAATAATTAATGCAGTGATAATAAGGGGTAAAAGTTCAGGAAGTAGATACGTGTCAAAGAATTAACACAAGTGTTTTCTGTCTTTGGGGATGAGATGAGTTGGGAGGAGAAGGATTGTCATTGGCCTTTAGCGCTTTGTTGCTGAGTAAGTGAAAATAAATGGAAAATGCGGTTCTTCCAATTTCAAACTGTTACAATATGGTTACTTTCATGCCCTACAGAGAATTCCTGAAGGCACAAACCCAGTCACAAATCGGTACACATCAGCATTTTGCATAAAAGGAAAACATCCATATCTGACTCAAGCAACGATGAAATCAATACAGAAACATTTCCAGAGAAGTCCTGCAGGTTTTTTTATGCATTAACAGCTAGTATATGGTACAAAAAAATCTTCTGACTGTTTAATAAATCAACTTTAGATCCACAATCCCTAAACTTCCATGATTTTCTTTATCATCGCCTAGAGAGTACCCTGCAGACATTAAGTTGCATTTTCCCCCCTACTGTTTCTACCCTTATTAGATGGTTTATCTCTCTGCTGGTTTTTTGATGGGTTTGAATACAGGGGTTAAATTCATATCTCAGAGTCTTTCTACTACAGTCTCCTCCAAAGCCTGCGGAATATCATTTAAAAAAAAAAAAAAAAAAAAAAGGAGCACCTGACCAACTTCAGAACCAAAATGCTGTCCTCAGCTCTCTGGCTTAGCCTAAACCCCTCTGTCAATAAAATTATGTCCATTCACATAATTGCATTTGATTTTATTTACCACTGAATGTCTGAACTATTGGCATGAGTCAAACAATTATTTTACACATTACAAAAAGCATACTTGAAAAGGATTTTATGGGTATATTAAATAAACATAGCACTTAAATAACCTTAGGAAACTTTGAATATTATTTAACATCTTGTTAGTGTAGAAATCTATCACTCTACATGTCATTAAAAAAATAAATTTGATGCTTTTAACAAAATGGAAACGTCCATGTGATATGCGATTGCCACATTATGAAGATGTTAGTATTGGATAAGAAGGAGAAAATATTTTCCTTTCAATAACTTAGCAGTCATTGTCATCTAGGCAGAACAAAGAAACCAATCAATCAGCATGGTTTGTTTTGGTTAGAATCGTCAGATTTTAGGCTAGATCTCTTTGCTATGCAATACCAAAACCTGTTGTGATGCCAATCATATGTTTGTATTGAAAATACCCATGTGCCTCTCTGATTGTGCCTCAGTCTTCTCACCTGTAAATAGTATTGGCTGTAATTCTCACCTGAGAATAATATTGGCTGTAATTTTAGGGCATATGCAAGTTAACACTTGAACTCATGCACTGATCCACACCTAACATATAGTAAGTACACAATATATTTAGCTGTTAACGTCCCCAACGCCTCATTAGATTATAAATCCTTCAGAGTTTACATTGGGAGTTTCTGGGCTTTTGTTGTTGTTGTTGTTTTGTTTGTTTGTAATTTTATTTTCTTTCTTCAGTGTTCCAAGATTCACTGTTTATGCACCACACCCACTGCTCCGTGCAATACGTGCTTCCTTAATACCCACCACCAGGCTCACCCATCCCCCTACCCCTCTGCCCTCCAATTTCTGAATTGCTAACCACCTAAACTAGGATTTGTTAAATTAATTGCTACTTAGGAACTTGTGAAATGCCTATGAAATTTTACAAATGGGCAAAGTAGTTCCATTTCATGATGAGTTTAGATAATACCTAAATATAGGAAAAACATGTACTTACAAAAGAACCACATGTATATTATATAACCAGTAGGGCCATAAAGAAATTCTCCAAACAGGCAAGTAAGACAAGGAGAGTGGCCAGAGAGTTTTCACGTAGCACTGGAGGGAAAGGCAATCAACCCTGCACTGTCCCAGAAAAATAGCATTTTCTGTTTAGCATCCTCTGCCTCTCATTTCTAACATCCTAGGGGAGGAAAAGGAGGACTGACTAGTGTCTCCTTACAGTTACCTTTCTACTCATGAAAAGCATTCCTCGGAGACTTTTTATGAAGAAAGACTCAATGTTCTCTCCACCTCATCTTTTGAGCCTCTTGGTTCTGGGAAGTGTTTTTTCCTATAACCTCACAAGCTTGTGAAAAAGTGCCAGAAAAATTGAGATTTGAACCCTTCCCCTGGCATTAGTCAGTTATGTTTTCTTCGACAGGACGCATAACGAATTGAGTCCTCCCCTCTGTGAATGAGGACAGGGATGTCTAGTTCACAGGGTTGTAAGAATCAGAGGTAAGGATTTGCCTCTGATAAATAGAACAGCTGTCACGACAGGCTTCCAGCAGAAGGTGGTCATGATTATTATTGCCATCACTGTTACTTGTACACTTTGCTTATTGTCTTACAGTTCCTATGTAGTCCAGAAGGAGGAAAAATAGACCGGTAATTAGGTTTGCTTTGTTTGAAAGCATTTATTGACTGGTTATTATGTGCTGGCTATCTGTTAAGCACTTATATTTCAGTGAACAAGATGTTTGTAACCACTCCTCTCATGGGCATTCTTATTAGCTACCAAACAGTCGGTGTGGGATAATTAAGTGACAGTCCTGCAGAGCAAAAGTTCAACATGGGCAAAAGCATGAGGCAGGGAAAATTGGAGTAGGGACTATAAGAGCTGGAAATGAGAGGGCTGGCAGTGCGGGGGTGTAAGAAGTTCCTGCTGGAGCTGGTAGAGGGATGAGGGACATTCTATCGCTGTGCCTCATCTGTGAAATGAGGAGAAAGCACCCATCATATAGGACATCTCTCAGGATGAGATAGTGCAAAAGGCCTCCTGAGAGAGTTCTTGTAAAGATTAAATGAGTTTGTGGGAAACCCTTCAAACAGTACATTGCACACAACAATGCTGAAGATCCTAGCCATGATGGTGATGATGATGATGATGATGATGGTGATGATGATGATGGTGATGATGATGGTGATAATGTACTCAAGGAATAGGCTGTGGGAATGGAAGCCAGTGTGTGCCCATATAGTGAAGGTCCTTACCTACTGCAGCAGCATTAGTAAAAGCTTCATAGGGAAACTGGATGTTTCAAGATGAATGAGCCTCTACCAAGTCAGGTAGTAGGGTGGAGAGGTAGAGGAAGGGCATTCAAGGTATTTTGGTAGCTGCCCGGAGTTCCACGCAACTAGTCAGCAGTCTGACGGAATTTTTGATGCAAGCCACATATGTAATTTGAATTTGCTTAGTAGCCATGTTTTTAAAAATGTGAAAAGAAAAAAGTAAAATCAATTTTAATACTATATTTCATTCAACCCAGTATGTCTGAAATATCAAAACGTTCACATTTCAATATGTTAATATAAGCACACTAAAGAGATGTTTTACATTCTTTTGTTCATACTAACCCTTTGAAATTTAGCATATACTATACTTAGAGCACATTTTGCCTTGGACTAGCCACATTTCAAGAGTTAAATGTACATGTGGCTAATGGCCACCGTATTGGCAATGCCAGGCTAGACGCTCATTTACTGCCTTTTCTTCTAGCCTAGGGAATTCATACCTTATCCTAGTTGGATAGATAGACAATGGGACAGCAGAGAGATGGAATGACTAAATTTAGCTTTTAAAATGTTCACCTACTTGCAGCTGTATGGAGGATGAAGTGTGGGAAGTAGGTGAACAGAGCCCATAAACGAGATGGTCATCATGGTGGTTGCCTAGGTGAGGACTTAGGAGCTGGAATAAGGTTGCCACAATGGGGATGGAAAGGAGAACAGTGTCAAAGGATGGTAAGGAAACCAAATGCACTGAGTTGGATGACAGAGTCCCCAGGAGGCTGGGGAGGAAATGGTGTGAGAAGAAGAGGCAGGTTTCTGAGGTTCATGCCTGACTGTTTGGGTAGTGGTGGTCACTCAGGGAATGACAGGGAAATGACTTTTTTTTTTTTTTTTTTTTTGTTAGAGGTATTATTTATTTATTTGACAGACAGAGATCACAAGTAGGCAGAGAGGCAGGCAGAGAGAGAGGAGGAAGCAGGGTCCCTGCTGAGCAGAGAGCCCAATGCGGGGCTCGATCCCAGGACCCTGAGATCATGACCTGAGCCGAAGACAGAGGCTTTAACCCGCTGAGCCACCCAGGCGCCCCGGGAAATGACTTTAAACTGTACACATTAACCATAAACAGAGGCAGTTTTTTGTGCAAAAGCAGTGTCCTGCTATAGATTAGCACTCCTCAAAAACATTATTTGCCACAAAGTAAGAATGCGTCTTATTCATCTCCTCAATCAAAGTTTTAAACTCAGACTAAAATCTCTTTTATTAGGACATACTTCTTTTATTTCCCATTTAAGCCAATGGACATGTGGAGTCTATAGTCATTAGAGAGTTGTTACGTGGCACCACAGCATGAATTTTGCAAGCAGAATGTCTGGATTACAAAGCCAACTCTGCCATTTACTATGTAACCTTGGACATTTCTTAATTCCTATGTGCCTCAGTTTCCTCAACTGTAACAAGGAGTTAGTGATACTATTAAGCTCATAGGTTGGTAAAATGTTTGGAATGATTCCTAGCTTACAGTAAGCACAACATAAATGTCTGTTAAATAAACATGTTTTAGGCAACCTGATAGAACATGACCTCTTTGAAAATAGACTTGTATCTTCATTGTCTAAAGCACTTACATCTTATTTGCATATCAAGAAATTTTAAAAATGTTATTTCAAATTAATCCCAAACATTTTCATTAAAGGGATTGGTCAGAGAGTATCTGTTGTTTGTTTGTTTTTTTAATTTATTTTAATTTTTTTATTTCTATTTTTTTTTAACGATTTTAGTTATTTGTTTACTTGAGAGAAAGCACACATGTGAGGGGCGGAAGAAGAGGGGGAGAGAGAATCCCAAGCTGACTCTGAGCTGAACATGGAGCCTATTGTGGGGCTCTATCCCATGACCCTGAGATCGTGACCTGAACTGAAAACAAGAGTCAGATGTTTTATTTTTTTAAAATATTTTATTTATTTATTTGACAGACAGAGATCACAAGTAGGCAGAGAAGCAGGCAGAGAGAGAGGAGGAAGCAGGCTCCCCGCTGAGCAGACAGCCTAATGCGGAGCTTGATCCCAGGACCCTGGGATCATGACCTGAGCTGAAGGCAGAGGCTTTAACCCACTGAGCCACCCAGGTACCCCAAGAGTAAATCATATTTTTATCTCCTGAATATGGGCTATGGTCACAACAAAGAATCTCTACTGACAGATAATTCTTTAACATTTTATAAAACTTTTAGTAAAGAACAATGAAAAAAGTAAAAAAAAAAAAAAAAAAAGAAGAAGAAGAAGAGAAAAAGGAAACAAGAAAAGAAAGGGAATTTTCCATTTTAAAAAAATATTTTTCATGTATTCTTCTAATTTCTTTCTCTGGAATTGAAATGTTCATTTTTATCCTTAGTTCTTGAGAGAATAAAAACATTTATAAAAGAAAGCCTGGCTTAATTTGTATTTTGTTCTGTTTTATTAAATACCCATTACGTTCTATATGAAATACCTCAGGACAATTAAACCAGGAATTTAAAAAAAATCTAGGAACCATTTCAGGATATTGTGTTCTTAATTCTATATTATAATGGCATCTAATATGTGCCAGACTCCATATTAAATAGTTCATAAAAGTGTTGGCATATCACACTGTGCAGGTTGGAATGTAGTCAATTCTATTTGGGGTGAGTAAGTTAGGGAACAAAAGAACACCCACACACTTGATAGAGGAGCTGGGTCTCTCAAGATGAATGTTCATTTCCTGTGGAGGTTGGACAGGGAGAAGAGGGGTTTTCCAGATAGAGCCTGTCACATGAAGAAAGATTAAAACATGGCAGATCCTCTGTGAGCTGTTAGTTGAGTGGGCTGTTGGGGACAGGCTTGTAAGTAATTATAGGACAAGGCAGTCAGTGCTGGATAGATGGAACATCCCATACTTTAGAAGGAAACTGAGGTAAGGGATGACCCTCACATAGACATAGAAGGAGACATTCCATAACATTGAAATGTTTAAAGTCAACATTAGCTCCGAAGAAGTCAATGCATTGAATAAGGTCACATCAGTTTTCTTTTCAATAGGATATTAGAGAAAAAACCCCTGCAGAAGCTTTTCCTTTTGTTTTCTATGAATTCTCTGATGTTGGAATTTTCTAGGTGAAGGAGTTCCCCACGTTGGTTTTGTTTAGGAAACCATGTGCCTTTTGAGTGTCACAAATCAAGATCGTTTTCCTGTCTGCGCCCACATCTGAGAGAGGAAGAGCAGGGAGAAAGCCAAGGGCAAGCTGTTTCAGGTTACAGACTCAAACCACCCAGCTGAGACCGATGATGTCGCACAAGGAAGAATCATATTTATATTATTTGTGGGATGAGAGATGGAAGGAGAGAGCTAAAAGAAGTCTCCTCATTTGCCTTTGCCTATTTTGGAAACCTCAGACTCTCTTGATTTCAGGCGCCATCTTGACTCAGATCCATCACTCTATCTCTTCCCGTGTTCTCCTTGTACCTCACCTAATCAGGAGAACCCTTCAGTGGCCTCATTTTCCAGAGAGCCTCCCTATTGGGCTTGTAATTTTAATCTGGTCATAAAATCACAATCAGCGATGCCATTTCCATTGGAGGTAGACCAGATAACCCGCACCATGTGTGGAGATGGGCGGTAGGCATCACCTCCGTTTGGCTCACACAACTGCTATTTATATCTGCCCTCGGAACAATGGGGCCCTGGCAGGTAATTCCAAATTTGTAAACACATACTACAAGTTATTTATTTCTCAAACGAATTCATATCCAAATTTGAGAAGAATCGCATTTTAGAGTCAATAGATAAATGATTTTTGAACATAGTTCTGTCAGAGAACGCCACCACAAAATGATACTGTAATTCATTCATCTTTAACTTAAATGCAGCAAAGGTAGCAGCAAGCCCATTGGAGGAGAAACCAAAAATCCTGGATTCTCTGTGTGATCCTGAGGAAGTCACTTGACCTCACCTATGAAATGAGAGAATGAACTTGTTGTTTCTTAAGCTTGCCTTCAGTTCTGCCATTATGTAAGTAAAATATCTAAATATCAGGCAACTTGAGTGGTTGCCAATTTTTCATGCTGTAAATCCAGTAGGATTATAAAAAATATAAGGTGTCTCAAATTGAGAAAAGGAATCAGTGATATCATTTTAGATCTGCTAATTTAGTAACCTAATTTATAAACCTAACCAATTATTAATGATGACTTTAGGGTTTTTGTAGGATTATGGTAATAAGTTAAATGAAATTCTCCTAGCTTAAGATCTTAAATTTTTATATAAACATTTTTGGCATATCTTATCTGCTTTATGATCTATCATTGACAACTTAATCCAATTATAACAAGAAATAGTTGGCTGCTTAAAATATGCATTTAAGAACCTAAATCAGGGTCTTGGCACCAAAAATTAGGTATGTGAGGAATCAAGTACTAATATGAAGTTCTAAATATAGAAATTTGTTCACTAATAAGGTCTAGAGCTTGAAAATTAGGCCAGCATTGTGCTTTACAAGCTAAATAACCACAGTTAAAACTAAAATTGGGAACTTTGGACAAACATTTAGATGCTGCTGCTTTGAAGTTCAGAAAAGTAATATGAACAACTGCAAACAAATGTCACATTGATTTTATTTGAATTAATTACCAACATTTTGGTGTGTTTTTTTTTATATATATATATATATATACAGTACTTTGAGTGAGTAATAGTCTCTGAATGGTTATTGAATTCTCTTGCATAGTTCGTAAGTATAGAAAAGTTCAGTTTTTTTTAATTAGCTATATATTTTGTTATACTTATAAAGAAAAACAATTCCTTTCCAGTATTTAGGTTGATAACTGGTAATATTTCTCAGAAAATTTTATCTGTAGAGATCATAAAAATCTCATATACAAAGAATAAGTTATTTGCTTTTAGAAAGGAAGAGGTATTTAGAATTTTATTCAGACCACAAATTTTCATGATTGAAAAATGTAAGAATTAAATTGTTTACACCAAAAATCTTTAACCAGTAGAATGAATTAGAATTGGAATACACCCATTTTGATTCAGAAATATCTGTATATAAATCAGGGCTCTGCTACTCTCTAGTTATTTATTTTTAAGTGCATTTAATTTCTCTGAGCATATTTTCCATCTGTAAAATGGCTTAATGTTTATATAATTGTTGAGAATATTAGTAAAGCAATGTGTGCAAGGGCTTAACAAAATCCTGACGTATAGAGATGCTTAACAGAGGGTATCTTTTGTTTAGGACTCTACTTTGCTCCAATAATAATAGACCCTGAAATAGTAATTTCTTATAATAACACCCAAGAGCCCTGACTGATGTTACATATTGAAAATATCTCCCTAATTCGGTTTGATCTATGCCATCTATGCACCTTCCCTGAATCTTTGGCTTCAATGCTTAACCCTCGGGTCTTGCTTTACCTTATTAATGTCTGCACTAGCATTGTTTCACTGAGCTTAACAGGACCCTCTTGAGAGAAAACTGGGCATTTCTGTTCCGTTAATGGGAATCACAGTTTGCAAACAAGTTAGTGATGGTGTTGTTTGGGGGATGTTAGCTGCCAAATGCCATTTAAGATATACTTTTCATTTGCCCTGAAAAAGCCACATTGCTTTGAAAGTCCCTCCAGATTTCCTTAAATGAAATCCAGAATATGTTAAATTAGAACCATCCCTTAAAGATACTGATTACACACTGATCTTTTAGCAAAGTACGTAAATTAAGCCAACTTTGAGATTTATAAAGCAAGCATGATTATTTCAAATAATCGTCTGATAATAAAAGGAACCACCTAAATATACCTTTGCTTATCAACTAGATAGATGGGTTTAAGTACTTTATTTCAGAACTGCGTGCACATGGTGTATGACCAAAAGAGCGGCCGGCTACCTTGACTGGCTCACAGTCCTACTCAGAGCAACGAGGCCGGGTGTTCTTTGTGCACTTTGGAATTTGCTCTCCATAGAGTCAGACAAGCTAGTGGAGGGTGACCCTGGAGCATAAAGCAAGGTCCATTTATTTACTCAGGGTTCTGTCCCCGGGGGCTGGACTATTGAATGAATGATAAGGTGTTTGAGACCCAGTGGATGGTCCAGGCTAATCCATTTTATCAATATGTTCAGGTTCTGTTTGTGCTTCTGTGCTTTGTTATTTTAGGTGTTAATTATTAGGGCCCCAAACCCGTGCAATATTTTGATCGCTGCGTCCTTTCACAAAGGCAGGCTTGAACACCATGAGCTTCCATTAAATGAGAGAAATTGTCTTCTTCTGTGGGATTCATTCTTTCCTATCCATTAAGTGAGATGGCCTGCTTTTCAGGATCACAAGTGTTTGGGGCCCTTATTTGCCTTTTCTGTTCTAGTAGATATTTGAAAAAAACTAAAAACTCCATTACAGAATGAGAACTTGCTTTTGACAAGTCATACCCTTACGTTTGCCTTTTAATAGGGCGGCATGCTGAATCTGGCACTGGTTCTCAGTCATTGACATAAAACCGGGAAAAGGATTGTTTTTGAAGCTGCCCTTCTGTTAGAAGCGTGCCTGCCTAGGTATTGGTCCCAATCTCCAAATGTAACTTTGCATCAGTTAAGCTCAAAATTAAATACGCATTTTCAGCCAAGTACTGAAGTTTGGGTTTTGAAAAGACCCATTAAAAATCTTGGTGATTTAAGGACTTTTTTTTCATAGTTTTACTGGGAGGACGAGTAGTTAGTATGACTCATTTCATAGAGAATAGGGGAAAAGAGTCTTCTTTTTTTTTAAATCAAATGAGTTAGTGGAGGCCACAAAAAGTGAGCCCCAGTGCTTGTGAAGGTCATAATTTCTAAGGGTGCAACCTTCAATTCTGATTAAGGATAGTGGCCTAAAAATAAATTAGAACAGTCCCTAAAATGTTACATATAAAAAATATTTTAAATCTTTATGAGTTCTTTTTACATTGAAAACACAATGCATAATTGTACAATTATATTTGAGGAAAGGGATTAAGCCATTTTCTAAAATTTATTTTACTCCTTTGTGACTTGAAAGGGTTCCCTTAATATGATTTAATTTTGATTTTGGCAATTAAACTTTCTATATAATGAAAAGGCAGTGGCTGGTCATAGAAGAGAGTGTTACAAGGGATATAACCTTTGGAAGTATTTGAGTCTAAAAAGTTAACAATAAAAGACTACAGTCTAAAAGGGAGGCTATGTAAATGTAATATTATAGTCCTTACGTATATTTACTCAATACTTACTTCTGTCCTGCTCCTACATATATCATGCAAATATATATTTACCTTTAAGAATATATGCCAGGAAACTTTGGTTATTTAAAAATATATGTTAAGTAAGTTATCTGTATTCACAAAATTATATTAGCACTGTCAGAATTGGCATGCTATATGTTATTTAAAGAGATAGTCTATACTTCTCCGAAGACTGGATTTGCTACTTTCAATATCCAGGTCAGAAGAAAAACAAAATAAAATAATACCCTCCCCTAAATTATACAAACAGAAACCCACATGCTTTCAAGCTGAATGACTTTTCCCCATAAATGTCAAGGCTAGTTTGTAGAAGATATGCTCCATTTTATTTTTAAGGTGTTGTTTTAGAAAGAAAGTGATTTTATGCACTCGATATCCACAAGATGCAACATGATATTCGGTTTTAAAACCTTCTAAAAATATCTCCAACAATCTCAAAATCAGTTACTGAAGCTTGTCCAGTTGGTCACGGGTTAGCTGTCCTGTTTGCAATGTGGCTGGACGACATTCTTATTCTCACTTATAAGGTGAGATAGAATATCCAGTTCTTTCTGAGGAATCTTTTCTCTCAGTGGCTTTAAATATGAGGGTAGAGAGTTGGAAGAGGTAAGGGCACGGGTGCATTTAGATCTACTTGTTAATTTAACTATCTTCATTTGAATTTTATAATCTTATAATCCGTTAGAGCTAGGTGTGTGAGATTGCATGATTTTTTTACACAGATCTATTTCATTCTGAACAAAATCTTGCAGACGCGTAAAATGCATTGAAAACTGTCCCGTCTTCCTCTTTCCTTTTTTTTCATATACTCCTTCTTTTCATATACCTATAAACGACCCAATTTACGAGCATGCAAGCTGATATGCTCCTTTTCTGGTTTTTATTCTTCTTTAGAAAAGGTAGATCGCAAACGCATTAGCATAGACAAACTGCTGTAATCAGTAAAGTTTGAAGCTGACACACTTAAAGAGTCCTGCTTGCCAAAAATAGGATTTCATTTGTACTGTCATTTTTTCCCCTGAACCAGTTTTGCCAATGCTATAGGAAATGCCAACTTAGGGCGTGCAGGTTTGGGGAACACAACGTTTCAGTAGGTGGCGCTTCAACACAGCCCACCTGCTTGAGGGCGCGTGTGTACTCAACTTTCTCATACCTGAGGTGCTTCGAAGAGGCTTGGCCCAATTTGCTAACGGTGCAGCTAGATTGTTGTCTTCGCTAATAACTACCCCAAATGCAGTTGAAACATCTCGACCGAACTGTTCGTATAATCCTTGGTCATTATTTGAATGCACACACATTCATACATACCTACACTAGCTCTACTTCTGAAATGAAAAACCAGAGAAAATTGATCTTAACATTTCGGTGATAGTTCAGGAATTTCAGCTTCATCTGTCTTTATTTTTTGATTGCGTTATTGGTTTATATCATATTTGCGTAGATGCATGTCATTGTTTCCTCCTTAAAACACAATGTTACAATATTTTTGCAGCATTTATTCTTAGTGGAAAAAAAATAGACCTTTCCTTTTTGAAATCACTTACTATTTAAATAAATGAAAGAATATACGAAAATGCCAGGAGCTCTTTTTTTTTTTTTTTAATTCAGCAAAAGGAACCATCTGCAGCAGTGTTCCCTAACATGTCTATAAATTGACATAAACCAGGATGATTAAGTGGACGATAAGCCACATGTCATTGACAAACAGGAATAGAGATGCCTGGAGTGAAATGTACTAAAAGGGGCTTCACTGCACCAAGGAAGCTCCCTATGGTCCATTGACCTAAAGATATCTGCAAACTTCATTCCAAGAGAAGACAAGGAAAGAGAACAGGGAAATTGAGCAACAACTAACCACTCGTCTCTTAAAAAATGGGAAACTGACAGCTATTCAATTTTTCCCATGATTTTTTGCCCAACATTCAGAGTTCAGAATATCATTACAGATATTTAGGTTTTATGTAATGTGCTAATGTTTTCTTAACATCTTCTAAATGTACATTAAATAGAGTTTCCATTTGAAAATATGGTTTAGGAAAACACCCCCTGCTTCTTTTTTATAAACTCTTTGCCTTTCAGTATGTTTCTTTCATATAAATTGAATTAAGATATACATTTGAGGATATTGGATAGAATAACAAGTGAATATAAAATAACTTGCACAACTCTTATTTAACGTATCATACTGATATAAAAACTAAATTTATGTACAAAGTAATAACATTTATAATTAATGTGAGATAAACTAAATGAAAGAAATAAAAGAATAAAACTAAAGTTTTTGTTTCTCCTAGGTCATTGTTGTTTGTTTTGTAATTCATAGAAGCATAAAAAAATTAACAGAAAGAATACATTTGGGGTTCTATCATATTAAAAAACAACTCAGAGAATGAAACATAATAACATAAAGCATAGTAATATAAGGAGTTTAAAAAAATCACTGATTCAAATAGTGAACATGATTTTACCTTTTTGAAAAGGCCAATAGAACAACAACAAAAAAAATAGTGTCAGCTGTCTTTTTTCTTTTTTGTATATTTCTCAATAGAATGATTTAAAAGAATCCAACTCAAATTCAATTTTGAAAATCCCTGTCCTCAAAATCACAGTTATGATGTAAGTTTCAGACTCTCTTCTTAAGAAACGTCCCTGCCTTACATTTGTCTATTTGACTTTAATACTCATTCACTATTGCTGTATATTTTTAACATAGCATCTTGAAGAAAGAGAAGAAAAGAGGCCCTCTAAAACTTCACATCTTTGCTATTAGGATATATTGACATCTCTTGCTTCGTTGACTTTTTATTACAGTCCTGAGGTAAAAAAAAAAAAAAAAAAAAGGAGGAAGAAGAAGAAGAAGATTGCCAGCGTCAGCTCAGCTCTCTTTCTACGGTTCCAAGTGAAGGTTTCTGGCATTTCCTCTTTGCTTTCAGTTTTGTGGATTTTTTTTTTTTTTCCTGCTTCATCTTTTTTTCTTCTGTAGAAGTAAGGTGAAAAACAAACTTGAAGGTTTAGGGTTTTTTTTTTGTTTTTTTGTTTTTGTTTTTTTCCTTTTCCAAAGGTTTCCTGTCACAAAATGCCAACATAAAGGATAGCCTTGCACGGAGCCCCCTTTGCCTCTCCGCCTCCACAGCGGCCCTGGCATCTGTCAGAGAGGAAAGCTCCAATCTGGGCTCCCCGCTGAGCTGAGATGTGGCTGCCTCCCCCCAGCACAGGGCCACACGGCTCCGGAGCCAAAACACGGGACCATCTGATGCGAGTCTGGCCTAATGAAAGTCCAGCATGGGGCTAAATGAGTTTCCACCACTGCTGGGTGAGGGGCTAATGATAAAACAGCTCCCTGAGCTCACTGCTGCTGTTGGTATCTTTGTCGGGGCATATGGCAGTTGGCTGAGTGCCTTACTTGTGCGATTTCCTACCGGATTTATCCTGAGAACGTGCGTTGTATTCCTGCTTTCTCTCTTCCACTCTCTGTCTCTCGCTGGCCACTTTCCTGGCTCTTCTGTTACTCTGATGTCCCTGGGAGACTGCTGGGTCATATACAATTTCTTTCTGAAGTGTATGTGAAACTTTTTTTTTTTTAATTGAGGATAGAAAAGCAGAAAGATGGAAGAGAGAAGGATATTGACTGTCACACCCAGTGGGTGGGTCTGTTTCCTTTGGAGCCTAGTAGCTAAAGGCATAAATTTCACAGAACCAGAGGAACAATCAGCTTGAAACTTGTTGAATACAGGGATGCTAATTAAAAACTTCTTTATGGTGTGTTCTCCCCCCCCCCACACCCCATCCACCTCACCGCTTATATAACCCCTTGGGCAAGCATTTAGGGTTTTATAAGACATGGTAAATGTGTGCTTTTGGAATTTTTTTTTCATTAAAAAAAATTTTAAGTCAACTTAATGTTAGACTACAGTCAAATGCTAAACAAAATAATAGTTGCTTTCCTTTACTGATTATCCTTATTCTTTGTTTTTTTTTATTTGACAGAGAGAGAATGATCACAAGTAGGCAGAGAGGCAGGCAGAGAGAGAGAGGGAAGCAGGCTCCCTGCTGAGCAGAGAACCCATTCTGGGCTCAATCCCAGGACCCTGAGATCATGACCTGAGCCAAAGGCAGAGGCTTAACCCACTGAGCCACCCAGGCGCCCCTGATTATCCTTATTCTTAAAACATTGGAAGAAAGGACAAGTTTGGAAGAATCTAGTTTATGAGTGCACCACACAGATAAGATTTGGAGTCCTGGATACATTGTTGTTTGATATATGTAGATTTGCCTCACAATTTGGATGGCCTGCAATAAAAATAAAGCAACGATCCAAATCCTAAAAACATTACAAAAATGTATATTTTACTCTTTCAACATTTATAAGCTCATGAAACATAAATAAATACTTTGTTGCCAATTCTTATATTTTAATATTGCCTGCATATAATTGTAGTTGAATTTGATTTGTTCCAATCTGTGAGTTGGTCTTAGATCCTTTCTTACTATTGTTATTAAATTACATGGAGGCTTAATATAATGGTGTATTTTATCCTTTACACAAGAAAGGCGAACATTCAGGAGCAACAAGGTGAGGCAGAAGCTCCTACAGCTTAGTTTGATATTTAAAGTCCCAGTTTTGGGTTCTCTTTACCAAGTATTTCTCTTTTTTTTGTTTGTCTGTTTTGTGGTTTTGGTCCCTGTCATTCAACTTCTGTTTCTGCCAGAACACTAGGACTTAAATACTGACTATGTGAAATTTGCATAGCTTCAAGGAATAGTCCATTCTCATCTAAATATAAATGATCCTTTCATAAACTTGTGCTGAGAAATTCTAAATGAAACCTTTTCAAAAATCACATGCTTCTCACTGAATGAATCCGTGTGTGTTACGAGGTGCCACATGGGCTCCCAGTGATCCCCCCGTGCGGGCCACGCGGTCAGTGATACCATCTAAATGAGATTGTTTTCTTGTACGTGGCGTCGTGCGGAAATACCATCACGTTCCACATGCTGTATGCCCCATTTTAATTTATTCCCATGACAAAAACTCCATTAATATAATTTTGGAACAAAGTGAAAATGATAGGAATTTTCTGTGTCACTGAAAAACTAAGCCGCTTTCTTCTTAAGGAAATACCGCTTTAAAAACTCAAGAACATTTGGTTTCTAATTTACAAAATTTCTTTTTGGTGCAAACGTGATCCACAAAGTATTTTCAAGTCGGCAGGATTAAAATAAACTATAACATTTCCCTATATTCCCTATAAAGGCAGTACTTTGTAGGCTGTGTTATAAGTGTTATAAAATGTACGTTGTAAAATATAAATGTAAACGTAAAATGTAAAATGTAAATGTTATAAAATGTACATTGTTTTCTTGTTCTCCTTCGCTAAATGTAGTAGACTTTTTCAGATGCATATACGTTTTGAGGCTTGCCGTGAGTCAAACAGACGTGCATCTCTCATTCAGCAGTTATAGTCATATATCCCTGTATGCTTCCTTACCTCCCGATAAATGTGAGATAATATGGAAGAGTAAGAAGAATGGTGGACTGGGGTGCCTGGGTGGGTCAGTCGGGGAAGTGTCTGACTCTTGATGTCAGCTCAGGTCTTGATCTCAGGGTTGTGAGTTCAAGCCCTGCACTGGGCTGCACCCTGGGTATGGGGGCGACTACTTAACAAGAAATTTAAAAAAACATAGATACATGATAGATAGATTGATAAATGATGGATAGACAGATTAAAAAAAGAAAAAAAAAAACTTTTTAAAATAGTGGACCAAAAGGCAAGGAGCCTGAATCATCGTTGTCACAATTTTTCCACCTCTTAAGAATATGAGGTTCCTTGCTATTTAAAAATTATAACAGCCCTTAATTTACCCAGTCAGTTCTGTGCCCGACACTTTATTCCTCCATGATCTCATTTAATCATCACAGCCACCCTGTGAGGTACGTGTCACCACCCTCATTTTAAACCCTCACTGAGGTTTAGAGAATTATAGATACGGACGCAGTGTCACCCGGTGAGGTGGACAGCAGTTTCAAACTTCCACACTTCAAACTTCCGTATCTTCCAGAGGGATTCTCATGCTACCTTCAAACATGTTTATTCTTTGCAAGTCACAGTTCAGGGCTAGAAAAGTTTGCAGTTTGGTCTGGAAAGTTTCCGGTTTTTCTCTCAGCTATAAAATCGTGAGCCTGCTGTGGTTTGCAGTAACTACCTTCTCAGCATCATGAAGTGAGTGAAGTTGTCATTGTGCGGAAAGGCCATCCAAGTCCCAGGATGGACCCACGCAGCCTTACAGGGAAAGTACAGGGGAGACATCAGCAACCAACCACCAACGGACGGACATCGTTGATAGTTTAATCATTAGTATTGAAAATGTCAAGAATATTTGGGATCTTTTTAGCTACAGATGCTTTTTATGTTTTCCACGGTTTAATGAATTATCCTGTCTGGAAAAAAAAAAAGACAATCTAGAAGAGAAGAAAAGATGTTAGCTTTTGTAGTTTAGACGAGCTTTTCCTGATTAGACCATTTATCTCCAAAATATTAGCTTAATAAAGATTTAAAAGGAACCATGGATTTTCTTTTGTAAAAGCCTGTTTTTATATCCCTTGACTAAACACTTAGTTTCTTAAAACATGTTTGTGATAAAACTGGTGGACAAAAAATTACAAAGCCCTATTTGTAGTTAATCTTTTCTCTTCTTACTAAGGCACTTCTTTTCTTATTTAAGATTTTATTTACTTATTTGACAGACAGAGATCACAAGTAGGCAGAGAGACTGGCGGGGGGCAGGGGGAAGTAGGCTCTCTGCTGAGCAGGGAGCCCAAAGTGGGGCTTGATCTGAAGACCCTGAGATCATGACCTGGGCCGAAGGCAGAAGCTTAACCCACTGAGCCACCCAGGTGCCCCACTAAGACACTTTTTTTTTTTTTTTCCCCAGCAAGTGGTTGGCAGGTTTTATTTCTCTATTGACACAGTACTCCCATTTGTATATTATATAAATCTTAGCCCTTCTATGGTCCATATAGTGGTGCAGCATTTTGAACCCCTTATTTCCCATAGAACTTTGTAATGTCTGTCAGCAAACATGTAACAGGATTCCAAGAACAATCCACTAAGACACTTCTTGATAGTTTTTGAAAATGTACTTTATTAGAGGCTTGATGTATCTCTAGTGTGTTTTTGCCATCAATATGAAGCATTGAAATGTGGATTTATGTTTTCTTAAATTGAAAGAGGGAACCACCCCAAAGTTCACACTTGGCTAATCTCTAATTCATTATATATGCATACAGATATACACGTATATGTATATCATACACATACATAGAGCTTAGGTGTGTGTATATGTGTGTGCGTGTACACAGACTTGGCCAGGTCTTACCTGTATGGCCAAGACTCATATAATTCATGATATGAATTCATTTGGCAACAAAATTACTTGATGCAAAAATATTTTTTGTCTTAATTTATTTAGCTTGGGGTGATTATTCTTTAGGTATATTAATGCACTTAATAACAGGTAATGTCTCTGAAAGAGCTCTCTGAGAGTGTTTCATAATATGCTATGCAGTATCTGCTGTATATTATTACCCTTGTAAAATATGAATTGTAAGTCAAAATTCTAAAACACACCCAGCACCAAGGATTACAGATAAGGGACAGTGGATCCAGATTTATTAAGCTTTAAAAATGTACGCACTAACACCCATCACAATGTAAGCACTTAATAAAATAAATATAAAAATAGGTTGGCAAAGTCTTTTATATGCATGACCTCTATCTAATATGAATTATATGTTGATAATTGCAAGTAATAATAGCATAATGTATAATAATACATAAGAGTTCAGGTTATTTTCATTTTGATCTTTCAGAATTAGAAGAGATAATTTTATCCCAAAACAATCTTATATTCTACAATATTTATTGCATAAATAATACATAAAATTACTCATATGTATACATATATACTTATACACATAGACATATACAACTATGTGTGTACGTGTGTATATATATTATATTTCAACTTCCAACTGGTTCAAGTTTTGGTCAATCCGATGATGATGGTTTCTACTCAGCCGAAGCTTTTAGAGACTCCTAATCTGCATGAAAAATGCCTTATGTGGCTTGAAAATAATGGACATCTTCAAAGCAATTATTGATGGAACAGAGAATACACAAATATATATTGTCTCATCCTACACGAGGGAAGGTAATATGAAAAAACATTATTTTACCATGTAGTTGCTGTAGGAACAAAAACATATTTTGCTCATGGAAAATGTGTAGGTGCTTCATATAAGCACACTTTTAGTTGTTAGCAATATAAAAATACTTAAGTGTCCCAGATGTGAATTTGGAGCAATTGCTTTTGGATCAGTAGAACTGGGTGATATCAAGAAATCATACTGAAGTGATTTTAGAGTAGCTACATGGCCTGCCTCTCAGAGGCTACCTAACTTCTCTTACTTGTCCATTGCAGCAAGGCAAGTGAGAACATACGGAAACATGGACGGCAAAGCAAGTTTCAGAACTACAGACTTTAAAAAAGAAGTTTTGGAAAACACCTCAATTATTTAGACTTGTATCCAATGATTATACCATATAACTCTATATTTGGGATACAGGTGTATATAATAATGCCTATTTTGCATTTTTCCTCTTAAACTTCCTTCTTGAAATACAAGTTTGCTTCTGCCTAGACAATTTGAGAGACTATCTCTTTATTTGACAGATTGCAGTGTATTAATTGCTGGTTCTATATTTTCTTTCTATTAAGAATCTTTAGGAAAGTTCCAAATATGTATATTTTTTTCTATATAAGGTAAATGCCTTTCTCTTATTCACAATAGAGTATACGGAAGGTCTTTTGAGGATCTCCTTTTAAATTCTTTTTTGCATATCATGATTTTTAATTTTAAAAAATTCCACAAATTGCTTTACGTATAGGACACCGTATTTTGCTTTTGGCCAAGAATTTTAAGACTCTTTGCAAACATTAACAATTGCTGTATGCCGATAACAGGCTTCACATCACTCTAGGGCATGGAAATATTATATATGCTCTTTCTGAGTGGAGTGATTTGGTCATTTATGCTTATTAATTGGTGATAGTTCAGGGTATAAAAACTCAAGACTTCATTACATCCCATTCGAAAAGCCATCAGCTCTTCTCTTTGTAGTTGAAATAGGAGACTCGTTGTACGCATTAGTCTTTATAGTCGCGAGTGGAATATAAACGTATTTTAGTGGGGCTATAATCACAACCCATGTGAGCAGGAGTGAAATCCCTTTTTAAACCAGGTTAACATGGGCACATTACACCTCCACCAATCAAGCCTGCAACTCCAGCATAGTTCCCAGAGGGGTCGTGAATGAACTCTGCTTGGCATGAATGAGACCTCTCCTCGGCAAGATGCAGGTATAACTTCAAAACCTCCGACACTAATACAGGGCAATTAGCTTTTATACAGTGTTTTACAATCATCAGCTTATACATAAAATATCCTTATAAGCTATGTATTATAGTTCCATTTCACAGCTGTGAAAATCAAGAAAGCCGTTTACTCTTGAACTGAAGAGGTGGCATAATCTTGGTTCCTAGTCCTCTTGATGCCGATATTGATTGAAAAGCAGAGCTAAAGTGCTAAGGTTAGGGAATGGCTTCTAGAACTCAATGGTAAAGAAACTAGACACAAACTACAGGACAATGTAAGTTCTAAGAATTTAAATTCTTTCATATTTCTATAGCATTGCATTGTTTAATTTATCCAGTTCTCCAGTGGAGGGACCACAGAGAATCAGCTTTGTGGATCCCATTTTCCTTCTGTTTTTGTTTTTGTTTTTGTTTTTGTTTTTATTGTTACCACATATTCTTCCCCATTTTTCAACAGGTTAACTTCTCTCTTGTCATTTCTTATACGCAAGAAGAAAAATTTAATACATAAATCTGAAAAGATTTGGGTAGCAAACACCAAAATTGAAGTCATTTTCCTATTCAAATTGTAGTTTATTTTACCAACTTCATGTTGGAGAAACTAACTTGGTTGCCCAGTTTTTGTTTTTCTCTGTTACATGTTTTAAAATTGCTCGGACCGACTGAGCTAATGTAGAAGAAAGAATCTACATCAGTTTGTGAGGTGAACTCTCTTCAAATTCACTATGGTTTGGAGGGCAGAGGTATGGAAATACCCTATACGTAGAAGTCTTGGACTAGGGAATGAAACACATTCTCTCATTTTTTTTTAAAGCTGTTTGACAAGTTTTGTCCAAATATTAAAGTGACAACGTGATCTGGGTCCTTGGTGACTCCAGGCCATGGACAGCTCCTGATTCAAAACGCGAGACATTAGATCTTTGACCAAGCTTAGAAGGTTGTTTCTTGTTATATTAATCAAAACGAATTTGGAGTTATTGATACACAATGCCAAATGTGATCATAAACTGTTTAGAATGAAGACCCCCCAACAAGGAAATAATGAAAACTATTACTAAGAATTTGAGAACTATATCATATCAGAAGTAGAGTTCTGATAGGTTGAATGTGGCAGATTCCTTCAACTCGTTTTACATTGTTTTGCTTACATATTAAAAAAAAAAATTAAGTCCCAAGTTATCTGTAAGGTGAATTTCCACAAATGAGATTTTCTTAATCTCATAGAATTTTGTTTTGACTTTATATCCATTCACATTTTAACTATGAGAGACTGCTAATTTTGCATGGCCGTTGGCTTCTTTTTATTATTTCAGTAAAGAAATAAATTATCTGGGAGAGTATCTTTAAAAGAAATTGGAAAGGAAAGATTTTATAATTTGGAGATCTTATGATATAAAGAACTTTCCCATAATGAGAACATATTTGTCTTGCAAAGAATATTTGTCTTACAATGTTGCTTTAATTTCATATGGAATACATTAATATTTATAACATTTCAATTCCGGTTCAGTTAACCAAAATGTTTACCATAGACTTTGCGTAAAATTAGACAACACCTTTCATAGAACCACCCACATTTTCCACACATGATCTTGCTTGTCTCTGGCTTCTTTTCTAGTCCAGTTTTCAGTCCACCCTTGCTTGAAAATTCATTCAAACAAGTAATACAAAGAGCTACTATTTGGAGCCGTTTCTTATGTGCCAGACATTATAGTAAGTTCATGACGTATATCATTGCATTGGTTCTCACAACTCAGAGAAGTACGAATTATTATCTCCTTTTTAGGGAGCTGGGGTACAGAGAGAGTAATTCCCTGGCTTATGATCATGTTTGGAAAGTGGTGGATCTAGTCTGATATCACGTTAGACTGGCACTAAAACACATGCTTTTAATCACTGCATTTTTCTTAGATCAACCCATCCTTATAAAATATAATTTTGAAGAGAACAGAGAAGGTGTTAGGTTGAGGAAATATTGCTTATCTCCATGTTTTAGGATAAATTGTTTAGCCTTCTAGATTCTTAAGTCATTTTCTTAAAAAATGGAAGTAATCTCAACAGTTCGAGAAACCTCACAAATCATTTAGGAGTGTGCCTGGAATCTATTAGGTTGATAATTCTCAAATTTAAAAATCCACTCATTTATTCAACAAACATACACTGAACACCTAACTGGTGATCTGATACAGGTGTGTGTCACACATACATGACCAAGACCAATGAGAACTCGGCTTCCGTGACCCTTGCCTTCTGGAATGGAAACAATTAATAAAAAAGTAACTCAAGTACCATCAAGATAATTTCAAACTATGAGAAGTTCAAGGAAAAACAAAAAGAGTGAGGTGATAGGGAACAGTCCGTACAGAGGCTGCATTAATACAGGTGAGAATAAGCTTCTATCATCAGGAATTGTGAAGGTAAATAACTGAAGAGAAAATATAAAATTTTTATATATTATGTATTTTATATTACACAAATTTGGCACTCTGTATTAATTTCAAGAACAAAATGATGTTTTGAATTACTGTTAAAATTACTGAAATTCCTCCACAAATACTGAAACACAATCGATGATCCAAGAAGCTTAGTGTTGCTTATCCTGTGGCTTCATCTACTCCTCCTTATTCTGTCAAAGGGCAGAGCATTTGAGAAGGGATTAGAGAATATCCAGTTATTGGTAGGGGTATACCCTCCACTCCGTGAAGATCTTTCTAGAGAGTTTTAACAGAATGAGAATGGGTTTAATCATTTACTTACAAGTTATTCATAACGAAAGCTAATCAGTTCTTAAATCAACACAGTATTCTGTCTTCCAAAGCAGTTGGGACATACCTGTAAGATTCTCTTCCTCTTGAAATATCTGTGTGTGTGTACATGTATGTTCTGGTCTTTAAAATTTGGCAGAAAATAAGCAATGTTTTAAAATACAACATAGAAGTCCATATAAGATAAATCAGAGTGAGGGGCCACTTCTCGTCAGCGTTTTGGCATCAACACACATAAGGGTCTTTTCATAGTTAAATGGCCCATATGGTGATGACTTTCCCATGAGTATAAGGTTGGCATCTATGCCATTTGAATTTTTAGAAATTAAAAATAAAATCATTGTGGAGCTGGAAATGTTTTCATCCTTTCAATTCCTTAGCTTGGATGTATGACTTAATTTCCAGAGTTGTAGCACATTTTTCATGTATTAATCTTAAGACTGTTGATTGTCTATTTTCTTCCAAGAAAAGCTGCATGGGCATTTGCGTCTCTCCCAGATCATCATCATTGATTCCATTTAGCCTCTGACTGTGATTACTTGCAGCTGGGGTCCATTTGCAACAACATTTTTATATGGTGTACAAGATTAGAGCAAACAAACTACTTTGACTACAGTATTCTCCAATTACATTAATTTCATCCACTGATGTCTTTATTTCCTTCCTTTCCAATTTAGCTGTGTAATGTGAAAATTGGCCCTATTTTTGTGCCTATTATGATGTTCTTAATCCTCTCTTTCTTCCCACATGATGTTAGTTTCATAAGAGGTCTTCACAAACAAACTCTTATAATGGAGATGAGTGGATTTTCCTTCTTATGGAAGAATCCCAAAGTGAAGACTGCAGTTAACTTTCTAAGCTGTGAGTTGGAGGGGATATGTTCTTAACATCTATTCAAGAAACATACAGCAGTAATGTGATCTGAGTCACCTAAACTTACAAGCTTTTCATGCCACAGAGCAGAATTGCAGATCTGATGAAATGAAGAAAGCTGTCCTAGGAATCACGGCTTGAGTGTAGCCAACTCTGCCTGAAGAATTAAAATAGAAAATACAAACTTCAGAAGATAGAAAAAACCTAATGACAAAGAATAGATAAAGAGAATATTTAAATAGGAGTAAAGGAAACAAACAAAAAACCATGTTGCATATTCTTTCAAGTTGTAGAGAATCAAGGCAGTGCAGTCTGTCCCCTGTACAATGATTCATGAAGGGGCCAGGAAGTCTCCCTGAGACATAGTGTTCCCTTGGATGAAGAAATACAAGAAAATACCACATCAGAAAAATAATGGTCAAAATACAATTAAAATGAGACTTGTATTTTAAGATTCAAGAAATAAATACTGAAGACGTGCATTAAGATACTTAATGTATGTTGACAGTAGTTAAGTGGCTGTATGATGTATAAGAATGTTGTTAAAATGGTAGATCATGAGATCTGGTCACAAGGCAAAAATATTTTTATTTTATTTTGTATCTATATGAGAAGATGGATACCAACTAAACTTATGGTGTTAATCATTTCATAGTACAGATCTTCCTTGGCTCACCATGGGGTTACGTTCTAATCAACCAAATGTAAGTTGAAAATATCATAAGTCAAAAATGCATTTCATACCTCTATCTACTGAACATCATAGCTCAGACTAGCCTACATTAAATGTGCTCAGAACACTTACATTAGCTTCCAATTAGTCACAATCATTTAACACATAACCTATGTTATAATAATGTGGACCAAACACAAAGCCTCTGGTAAAATCAAGTGTCGACTATCATGTAACTCATTGAATAGTGTACTGAAAGTGAAAAACAGAATGCTTCTCTGGGTATAGAATGGTTGTGGGTGTAGCAGTTGTTACCCTGTTGATTGTGTGGCTGCCTGGGCACTATAGCTCACTGCCACTGCCTACGATCATGAGAAAGGATCAAATTATACATCGCATGCCTGGAAAAAGATCAGAATTCAAAATTTGAAGTATGGTTTCTACTGAATGTATATTGCTTTCACATCATCATAAAGTTAAAGAAAAAATTGTAAGTCAAATCATCATAGGTTAGGAACTGTCCGTATGTTGTAAATCAAAGCATTATGCTGTATACCTTAAATTTATGCATTGCTACATGTCAATTATACCTCAAAAAAACTGGAAAAAATAGCTGTATGATAGAAGATTTATGTGCTCAAGAAAAGAAAATTAAAAATAAATATTTTTGTAACTAAAAAAGATACTTATTATAGCACCCATTATCACTCATACATATATACATATGTATACATACTTTGTATATATAATATATATAGTTTAGATATACATATTTCATATAATATATAAGCATATATAGACTTTTTTTAATTGGGCAAGTACTGTTCAATCAGAATTCAAATATTTTGTTTGTCTTGTATAAGGTACCTCTCACATGACTTCCTGGGTTTCTTGAGTTTAAAACAATATTGTAAAGGAAGATTTTCATAGGACAATTAGAAGAACTATATAAATATGCCAGCTCCATGTTAATATATTTATTATATGTTATATAATGGTGAAATCTCTACTACTCATAATAATCAGGATATGTACAAATATGCCCGGCTTAAAATCACCCTTGGGTCATTACAGTGATCTGAAACATCAGTTATACTCCAGTTGCAACTAGCAAATCAAATGATCATTGTTGTTACTGAAACTCGCCATTAACCTTTTAGTACAAGAAGGGAAGCTCTGTGACAAGGAAGAAGCCCTTGAATTTGGTTTCTTGAGTCTGGGGTCTGCCTTTGCTCTACCGAATGACAAAACAAAGATGTAGGTCTTAATTGCTCCTCTATAAAGCAAAAAGTATCAATCAACTCTACTCCAGCAGTTGGGGTTTCCTCCCATTTTTGTCTCTATGTTTCTAACGACATACTTGCTAACAGAATAAAACATGATTATCTTAAAGGGAAGTAATTTCTTCTTTAACTTACTTTCTTTATCCTTTTATTTCCCTTTGTTTTTGATTGGATTCTAAATTCCTTTAAGATTTTATATTTGAGGCTTCATAAATAATAACTATAAGGAAATATATCTCTCTACAATCTTTATGCTTCAATTTCTTACACAATTTATAAATTGTTTCTAATAAGTCTTACATTATGACTATAGAGAAACTTGGAACATTTTTAATGGTATTTAAAAAAAGTAAATATTTAAAAATGAGAATATGTAACTTGTAAGAAAAGAGTAACTGTTCATACATAGAAGTAATTCTCTACCTGACTTTCTTGTTAAGGTGATATCTTTTACTTCATCATTTTTTACCCATGAAAGAATTAAAAAAAAAATATATCAGCTCTAAGATTCTGTGAAAACTTGCCCAACTTCCTTGCTCTGAGTCTAAAACCAGTTGTGATAGTTCTTATGACATCCTTTCCAAATCTCTCCAATGATGATTGAAACTTCTGTTTGTTTTTTAATGAGCTTTGGCATTCTGATATCATAAATTAAAAGAACAGTAATTACAGTTTCACAGATAAGACTGCCTTTGATTTGCTTTAGGATTCTATCATATACACTCACACACAATCCATATGTAATACTAAAAATCAATAACATAACCATTGCCAAATGTTTTTCTTACTCCACCCAGTGTCAGGTTTTTTCTTGCCTGGATCTTCAACTTGCCTGATCCGCAAGCAGACATTTTTATTCCCAGTTAAACTCATCATTTATTATACAGGAAATTTAGTTGTGAAAGTTCACACTGGATTTTTCTTATAAATAGAAACTTTCAAATGAATGGATAATGTGTTCCTTCCACATTCATGGACAGGTTACTCTTTTAAGAATTTCACATATCTGGGTGCCTGGTTGGCTCAGTGGGTTAAAGCCTCTACCTTCAGCTCAGGTCATGATCCCAGGGTCCTGGAATGGAGCCCCGCATCGGGCTCTCTGCTCAGCATGGAGCCTGCTTCCCTCTCTCTCTCTTTCTCTGCCTGCCTCTCTGCCTACTTGTGATCTCTGTCTGTCAAATAAACAAATAAAATATTTAAGAAAAAGAATTTCACATGTCTATTACACGTATCATATAGATAGTACCCTAACCTGGATTTCACTAGTGAATGTGACTGTAGTGTAAATCTTCAAAGTCTCCATTTTCCTCTCAGCTTCTATTTCCTCCATTGTATCCTAAACAAGCCAAGATAAATCACACAAATGGAAAAAGCACTGAATTTAGTCTGCTGGCTCTTGGAATCCAGTCCTAGCTAAATGGGAAACCACTTGGAAAACACTGGAGCTTTTCTTTAATTCTCTGTAAATTCATAATGTCTGGATGTGGTTATCTCTCCAGCACCTTCTATACTACAGTTTCTGATTCTATCACTCCTGTTGACACATTCATTTTCAGTCACTTATAATATCTCAATCCCTATACCTGGCCTAGAAAATATATCTTCTCATATCCCATGATTTTTAATCCATTGTATCAAAATGTTCTGGTTCTGCATTTAGTCAAGCTAATATAGTATAGTCTTCTTTAACTATAATCACAATGATTATTTTAATGATCAATCTTTATTATTGCTTATTTCTTATTATCCAATTCTTCTCTTTAAAAATGACTCTTGAATGTGTGATTCCCTCAAAATTTCTATTGCAACATTTTCTGTTCCTAATAAAGTAGGCATAACAAATGTTAAATGAAGGTTATGATTAAATTACCTTTAAGTATCAATACATTAGTAAGTATAGCTAGTAGAATAATATTTTTTTAAATGTTCTCGTACTTAGACATTTTGTTTGAAAACTTTATTATAAGGATGAGGAATGATATTTGTCTAAGAACATCAAGTTCTGCTAATGAATCAGATAACTTGAGCAATAGTACATACTTAATTCTGAAATTAGAATTCAGATCCTTTTTGTAACAAGGATAGTTTCTGCCAGAGAGATTTTGCTGCTGTTTTGAAAACAGAAAACAAGCATATTATAAAGATGTATTTTTTTTTTAAAGATTTTATTTATTTGAGAGAGAGAGAGCATGAGAAGGGGGAGGGTCAGAGAGAGAAGCAGATTCCCCATGGAGTTGGGAGCCTGATATGGAACTCCATCCCGGGACTCTGGGATCAGGACCTGAGCTGAAGGCAGCCGTTCAACCAACCAAGCCACCCAGGAGCCCCTAAAGATATATTTTTTAAAGGAGCTGAGAGAGATCACATTTTCAACTAGAAAATCATTGGGTCACCTAAGACAGTTAAAAGAAGAACAAAGGAAAGCAATAGAGCATGAAGTCAGGATATAAATGCTTGAACCACAATATGAGAGAGCCTAATCTCTTTCAAAAAAAAACAACTGAAAACTCTTTGAAAGGGAAAGAGTGACTTATTCATTTTTTTTTTTTTTATGTCATGGACCGAGCCCAATGTTTAGCATTTAGTTGGTTCTCAATTAAAAAAAAAAAAAAAAAAGGTGAATTCAGAGGAGAAAGTATTCCAAAGCTTGATATCATATATTATAACCTGCACTTGAGTTTATCTCTTTAGTTGGGCAATTACAATTAGAGGTATCTGTTTTGTTAGGTACTCGTACTTGGACAGATGTCAGTTTTGTTTTTTTTCTCTCTCTCTCTTCTAACTTTTTAAGAAAACACTTTTTATTTATTTATTTTAAGATTTTTTATTTATTTATTTGACAGACAGAGGCCACAAGTAGGCAGAGAGGCAGGCAGAGACAGAGAGAGAGGGAAGCAGGCTCCCTGCTGAGCAGAGAGCCCGACACGGGGCTGGATCCCAGGACCCTGGGATCATGACCTGAGCCGAAGGCAGAGGCTTTAACCCACTGAGCCACCCAGGCGCCCCAAGAAAACACTTTTTAATACAAGCAACTTCATTCATGTACTGAGCTTATGTATGCACTACCAGAAATTTTCGACAGCAAAACATAATGTCAAACATAGAGTCAAGTATATCGATGTGCTAAATTGGGTGACCAAACTGTAGATATTGAATAATTTTTACTGACAAGACCAATACTTTCAGGTAAATCAACCTAATTCATAATTAGACAATTCTGAGGTAGGAAAATATGCAGGTGTGTAAAACTGAACTTATGTTGTCATACCTACTTCTTGTTGAGCAAGACCTTATGAGGAAATTTTAATTAGAATTCTGCTCAGTGTAGAAGAAAGAACCATGACTTTGGAATCAATGAGCCCTGGTTTTGTACGCAAGAACTACCAAACATGTTACCTCATTAAAACTAATTGATCCTCTAAAATTGAGTTTCCCCACTCATAAGTTGGGACAGTAGTATCTTCTTATGGCATATGATATGGATTAAATGGGACTATTTTGCAAGGCACATATACATATATTTAAACAAAAATGTACTTAAATGAAGTTTTCTAAGATAAAGAAGAATTTTGAACTCAAGATAGTTTCTCTACCTCAGTTCAATTTCCAGGTTATCTTAAAATGAAGGCAGGATAGCAGTCGGATACTAGGAAGCACTTGAGAAAGGGGTCTAAGTCATGACACACACACATAACCAGACTTAGCCTCATATTATAAACTAAATTATTGTGCCAGGAGAAAGGAGAGGATGAAGTGTGATGGGAAATGATTTCTTCTCAGGTAACGAGTTCCCTATCACTAGAAATGATCAAGAAGCAATTAAAATTGTATCTTCCAAATACTGGTAAGAGATATTCTACTTTAGGTTGGATAGATTATATTTTATATCTCTTCTAAAATATAAGGTTCTATGATTGTACAAAAACTTACAAGCTCAGTTTAGAACATCAAGTCAAGTATTTTCAGTTTTGCAAAACTTCAAAGAAAATGAACAGATTTCTATAAAAGGCTCAAATGATTTCTTAGAAATCAAATAGCTCTTGCACAAGAACTGTTTGATGACTTAAGTATAAATGAATCAGAAACACATGGATTAAATTTCTCGTGAAATACAATGAAAGGAAAGCAGTGCTTGGCAAAATCTTCTTTTTTGGGCTTCTTGAACTAAAAATCTTTGGAAAATTGTTCAAGATGTTTAAATGACCCCAAAAAGCAGTTGGATTTACTCTGGCCTGCTATAAGCAATTTGAAGCCTTTAATTTCCTTTTCTATTGTCTCTGGACAAAGTTCAATTCAATTTTCTACCAGCTGTAGACTGTCTCTGTTTAGTACAATGACTTTTTACTGTTGTTGTTTTGTTAAGTATGTTTGCTTATTTTACACATTTGGGTAAAAAAAAAATGTCTTAAAAGTTTTGACTGTTAAGTATTTCAAAATATTTGTCATTACTATTTAAATTACTATTTAAATCTTACCCCAAAATAATCATTTGACTTAAGGGTAAAATTCATAAGATCAAATTGGATTAGAGAGTCAACAAAATAGAAGGGCCTGCAAGCAAATCTCTAGGGGACGTGCAATATTTGATGCAAATAACATTGGCTTGAGTATTTAATAGAGAGAATGGGAATTTAAAAATAAAAGCGCCATTGGGAAATATCATCATGTTAAAACAGAAGCAATGTTTCAGTTAAAATTTACCATGAATAGCAATAGAAGATACAGAATTTGAAACTCTTGTAAACTGTCAAAACTTTCATTCATATAGTAAGATGATTTACTTGGTTTTACTTATTTTTTTAAATTTCATTTTTAGAAATTTAGATTTTTTTCCTGTAAACTCAAACTGGCATTAACTATTAAAGACACTGTTTTCAACCCCCCCCTTTTTTTTTCAAAATGATACCAGCTCACGTACAAATTCTCATCAATGAAAATGTCCCATAGACCACAGCTCATGATATGCATTATATTTAATAATGTTTAAATGCTAGGGATGCCTGGGTGGCTCAGTTGGTTAAGCAGCTGCCTTCGGCTCAGGTCATGATCCCAGTGTCCTGGGATCGAGTCCCACATCGGGCTCCTTGCGTGGCAGGGAGCCTGTTTCTCCCTCTGCCTCTGCCCGCTCACTCTCTCTCCCACTCTCTCTCTGACAAATAAATAAATAAAATTAAAAAAAAAAAAACAAAACTGCAATAATATTTAAATGCTAAATGGACATTTTTTTAAATTTATTTTTTAAAACATTTTACTTATTTATTTGACAGAGAGAGAGAGATCACAAGTAGGCAGAGAGGCAGGCAGAGAGAGGGGGAAGCAGGCTCTCTGCCAGAGCAGAGAGCCCGATGTGGGGCTCGATCCCAGGCCTCCAAGATCATGACCTGAGCCGAAGGCAGAGGCTTATCCCACTGAGCCACCCAGGCGCCCCTAAATGGACATTTAGTTTTTTGGGTGGCTCAACTTAATGCCAATTTAGATATGGCTACATGCAAATTTTTTAAGATGTTAATAAGTATAACAGGATGTTAAACAGTAGACTTGAAAAATCATGTCTTCTGTAGTTGAAATCATGAGGGTTTGGTATGGACAGTATAAGACTGTAGATTACGCTGCTGGTAGAAGCAAGGTTGGGGAGAGACAGCTTGTTCTCATTTGGTTGGAGCCGATTGTGGAGACCAAAAGAATTCTTTAGATTAGTACAAAAAAGGGTCATTGAATTACTTACCGAATTTAAAGAATGTGAGTGAACGTGTATTGCCTAAAATAAAATTATTATAGGGTCTCTGTCCATGAGGATTTTCTTGCACATGGATAATAATGAGGCACTTTACTCCTTATTTTCCATCCTTCAAACAAACATAAAAATGCCATCTTAAACTCAATAATTCTTGTACTATCTTCTTACCCATCCAATTATACGCCACTGTTGTCTTAAAAGAAAAAAAAAAAAAAAAAAAGAATGTCCCACTCATTAGCAAATGCATTTGTGAAATCCATCATTATTGCATTGGGGACATAGCAAAAGAATATTTCAAAGTACTGTATTAACTGTGCTGTTTTAGCATAATTTAGCAAGAAGTAGATTAATTGACTCCATCAGTGGAAACACACACACACACACACACACACACAGCTTGTAGGTTCAATTTTGTCAGAGAAAAGTGCATGTATATTAAACTTTTTACCAATTTGTGATCTGTTTGTTGTATATGATAGTTCTAGAAAAAAAAATGCTTACTCAACTCTATAGGTAAATAGATTAATCTGGTTATAGATTGTTTTGATATATACTCATGCTGGCCAATGCAAATAAATAAATAAATAAATTGGATTAAAATCAACAAATGATTCAGTTAGATTATATGTTCCTCAAGCCTTCATTCGTTCCTAAAACAGTCTTTTATACTCAAGTAGGTGTTTAATAAAGAGTCTTTGAAGGAAGAAAAGGATTTCTCTCATCTTTGCAAGAAATTAATTATTTAGCTAAAATTTATCTGAATATCGGAGGATGAAGGGATGGAATGATGGTGGAAACACTAGACTGCCAAGGCGAGTTGCTGGTAAGTATTTATGAAGATTGGCTGGGACCCCACACACCACCCAGCTAATCACTTACTCACTCATTAACTACTAATGCACAGAATTATAGTCCAGGCATTATGACATGTACTCTAGACATTGAAACAAAGAAAATAAAACTTGCTCTCTTGAGCTTACCATTTAGTAAAAGAGAGTAGATGCGTTAACTGTAATGATGAAATGCTATGGTAGGTATTTAGAAAAAGAACCATAGTGGCAGAAAGGGGGAAGTAATCCAATTCTGCCAGGAGGAGGGATGGGTAGTCAGGAAAAGGTCTCAGAGTGGCAAATCTTAAAAGATGAGCAGTTGTCTCCCACGTGGGTGAAGAGGAAAAAGGCATTTCAGGCAAGTACAGGACTTGGGCAAAGGCACAGAAACAAGACACAACCTTGTTTGGGAAACTCCATGCACGATCGAAACTCCTAGTTCAGTCATACGTTTTATCTACAGCACAGGGATACTGAAGGAGTCCTGTGCACGTAATTTTTTTTTTTCTTTTCTGTTTGATCTTTCTATCTTCCTCTTGCTCTGGTCTTTGCCTTTGGGAAGAATGTTTCCAGGATCCCTTGATATTTAGTTTCATATCTTTAGCCAATAGGTGCTGGTGGAAGATTGGAGAAGGAAAGGAGAGCAGCCAAGCTTCTCTCCCTTTCTTGTTCCAGTGTGTGATATCTTTCTGATCACACCAGTGTCTCCTCTGGAGCCCCAGTTGCCACCAGACTACCCTTCATCCATGATCATAGATGATTCTGGACAGGCTCTAACATCCGGCAAGACCACAACCCCATCGGGCCTAAGAGTAATTGCTTTTTCCTGCTGTTGTCAGTCTCTGCATCGCCTCACTATCTCCTCTTTGGCCTCTCAGCTCTCGCATCATCATTGTAAATTCCAACATAAAATCTTCTTTGCTCTTAAGAAAAGGAGTGATTTCTGATTTCTTTAATGAGCCTCAATTGATTCAGTTACTCGAGGACATCCATATCAGAAATCAAAATTTCCCATGTCATGCTTTGGAATACAAATGCTTTTCTTCTGTAGACACTCAAGAATAAATTAAAATACCAACTATATTAAATCTCTTATCATGGAAAAAAATATATATATATAAAAGAAGACACTAGCCCAAGATTCTTGGATTTTTGTCAGTTGCATCTATGAAGACTTGGTTCAGGGAAACATGAAAGTAAACATCTGAATTATTTTGGTATATTTATTTTACACTGCCATAAGGAAAGTGAATGGAATGAGTTGTAGGTCTGGCCGACAATACTCTTGATTAAAAGTATTTGCCAATAACTTAGGCGTATAGTTCAGTTTACTCTGCTAGTTCAGTGTCAATGCTTTAACACCTACTTCACTCTGTTCAGCCACTGCTGGTCCAAGTTGAAATCTCATCTAATATCCCATTGTTATTTCCTCTCAGAGAACAAACGCCAAGGTTGGATGGATGTTGGTTAAATGGTGTGAAGGACATAAATTAAATAATCATATTTTTCTAGAGGATGGTGGGTTTTCAAAGTCAATAATGCTACCATCCAGCTGTCTCTGAAGTCTCATGAATTGATGCCCAGTATTTTATGGAGCTTTCTTTCTTTTTTTTTTTTTTTTAATTTGAAGTTTGATTTGCTGATAATAAGCTTCGTAAGGTATTATTTATCCTTTCAGGGAGGAATTCGGAATTAAATTTATGTAAGTATATCTAATATTTCGTATCCAGTATAGAACCATAACAGTTGTCATTGGTTCTAGCAAATATTTATCATCTACCGTCATTAAGATATTGAGATTGTAGAGTCTCTGAAGGGAGGTCTCCTAGTACCTCCTGACTTTGAAGGCATTGAGAAGTAAAACAGAACATGGTGCACATACTCCAAAAATAAACGCGATTACTGATAAAGGTTAGGGTGGTGAAAGTAAGTTTGAAAGCCAAATGAAACAGAAGTGTGAAATTCAATATCTGATGGATATTTCCATCCATAATGGCAACAGTGACGAGGGCTTGTCTCCCCATCTATCCCCATCCCTCTGCTGGTGCAGGAACTGCGTCAAGAAGGGCAAAGTAAAATGTTTATTCTCTGTGGCAACTGAGCCCCAAGAGGAAATTTTGGGAGTCAGTCCACATGCCCCAGGACAAACTAAGTAAAGGAAAACATGAAAGTCAGGATTTACAGCTAATCTGGTTCCCTCTACTTCGAAATAATCCTCAGAAGTGGAGGAGAAACACCCCCCCCCCAAAATGTGGCAGATAAGGATTTCCAATGTAGCTTTATATTTCAGAAAATATTTCAAAGTCAGATTGTAGGTACGACATGCTAACCACTGTTCTAGGAGACTTTTATTTATGTTAACCTGTTAACTCTCAAAAGCACTGTATGAGGTAAATACTTGTCTTAATCACATTTTACAGATTTGGAAACTGGGGAACAAGTTAGGTGGTGTTTTTAAGATAATACATCAGTGGAAGAGCTAGGGTTCAAATTCAAGCAATCTGGCTCTATGATCTAAGAACTTCAACCTTACACATGGTATTCATTCTATAATAACAAATTAGTCTTAAAAGAATTTAGAGTAAGCAGAAATTACTTCTACGTGGGTTTTCTTCATGTGAAAGGGGGAGATCCTTCCAGGCAGCAGAGAATGGATAGGGTGTTTTAAGTGAAGTAAAGTATTTCCATGGGAAACAACTTTCAAAATTGTGTGGCAATAGAAAAGCCTACAGGAAGTTCAGAAGGCAGTGAGTAAGCCAATTTGATTTAAGCTGAAATTATGAATATTAAGTTAGTAGAAAATTAAGTTTAAGAGTGTTAGTTGGGCTCAATTCTATATAGGGTTTATAGGCCAGATTCTATATGGATCAGGAGTTGGATTTTATCCCGTGGGATATGTCTGTTCAAAGGATATGCCCAGGACCTAGAAATATTATTCTGGTAGAAGACAAAGAGACTAACATAGACAAACAGAAAATGGCAGAACTGAACCACGATTACAGAATCCACAGTCTGTAATATCAACCTTCACATTATCAATTAGATGATCCAAAAGAAGAGATTTTGGAAAACATCAAAATATCAGTGTTTATGGAGATAATACGTGGCACTTTTCCAGAATTGAAGAAAGACATGAGTTCTTAGATGGTAAGAACATTTTGAGTATTGAATAAGCTGGACAAAAATAAATGCACCTCTTGCCATTTGGTGTTAAAATAACAAAATATTGAGGAAAAGTGTTAAAAGTATTGGAGAGGAAAGAAAGATTATATTCAAACAAAATAATGAGACATTTGGACATCTCACAAGAGAGAAATAGATGCCAGAAGACAATGGAATAATATCTTAACTTGCTAAAGGAAAGATAAATATCAATCTATAAATATCAGTCAAGCTATTCTGCAAGGTTGAGTATAAAACAAAGACATTCATATACGATAAGACTAAGATTTTACCAGTGGAATAATTTCTGTAGAATGTTTGTTTTTTAATAAGAATTACATAAGCATGGAGTTCTAGAAAAAAGACCAGTAAAACTGAGAAATTGACATTTTAATAAATAAAAGGTAAATATTTTAGTATGACTATTGGTGTTAAAAAGACAATATTAAAAATTTGATTAATACTACTAATTGGGAATGTGCTAAATGAGAATTCAAACAGACTAAGTTCCATATTACAGAAGTGCAAAATAATTATAGATTTGTCTAAAAAATTTTACCTACAGCTGTATGCCAAACATTTAATACTAATAATTAAGGCAATAGAAAAATAATCTCTAGGTTCTGAACCACAAGGGGGAAAGAAAAATAAATTTAAAGGTTTACTAAGCAGGAAAAAAATAGTCAGTATAAACTCAAACACACCATAATCACAATACATTAAAATGAATTAAACCCACTATTTATTTATTTGTTTGTTTGTTTAAAAGATTTTATTTATTTATTTGATGGACAGAGATCACAAGTAGGCAGAAAGGCAGGCAGAGAGAGGGGGGGAAGCAGACTCCCCGCTGAGCAGAGAACTGGTCAGGGGTGCTCCATCCCAGGACCCTGAGATCATGCCCTGAGCCGAAGGCGGAGGCTTAACCCACTGAGCCACCCAGGTGCCCCTAAACTCACTATTTTAAGAGGTGAATATGAGCTTGAATTTTATAAAATACTTAAAACCAGAGCGCCTGGGTGGCTCAGTGGGTTAAGCCTCTGCCTTTGGCTCAGGTCATGATCTCAGGGTCCTGGGATCGAGCCCTACATCAGGCTCTCTGCTCAGCAGGGAGCCTGCTTCCCCCTCTCTCTCTTTCTGCCTCTCTGCCTACTTGTGATCTCTGTTTGTCAAATAAATAAATAAAATCTTAAAAAAAAGAAAAAAACTTAAAACCATAAATCCAACTCTATGCCATTCAAAGAAACACACCTAAAACAGAACTGCATAAAATATTTGAAATCAAAGAAATAGAAGAACTTATAAAGGTAGATGCTAATAAAAGTTATCAAAGCAATTGTCAATATCCAACTAAAGGACTCTAAGGTGAAATGAATAAGAATAAAGAAATAAGGTACTAAACAGGTAAAAATATTATGAACTTATATGTATCTAATACGATAGCATCAAAATGAATAGAGCAACATCTGTCTGAATGAGAAGCAACAAATAGAAGAATTACAGTCCTTACTAAGACTAAAAATGTAATTAGATATATACTTTTTTTCAAGTACTTGTTGAACATTATAGCCCTTTGCTCAGCTATTAAAGTGCTACTTATAGTCAGTCATCAATACTCACATGGACTATATTATAAGAAGTTACTTTAAACTACAATTCTTTTTTGTCATATATATATTTTAAAATTTAATTTAATTAATTAACATGTAATGTATTATTTGTTTCAGGGATACAGGTCTGTGATTCATCAGCCTTTATAACACCCAGTGCTCATTACAACACATACCCTCCCCAATGTCCATCACCCAATTACCCCAGCCCACTACCCCCCCCTCTCTTCCAGCACTCCGAAGTTTGTTTCCTAAGGCTAAGAGTCTCTAGCGGTTTGTCTCCCTCTGTGGTTTCGTCTTGTTTCATTTTTTCTTTTCATTTCTTCTCTTCATTCTCTTCTCAGTTTCATTTTTATTCTCTTCTGCTGATATCCTCTGCCTTGTTTCTTAAATTCCACACACACACACACACACACATACAAAGAAATATTGCCATTTACAATGACATGGATGGAACTAGAGGGGATTATGCTAAACGAAATAAGTCAATCAGAGAAAGATAATTATCGTATGATCTCACTGATATGTGGAATTTCAACTACAATTCTGATCAGCTGGCAGAGCTGGATATTGCAGTAACTCATATTATCCAAAATAAGGTTGCTACGGGATCTCCTAACCCTCGTGCTCTTCTCACAGTGTGATGTTAAAATTCCTCCCTTAGATAAATGGGGTCTGAGTGTCTTCCCTTTAAGGAGAAGGATGGGACTGTAAGTAGAAGAGACATTCTTTGGTGCTAGGCGATTTCCGAGGCTGCGTCATAAAAGACAATACAACTTCAATAAAATATGTCTTAAAAATATGTCAGAAAGTGATTGATGGTGTTTTATCCGCTGAGTTTGGGAGTTATTTGTTACACAGCAATAGAGAACTGGAATATTATGGTGGTGAGCTTTGTCTTGAAATTCACTGATTTCTCTTTTGGCTATAGTTCTGTTGGATAGCTCCTTGTTGCCTTGTGCAAAGCGTCCAGGTGTCTCAGATGCTTCCCCTCAGATGCTGCTGCAGGTTCCCGTACACCAGTTAAAATTACTTTGGGATACTAATCCCTTCATCTTACTACTCTTTTTCTTATCCTTCATAACATTAATATTACTTTGAGATGAAACCACTGGCTAAGTGGTTCCTTGCTGATAAAAATTGCAAGGTGTGATCAAATAATGTCCTTTGTATTAAATTATTGGTGAACACATTAGAAACTTAATAAGTATTTGCGATTCATTTTCAGTTTTATTAAAATATAATTGATGCACAACACTGTATAAATTTAACGTGCACAGAACAATGACTTAACATACATATATTGCAAAATTATTACTTCAAGTTTAGTTAATGTTCATCACCTCAATAAGTATTTGTAATTGATGTTAAATGATTATGATAACAATCCTGATGATCTGTGACATGAATTGGAATCATAAGGGTAAAATTCCTCTTCCCTACAAAAGCTTAACCAGGATCCAAGGGTGTGAGTTTGGGAAGGTTTTCACAGTACAGAGAAATACGATGGGAAAATTGACCTGAGTATTCTGAAGGGAAACCAGAGAAAGGAGAGGTCTGTCCGTTTTTTCAGCTTTCTCTCCCAAGTGTTAATGGACAATAATTCATCACTGTTGGCACCAGGAGAAAATAAAGGTAAATAAATCCTCAAAGGAGAGACAGCTATGAGTCTTCTCCCCCAAAGTTACAAGTTAGTATCAAATGGTGAATATGAAATGTAATGAAGTGGAAAAAAAATAATATCTGCAAGTACACAATAATTTGTAGGTGACAAAATTACTCTGTTTTGTGCTCAAATGGAAAAAACTGTACTCTTTCCCCTTTTTCTTTCTTTAAGGCTTTCTGCCTGTGGGTGTTACATATTTTTCCCTACTTCAACTAACCATGTTTGAGCAGGACAGCTGACCTTCAAAAGTAAATACGATTAAAGCTGAACAAATCAGGTAATTACAATAAAAACATGGCTTGACAAGCAACCTCTGGACAGAATTACAGTGCTGTGTACACACTACACATTCAATTAAAGTGATTGGAAATGAGGAAACTAATGCCTTCACCCAAGATTTTTAAAATGCCAACACCCTACATTCTGCTATGGATTAGAGAAGAGATTAGGAGAAAAGAAAATTCTCCAGTGATTTATGCAGAACCAGTGTCCCATAAATGTGGAGTGGCATTCTTAGAGCCTGGATGTGTCTTTCAATTTCAAAGGAACGTTTACTGTGCCATAATCTTAATTCATATTCAACATTATGTGTTAATGATCTATAATTACAGAAGATTTTTTATTCTGCATAGTTGACTTTGCCTTATTATACAGATTTTCTGCCATGTTTGTGCAGGTATAATCACACGTTCTGCTATTTGACCAATGGCAAGCGGTCAGGTAATCGGTTTATAGTTAGAATCAAATCCGCATGCATGCACCAGAAAAAATCTAACTCGTACTCATTTTTCTAAAAGCACTATACACAATGATAATATAACAATATCTTATTTAATACTTATTCTATTCTTATCTTATGAGATTGAAATAAACCTAGTAATTTTGCTCTATCATGCTTAACATTTTAGTTTTATTACTTTTTATTTTTTTCCTTTTCTCCAATAAAAGTATACAGTGGAAAATATATATTTTATTGAATTTTTTGATGACTTAAGGTTGTATCAACAGAAGACAATAAATTCATACCAATTAGTTTAATTTCCTTAATTTCAAACCAACGTTTTGTTGGTTTGGAAAAAAAAAAAGTTCTTTGTTTTGTCAATTCTATCTGTAGCTTTGCATTGTTTAAAGTCATTATAAACTCTTAAATCTCCATACTATGCTGCAGAGACATTCCTTTCAAGAATTGGTTGATCAGAGTGAGGTCGTGGTGATAGACCTTGAACCTTTCATGATGGACAAATATTAACTTTTTTATTATATTACCCTAAGTATAAATAAGGGTATTAGTCAAAATTATAAATGAACCATCTCAAGATTCACTTTTTAGAGGACCAAAGTGCTCATTACCATACCATCACATTTGTCAGAAAATTGGAGAAATACTGAAAAACCTAATTTAAAAAAAAAAATTCAGAATTGTCACCAATATCTGAAATTCTAGGCTCAGTCATTTGATAGCGACAGTAGTCTTCTCTCATAATTGACTTTTCAAGATAAATTTGCTAACTGTTCTTATTTACTTTCTACTTGTTTCATGAAACATCTCTTATCTCACCAATTTGATTGTTAGCAGATCATAAATCAATTATGTCTGTACGATCTTTTCTAAGTTGCCACATGTCCAGTAGGACGGGGATAATCAGGCTTCTGGGCCCATATCTCTTTTTATCTGTATTGATTCTATTACCCTGAGCAGGTCATAACATTTCCCTGGCTCAAGAGTCCCCATTGCTAACATGCAGGTAACATTTCCTGCCAACCTATCTTATAGTTTTGTTTTATTAATTGTATGAGGCAATGTATGTGAAACCACGTTGTAAAATTCCATAAAACTATGCAGTGTCATTATTGTGCTGCTGGGCACGTTTAATAAATTCCCCAATTAAGAATGAGTACCTCATGAAGAGGGTATATATGTGGAATCTGAACTTTAATTTCACCAATCAGGGGCCGTTAACAAAAATTCTCCCACCAACCAGTTAGATGATCTTAGAGAAGTCCTTTCCCTTCTCGACTGTATCTACAAAATGGAGCTGCAGAAAATTCAATTATACTTCAAAAGTCCCCGTAAATACCAGATAATATGAATGCCTGTATCCATTTTCATGTTTCAGTGCATAATCCCATAGACTATTAGTAATCGAAATTACATTTTCTAACATTATATCATGGAAAAATTTTAAACATACAATAAATGCCATGTACACACTACCTACTTCATATGTTATCATATTTTCTTTATCCTCTATGAATCTATTCATCAAATCTACCAAGACTTCGTTTTAATAAAAATACAGAATTTTAGATCTGGAAGGACCTTAAACAGCTCTTAATCCAGCCCCTTCCTTTAATGGAAGCTGAGACTAAGAACATAGGATAAGAGTTAACCTGCAACCTATAAGACCTATAAGCTGCTCATGGCTGAAAACTACTTTTTAGAAGGGATTTTGTTTTTAACAGATGTTCAAGCTTCAGCTACATGACCAAAAATCATTTTAAGTAAAAACAAGCTGGAAAAGGATTTTGTCCATGTCTACATTATGTATTGGATTTTGTATGTAGAGAGCTGTATCTGAAAGATCAAAACTCATTTCCGCAGCCCACCAAGCAAGTACATCTACCTTTCTGTGACAATCCACTTCTAATCCTTCCCATCACTCAGTTAAGCATTAGCATGTGAAAAATTGCATCTGTCAGAAATGTAAAAATAATTATGCCCACCTTGGTCTTTTCTATTTAATAATTTGGGCCATGGATTGGTAACCTTTGTTTTGCCTACTGTGCAGTCATAAATTACTTTTATAGATCAAGAGAATTTGAACTTTCAAAAGTGCTGTTTTAGCTTAAAATGTTATGATTTAGGTATTCTATTTATATAAGAGGAAACTAGTGACAACTATAGTAAGCAATTTTTTGGTATTATTATTCCTTGTTCAAATTGTTGCCTTAGCTGGGTTTCTTACCTCAAAATAGTAGTATATTTACAGGAGAGAGATTGACTACATATGTAACCACCAGTCATTTAAATAATCACAAAAGAAAGAATCCAGGACTTTGAAAGTAATATAAATGATCTACAATCTCATCAAATCACCACTTTGATCATTTAATGTATGTGGATTTCAGGAGACCCACTGAAACCTTTAAATCACGTTCATTTCATATTATAACATTTGGAGATTAAATACTTCAATTGTTTTCCATCAAGCTAGAAAAGGCTAATGAATTTTTAAGTATCGATTTGAAGGTGACATGGGATAAACATCCTAGATTACTGTTGTTTTTTCCAGGTTATTGGCCTACAAAGAAATAGAAAGTCTATACAAATGTGAAAAAAAAGTCTACCTTTTAAAATATAGCTCATTTGTTATTTAATAATTTTAAATATGACAATGTTTTAATTTCGTTTTTTAGCTATTTGGGTTGTAGTACTTAATCATTTGTTCAGCACTATAAAGTACAGTTTCTTTATATAAAATCATATAAAATGCTTTCATTTGAAACTTATTCTTACCCATGCACTTTGCTGCTCCAGCTAAAATGTTTGACGTATAAAGGATTTATTTGAAAACATGCTGCTTTTATTTTCTTACATGATAAGCATGATATAATAATTTGTCAGGACATTTTTTTAATTCCTCCAAATAGCAAAAATCATCATTCTCAAAAGTCCCCAAATATTCCCACAAAGTAGTTAATTGCTGTGCATTATTGATTCCTTTTTACTATTGAGGAAATCAAAGCATTAGCTTAGGTCAAGTATTACTCGACCATTGGCCAAACATTACCCATGAAATGCATGGAAAATCATCTGAGCAAGCCAGTCTTCCAACATTCAGAGTATTGTTCTATTATGTTTCAACACATCCATCATTCATCTTTCAGAAGCACCATTCAAGAAAAGCAGCATGGGGGCGCCTGGGTGGCTCAGTGGGTTAAAGCCTCTGCCTTCAGCTCAGGTCATGATCCCAGGGTCTTGGGATCGAGTCCCTCATCGCATCGGGCTCTCTGCTCAGCAGGGAGCCTGCTTCCTCCTCTCTCTCTGCCTGCCTCTCTGCCTACTTGTGAGCTCTGTCTGTCAAATAAATGAATAAAATCCTTAAAAATAATTAAGAAAAAAATAAAAAGAAAAGCAGCCTGATCTTTGATGACAAGAGCAAATCTGTTTTTCTCCTTAGCCAATAGCACTGTGCTTCTATTTAAAAAAATAAATTAATAAAGGGAGTGATAAATGATTGTAGAATCACCAAATGTGAAACAATAAATGAATAACAAAATGAAAAAAAAAGCACACATGAATGAAAAGGCAATGTAAGTGTATCAATAGTCAAAGCACTGAAACATAGATTGGGAACAGATGCATTGTTTAAAATTTGTAACAGTTTATTTTTTCTACTCTTTCTTATTGTATTTACATTAATGGTGACCATACATGAAAGAGAAAGAATAATGCTGTCTGTCCTTTACTTCATACCCTCTAGTCCTGCTTATAAGAAATTCTCCGCTATGGCCATAGCAGGGACTGAAAGGAAATGAGAGTTGGAAAAAAAAAAGTCATGAAATTCTGGCTGGTTGAGAATGGAATCCCATTTTTAGCACTTCCCCCTGAAAGCTGGAAAACCGGTATTACTCGAGACACCACATCCTTCAACAGGGTGAATGATGAGAAAAAAAAAAAAATGACGTGGAGAAAAGAAGCTTCTGAGAACAGTGTTTTGGGTTGGTTATCTGTCAGACCCCCAGCTCCCCAAAATAATGCAGGAGTTTTCTAAGATTGGGGGAGAACTTAAAAAAAAAAAAAACTCACTAGCTTCCATTATGCATCAATTTCCCTGTTTGTTACTACAGAGTGGTTTTTTTCTAACTTTGACATGGCAGAGGTCTGGGCATTGGCCAATAGCCACATCCTTGACTAAGATCTTGCAACACAATTTCCTTGGGAAATAATATTTGTTCATGTAGAACTCTCTTACTCTGCTTGGTTCAGTGCAATGGAAACAAAAACATTATTGTTAATTAATCTGTTTGCAATTCTATTCTGATTCACAGCTCCAAGAAATATATCTCAGAAATCTTTGACTATAGTAGCTATTAATCAGTCTTAAGCTTTCATGTTTATCCTAATTCAAAGCACTCATTTCATAAAATATTTTATGCCTTCTGCACACCACTGATGATCGAGTTAAGTTTTCAATTGTCATGCAAGTTTGTTTTCTTTTTCAATGTATGATGGTACATCACCTTTGGAAGTTTGACAAAATGCTTTTTATTTGTCTCCTGCTGGGGTGTCTTGGTCTCCTGCAGGGTTCGGTGGTTTATGTGATGTCATCGGCAGAGAACACGCAGGGGTGTCCTATCAGATGGGAAATGGGGGGGGATCTAAGACTTGACTGAGGGAATCTGAAAGCAAAACATATGAGCTAACCTTCCCTCATACAGCCTTTATCTGGGACAGTCAGCATGAAATTAAGTTATGACCTATATAGCTTGACTGTACTGTATCTCGGGATGCAAACTTTGATCAAATATTTTTTCTTCTGTGTAATGAAGACTAGCTTTTTGCAATGAATTTTACCTACCTTTAAGAAGGTAGGGCAGTTTTTCCTACCTTTGAGAAAATACTTACATGTACTGACAGTGTGACATTTAGGTACAACATACAAAGAGGGTATTTTAGAAGGATAAAAAATTCTCTTTTTTGTCTTCTCTTTTCCCTCTTCCCTCAATAAATTCAGCTGCTTACAGAACAGTTGTTTTTTATCTGATTATTTTTAGTATTCATGTGGAGAAAAGAGAATATGCTATGTTCATTAACTGGCCATAGTAAATTAGAACATTGAAAACACTGTTCGGTGAGATTTGTGTTGCAGTATTAAGACAGTCACAATGAAGCTAGAACTTGCCCATGAGGAAAAAACAAAACAAAACAAAACAAAACAGGGTTCTTCCTAGAGGGGTGGATTTGCTTTGAGCAGGGATGCATTCCCACTCAGATCCCTGAATTCCATAAAATTGTAGCGCTTTGTTCTCTTTTCTTTGCTTGCTTTCTTCTTTTATAGTTTGGGAGGGACCCTGGGGTCCAACTATTCTAATTTTCTCATGATACAGGTAGCAAAGTTGAATCCTAGCAAGCAGGATTGCTTAAGATCTCACAGGTCCTACATGCCCCTTACTCCACCACCTCTTGACTTTTCTCAAGTTCTAAGTCGTGGGTATTCTAAGTGCAGGACAGATGGTTTATCTAAATGTTTGACCAACATAGACTTTCTCCCAATGCGCGCAAGTCATCTAGTAACTAAGCATAGTCAGAGAATGCACAACTTTTTTTTTTTTTAAAGATTTTATTTATTTATTTGACAGAGAGAGATCACAAGTAGTCAGAGAGGCAGGCAGGGAGAGAGGAGGAAGCAGGCTCCCTGCTGAGCAGAGAGCCCGATGCGGGACTCGATCCTAGGACCCTGAGATCATGACCTGAGCCGAAGGCAGAGGCTTTAACCCACTGAGCCACCCAGGTGCCCGAGAATGCACAACTTCTAACCAGTGGAACAAAGGCTCTTTGCTTAGGAGCTCCATAGTAACGACCTCCATTGTCCCTAACATTCTTGTGCCTCATGTGCTACTGGTGGGCTCAGCTCTGGTCGTAATCCACGGTACCGAATAATTCTGGTGAGACTAACTCTAAATGTCTAAGGGGCCTATGGGGACCTAAAACAGAAAAGCAATAGGAATATGAAAGCTGCTGGTGGATATTTATCTCAACAAGATCTGAGAAATTGGTGTACTTCCCAGACAAGTTCTCTCATGATCGAAATGACTCAAAACTTTAGACCCTGCCTGCTCTCTTTTAAATACATAGAATTTTCATCTCTTCCTGCTTTTCTAAGCATGTATCTAACAGGGCAGATATTCTAGATTCTCACTGCTCAGGGGCACCCCAACACACGCTCCACCATCTACCTCCTACAGATCACTTCCGCTCAGGAAGATTTACATCAGGGTTTATTTTATGATTGATATTCAAAACTATACATTTTGTTTTGCTTGTGTCTTAAATATAGTACTTAATATGATATTCCAGAGTATGCTTGAGCAAAGATTCCAATTGCGCAGGGTTGCCCTGAGGGTTAACAATCCAGGAGTGTGAATTTACATCACCTTCCAGAACCCCTGTTTCTTGTTAACCTGGGATGAGACAGGTTCCCAGCTTCTAAGTGATTTCAAAAAGTTTTAAAAATATACTGCATTCAGCCCATGCTACTGAGCTTTTCACAGGCTGATTGTAAAAACACCCATCTGGGCAATAAGGTGAAAACAGAAACTCCTTCCTGTTAAGTCAGGTGAAAGAAGCTTGCCAGAGATGGTCAAGTTTCCTTCTTTTGCCTCCTTTCTGCGCATTATCTCCCACAAACTCTCAATCTCACACAGTTCTTTTGCTAGGATAATCCAGCCCTTTCCAAAGTGTACTGTGCTGAATACATTAGGACTGTCCCTAAGAGAAAAGATTCCAGGTCAACTAAGGAATAACACAGTCAACAATGAATAACAACAAAGAGATAGCCTGATAAACTACAGAATGTCAACAAAAATAAGTAGGCTTATTTACTCCCAAGTTTCCTCTATGGCTTTGGCTAGTTTTCCTTTACTGTAACTTTCCTTAGGGCAAGTATGAGGAGATGGATAATCCATACAAAATTTTTCGAATTTAATTGGACACACGACATTTTTTGTTTTTGTTTTATCCCAAGATATATCATGCAGATGCAGTGTTTCTCAGGACGATTTTGAGAAAACTTTAACCAACTCCTGCACAACCCAGTGTCTTATTCTATTAACACCTTGTACGTGTGTGCTATTTAATTATTTTCTCTTCTTGTTCAGTAGCTTCCCTGAAGCATAGGTGATTACTTGGCCCTCATTTTTACATATCTCTGGAATGATTCATAGTGACTGCTGTTTGAGAATTCTAAGTGATATAAGACAACAGGTATGTCCACAGTTGACAATCTCTTCAACCTGATTTATGCTAGCAGAGTACAGTGAATTACCAAAATGGACCTGGATTATTCATCACAACCCCTAAATCAAGAGTGTAACTGATAATGTTTCATTCTCTTAAGAAAACATTACAATGCATATACTTGCATGAATATAATTCACTTCTGTAGATCAGTGGACTACTACTCACAATATCCCACTAGATAATTGTGTTAAAATCCATGATTGGAAAGCCTGGTTTATTTGCTGAGTGTTAATAAATGAAAAATACTATTCTCCTCTTTAACAAACTAGAGAAAAATTATAGTTGACTTTCTTTTGTTTCGTACTTAAGAAAATAGATCTCACTGCCTCCAAAACTGTATTTCTCAACTATTAGTTTAGGTTAGATGAGGCAAAAGTGCCTTGTCAAAAGCCATGTGTTTTTATGAAATGCAAGGTCTTTTGATCCAGTATTTCTCACTATATGGAAATCCGCTGAACGGTGCTCACACTGGTGGTAGTGACTGCCTCAGCCATCTCTTTGCTGAAAAAAAGACTGTATATATAAGTACCTTACCTATATGTATTTAAAGGAAACAAACTAACATGTTGCATTAAAGGTAGGAGTTAAGAATTCTATTGCTAAGGAGGGTCCATAGGACCCAACATGATAATGTTTATAAATCTTCAATTGACGGAGCAAGGATGCTCTGGAGCTGCCTTATTCCATAAAGATGAGAATTACTGGGGCGCCTGGGTGACTCAGTGGGTTGGGTGGGTTGGGTGTCTGCCTTCAGCTCAGGTCATGACCTCAGGGTCCTGGATCGAATCCAGATGGGACTCCTTGGTCAGCGGGGAGCCTGCTTATCCCTCTCCTTCTGCCCATCCCCCTGCTTGTGCGCTCTCTCTCTCTCTCTCTCTTTCTGTCAAATAAATAAATAAGATCTTAAAAAAAAAAAAATGCGCATTACAGCCAAAGACTGCCTCACAGCGAGGGGCGGAAATCAGCCGAAAGCTCCCATTGTCCTCCCACTGGGTGTTCTCTCTGGGATCACCAACCACTGACCTGTGCATGGGATGTCTTGGAACCAGCAGGCCCAGGAAGAAATTTTGGCCAAAAATTCTAACATCCTGCTAGTCACATATACATCTTCTTTTTACATAACCAGGCCTAGCAGCTGAACTCTCTGGGGATCTTACCAAGCCCAGCTGCAAATCATCAATCTTATTGTTATCAATAAACACTGCTGACAAGCTCACACAAAACACCCCTTGGACCGATGCTTAGAATTAGTACTTTTCTTGCTGAGGGGAAAGCGCCATGCACGGACAAAAAAAACTCAAGCCAATTCTAGATGTGTTACAATTAGCCCTCACAGAGAACATATTTTGAAAATTTCTCACGGATGTATTGTGGTGTGATAACATGATTTGATACTTCTGTTTTTTTTTTTTTTTTTTCATTTCTTTAAGGAGTTGGTTTTTAAAAAACCAGTTTATTTAACACTTACTGTATACTGGACACTGTTTTAATGACTTTCCAAATATTATCTCATCCCATATTTTCAGATGACAAACCTAAACAATATGATAGTGGAATGAAAGAATGAAGATCTTTTTCAACATTATTTTATGAAGATTTCAAAAATACAACCAAGTTGAGAGTGAATACACTTATATTCACCACATAATTTCTAACGGGTAACGGTTTGCCAGAGCCATTTATCATGTATGTGTCTATCTCCCTACCGAACCATCACATTTTTGATGCATTTCAAACTAAATTGTGGAAAACAACTTCTTAAATATTCAACATATATTAAGTAGAGTTTAATAATTTTTTGCCATTTTAATCTTTCTGACACAAAATTTACTATAGTAAAATATGGAAATATCAGGTATCCATTCACTGACCTCTCACAAAGGCATGAATACATCTCAGTAATCCAAATCCTATCAATAAATACGACACTGAATCAGCCCCTGTCCCTTTCTATTCAATCCTATCCTCATTCCCTCAGTGGCAACTGCTATTCTGACTTTTGACAGCCGTAGATTATTTTTGTCTACTTCATAATTTTATATAAAAGGAATTATAAGGGATATACTATTTAGGCAAAGCTTCTTTTGTTCAACATGTTTTGAGGCTGATAAATATTTTGCATATTAATAGATTTCTTTTCTTTATTGATAAGTAATATTTCATCATATGAATATACTGCAGTCTATTTAATTGATTCTTCTACTGATGGACACCTTACTCTGTTCCCAACCTTTGTCTGTAAAAAAAGCTGCAGTGAACATTCTTTGACACGTTGCTTTGTGAAGACATAGAATTAATTTCTCTTGAGTACATGGAATGACTATGTCGTATAATGGTTGATTTGTGTTTAACTTTCTAACTTCCAAACAGTTTAACAACATAATTGTACCATTTTACATTCTCCCTACCCAGATGTTAGAATACTTTTTCCTCCAGATCCTCACCAACTTTTGATATTACCAAAAATTTTAGTTTTAGCTATGCTGGTAGCTGTGGGGACGTATCTCATTGCAGTTTTCACTCTGATTTTCCTGATGAATAATGAGTTCTCTCATTTTTTCATGTGCTTCATGTCCATTTGTATGTCTGTTCAGATATCTTTTCTGTTTTTTAGTAGGTCATTTGCTTTTATTATTGAGTTGTTCGAGTTCTTTATATGTCTTAGGTACCAGGCCTTTGTCAAATATGTAATATGAAAACATTTCTTGGGGCGCCTGGGTGGCTCAGTTGTTAAGTGTCTGCCTTCGGCTCAGGTCATGATCCCAGAGTCCTGGGATCAAGCCCCGCATCAGGTTCCCTGCTCAGTGGGGAGCCTGCTTCTCCCTCTCCCACTGCTTCCCTGCCTGCTTGTGCTCTCTCGCTTTCTCTGTCAAATAAATAAATAAAATATTAAAAAAAAAAAAGAAAGAAAACATTTCTTTCTGGTAGCTGATTTGTCTATTTATTTTTTCAACAATATCTTTAATGAGCAGAAGTTGTTTTAATGTTAATGTAGTCTAATTTATTAAACATTTAAACTTTTGTTTTGTGACTTGTCAAAGAAACTTTTGGTTATCCCTAAGTCATGAAGATATTCTTGAATGTTTTTCTCTAAAACTTTATGATTTCAGCTTTTATCGATAAGTTATTGACCCACCTCAATTTGAATATTTATGTGCTGTGTAAAGTCAGAGTTGTTAATTTTAAAACATGGATATTCAGTATTCCAGCCTGGCTTTTGGAAAAGACTTTTTGTCCACTAAATTGCTTGACACCTTTGTTGAAAATTAAGTGACTGTAAATACTTAGATCTATTTCTGGGTTTTTAATTTTCATTTGTTGATTTATTTTTTGTTACTTAGTCCATTTCCATGCTGCCTTCTGTAGTAGTTTTATAGTAAATCTTGAAATCAAATAACATAGTTCCTCTGATTTTGTTCTTCATTTTCAAGTTTCTCTGGCCTCTCCAGGTCTCTTGCATTTCCATATCAACCTTAAATTAATTTGTAAGTTTCTACAAAAGTCTTTCTTAAAAGCATATATCTATATATGTAGATATATAGATATATATATCTATGTAGAAAGATATATGATATATCATATATCATATATTGTATATAGATATATGATATATATATATATCTACATAGATAAATATATCTACATAGATACATACATATATATGATATATATCTATCAATGTAGATAGATATATATGTATCACATATCTATGTAGATATATACATATACCTATATATACATATATACATATATACAATCACATATACATATATATGCGATATATATGAGATAAGGATTTCTTTCTTTTTTAATTTTTATTTATTTATTTTTTAAAATATTTTTATTTATTTATTTGACAGACAGAGATCACAAGTAGGCAGAGAGGCAGGCAGAGAGAGAGAGAGGAGGAACAGGCTCCCCACTAAGCAGAGAGCCCAACGCACAGAACTTGATCCCAGGACCCTGAGACCATGACCTGAGCCGCAGGCAGAGGCTTAACCCACTGAACCACCCAGGCGCCCGATAAGGATTTCTTTCAATCAAGTAGGATAAAATGATATTTTAATAAAATCGATCATTTTAGTCTATGAACATAATATGTGTCTCCATTTATTTTGTCTTTTATATATTTTCTCTGCAATATTTTATAGCTTCCATTGAGAATCCTTGCATGTGCCTTGTTTTAGTTATTCTTGATATTTCAAGAATTTGATCTTATTGTGAATATACTTTTCAAATTTTCATTTTCCAAATATTTGCTGCAGTCTATATCAATATTTTATTTTTATTTATTAAACTTATGTTCTGTGAATATATTTAATTCCTTGATTAATTTTTAAAGCCATTTTATAGATTCTTTAGGATTTTCTACATAAATAATCATGTCATCTTTTGACTTATTTCTTCTACCATCATCATCGTTATGGCTTTAGCTTATTTATTTAGGTATTACAATGGCTAAGATATTTAATTAACTATTGAGTAAAAATGGTGAAAGTGTCTATACTTTCCTCATTCCCAAGTTTACAAGAAATTTATTTAATAATTTACTATCAGGTAAAATGTTACCAGAAGTTTTTTTAATAGATACTTTTTGCCAGATTTAAGAAATTACCTTTTATTTCTATTTTATGGAGAGTTTCAAACATGGTTACAAGTTGACTTTTGTCAAATATTTTTACAAATTATTTTTACATAATAATCACGATTATTCTTCATTCTGGTGATACGGTGAATCATGTCGATTACTTTTTATTTTTTATTTTTGGATTACTTTTAAATGTTAAATCAACTTAGCATTTCTGAAATAAACTCCACTTGATCATGATGTAATTATCATAGATGGATTGTATTTGTTAATATTTCGTTAAAGGTTAAGTTTCTAAGGGTCATTAGTTATAATTTTCTTTCTCTGTAATGTCTTTTTCAAGTTTCAGTATTAGAGGTTTGTTTTTTTTTTTTTTTTCCACAAAAGCAGTTGAGAAATAACTGATTATTTTCAGTTGTTTGAAAGAGTCTGTTTAAGATTGATACTCTTGTAATGTTTGACAGAATTCAACAGTAACAGTATCAAGCTTTCTGTAGGGTGTGATGCACGTATGAGTATGCATCTGTGTATGTAGATTTCATGAAGTTGTTGCTTTATAAGTATTCAATATCATTTATGTTATAATGACTACTTTATAGCTATTTGCAATCATTCTTTTATAATTATTTATAAACTGTACTTAAAATTTATCTTGGGATACATAACGAGAAACCCTTCTTTTATATCTAAAATTGGTCACCTGTGCCTTCTCCTTTTTATTTCTAAGTTTCTTTATTTTCAAGGTTTGCTTGAAATTTATAGTTTCCTAGAGATTTATAACTTTTGTTGATATTTTTTTAAAGCACCACTTTTGTCTTTGTTAGTTTTCTCCTTGTTTTGTTTTCTGTTTATTGACTTCTCTTACCTATATCAGTTAGGATTTACTTTGCTCTTCTTTTTCTAGCTACCTAAGATAAAATCTAGGTCATCTTTTCTATTACATAAATTTCAAGCTATAAATCTTCTAAAAATTTCCTTAGCTACATCCTATTAATGCTTATATGACATATTTTCAGTGTCATTTAATTAAAAATTGTTTTAATTCCTTTCTGACTTTGTCTTTAATCATGAATTATTGAGAATTTTGCTGTTTAATTTCCAAATATTTAGAGTTTTCTAGGTATCTTGCTATTGGCATTTAGTTTAATTTCACTGTTAGAAAATAAACTCTTTGTGATATCAATCGTATTGTTTTGATTACAATCCAGATTGTTTTATGGTCCAACATGTGATCTTTCTCCGTGAATATACTATGTGCATTTAAAAAGCCAAGATTGGGGGCACCTGGGTGGCTCAGTGGGTTAAAGCCTCTGCCTTCAGCTCTGGTCATGATCCCAGGGTCCTTGGATTGAGCCCCGCATCAGGCTCTGTGCTCAGCAGGAAGCCTGCTTCTCGCTTTCTCTCTCTGCCTCTCTGCCTACTTGTGATCTCTGTCTGTCAAATAAATAATAAATAAAATCTTAAAAAAAAAAAAAAAGTCAAGATTGTTGCGCTGGATTAGATCACTTATGCCTTTATTATATTTTGTTATGTAGAAAAATAATAAAGATATTGTCTTTATTTTTCTTTGACCTAATTATTCCATCGACTGCTGAGAAAGTAGTGTTAAGATCTCCAGTTCTGAAGGTAAAATTGTCTATATTGCCTACGTCTCTCTTTAATTGAGTCTATTTTTGCTTCATGTATTTCCAAAGTCTGTGTTAGGGACTTATGATGGTTATGTATTCCTGATGAATTGACACTTTTATTATTAAGAAATACCTCTTTTCATTTCTTATAATACTTTTACTTCAAGTTGCTATTGTCTGATACTACTACTACCTTCTTGTTTTTACCATATGTCTGGTCTGACATTTCCAACCATATGCTTTCAACCTGTCTGTTTTAATATACCGGTGTAACTTCTGTAGATAGCATATTGTTGGAACATGCTTTTTATCCACTATAATAATTTCTGCTTTTTAACTGAAGAGTTTTTACATTAATACTTAATATAATTTATATTTCGAACTTAAGTTTAGCTTTTTCTGTATGTCTCCTCTGTTTTTGCTTTTCTATTTCTTTTTTCTGACTTCCTTTAGATTATTTGAATACTGTTTTTCTGTGTGGTTTTTCCTTCCTTTTCTTTCTTTCATTCTTTATTTTTTTTTTATTTTTTAAATTATTTTTTAGAGAGAGAGAGAGAGAGAGCATGTGCTGTGGGGTAGGGACAGAGGGAGAGAAAGAAAGAGAATCTTAAACAGGGTTCATGCTCAGCACAGAGCCCACCACAGTGCTCAATCTATGACCCTGAGAGCATGTCCTGAGCTGAAATCAAGAGTCAGACTCTTAACTGACTGAGCCACTCAGGCACCCTCATTTGAATACTTTTAGAAATCCATTTTTTATTATCTAATACTTTTTGGATATGACTCAGTATTATTCTAATTGTGGCTAAGCTAAGGATTGCAATCTACAACTTGGCTTCCCAGGCTCTCATTAGAGTTTACAGTGCATACTTTGCACAGGTGTAGCACACCTGCAAGTGTACAGGTGAATCCAGCTGCTCCCTGACCCTCTATTTATGCTCTCATTGTCATGCAACACCTACACTCATTATGGACTCTGAGAGGCAATGCCATAATTTTTGCTTTAAGCAACTATATCTACTATTTCCATAAATTGAGAGGAAAATGTGTTTTAAGTTTATCCAGACACATTGTCTGACATTTGCTTTTCCTTCATGTAGATCTGAGTTTCAGTCTGGAATGAATTCTTTTCAGCTTAAAGGTTTTCCCTTAGCATTTCTTATAGTGCAAGTTTCTTAGCACCTAATTATTTCAGTTTTATTTATGTGCAAATGTCTTTAGCTCACTTTCATTTTTGAAGGATAATTTCACTTGGTATAACATTCTGATTTAATTCTCTTTTATTCCTTGATGCTTTAAGGATGTCATACTACTGTCTTTTGGCCTCTCTCTATTTTTTTTTTTTTTTTTTTTTTTTAGTTTGTCAAAGAGAGTGAGCGAGAGAGAGAGAGCACGCATGCGCATAAGCAGGCAGAGTGGCAGGCAGAGGTGGAGAGAGAAGCAGGCTCCCCGCCCAGCAAGGAGCCTGATGCGGGACTCAATCCTAGGACCCTGGGATTGTGACCTGAGCTGAAGGCAGTGGCTTAACCCACTGAGACACCCAGGCGTCCCTGGCCTCTATATTTTTAAATTCATAGTTGATAATATTTTGAACTATTGCTTCCTTATATAGAATGTCTTGCTATTTTCTGTTTTCAAGATTTTAAGGTTCATTTTTAATTCCTGAATATTTTATTTGTGACATACTTAGTGGTGGTTTTCAATATTTATCTTGAAATTTGCTGAGATTCTTCAATTTGTAAATGTAGGTTTTTCTTCAAATTGGGGAGATGTGCCTTCTAATTGCCTTATCTGAGCATTTCTGGGTTTATATTTATCATTGACTCTTTCTCTTGAGAATAGGTTATGTTTTCCTCTCCTTAGTAGTCAAATAATTTTGGATTGTATCCTATTGAATCCTAGACATTGTGATATACTGTATACATTTAAAATTATTTTATATTTTTTCCAAAAGGCTGTTTGTTCTTTTGTGTTTTGTTTTAAACCAACATTTTACTTGTATTGTCCCTTATTATATTACATTGGGGAGGCAAACATTAGGAGACAAGGAGGAAGGAATATCTTCGAGGTGTGGAGGATAGACCCAATAGAGGTTCTGGCTTCAGGACAATTTACTCATTTCTTCTGAAAAAGGTTCAGTCTTAAGTGTTTCATTTGCTCTCTATTTTTCTCCCAATAGGAGTATTATTAGATACATAGAGGGGCACACCTTTCATTCATTATTTATTTTCTAGGAGTAAAAAAGTCCATATTTGTGCTTAAATATATAAGTAGTTTGTCTTTCTGGATTTTGTAGCATAGCATTAATGTTGAAAAGATGTTTAGAACGGCAATTAACTTACTCATTTATCCATTTAAAGAGAATGTGTATCAACATGTATTTTGCAAAAATTTTTATCGAACACTTAGACTGGTTTTAGGTACTAGGGATACAACTATTTATAATTTAGTAATAAAAAGAAAAGAAAAATTAAACCAATAACAACTACCTTTCAATATACATTTTGCATTGTGTTTGGCTTGTTCTAGCTATACATCTACATATCTATCTGTCTGTCTATCTATCTATCTACCTATCCATCCATCCACCCACAATTCTCTATGTCTATATACCCTATCTTTCTTATACTCAAAACCCTGAAGGTAGATTTTTTTTTTTACCCAAATTCTAATAATGAGAAAACTGACATAAAGAAGCTCGTAAACTAGATGAAGCTAACACAACTAGAAGTGTCAGTACTAAGATTTAAACCTCAAAAATCTATAATTTTGATGAATCTGATAAATTGAAGTTTATGATTTTATGTTATAAAACTGAGGGGTATATTTTAAAACTTTGATGTTAATTCTACTAGAAGAGTTTACACATGGGTTTTTCATGGGGCTTTTCTGTGCTATCCTGATGGGAAATGAAAATTTCTTCCTAATATGCAAAAAAAAAAAAAAAAAAAAAAAAAAAGAAGGGCTGTATAAGACTTCCTGAAATCTTAAACAAAATGGTAGAGACTCTCGTGTTCTCCTTTTATGCTAACCATGCTATATGGTATTTATGCTATATGGTATTATGGTATTATGCTTTAGGTTTTCCTAAAAACCTTATGAATTTTATCATAACACATATAATTGAGTTCATAATAATGAGATTTCTTAGATTCTGTACTGTGCGTGTGTGAGAAAGAGAGAAGTGAGGCAAGAAATAGAAATAGAAATAGAAAACAAGTCTTGAAAATTCCTATAAATATAAATAGAATTCCTAAAAATAAAAATAGAATTCCTATAAATATAAATAGAATTCCTAAATTTGTTTTCTAATATTCCTGTGATAGCTATAGTAATTCAAAAAGTGTTTTTCTGTAACCATAGGTCACATGCTGAGTATACATTAGTATGTAGCATGGATCTAGATTCCATTTTTATAAAACTAAGAATGTTTCTATTAAAAACAGATGCTGTAAAAATACATTATATGTTTATTAAAATAAAAAAATTAAAAAAAAAAAATAAAAAATAAAAAATAAAAAAAAAAATAAAAACAGATGCTGAGAAAAAGATCTATCAATTTTAAGTAGTTGATTCTTAAACTTACCTACCTATAACCAAGAAAAAAAAAACTGGTTTAGTGATAGATAAAGGGAAAGCCAGATACTTACTAAACCTCTCTTATTCTCCTACGCAATAAATCTGATTTTGCTTTAAGTAGAGGAAAACATCTAAGTCTTTAAAAAATTTTCCCCACTTGACATTTCCTTTGCAATTCGAAACAGGAATGTGATTGAAGCTATATTATCGTTTGGGATGGATTTCTGTAACACTTTGTTCCTATGCTAAGGACATAAAACTGGCTTAGAGGTTTTCAGGGTAAATATATTCTTTAAATCTAGGAAAGCTCATATGAACACAAATATAATTGAAAGTTTGTCTAGGTCTAGTTCATTTTTCCAACCATATTAAAGAAGTGGTTTTAAAAAGCAGTTTCCTCTCTGCTCTTCAAAATAATAATTCAAAAACAAAACAAGAACTGATCTTAGAAACTTTAAGGAAAAGTGAGTTTCCAATTTGCTGCGAATAATAAAAGTCAACCAAGAGCCACCACTGAGAGTCTCTGGAGTCTATTCATGATCTTATAAACCTAAAAGTAGAGTAGGACTTGAGTAATATGAACCCAAATCACCTTCAGGTCTAAAAGACAATTATAATAGAAAATCATAAACTTTTCTGATCTTTTAAATTCCCTTCTCTGTGAATTGGTGTATCTTCCATGAAACATGCCCATGGTCAGGGGAGGTCATACCAAGGATTTCAAAGAGTTGCCATAGGTATTGATTATGAGATACTGGTAGATACTGAGGGACTGTTAAGACCCTTCCCTTTGAAAGAATTCCTGGGATGGGTCTAGGAAAGTGGCCCATTAAACAGTTCCATGGAGAAAGCTGTGCTTTGGAAGATAAGTTGGGCTCACTCACTGCTTACGCGAGGTTTGGAGAACACATCCTCTGCAATTTAGGCAATAAAGTTGGCATGTTATTGGAGAGACTATGCAAGTTAGATGTCTCACTTATTCTTAAAAGGCAGTTTTAACTACTAGTGGAAATCTTCTCCATTGATTTTGACATAGCTATACAATAGCAATTCCATAATAATAATTTTTTGTGGGTCTCACCAGTTATTCCATTATTGCATCTCATGGGTGAATTCACCCTTCAGTACCAGCTCCATGTTACTATAGTTAGCTCTACGCATTTCTCCTACACAGTGACCACTACGTAAAGCTTGGTCAGAAGAGGGCACAGTAGGGACACCATAGAAGGAAGAGGGTTTTTTTTGTTTTTTTTTTTTTTTCCCCTGCCCTGGGAAAGTGAGCTTTGTTCTAGTGAACTTTGTTTTGCTGTTACAGGATTAGCTAATAGGATGCGTGGGTGGGACATCAAGTGGTGCACGGCCCTATCCATACACCCAGAGGGGGTAGTCCCATAGTGATATCATAACCTTGACCGGGGCTTGGAAATGCCTCCAGCCCTCCGCACAAAGACACCTGGTGCTTCAGGGCTCCTCCTTAAGCAGTCTGCGGACTCCCTCCGGGGAAACCTCCCACAGCTTGACTTGCCACACCCCTGAGAACTGTAGCAGCTTGTGCTCAGCGGCAATCCCGAGGGTGGTATTCGGTGTCTCACAGAACAGACGTGACATACTCTTGGTCTCACATTCTCAATAGCACCCCAACTACATTAGCATGCCTGCCCACAGGCTCAGCTTGCTTACATCTTGACCATTTTCTTCCTGCTTAGAAATAGCCCTGGCCCAGCTCTGGCCTGGGAACAGACCAATAAACTTCTCTACAATCCACTGGACAGAAATCACACTTCCTTTCTCCAGTGAGGTCTAAACCATGCCTTGGGAGGCGGCTCCACTTTCAACTTTGTCCTCCTTGGGTACTCTTTCTCATCCCTAGGGAACCCTTAAGCGCTCTCTTCATATCTTTGTCATAACTCTTCCGGTTCAATAATTCTTCATATTAACTTCCTCTCCTCAAATTATCAAGTGATCTCTCTCTCCTGATTGGGCCCTGACTTAACAATGTTCTGAAAAGATCTCTAGCTCTTATTCTCTAGAGAGGCACCACACTATAGTAGAAATATCTCCTAGTTTGCCACCCACAACTCACACACTGGATTTACCACTTACCAGTAGAATTATCGCTCGTGGCCTCTTATGAACCTCTCATACACTCATCCTTACAATCTACAAAGGAGAGAAGACTGAACAATCTTAGGGATGTATAACGCCAACACAGTGATTGTTACATAGTATGTGCTAAATAAGTGATAGATAACATATCAGCTAAAAAATTCTTAAATGTGAGCCAAATGAAAGAAATAAAATTCTACAGAGGTCTTTATACCATAAAGTTTATTGTTGAATCATAACTATAAGAAGTATACTGTCCCAGGCGCCTGGGTGGCTCAGTGGGTTAAGCCTCTGCCTTCGGCTCAGGTCATGATCTCAGGGTCCTGGGATCGAGTCCCACATCGGGCTCTCTGCTAGGCAGGGAGCCTGCTTCCTCCTCTCTCTCTCTGCCTGCTTCTCTGCCTACTTGTGATCTCGCTCTGTCAAATTAAAAAAAAAAAAAAGAAGTATACTGTCCCTAACCATCATAGCTACTATGGATATGGGATTTCTCTTAAATCGCAAACCTACCACTATTTATTAAAGTGTTTTACAAATGCCACCAGGGACTGAATTGAAAAACAAATGATTCTGAAATTTTCCTGTAACCTTGTAAGGATACTAATAGTAAAAACAGGATAATATCAACAGACAGTATCAATTAAAAAAATAGATGATTCTGGACATTTTACGCTTTCATTTGAATGAAGCCTGAAAATAATTTTTGGACAATGTTGGGTGAGAATGACTATTAAAAACAAAAATATCCTACAAATATAATTGGCCAAACTTTGAAGAAGTCTCACAATTATTTATTGGAAAATCTGAAATAAGAACGCTGCTTTTCTGAATCTAATTCAATTTGTTTTTAGACAGACTCTGACATAAGAGTGATTATGAAATAATGCTCACTATTATGGATGATTATAATGTAATTTTCCACTTGGATCCTCTTTTTTAAAGATTTTATTTACTTATTTGAGAGAGAGAGAGCACGCATAAGTTGGGGTGAGGGGTAGAGGGACAAGCCAACTCCAGGCTGAGAGTGGATGGAGCCTGACGTAGGACTTGACCCCAGGACCCTGAGATCATGACCTGAGATAAAGTCAGACACTTAACCGATGAGCCACCCCAAAGCCCCTTGAATCCTCTTTTTAGAATAAATTATGTTGCTGTTTTAAATGATAGGTTACAGCTGAAGTCATATCTACATAAAGGTACTAGAACATTAAGGTCCAAGAAAATGAAAAATCTGCTTTTTAAAAAACTTTTATTGGGTATCACTAGAAATAACATATTATCCAGAAATACGGATTATACAACATATGACCAAATTAAATTTGGATAATTAGCTAGCTTGCTAATTAAAATATATTTTTATTATTCTACTGCCAGCATTTTTGGTTCTGGGATCTATTGATCCCAAATATAGTAGTGTTCTTATCAATATTATTCTGTGTTTTCTGATTTTTTTCCCTACCTCCCAACTATGCTGCCCTGAATGACTATATTCAATAAAAAGAGATGTTATAGAACTTAAACTTTGAATGTAATAATTTTTCTATATGAAGAAACAGAGATGAAATGGTAAAAGTGAAAATTACAGACTAATAAAAACCTTCCATTCATAAATATATGTTTAATTTGAGAAGAACATTTTATCCAATAGAAGATTTTGAATAAAACTGAAATGCCAAGAAAAAGAATTACAGAAGTAAACCCGCATGGACAGGAAGACAGACTGGATGATTCTCCTTTGACTGCTTTCCCTGAAAGTAAAGTTATGTAGATAAAGGAAAAGAACTTTGGGATAAAATCCAACTACTCTTCATAGTCATTAATCCAACATAGTGAGAATTATGTGAGTGGCAGTTTGAAATAGTGGAGACTGTTAAGTAAGAAAGATCTGGGTTGGGGCGCCTGGGTGGCTCAGTGGGTTAAGCCTCTGCCTTTGGCTCAGGTCATGATCTCAGGGTCCTGGGATCAAGCCCTGCATCCGGCTCTCTGCTCAGCAGGGAGCCTGCTTCCCCCCGTCCCCCCACTGCCTGCCTCTCTGCCTACTTGTGATTTCTCTCTCTCTGTCAAATAAATAAATAACACCTTTAAAAAAATAAAATAAAATAAAATAAAATAAAAAGAAAGGTCTGGGTTCGCCCTCTCACTTACTGAATCTTGTTTTTTCTTTTTTCTTTTTTTCCCCCCAACTGTACAATGAGGGTATTACAAGCAAAGTAAGATTTTTTGGAAGATTAAATGAAATAGCAGGTTCAAATCCTCTACCACTTCTACGAACAGGTCATATGCAAGATATTATAATTACTAAATTAAAAAGTATAGTTGGGGCACCTGGGTGACTCCGTCGTTAAACATCTGCCTTCGGCTCAGGTCATGATCCCAGGGTCCTGGTATTGAGCCCCACATCTGGCTCCTTGCTTGGCAGGAAGCCTCCTTCTCCCTCTCCCACTCCCCCTGCCTTTGTTCCCTCTGTCACTGAGTTTCTCTCTATCAAATAAATAAATAAATAATCTTAAAAAAAAAAAAAAAGAATACAGGTACCCCTTATTTGGGGCACCTGGGTGGCTCAGTTGGTTAAACCACTATCTTCAGCTCAGGTCATTATCCTGGAGTCCTGGATCGAGTCCCATATTGGGCTTCCCTGCTCTGTGGGAAGCCTCTTTCTCCCTCTCCCTCTGCCTCTCCCCCTGCTTGTGCTCCCCCTCTCTCTGTCAAATAAATAAATGAAATCTTTAAAAAAGTAAAAAAAAAAATAGTTAATAAATATAAAGTAGAACATCAAATCTGATACATTTTATAGGTTTCCAGATCAGAAGAAAAAAATGAGAGGCAGAATGACTATTATTAGAAACATTGGTCTCTACACTAAACATATATGAATTTTCTTTCTAAGTTGTAAATTGCTAGAAAAAGATTAGCTCCCATTATAAAGATATTTTATTGTCTTGTAGAATGTCACCATCATAAGTTACCTGAAAATCCAAAAGCAAAATAATTAGTGAAGTGCCCATTAATCTATCCGTGGTTTTAAAAATAATGAAATATCCTAAGTGTGGCGGTCACAGTTCTCTCCCAGAGAGAACTAGATTTGTTTTAGAGGTAAACAAAAAAATATGTCTTTCATTTATTTTCGTTGTTTTGGAATCATTTGAAATTTGAACAGGTACATATAATAGAGACAGAGGAAATAGAATGACATTAGTAACTGCTCTTTCCCAAATCCTAAAGCTCTTTCTTGTGTCTATTTGACAAGACTTCAAAATTATGCCTCAAATAGGGAATCTACGGCTTATGAAAAACCTAGATTCATTTGTTCATCCATTCAACTCATATTTATTAACTCTGCACCTTGTGCCATAGATTGGAGATACAGCACTGCCACAAGCCAGGGTCCGTATCTGCATAGAGATTGCGTTCCTGGGGTGGCGGTAGGGGAGAAGATGGGCAGTGGGTCAAAACAAAAAAAACAAAAAACAAAAAAAACAAAAAAAAAAAAACACAAGATAAAACTCTCTCAAGCATATGAACACTAATAGGAAAAGAGGCTGTGCAGCATTTTTCACTTAATCAGAAGCAACTAATGAAATAAAATCTCTTTAAACATCTAAGAACACAGAAAACACTGGTGCATCTTGTTTCCCTGATAAATCCAAGGCACTGAGCTGAAAAGCCTCTTTACTGTAGAGTCCTTCTATCCTTTTCAGCCTTGCTCAGTCAGAATTCTTCCTCATAAATATGTTACAGTATTGCCAGCACATGTATTCTCTTATTGTCTTCCAGTGATGTGATAAAATGAGAAAGAATTGCCTTGTAATAACGTGCATTGTTCAGTCTAGGGCGATAGAGGATTGGCATCAAGTTCTTTTGTTCATCATTAAATGCCTCTTCCTACACTCTAACATCTGGAATAGGGTGGAAAGTTTTAGGTAGCTTTATGGAAAGATACACCTCAATGAATATTTGCATATTTCTCACCGCTAAGAAGATCACTGCTAGCAGAAAATTTCCATTGTAATATTACTCCGAATTTTATATAGGTGTGTCTTGCATCAGTAAGAATTTGAAACATTTTAAGAGTAGTCAGTAAAAATATACTGTTATATGAAATATTGGGAAGAGTAGTCTTCTCCAAAGATGGGATTGACTGCAAAACCAGGTTACTTATCACCTTTTGTTTTGTTTTTTATCCTAAAATAAAATCTATACTGAGGTATTTATCTGAAAACTGAAGTCATTTGACGCAAAATTTCCTTTTACGGTCAAGATAGCACAAAAGATGATTATCCAGAGTACTATGGATATAAGAGAGGGAATCTGAATGATACAACTATATGTAAACTAAAGATATTCTATTCTAAGAATATCGTTAGCTCATCACTTTTGAGAGTGATAGGAGCTTAGTTCAGAGACACAAGAAAAAATTTTTAACATTAAAAAAATTCAGCATGTAATGTATATCACAATATAAGTATCTACATAAAATCATACGCACATGGGTGTAAAAAGGATCTTTAAATAAAACAATAGACTTTCTTATATTTTTCCCTCAATGCTTTAAATAGAACCTTGATTACTGAAAAACAAATTTTTCATTTTTATGACAAAAATATTGTAGCTTTGCCAAGTAGATTGCCCTCTAGATAATAAAGACTCAAATAAAATGTAGACAGAAAATTGATCTTGTAAATAAAACACTAACATTTTAGCCTTTGATACCTTAAAGTTTAGCTATCAAGTGATGTGTTTATTTGAGAGTAACTTTGTCTATCTTTGGGTTAAAGTTAACACAATTCCTATATCATCAAAGTTTACATGAAGCCACTGTCACAGTGGATGGGATCATTCTTACTGTATTCACTGTTCAAACGATGACATGTCATTCACAGGATAAGAACCCTTAGCCACATTGTATTCAGTTTAATGATTAAGTAGAATACTGGAGAACATTATAATTTAACATCATTTGCAAATTGCATGTTTAGATTAATTCGAAATAGGGAAACATATAATCAAAGCTGTATGTTCCTTTTTATAAGATTTCCTCACTTGGATGATGCAAACTTCACCTGAAATTGGATTAATACCAGATTTTGGGTTGAGCAATGACAGGCGGATATTCCCTCTACCTGAGGCATTTAAGTGGTCACAAGCCATATTCTTCTATATTCATCATCTCTGGGATATTTTGAGAAATAAAGTTTTCTTCCTCTGCTTTACATTATATGTATATTTCAAGATTCCATCAGTGTGCCTAGTAACTAGATTGGTGCTTCAAATATCTTTGATTTGGGGGGGAAAAAAAGGCTGATGTGTGTTGAAATCACAAAATAAATGTGATTCTAACAAATCTTATGTTTTTCCTGAATCACAAAAAATTGAAAATACGTTCTTCCGGGTAAATAAAATTCTAAGGTGGAGCATAACAAAATCAAACTTATGATAACCTTGTCTTAAGGTTTATTTTGGGCTTTTTGGTGAAACCAACGAGATAGATACAGATATAGTTATAGATATAGGTATAGATATATAGGTATATATGTGATTTTTCTGACATAGGAAAGACAAAGCTGCAGTCCCAAATGAACCCCGAAGTCCCAGTAGAACAAGACAGCGAGCACTGATTTCTTGCTCACGCTGTGGTCAGATGTGGGTCCAGAAGCTCACTAAGCTGCTCTCCTCTAATCAGTGACTCGGGTTCTGCCCCTCTTCCACCCTGTGACTCAGCCATCACTGGATCTTTTTCTTCCAGCTTTGAGAACTGCAGACAGTACCATTAGGGACGTCATGTTCCATATGTGACAGCTAGCTCTGGAAGCGGCTTATATCATTTATACCCATGTTCCATTAACCAGAACTAGAGCCATGGTTGCAATCTCAACGCAAGGTCAGCTGGGAAACAAGTTACCTGTGGCCCCAGGTAGAGGAAATGGGATCGAGCATCCAATTTGTGCCTCACAAAGTGCTTATCATATTTAAAAATTCAAAAAAATTGTAATCTATGGCACCCATTTAGTTGATCATGAGGCCAAGTTCAGGTTATCGATGCTTCAAGAAAATTTCAATACAAACAGGAAAATGTACATATGAATGTATGTGCACCGGTGTATGTTTCTTTTTTTTTTCTTTTTGAGTTTTACATTTTTTTATTTTTTATTTTTTTTATTTATTTTTTTAACATTTTTTAATTTTTTTATTTTAATAAACATATAATGTATTTTTATCCCCAGGGGTACAGGTTTGTGAATCGCCAGGTTTACACATTTCACAGCACTCATCATAGCACATACCCTCCCCAATGTCCATTTCCCCACCACCCTCTCCCGTCCCCCCTCCCCCCAGCAACCCTCAGTCTGTTTTTTGAGATTGAGTCTTTTATGGTTTGTCTCCCTCCCAATCCCATCTTTTCATTTTTTTCTTTTCCTACCTCCCCCCAACCCCCCCCACCTTGCATCTCCACTTCCTCATATCAAAGAGATCATATGATAGTTGTCTTTCTCCGATTGACTTATTTCACTAAGCATGATACCCTCCAGTTCCATCCACGTCGTCGCAAATGGCAAGATTTCATGTCTTTTGATGGCTGCATAGTATTCCATTGTGTATATATACCACATCTTCTTTATCCATTCATCTGTTGATGGACATCTAGGCTCTTTCCACAGTTTGGCTATTGTGGACATTGCTGCTATAAACATTCGGGTGCACGTGCCCCTTCGGAGCACCACGTTTGTATCTTTAGGATATATACCCAGTAGTGCAATTGCTGGGTCGTAGGGTAGCTCTATTTTCAGCTTTTTGAGGAACCTCCACACTGTTTTCCAGAGTGGTTGCAGCAGCTTGCATTCCCACCAGCAGTGTAGGAGGGTTCCCCTCTCTACGCATCCTCGCCAGCATCTGTCATTTCTTGACTTGTTAATTTTAGCCATTCTGACTGGTGTGAGGTGGTAGCTCATTGTGGTTTTGATTTGTATTTCCCTGATGCCGAGCGATGTGGAGCATTTTTTCATGTGTCTGTTGGCCATCTGGAGCATTTTTTCATGTGTCTGTTGGCCATCTAGACATTTTTTGCAGAAATGTCTGTTCATGTCCTCTGCCCATTTCTTGACTGGATTATTTATTCTTTGGGTATTGAGTTTGCTAAGCTCTTTATAGATTTTGGATACTAGCCCTTTATCTGATATGTCATTTGCAAATATCTTCTCCCATTCTGTCAGTTGTCTTTTGGTTTTGTTAACTGTTTCCTTTGCTGTGCAAAAGCTTTTGATCTTGATGAAATCCCAATAGTTCATTTTTGCCCTTGCTTCTGTTGCCTTTGGCGATGTTCCGAGGAAGAAGTTGCTGCGGTTGAGGTCAAAGAGGTTGCTGCCTGCATTCTCCTCAAGGATTTTGATAGATTCCTTTCTCACATTGAGGTCCTTCATCCATTTTGAGTCTATTTTCGTGTGTGGTGTAAGGAAATAGTCCAACTTCATTTTTCTGCATGTGGCTGTCCAATTTTCGCAGCACCATTTGTTGAAGAGGCTGTCTTTTTTCCATTGGATATTCTTTCCTGCTTTGTCGAAGATTAGTTGACCATAGAGTTGAGGGTCTATTTCTGGGCTCTCTATTCTGTTCCATTGGTCTATATGTCTGTTTTTGAGCCAGTACCATACTGTCTTGATGATGACAGCTTTGTAGTAGAGCTTGAAGTCTGGAATTGTGATGCCACTGACTTTGGCTTTCTTTTTCAATATTCCTTTGGCTATTCGAGGTCTTTTCTGGTTCCATATAAATTTTAGGATTATTTGTTCTATTTCTTTAAAAAAATGGATGGGATTTTGATAGGGATTGCATTAAATGTGTAGATTGCTTTAGGTAGAATAGACATTTTCACAATATTTGTTCTTCCAATCCATGAGCATGGAATATTTTTCCATTTCTTTGTGTCTTCCTCAATTTCTTTCATGAGGACTTTATAGTTTTCTGAGTATAGATTCTTTGCCTCTTTGGTTAGATTTATTCCTAGGTATCTTATGGTTTTGGGTGCGATTGTAAATGGGACTGACTCCTCAATGTCTCTTTCTTCTGTCTTGTTGTTAGTGTAAAGAAATGCGATTGATTTCTCTGCATTGACTTTATATCCTGACACTTTACTGAATTCCTGTGTAAGTTCTAGCAGTTTTGGAGTGGAGCCTTTTGGGTTTTCCACATATAGTATCATATCATCTGCAAAGAGTGATAGTTTGACTTCTTCTTTGCCAATTTGGATGCCTTTAATTTCTTTTTGTTGTCTGATTGCTGAGGCTAGGACTTCTAGTACTATGTTGAACAGCAGTGGTGATAATGGACATCCTTGCCGTGTTCCTGACCTTAGCGGAAAAGCTTTCAGTTTTTCTCCATTGAGAATGATATTGGCGGTGGGTTTTTCCTAGATGGCTTTGATAATATTGAGGTATGTGCCTTCTATCCCTACACTTTGAAGAGTTTTAATCAGGAAGGGATGCTGGAATTTGTCAAACGCTTTTTCAGCATCTATTGAGAGTATCATATGGTTCTTACTCTTTCTTTTATTAATGTATTGTATCACATTGATGGATTTGCGGATGTTGAACCAACCTTGCAGCCCTGAAATAAATCCCACTTGGTCGTGGTGAATAATCCTTTTAATGTACTGTTGGATCCTATTGGCCAGTATTTTGGTGAGAATTTTCACATCTGTGTTCATCAAAGATATTGGTCTGTAATTCTCTCTTTTGGTGGGATCCTTGTCTGGTTTTGGGATCAAGGTGATGCTGGCCTCATAGAATGAGTTTGGAAGTTTTCCTTCCATTTCTATTTTTTGGAACAGTTTCAGGAGAGTAGGAATTAATTCTTCTTTAAATGTTTGGTAGAATTCCCCTGGGAAGCCATCTGATCCTGGACTTTTGTTTGTTTGGAGATTTTTGATGACTGTTTCAATCTCCTTACTGGTTATGGGTCTGTTCAGGTTATCTATTTCTTCCTGGTTCAGTTGTGGTAGTTTATACGTCTCTAGAAATGTATCCATTTCTTCCAGATTGTCAAATTTGTTGGCATAGAGTTGCTCGTAGTATGTTCTTATAATTGTTTGTATTTCTTTGGTGTTGGTTGTGATCTCTCCTCTTTCATTCATGATTTTATTTATTTGCATCCTTTCTCTTTTCTTTTTGATAAGTCTGGCCAGGGGCTTATCAATCTTATTAATTCTTTCAAAGAACCAGCTCCTAGTTTTGTTGATTTGTTCTATTGTTTTTTTAGTTTCTATTTCATTGATTTCTGCTCTGATCTTTATGATTTCTCTTCTCCTGCTGGGTTTAGGTTTTCTTTGTTGTTCTCTCTCCAGCTCCTTTAGGTGTAGGGTTAGGTTGTGTATTTGAGACCTTTCTTGTTTCTTGAGGAAGGCTTGCACCGCTATATATTTTCCTCTCAGGACTGCCTTTGTTGTGTCCCACACATTTTGAACCGTTGTGTTTTCATTATCATTTGTTTCCATGAATTTTTTCAATTCTTCTTTAATTTCCTGGTTGACCCATTCATTTTTTAGAAGGATGCTGTTTAGTCTCCATGTATTTGCGTTCTTTCCAAATTTCCTCTTGTGATTGAGTTCGAGCTTCAGAGCATTGTGGTCTGAAAATATGCAGGGAATGATCTCAATCTTTTGGTACCAATTGAGACCTGATTTATGACCCAGGATGTGGTCTATTCTGGAGAATGTTCCATGTGCACTAGAGAAGAATGTATATTCAGTTGCTTTGGGATGGAATGTTCTGAATATATCTGTGATGTCCATCTGGTCCAGTGTGTCATTTAAGGCCTTTATTTCCTTATTGATCTTTTGCTTCGATGATCTGTCCATTTCAGTGAGGGGAGTGTTAAAGTCTCCTGCTATTATTGTATTATTGTCGATGTATTTCTTTGATTTTGTTATTAATTGGTTTATATAGTTGGCTGCTCCCATGTTAGGGGCATAGATATTTAAGATTGTTAGGTCTTCTTGTTGGACAGACCCTTTGAGGATGATATAGTGTCCTTCCTCATCTCTTATTATAGTCTTTGGCTTAAAATCTAATTGATCTGATATAAGGATTGCCACCCCAGCTTTCTTCTGATGTCCATTAGCATGGTACATTGTTTTCCACCCCCTCACTTTAAATCTGGAGGTGTCTTTGGGTCTAAAATGAGTTTCTTGTAGGCAGCATATGGATGGGTTTTGTTTTTTTTATCCATTCTGATACCCTGTGTCTTTTGATTGGGGCATTTAGCCCATTAACATTCAGGGTAACTATTGAGAGATATGAATTTATTGCCATTGTATTGCCTGTAAGGTGACTGTTACTGTATATTCTCTCTGTTTCTTTCTGATCTACTACTTTTAGGGTCTCTCTTTGCTTAGAGGACCCCTTTCAATATTTCCTGTAGAGCTGGTTTGGTGTTTGCAAATTCTTTCAGCTTTTGTTTGTCCTGGAAGCTCTTTATCTCTCCTTCTATTTTCAATGATAGCCTAGCCGGATATAGTATTCTTGGCTGCATGTTTTTCTCATTTAGTGCTCTGAATATATCATGCCAGTTCTTTCTGGCCTGCCAGGTCTCTGTGGATTGGTCCGCTGCCAATCTAATGTTTTTACCCTTGTATGTTACCGACTTCTTTTCCCAGGCTGCTTTCAGGATTTTCTCTTTGTCACTAAGACTTGTAAATTTTACTATCAGGTGACGAGGTGTGGACCTATTTTTATTGATTTTGAGGGGCGTTCTTAGCATCTCCTGGATTTTGATGTTTGTTCCCTTTGCCATATTAGGGAAATTCTCTCCAATAATTGTCTCCAATATACCTTCTGCTCCCCTCTCTCTTTCTTCTTCTTCTGGAATCCCAATTATTCTAATGTTGTGTCGTCTTATGGTGTCGCTTATCTCTCAAATTCTCTCCTCGTGGTCCAGTATTTGTTTGTCTCTCTTTTTCTCAGCTTCTTTATTCTCTGTCATTTGGTCTTCTATGTCACTAATTCTTTCTTCTGCCTCATTTATCCTAGCAGTGAGAGCTTCCATTTTTGATTGCACCTCATGAATAGCTTTTTTGATTTCAACTTGGTTAGATTTTAGTTCTTTTATTTCTCCAGAAAGGGCTTTATCCCTCCGGAGAGGGTTTCTCTAATATCTTCTATGCCTTTTTCGAGCCCGGCTAGAACCTTGAGAATTGTCATTCTGAACTCTAGATCTGTCATGTTACCAATGTCCGTATTGATTAGGTCTCCAGCCTTCGGTACGGCCTCTTGTTCTTTTTTTTGAGGTGAGTTTTTCCGCCTTGTCATTTTGTCCAGGTAGGATTTGTTTTCTCCTGCTGTGGAATTCCGCTGTTCTTGGTGACTGAAGTTGGTTTTGGATGGGCTTCTTGTTGATCTTCTGGGGGAGGGGCATGTTGTAGTGATTCTCAAGTGTCTTTGCCGCAGGCGGAATTGCACCGCCCTTGCCAGGGGCCGGACTAAGTAATCCACTCGGGTTTGCTTTCGGGAGCTTTTGTTCCCTGAGCGCTTTCCGTAGAGTTCCGGAGGACTGGAATGAAGATGGCGGCCTCCCAGTCTCCGGCCCGGAGGAGCCGAGAGCTTGGGGTTCTGCTCCTCAGTGCGCTCTGAGAGCAAAGCGCCCAACCACCCCACCTCTCTGGCCCACGGTCGCGCCTCGAGGAAAGCAGTCAATTGCTGGAGCTGGATAAAAGCGCCGGGTCGCTTCCGTCTCCGCAGCCTCCAGCCGCGCTCCGAGCCCACCCAGCCTGCAACCGGCACAAGGTAACCCCGGGCTTAGAGCTCACTCCTCGGCTTTGTCGCTGTAGCCGGCTTCCCCGCTCTAATACCTGCGAGCTCTGCGGCACTCAGACACCCCCAGTCCTTCTGTGACCCCGCGGGACCTGGGGTTATGCTGACCCCGCCTGGGTTTCCCCCCGGTTTAGCCTCTGGAGCGATGTCTCCCAGTGGAGCCGACTTTTAAAAGTCCCGATTTTGTGCTCCGTCGCTCCGCCGCTTGCCTGGAGCGGGCCCCTCCCCCCGGGGTCTATCTTCCCGTCGCTTTGGATTCACTTCTCCGCAGGTCCTACCTTTCAGAAAGTGATCGATTTTCTGTTTCTAGAATTGTTGCTCTTCTTCTCTTCGATTTCCCATTGGATTTGTAGGTGTTCACAATGGTTAGATAAGCTGTCTAGCTGATCTCCTGCTACCCAATGTCATCTCAGCCTGCTACTTCTCCGCCATCTTGACTCCTCCCCTCCACCGGTGTGTGTTTCTAATGGCATTAGACTACAGATAGATTTACTTTATTCTTTTAAAATAACCATAAATTATTACCTGTAACAGTCGATCACTTCTCCTATCTTTTCAAATTACAAACACCAGTTAGAAACGTCCTTGAATGTATTTTTTTATGTTGATTTTCAAATGTAATTTTAGGTTTACCATCTTGGTCTAATGATATGCACATACTAAAATTTTGTAAATATTCCCCGTTTTCTTTCCAGGGAAGTTATACCAGTTAACATCTCCCCCAATAATTCATGATGTGCATATTTCCTCAAACTAGTCTAGATGACACTTTGTGTCATCAAATGGCTTCCATAATAGATACAATTATGTATTTATAATTTACGTTTGAATTGGCATTATAAAATTATGACCAATTTTAGCATTTTCATGGGTACATTAACGATTGATTTCTTCTTAAAAATTAATCTATGTGGTTTGTTTATTTTCCTATTAAGTTTTTGAACATTTCCTTATTGTTTTCTCTACTGAGTAGATGTATATTCTCTCTAATCCTACACACACGCACACATGCACATAGATATAACTGAATACTTTTATTCAATTGTTGATTAAGAGTTGTAAATAACCTTTATTAAAGAGTATTAACCATTTTTGTGTCTTATGTGTAACATTTTTTTTCTATTTTGTTGTTTTAGATATAATTTTATTTATGGTTTCTTGACCTGCAAAAATGTTTAATCATTCTGAGAATTTATCAGCATTTTCTCTATATGCCATTGGAATATTGTGAGCCGATTAAAAAACAACAACTTTCTTGCCCCAAGGTTTTTCTTTCAGTGATATGTTCTCTTGTAGTACCTTTATGATTTAATATAGTATTTTAAAATTGACTATAAAGATATCAAAACTGAATTATAGAATAAGGGAATTCTGAAGGTATCTTCTCACAACTAATTTTAAGGAGCTTTTTATTTTGTTATAAATATACCCTTCTGGGTCTGTCTTGACTTTCTATTCTCCTTGCTGAGCTGTTCATTTACCAGCACTAAGCTGTTTTGGTTATTATAACTCTGCAATGCATTTAATGTCTGGTAAATGAGTCTCTGCTCACTAGTCTTACTGTTTAGGGTTTTGTTCACTATTCTTTAATATTTTTGCTACAAAAGAAAACCACAAATGACAATTTTATTTATCATATCATTCTGCATATTAAATTGGAAATACCACATTTGGAATCAAAAACTGTGAAATTACATACTTTGTGTTGAAATGTTAGAAATAATTTTAAAATAGACCATATTTTGTGAAATCTGAATGTAAACTTTATAAAAGCTTGTATGTATGCAAATGTTATTGTATATTCTGCTCCAATATCCCACAGATCTTTCTACACCAAAATATACTAATTTTTAAAATACAACTTCTAGGGGTGCCTGGGTGGCTAAGTTAGTTAAGCCTCTAACTCCTGGTTTCAGCTAGTAGTGGTCTGACGGTCATGGAATCCAGCTCTCCAGTAGGCTCTGTGCTTAGTGCAGAATCTACTCGAGATTCTTTCCACCACCCTTACTCTCCCTCTGCTCCTCCTCCTCACAGGAGCTCTCTCTCGCAAACAAACAAACAAACAAATAAATAAATAAAATTAAAAATTAAAAACAAAGTACAATGTCTATTTCTTTAAAGTGGTTATATCGGGGCGCCTGGGTGGCTCAGTGGGTTAAGCCTCTGCCTTCGGCTCAGGTCATGATCCCAGCATCCTGAAATCGAGCCCTGCGTCGGGCTCTCTGCTCTGCAGGGAGCCTGCTTCCTCCTCTCTCTCTGCCTGCTTGTGATCTCTCTCTGTCAAATAAATAAATAAAATATTTAAAAAAATTTAAAAAAATAAAGTGGTTATATCTTTTATGCTCGCTCTAATAACTACTTGTGTTTTTTTTTTAACCTAGCTAATTTTTTTTTTAAAGATTTTATTTATTTATTTGACAGAGAGATCACAAGTGGGCAGAGAGGCAGGCAGAGAGAGAGGAGGAAGCAGGCTCCCTGCTGAGCAGAGAGCCTGACGTGGGGCTCGATCCCAAGACGCTGAGATCAGGACCTGAGCCGAAGGCAGAGGCTTAACCCACTGAGCCACCCAGGCACCCCAAACCTAGCTAATATATTACAAATGATTTCTCCTATTTTCATTTTGTTGGGATAACATATGAAATCCCTTTTCCTTAAGACAGACTATTGTTTTCCTTTTCAGAATATGTTTGTGTTCCTGGATATTATATCTTCAGTTTAGTATTTCATGAACAACCTCATCTTTCATTGGCCTTTATTAAGGATTTGTCAGCAAGACAACTCTCTTCTGGTTAGCTCTCTTTGATAAAGGTACTACTGAGTACAAAGACAACTTAATTGTTACTCATCAGGAAGCTTCCTTATTTCCCTCAGGTCTCCAGGTCCTCTTCGTAGAAAGTCTCCTTCCTATTTCTGTCTTGCTCTCCCTTCTCTACCTCTTTTATTCATTTTTGTTATCTAGCAAGGGAATTATGGGCTGTCATTTAATGTATTTAATGCTACAGTATTTAATACTACAAAATGATTTCTTTACTTTCATTAGGGTATTTTTCTCAAAAAAATAAGTAAAAGGAAAGTAAGAATGTCATAGATTATTTTTCTTCCTCCTTTCTATGGTGGAAAAGTGGAGAGAAAAAATACATAATAATTGTTATAATAAATATGAAAATACCCTTAAATATAAAAGTAGGGAGAAAAAATAGGAAGTCTTTATGATAAGATTTAGCTTCATGAGAATACTGTGGTTAGGGTTATAGTACTTGGTATCTCAGGTTCTGAACATCAAGACAGAATGGATGACAATTTTTCAATGAAGAGCATTGGTGGACTTGAAATTGCAGAGATTAATATTATTATAATTAATATAATTTTTGTAGGTATACATTTACAGAGGATGCTGTATCTATTTTCTGCTCGAGCTATGATGAAGGTGGGCTGATAATAACTCCCTGCTATTCCTTTCTCTAGAAAATTACCCTGAACTTTCACACTAAGAGCCTCTGTCACCTTACCACGCTTCCAAAAGGGGAGGACTGACCCTGGCTGGAAATGGACAAGCTTAGTTACTATAAGAATCCCGTAGTCCCCTTGCCTAAAGGTTGGACTAACACTGTGTGAAATTTAGCTTCAGAGCTTCCCATGGGCTCAAACTAAAACGTTCTCCAGCTAGGGCTATATCCTTGCTAGACCTCTTCCCCCTCTCAATCTTCCCCCTCCCAATCTTCTTACCCTGAATCTACTTTTCCTAAGACCCATCCCTGATTAAACACAAGGGAAACTATGAAAGACAGTTACTTTGGAGGCCTTCAGTGAACCCATGCCTTCTTTAGTTATGCCCTCCTACATTGAATTTGAGCTTGACCTGTTATCTAGCTTTGGTTGATACAAACCATAATGCAAAGAGAGGTTTGATAAGCCTTCACACATTGGAATATGTCATCTTTGAATGTTTCTTCTTGGAACCCAGTTGTTCTGTGCAAGAAGTCCAGGCCACATGGAGAAATCAAGTAGAAAAGAAACGAGGCATCTTCAAAAGCTTCCTGTGAGCTCAGAGCAGTCAGCCAGTACCAACTACTGACCAGATGCAGGAGCTATCTTGGATTTCAAGTTGTCAAGTGACACCACAGGAAGAAAACCCAGAGGATGATGAAAAATATTAAAATAGTCACTGTTTTGTGTATGTGGTCCAGTTTTATTCTTCTGCTTGTGGCTGTCCAATTTTGCCAACACCATTTATTGAAGAGATTGTCTTTTTTCCATTGGATATTCTTTCTTGCTTTACTGAAGATTAGTTGACCATGGAGTTCAAGGTCCATTTCTGAGTTCTCTATTCTGTTCCATTGATCTTTGTTTTTATGCCAGTACCATACTGTCTTGATGATTATAGCTTTGTAATACAACTTGAAATCAAGAATTGTAATGCTTCCAACTTTGGCTTTCTTTTTCAACATTACTTTGACTATTTGGGGTCTTTTCCAGGTCCAGACAAATTTTAGAATTGTTTGTTCCAGTTGTATGAAAAATGTTGATGGCATTTTGATAGGGACTGCTTTGAATATGTAGATTGCTTTGGGTAGCATACACATTTTAACAAATTTGTTTTTCCAATCTGTGAACATGGAATGTTTTTCCATTTTTTTGTGCCTTCCTCAGTTTCTTTCATAAGTGTTCTATAGTTTTCAGAGTACAGATCAACAAAAAATCCAGTCAAGAAATGGGCAGAGGACATGAATAGAATTTTTTTTTTTAAGAAGACATACAAATGGCCAACTGACGCATGAAAAATGTTCAACATCACTCAGCACCAGAGAAGTCCAAATCAAAACCTCCATGAGATACTACCTCACACCAGTCAGGACGGCTACAATTAACAACTCAGAAAACAACACGTGTTGGTGAAGATGTGGAGAAAGGGGAACCTCCTACACTGTTGGTGGGAATGCAAGCTGGTGCAGCCACTCTGGAAAACAGTATGGAGGTTCCTCAAAAAGTTAAAGATAGAACTACCTTACAACCCAGCAATTGCACTACTAAGTATTTAGCCAAAGGATACAAAGGGTGATCCAAAGAGGCACATGCACCCCGATGTTTATAGCAGCAATGTCCACAGTAGCCAAAATATAGGAAGAGCCCAGATGTCCATTAACAGATGAATGGATAAAGAAGATGGGAGATATATATTTATATATATTCTCCACCATCAAAAAGAATGAAAGCTTTCCATCTGCACTGACATGGATGGAACTAGAGGGTATTATGCTAAAAGAAATAAGTTAATCAGAGGAAGACAATTATCATACAATCTCACTCATTTGTGGAAATTAAGAAACAAAACATGATCATAGGGGAAGGGAGGGAAAAATAAAATAAGATGAATTCAAAGAGGGAGACAAACCATAAGAGACTCTTAACTTTAGGAAACAAACTGAGGTTTGCTGGAAGGATGGAAGGGGCTGGAGGGATGGGGTAACTGGGTGATGGGCATTAAAGAGGGCACTTGAAGTAATGATCCCTGAACGTTGTACAGAACTGATGAATTACTAAATTTTACCCTTAAAACAGTACAATGTATGTTAATTAAATTAAATTCAAATAAAAATTTAGAAAATAAATAAGTAAAATAAAATAGTCACTGTTTTAAGACACTAAGCTTTAGAATGATTTATTACATAGTATAGACAACTGAAAAAGAATGCAACTTAAAAAAATCACAAAATTTGAACAAATAGGTTCATAATGGAATATTTTCTTTATGCTGTGGTAGAACCTGTACAATTGCTCCCCCTTTATCCTGTAATAAATCCTCCTAATGACCAAAATTCATATATATACATCTCTTTTGCATAGGGCTGGCTAGGTGTCCTGATTTCCCTTTTCCACTATTGCTTGCCAATCAATTCACTGAGTCATGCTAGATTATGACAGTGCATTTTCTCACATAATTTCTAAAACCTGAAATTATTTATATTTCAAAGCATCTTGGCCTGAGTCTGAAAAATGAGCAATAAGTTATATGCTAGTTGCAATGTAAAGTGGTTATCAAATGCATATTTTTTATGGATGGTGAATACTAACTATTGTAGTTCCGGTGTGGTCAGCTTCACTTCTAAAATGGGACTTACTGGTCACATCTTTATATTTGGTTAAATAACAAAGGCTTGGTACTTGGAACAGTATATATATGCATTATATATATATATATATATATGTGTGTGTGTGTGTGTGTATAAAGATTTTATTTATTTATTTATTTGAGAGAGTGAGAGAACATGAGAGCAGAGAAGGTCAGAGGAAAAAGCAGACTCCCCACGGAGCTGGAAGCCTGATTCAAGACTCAATCCTGGGACTCTGGGATCATGACCTGAGCTGAAGGCAGTTGCTTTAACAAATGAGCCACCCACATGCCCAGAACAAGCTATATTTTTTTATTAAATTCATCTTAAATCTCTTTTCTATATTATGCAATGTTATACTTTAACATTTTTAGGACAGTTAAGTCAGTCGTATGTATATTTTTTGTTTCTTAGGGAACTATTCAATACTTTAAAAAAAATCATCCCAATTACATTAAGGATTCTAATAAATTTACGGATCTGCATGAAAACACATTTTAATATACAAATACATGCATATAGTCATTTATTGCTCATAAACACACATATGTATGTATGTGCATATATATGTATGCAAAAATAAATAAATATTAAGAAGCCGATAAGCATTCTTTTGGTACCTCGTACAGCAATTCCTTGTTTTCTAAAAGCAACCCCACCATATCTAAATATATCTAATATGTTACCTAATATATGGGGAGCGGATATAGCCTGGAAAGCTCCAATAACATTTCTAATCTACACATCTAAACAATGAACAACAAACGATCGCAGTAAAATTGTGCACAAGCATTAACTTGTACTAAACCCACTCTACCGCTTACGAACAAAGACTGCACTGTGAGATCCTTTCTTAAACAGAAGCTGAAGGAGTAAACAGGTCTTTAGACATATTTTTCCTCCAACAAAGCTTCTGTTACATTATCTTGTCAACTTGTATGAAGTTCAGATGGATCAATACTTACTTGGTGAGTTCTAAGGAACACCTGGCCCTCCAGGAGGTGACATGTTAATTACACAGATAGCATTCTTTTTCTTAATGTACACATGCTTAAATTTTAGTGCTTCTTTCGGATTCTTTAGTCTCTGTTTTAATACTTTCATGACCTTGAGGCTAAAGCCAGCCAAGGAAGCTAGGAGAATGTACTAATTTTGGAAATGTTCATATGACATTTTGGCTAAAGAAAAAGAAAATGTAACTTTCCCTTTGATCTCATTTGACCTTTTTGTATTCCTAGCTTACAATGTACATATGATGTATGTTTCTGAGTGTTGATATCAATATTTTGTGACTTAGTTCAGTTTTAGAAAATATGGCAAAAGGCCATATCTAGTAGTGGACTTGCACTTTAGTAATTTCCTAAGCAGGTATGTCAGATTTGGCTAATTTACAGATCTTCAGGGCAGAAGCAGTCCAGAATCAGTAACCACAACTCATCGTGACAAAATCACTTTGGGTGGGACAGGAAAGCATTTGCCGCCCCTGTGAGCAGCACCAGACAGAGAAGGGTCCTGACCTTCGATTATTGATTAAAATGTTTTATGACAGGTATGATCAATGGAGATTTTATAAATAATGCAAACATTTGGGGGTCTCCGTGCACTTATTTTCACACTCACTTCTAGTCTTAAAAAAAAAAAAATTTGAACACTTATTCTAAAAGGGAAATACATAATACTAAGCACTTAAGTAACCACTTATTTACTTTTATATATGTAATTTACTTTTGGTTTTGAAGGTGGTTTCCACATTCCCCTCCTATCATAGACAACAAATGATAAAAATACAGAAATAGGGGGAAAATTAGCTATCTATATTGTGTTCAGCATAAAGGATATTGATCCTTTTTGTTAATTTGTTCCTGTATTTATCCTTTGTTACTTTGGGAAAGTTACCTAGATGTTATAATTATATGTTGGGTCCTTGTCTTACTTTTTTAAGATTCTTTTTAGAAGCACAAAGATAACCTTATTCCAAATAAAATGTACAATTTATTGTTTTTAAAGGGGAAAGTAACTTTCATACACTTACAAAGAATACATAGTTATGTATAATATGTACATTGCCTATATAGCATAGAGATCATCTGTAATTAAGGTATACATATAATAGAGAACATAAGCCTTTTATCTACACATTTGTGTCTATTTGATTATTTTTTCTTATAAACATGTAGAAATATATCTCAATCTATAATTTAAATGCACGTATATATACACACATATACATATTTATGATATCAAAAGATGCAATGATAAATGGTAAACAAAACATAATTTTTACTACTCTCTTCACAAATTTGTGATCACAAAGAAATATTTTAAATATATTATATTTGAATAAAAAGCTGTTTTTCTTCTTAAAATAGGAATGCTTGACTCAGTACTAGAGTTCAACATTATTGTTTTTGCTACTTTGAAACTTAAACTCTTCTCTACACTTAAAAATAGCAATTTCATCCACTTTTATTGTGGCTTATAAACATCAAACATCAAAGTTTATGTGATAAAAGTAGGGACTCTGTGATGTGGCATCTTATATTGTAAGAAGAAGTGAACCTAGAAACAAAATACTTAGTTTCTTGGATTGAGATAAAACAATGCTTAAGTTCCTTGACTGTCTCAATTAATTTAGAGCCATGGTGGCTCAACAGAATTTAAAACATATTTGTTTTGTCTCATGACTTTTTCGTAAGATTTATATTTTTTTGGCAAACATCTCTCTATTTTTTTATTCATTAAATTATTTCATTACACTATTCAGCACTTAATTTCAACACATAATTTCTAAGAAGGTGGTCCTTTAAGAAAGCAGTGCCCTCACTTAATCCCACATCCCTTTCTCGACCTTGGAAATAAGAGTAAACCATTTTTTAAAATCATATAATCCAAAGAAAATAGAATATGAAGTTAAAACTGATGTTTAATCATGTCAACGGTACTTTGCAAACGAAAAATCCTGAAAACCTCACTTAAACTTTCTGAGATTCAGTTTCCCAGGTTACAGAATCCCCATATGGTAAGAATATACAATACATGTTTAAAAATATTACATTTGTTTATCCTTGGAAATTTCCATCACTCCTCTGTTTCATCAGAAATAAAAGACTTTCTTTTGCCCTTGTTAAATTGGCAAATTTGTGTTCTAATCCCTGGAATTCAAAGAAGTAATGGCATAGAGGATGCCACTTTTCTCTTCTGTCAACGCTGCTAAAGCAAGAAGTTATAAATCAGGTTTTTTTGTGATTAATATCACTAATAATTGATGATATGTGAATTAAAGGAATGTAATTACATTAACGATGAATTAAAGCAACAATGCTCTAGGTTAGAATGAGATATACACTCACGAAAAACTAGCAAAACCTTGTATTTATGCAACACTTCTAAAAAATATTTCATCAGTAAATGTCATGGACCATCAAAGAGTCTGTATCCTTTATCTTCCCTACTGTAGCTATCATGATTCTACTTCAAGGAAGCCATCCTAATAAAACAAGCATACAAAGATTTTGTAAATTGATATTTATTAGAATATTGTTAATGACTCCCCAAATTTGGAAACACAAGTTATTGAATGTAACTGGATTTCTAAAATAAATGATGGTCCATCTCTATGCTACATATTTACTTGTCACCTAAAATGTTTTCCCCCCAAAATAGATGTTTATGGTATAATGTTAAGTTAAAAAAGAAGTTTGCAAGACCACATATATATGGAACTATGTATATATATAAATGGAACTAATATACCTTTGTTCTACCTTACAAAGAAGGGAAATGACAAAAACAACTCTAGGCATTGATATTTTTTTCTCTGTTAATACATGCTAATTCTAATGGCATTTCACATAAAAATTTCGTTCTGCTAAGCTCCATATGATACTGAAACTATATAATCTTCTATGTTTTGTTTTGTTCTGTTTTGTTTTTCACTGTGAATCATTTTCAGTCAATTCTAGACATAGCAACTCTACAAAGGTCTTCCAACCTCAACGTAGAGGCACAAATGATCTTAATACTTTTCCAAAAGTCAAGTAACAGCTACTCATCCTCCAAACCAGAACAGCCACTTCTCAGGATCGATACCAGTTTAGTTCTCCTAATTCCAGATTATAGACTTTCTGCAATCTCTTTCCTCACATAAGGGAATATGTGAATTCGAGATTTCAATGATTGCACAGCTTTTGTTTTTTTTTGTGGGGTGTTTTTTTTTTTTTTTTTTAGATTTTATTTATTTATTTGACAGAGATCACAAGTAGGCAGAGAGGAGGGCAGAGAGAGAGGAGAGGAGGAAGCAGGCTCCCCGGTGAGCAGAGAGCCCGATGTGGGGCTAGATCCCAGGACCCTGGGATCATGACCTGAGCCGAAGGCAGAGGCTTTAACCCGCTGAGCCACCCAGGCGCCCCATTGTTTTTGTGGGGTTTTTTTAACATTTTTTTATTTGAGAGAGAAAGAAAGCCAGTGACAGAGCAGGAGGGGGAGAGAAGGGCAGAGGGAAAGGGAGAAGCAGACTCCCCACTGATCAGGGAGCCCTATGTGGGGCTCAATCCCAGGACCCCAGGATCATGACCTGAGCCCAAGGCAGATACTTAACCTATTGAGCCACCCAGGGGCCCTTGCACAGTTTTGATGAGATCCGGTCTAGGAGAAGCTGGGAGGCTCCAGACTCACCTGTTGAAATCTTGGTCACCCCTTCTTTGTAAAGCATGGGTGCTGAGACTTCCCTCACAGATGCAGGGCTTCCTTTATCCACACTTGCCTTAGAACAGTGTTTGCCAGACTGTGTTGCATATCGAAGTCACCTGAGGGTCCTGTAAAGTCTCCATCGCCTGGCTTCCACTCCCACATATTCTGATCTCATCGTCCTGGGGTGACAGTTGGGTTGATGCCCGAGGAGTTTCTAAAGTTCCCTAAGTGATGCTAGTGCACAGCAGAGTTTGAAGTTTGAAGGAGGTGTAATTAGATGTTGACCCCCAACTATCCCTATGTGATACGGAAGGCAGAAGAAAGATAGCACAAGATACCAACCAATAAGTAATTATTTAAAGCAAGAGAATTCCCATAAAATGTTCTATTCGATTCTGCAAAGTAGGAGGGACTACTCCTTTTATGGATAATAGATGTCTACCTGAGAGTATATATGGGAAATTGTATTTAAATTAACATAGAAAGAGGTGGTATTTTCCCATTTCCTGCTTTAAACTGTGCATAAGTGGGGCACCTGGGTGGCTCAGTTGATTAAGCATCTGCCTTCAGCTCAGGTCATAGATCTCAGGGTCCTGGAAATGAGCCCCGCATCGGGTTCCCTGCTCAGTAGAGAGCCTGCTTCTCCCTCTCTCTCCACCCCTCTCCCTGCTTGTGCACTCTCTCTCTCTCTCTCAAATATATAAATAAAATCTTTAAAAACATAAAATAAAATGTGCATTAGTAATGCATTGAAGGTGAATATTTTTTACCACCCTTCCTAATTTTTTATTACGATGAAATTGTATCTGTATTAATCTTGGATGTAGTCGTTAGTAGGTAGCTACATTGAAATTTAATATTTACTTCTTCTTCCACCCCCTAAACAGGAATATATTCCAAAACATTTGTCCTTGACCATCTTTTTCAGTTCCTTTTGCTTCAGTAACTACCTGATATAAACTTACGGCTTCAACTAAAACCAGGAATCGGATGACAACTCCAGACTGACCTGCCTCCCAGGGTCAATCACACACTGTCACCTGTGTGTTGGCACCCTAGCAAGTGAAGGTATCTCATTGCTAATGGATCCCATGTGAGTTCCCATTTATCATATCTGACCTATTCCTTTCTCTGTGATTTCCATGGCTGTTAATGACATCACCATCTTCCCAGAGACTCAGATTTTGAACATTGGCATTTCTTGGGGCTCCTCACCCTTCTCTTCCTTCTAAAATCCATCAAGTTCTTCCCATCCCCCTTCTCTGCATCTTCTCTCGTCTTGCTGGTATTTGCCCAGCTGGGCCAGTCACAGATCTCACATTATACTAGAACATATGGGGCACCAAAGTGGCTCTGTCAGTTAAGAGTGTGCCTTTGGCTCAGGTCATGATCCCAGAATCCTGGGATCAAGCCCACTGTTAGGGTTCCTGCTCATTGGGGAGCCTGTTTCTCCCTCTCCTCCCTGCTAATCTCTTACTATCTCTGTCTCTCTCTCTCTCTCCCTCCGATAAATAAATAAATAAGCAAACAAACAAACAAAGAAAATCTTAAAAAAATAAAATAAAAAATAAACTGGAGTACACAACAAGGACACATGGACAGGAGCTGTTACTGACCTTGGCGATCTAAAAAAGTTACAGATACAGACAGAAAATGATTATGCAATAATCATTGCAAAACGAAAAAAAAATTTATTTTCAGAAATTTGATTCTTTCTGGGCCAACATATAAAGATGATTAAGGCATGACTTTGTCATTGGGGAAAAAGATGAAATAGATGAGCACAAAGATAAAACCAGTAATAAAATTAACAATAAGAAGAAGAACAAACAGGCCTGTGCCATGTACTGTACGTTCATTTATGTCCTTTCGTCTTGATGACAGTCCTGTGAGTCAGGATGATGAAATTAAGGTTTGGAGAATTGGCATTGATCTGTTAAAGGTTCCAGGGCTAAGTGTCGAAGAGGGGATTTAAATGCAGGGCTTTTTTAAGCATAGAAACTGCAACGTAACCACCAAAGCTTCAGGTTAGTCCATTATATATTTACTGAGTATGTATCACATGACAAGCTCTCTGTCCTGCTTGGCAGACACAGCGAGAGACAAGACTATAACAACTAATCTAAGATTTTTAGTAACAAAAGGAAAGAATAGGGATTTTCCTAATTCTCCTACACAGATGATAAGAAGGCCATTTTGAGTGGTAGAGAACAAGAGCTATTTCTGAGAGAGAGAAAGAGAGAGGGACTGAGATTATTTATTCATATTTGGGACCTCGTTTACTTCTGGAAATATTTCAGGACATAGCTGAGCAGAGTTTACCTTTTTTTTTTTTTATTCATTTGTTTTGTTTTGTTTTGTTTCAATTTTTTTTTTTTTTTTTTTTTTGATGAGCCAACCACAGTAGCAAAGGTCAAATCCTCTTCCTAATTGGCACTTCCTGATGAAATGTTTCTCTTAAAAAAAAAATATAGATTCAGAACACTGATTAGGAAGTTAGGGGTTGTGGTTTCCCTTCTCCAGGCAGTTGCAAAGTTGCTGCGTGGCTTACAGTGAGTCAGCAACTAAAAGGTCTTTATTCCATTACCTTTAAAAATAGAAAAACAACAATGACTGATCTATTCCGTTTCACAACGACTCAGCTCATTTGAAAAGAAAACCTTAATAGCAAATGATCCAAAATTACAATAATATTGTAGAATATAACATGGGTGCCAAAAAAGAAAATATGATTCATCTCAAAACTGACCTCAGCGATCGAACCCATGCCATCTCCTAATTTTCACGACGAGAAATCAAGTCTACAGAAATGAAGTGACCAGCCCAGACTTACAAGCTGGTTGAGATCACAGCACATGGGCCTTCTGATGTTCAAATCAGTGTTTTTTTCCAGCATACTCCTCTCCTGCTATAATCTCATAGAATTTCATAAAATCTCAAGAAACGATCACTGGAAGATGAAAATAGCAGACAAGATTCTGGCATTGATGTTGGACCGTGCTTGGAAAAAAAGCCTTGCCTGTAACTGGAACTCAGAGCTATTTTCTGAAAGACAAGTGAGGTGCAGCAAAGAAGGAAATCTGTCCAAAAGGGCACATTTGCAGCCCTAAACTCCTACTCAGATCATTATCAAACCATTCAGGAGGCTTTTGCTTGCATAGGACAGAAACCATGAATTTACTCAAAAACATAATATTAGAGAAAGTCCTGGCCCATATAGAAAATGCACAGTCTTATTTGAGAAGTAGGGTTAGACATTGCATTTTTCGAAAAAGTAGAATTACAATACTAAATTTCTTATTAGACACCATATATTTTTATTTCGATTTTCCACCCTTAAGAAAACAAATCTGAATCAATATGGGCTGTGAAACATTTTGAGGCTTTATTTATTCTTATGCAACAAGGCTTCGTTTCTGTTGTTTTCTTTTCCACATCTGTTACACTTTTAAAAAAAAATTATTTCTGGTAGCTGTTGCACATAGTTAAGTAGTGGTCAACTAGTATGAGATTAAAATCCAAAAATGTATGACAAATCTGACATTTTCCCAACATTTCGGCTAACTAAGCATGTTATGTCTTTTCTCTTCCTCTTCATTGATTTCAACAACTCGGATTTTATTTTAAGAAAAATTAATCAACCCTCTAAATCATTTTAATTTCTGTCGTTAAATTCACAAAGTTCAATGTTTAAAAAACTGAGGAACTATTTTGATGGTTTATCATGTATATGTATGTGTTATGCATATATATATATATGAATAAAGTATATGGAGTTGTTTCCTTTCTAATTATTAACTTTCTAATAATAGTTACATTTGGGGCTTCCATGTGTCAAAGTGCTTTCATGTGCAATATCCTGTAATTTAGAATCTTCTGTCAGCATTTCTGAGCCATTTTTCTCAGCCTCCAATCTGTCTTTCAACTAATCTGGTCTTTGTCTAGCATCTGACTCATCTGCTTTCTGAATTCTTTTGTGAGGTTTCACTGTAAGTTAGGAAATAGTGTGGTATATGTGTTATGCCCTGTTTACAAACATTTTTATGCAAGCAGATTAATTTAAATTCTGGGCTATTGTGAAAAGGATGACATGCGTTTCTCCTTTTCTTAAGGTTTTCAATATTTAAAGAAAAATAGGAGATGTTACCTCATGACAAAAAGAAAAAGAAATTTAATCCTCGATACTGCGTTTTGTTCAATTGGAAAAAGGACCTCCAGCAAAAATTTGATAATATTTTGTTTGAAATAAAATTCAGTCCTTATGCAAATATGGGTACTTAAATTTAAATTAACACCTGCAGTTGTGAAACTCCTAATGAAAATGTATTTTTTTTTAATTTTGAAATTTTATTAATCTTTGTTCCCTATCTCCCACTGCTCCCATAATCACCTTCCTTTGAAAAGTGAGGATGGACAGTTGACATATATTTTAGAAAATCCTGTGTTTTCTTAGCTCTGCTCGGGGCCTGTGGTCTTTGAAGTGATTTTCAGTGGTCTCTTACTAGTGTAAAAGTTTGGTCTCCTGTTAAATTGCCACCTGTGCTAAGGAGACTAATCCATTAGGGTCGACAGCTTTAAGAAGGTGCCATGGTGCCTGAGGCAATCTCTTGAGTTTCAGTTATAGCAGATGAGTTTGGGATGGTCCTTGTTACAGAAATTAGACGGATCAGGAAGTAAACAGAGGCCCCTTTCATCTGACCCAGCTCTGGGACCAGAGGGCGGGGCACGGGGGGGAATTCCTCTTCTAATTACTTTACGGGTCAGCTCCCTGAATCCGATGTCAACGTCTGATACTCCTAATCTTAGGGGAAATTTTTGAAAAAAAGAAAGGAAAAAAAAATTATAAGCTATTGAAGGTGTCAATTTTTTTTTTCCTTCTGAAAATGTCGCACCTTCTTGGATTTATGATAGAGCTGCCCTCCCTGTGGCTTCTGTCCCTGTCCTTCCTCCAGTAAGGAGGAAATGCAGATGCAGCCCTCCTGACCTGAAAACCCTCCCCTACATTTCAAGAGTGCGCCCCTTTCTTTATCAGTTTATTTACTTTAGATTTTTATACCGAATTTCCTTGCACTCGATGACTTCGGGCAAGGTTCAGCTGCTGTGTTGCCTGTTGGTAACATCTTCTTGAGTTGACCTCTTGAAATTTCAGCCACGTGGAGCAGCTGTCTGAGTCCTTGCTGAGCACAATGTGAACTGCATGCAATCCAGTGTCGAGGGCCGGCCTGTGAGGACAAGCCTCAAGAAAACTAGGGAAAAGGCAAAATGTGCGGACTTGCTTGAGATAAAAGAAGAATTCAAGGATCGGTTCAGGGAGAGAACCCCCAACTTCCAGTTTCTTATTTGCAATAATATTAATTATGCGTTTACTTCTTTGCAATCAATGGTCGGTTATTTATTTATTTATTTATTTATGTTTAGGACAGAGATTCACTACCTTTTTTAACCACACCAACAGAAAACTACCTTTTTGTTCCAACTTCAAAAGCTGAATTACCCTATTTCTATATAGGCCATAGTTTCCTTGAAGAAAATGTAAAAATTTCAGAGAGCAGTAAAAAAGGACACATTTTAATGTGCCCGAATACAGTTTTAGGATCATCTTTTCTAAACAGATGTACGTACCTGTTTCCAAAATGGAATAATAGGTACGTGCTGTATTAAAGCCACATTTTCACTTAGCAATAACAAGAATGTTTAAATGGTCAATAACGCCCCAATGTACAATGCCTCTGCCATAATATTGCACACACTGTCTACTGTGCAATTTCCTCAAAGGGAAAGATAAGCTAGTTGCTGTGCTTGTCTTTGACATAACTCAAAAAGTAGAGAAAAGATAATGGCAATGATTGAAAGTTCTTTTTTTTTTGGTAGTGTACTTTCTAAAATGTATATTTAATTCTGTATGTTCATTTTTCCTGTGCCTTTTTCAAATATGATACTTTTTTGCTATTTCATATTAAGATTGATTAGGAAAGATAAAGCACTCTGAATGAAAATAAATATTGGCTTCCAACAGCAAAATGACCTCAAAGATTATTTTTCTGACTCAATGTAATAAGACTCTTGGTTTTTAAACCAATCCAATAGGATTGTGGTTTTTGTTTTTTTTTCCCGGTGAGAAGTATGAACCTCAAGAATGAAATCTTACTTCTTAGGCAGTTTAGCTTTTGCACATTAAAATAGAAAAAATTTAATGCTGCAAGATCGTTATTTCAAAAGTCAAGCAGCTATTTCAGAAACATTTTTAAGTCCAGAATATTTTTAAGTCCAAAATCCCTTGAAAGGCTAAAGGCCCTTCAAGAAATTGACCCCTGTATTCTTTAAAGGATTATTTCTTACAAATTCCACCTGAGTGATTTGCCAAATGAATGAAACTATTTCGTCCAGTTGGAAGTCAATGTTCAGTCAATTCATGGACCTACACCACTGCCCTCAAGCCCTGACCCCAGATGCCAGTTACAAGCCCCACGCTGTTTCCTGTGCCTCTGACCTACCAGCTCAGGACTGGAGATTCCAATGACCTCTTCCTTAGGTTCTTTTAATTTGCTAGAAATGCTCAAAGAACTCAGTGAAACACTTACTTAACATTTATCAGCTTATTAAAGGATGTGATAAAGGATCTGAATCAATAACCAGATGATGAGATGCATAGGGCAAGTTATGGGAAAAGGGTATGAAGCTTCCATGCTCTCTCTGAGCCCACCACTCTCCCCATCTCCATATTTACCAATGGGGAAGCTCTTTGAATCCAGTCTTTTTGTTTTTTGTGTGAAGGCTTCATTGCATAGTCATGACTGACTGAGTCATTGGCCATTGGTTGATTCAATCTCCAGTCCCTCTACCTTCCCTGGAGATCAAGGGTGTGAGGCTGAAAGTCCCAAAGCTCTGATTACATTTTGGTCTTCCTGGCTACTTGACTTGCCTTCCCTTCCCTTCCTTTGGTTAGGGTCCAAAAGTCACCTTTTAATAAATAAAACAAAAGACACTTTTGATCACTCTCAACATTTAGAATATTCCAAGGGTTTTGGGAGCTGGGAGACAAGAACTATGGACAAAGGCCAAATATATATGAGAAATATATATATGAAATTGACCAAATATATATTTCTTATAAATCACAATATTGCACTGAGTTATATAAATGCCCAGCTATAGCCCCTCCCACACACACATTCATACAGACACACATGTCCAGACACATGCGAAGATACACACATGCATACTCATAGAAAATAGAACTGAAGAAGCAAAACCAATAATTTTGTAGTGGTTTTCTGCTAATAATGGAAATATTAGAACTCTTTCATTTGTTCTTTTCTTTTGCTCACTTATATTTGATATTTCTTTGAAAGTCCAATTTGGGGGTGTGGTAAAAAATACTACATCATAAGCACATTACCAATGCACATTTTAAAGTAGCTAATGGGGTACTATCACCTTTTTCTATTTTAATTTTCATCAGTGTAATGGAAATAATTGATAGGATCAGCTAGAGAAAATAGGCAATTACTTAATGGAGTAAATTGTTTTTCTTTATATTTGTGGAAGGCTGGGCTAAGATGATATGGGGGATAATAAAGAAAACACAGCAATCTTAATGAAAACTGATCACTCCGGAAAAGTTCATTTGTTCTAAGATGCCATTAACTTCTCCCATATGTAAGGCATAGCGTGTCTCTAGTATTTTTTCCATCTGTTTTTAGAAGGTAATCAATCTAGCTATAAAAAATGAGCCTTCACTGTATCATAAATAGAATCCAAAAATATTCCCCAATTGAGAGAGACAGGATAGTAGATCTTAGGGGGAAAATATCTCTCTATGTGTATACAGTTTAACAACACCCAATCCAAACAGGATTCTTCTATATTGCTAATTTCCTTCACTGGTTGAAATGAGATTTGGTGTCAGCATTCTCAGAATTTAATAATGAATGAATATTGTTATTTTATTCCTGGAAAGATTATGCATTCACTTTAACAGAGAAACATTTATTCTCTTTGATTATGACGGTCCTCATCAATTTTTCATTTCTCTCATAAGTGCTCATGATAAGGATAATGAAGTCGAGATGGGCAATTCATCAGTTTCTGATAAAGATTTGTTGAGGACTTCTATTATTCTAGAAACTCACCCTCATTTATCCAGTGCAACACTAATATTAATCCCTTTCCTTGCCTTAAATTTTTCTTCCTCTTTTAGAGATTGATAAATGGGATAATGTACATAAAAGTGCTTCGTAAACTCTGAAGTGCTACACAAATGTAAGGTATTATTATTTAAAATTATGATGTATGCTTGGCGTACAGAATGGTGCTTTTTGCTTAATAATGATGTCTCCTTCTTCTCAATTGCTTGGAGGATCAGCTGAAATGGCTCATTGATTGGTAAATTAATGCCACAGTCTTCCTTTTGTATAGGTTTCTGAAACGATCATTATTCCTGTCTTGAGGATTTCATGTGATACAGAAAGGATAGACACACGGCTTTTTAACATTTCATGACACTACTCTCCCAGATGAAAGGGCACTTCTCTTAGATGTGCTTCTGCCCCATCGCCCCCCCACCCCCCGCATTGTGTACTACTCTCCTCTTTTAATCCTTTTGACGCTGATGGGCATAGAAATGCTCTACACATTCCCGCCACTGAAGGAAACATCTTATGGATCCCTGATCCCTAAGACTATCTTGCTGTTCTCTTTCTCTCTCTCTCTCTCTCTCTCTTTTTTTTTTTTAATTTTTATTTTTTTTAAAGTTTTTTTTTAAAGATTTTATTTATTATTTGACAGACAGAGATCACAAGTAGGCAGAGAGGCAGGCAGAGAGAGAGGGGGAAGCAGGCTCCCTGCCAGGCAGAGAGCCCGATGCGGGGCTCGATCCCAGGACCCCGGGATCATGACCTGAGCCGAAGGCAGAGGCTTTAACCCACTGAGCCACCCAGGTGCCCCTCTTTTTTTTTTTTTAATCAGAGCATATTTTAGTATGAAAAGTAAATAAAGTCTCCTGGATTTGATTTTTTTTTTTCCCCCACACTCTAAAGTGTCCTTCTCTTTGCGGCCCTGAGATACAAATAAATCGATCTGTATTCTAAAAATCTTCAGTAGTATCCCACGGAATCGCCCCTAAAACGGGTCATTTCTGCCACAATTTTTGAAGCTTGGGCTACCCATTCTAATTTCTCTGCAAAAATCATTCTCAGCCAGGCTTTTATCATCTATGTGTGTGTTCTGAGCCCTTTGCAGTTGTGCCAGTAATGTGAAACAATACTGGGGGAGGGAGGGAGGAGGGGTACTTAAACGAAGAACTTACTGTGTTAGGACAGTGTTTATCAGACAAGACACCTTATAGAATGGATTCTGTGAAGTGAATAACAGCAGTATTCAGCCTCTTGTCTGTTGTCAGCTTAGTTTTAGGCTAAAGAAAAGCCAGTAGCAAAATAAGAACCTGGTGTCTTCCAGAAAAGGTTGCAATGTTCCTTGTAAGTTTAACAGAGCGGGTTCAAGGCAGAAGTTCTATGTAAGACCATCTCACTTCTGAAAAAGTAAATAATTATAGACCCTTTAAAGATACCTACATCATCAGAATATGATTGTCCTATAGTGTTTGCTTATTAAGTGTGTTGAGATTTTACAGGACTTGAGCTCTGCTAACTAGTATTTTAGCACTTGAAACTATGCCACAGATTCTAAAATGTTAGGAACTACAACTCTATAGGAGCAGCAAACTTTAATCCCAGCCCACAAAAAGAGAGTTATTAAAGGAAGAAGATCTTCTAATGTAATGGTTCTGTTTCATAGACTGAGTAAAGCTTCCTAATGAAATGTCACTTGTAACATTTGTTCATTCCATTGGCTTTAGTTGGTGTCTTAGGATTTACATTTTCTACAAGTAATTTATTTTGAAACTTGAAAGTCAAAGCCAATACTACCCACCAGCTCTCAAAAGAGTTTATTTTCTCCATGTATTTAAACACTTGTTAAAGAACATTTGATTCATTCCAAGCCACTCTAAAATTGGGCACATTTTAAATTTTCTTGGCACATATATTTCCAAGAAGAGGAAGGGAGAATTTCATTTTTGTGAAAAAGAAAGCAAGTTTATCTCTGGAACGATGGAGTTGTGGGAGCATGTATAGTTTGAGATGGTGTGGGACCCCGGCTGAGAGGTCCCACTGAAACCGAAGAAAACTTCAGCAACCTGGCTCAGGATTACATAATCAGATTGTGAATTTCAGTGGACTTGCAGACCACAGATCTCAATGCACTAATATATGTATGGATTATTTAAGATATGTGGCATAGGGGCGCCTGGGTGGCTCAGTGGGTTAAAGCCTCTGCCTTTGGCTCAGGTCATGATCCCAAGGTCCTGGGATCGAGCCCCGCATCGGGCTCTCTGCTCAGTGGGAAGCCTGCTTCTCCCTCTCCCACTTCTCCTGCTTGTGTTCCTTCTCTCACTGTGTCTCTCTCTGTCAAATAAATAAAATCTTTAAAAAAAAAAAAAAAAAGATATGTGGCATAAGTTGCTGAAGAAATCTACCTCAAAGTCTCAGTGGCCTAACACCATAAACATATGTCCTGCTTATGTTGATTGCAACGGTCTTCTTGGATTCTAGGAGACCTTTCTCACATTCCTTTAGCCACTGAGGCTCATTCTAATTTGTGGCTTTGCCATTGATGGGACTTTGGAGTTCTTTGCTGATCCTCTGTGGCCAGTTGACAAGTGGAGAGAGGAAGAGCCTGGAGAATTGTAGAAGGTATTCTTGGTGCTCTCTGGAAGTGAGATACTGAGTTCATTCCATTGGAAAATCTCAGTGACATGGCCACATAGAGAAGCAGGAGGGGTACTGGAAAATGTACAGCTTGTCCAGGAGGCTGGTTCACAGCAACACACTAATACTGAAAAGGCAGCATTTCCCTTTTGCAGATAACCAGCCACCTCTGACTCAGCAAGGCTCTATGGTTTTTCCCCAGCAGCATAAGGAAGCCCAAGTATAAGAGTGGAAAATGGGTCTAGTGATTCATTTGCATGTGAGAGTTTGTTTGTTTGTTTGTTTGTTTCCCAAGAGAGTATGGTGGAAGAGCAAAGACAACAAGGAAGAGGTTCAAGTAGTAATAGCCAAGTCCTAAGGCATTGAGGAAAGAAATGAATCCATGAAAAGTCAATATACTTGGACAAAAAACCCGATCACATTGAGGTTGGAAAAGTGTAGGCAGGGAGGGAGAAAGCTGGAACAGATGAAATGATTTATTCCTTGAGTGTGTTCTTGGAGTTTAGATTGAGAGTTAGACTAAAAAAAAATTAAAAACCTGCGGGTGAGGATACAGAAGTTAGTAGTAGCAGGAGAGTAGAAAGATAATTGTAGTTGAGGGAAAAAAAGAGACTGTCAGTCTAAGGTGTCTGGTAATGCATGTGAATTTTATTTCCAGGATAGGAGATGTGATAGATTAATAATAAAAGTATTCTCTGTTCTTTATACCCCAGTCTTGCCCTTTGCTCTTTCCTTTGTGAGTGTGGCATTCTGCCCACATCTCAATGCTGGGCTGGGCTACCTTACTAGTGTTGTTGGAAAATATGACACAAAGCAGAAGCTGAAAGAGAACTTGCAATCTATACTTTCTCTTTCCACGTCTCCTGTCTTTGTCCTGCAAATATGCTTAGACTAGCTTGCTGATCCGGTGAGACATTCTGAGCAGAGCTGAGTCGTGGAGTTGAACCTGCTGAGACCACTGGAGACCAACCAATAGCATGAAGAGCTCAATTAAGATCAATAGACCAGCCAAGTCTACCCCGCTGTCTCCAGAGGAGTGAAGAGTAAATGCTTATTTTTTTTTTAAGATTTTATTTATTTATTTGACAGACAGATCACAAGTAGGCAGAGAGGCAGGCAGAGAGAGAGAGAGGGAAGCAGGCTCCCTGCTGAGCAGAGATCCGGATGTGGGGCTCGATCCTAGGACCCTGAGATCATGACCTGAGCCGAAGGCAGAGGTTTAACCCACTGAGCCACCCAGATGCCCCTAAATGCTTATTTTTATACGGCATTGAAGTGCTATAGTTGTGCAACATTATGGTGACAGTAAATAACTTAAAGAAGACAACTGCTACAAAAGAGCTCCATAGAGAACATGAGATAAGGATATGGAAACCCAAGTAGATGGCAACACCTTTTCAAATGCTTGCTGCAGATAATATCCACTTAAATGCATTGGCCAGGTTAATTGAAACCCATTTCTTCTGCTTCCACCAGCTCCATTCTAGGCTTACCTCACATTTTTGTATCTAAACTTGCTAATGTCAGTGACTTTTGTTATTGCAATTATGTACTTTAAATATCACGTAAATACAAGACATGTGAAACATGTAACAGCTAGTCACCCATTCTGAATGCTTAGAATGCCTTTGCCATCCTGTATTTTTCTCTTAGAAGGATGGGGCTTTGTAATTTGGGATATTTTAATCAAAGACCGTTTTCAATTCAAAGACTTACGGGGGGTTATTTCTGAAAGATGAAGGATGCGTGTTTTCCAGATTTTGACCATATTTTTAACTTTCTTTTCAATAAATTTATTTGTTTATTCAACAGCCATATTGAGGTATAATTTATATGCCAAAAAATGGACATATTCTAAGTGTTCAATTGAGTGGTTCCCAGCAAATTCAGAAAATCATGCAACCATTATCACATCTAGTTTTAGTATATTTCTATCACCTTACAAGTTTCCTTATGCCCTTTCAGTCAATCTCTGCACTCCACCACCCCCCAACCCAACTAAGCCCCTGGTCACTACTGATCTGCTTTCTGTCACTGCAACTTTGAGTTTTCTGGACATTTCATATGAATGGAATCATGCACTCTATATTCTTTTGCGTCTGCCATCTTTAATTTAGCATAATATTTTTGAGGTTTATTCATGTTTAAACATGTAATATAATTGTGATATATTGAGTTTAGTTCAAATACTTTCTAATTTTTCTTGTTGTTTCTTCTTTGATATACAGATTACTTAGAAGTATAGTGTCTAATTTCTTTTTTTTAAGATTTTATTTATTTATTGACAGAAAATTTATTTATTGACAAGCAAAGGAACAGGAGAGGAAGAAGCAGACTCTCCACTGAGCAGGGAGCCTAATGCGGGACTTGATCCCAGGACCCTGAGCCAAAGGCAGATGCTTAACCAACTGAACCACCCAAGGACCTCTACTGTCCAATTTCTTTTTTTTTTTTTAAGATTTTATTTATTTATTTGATGGACAGAGATCACAATTAGGCAGAGAGGCAGGCAGAGAGAGAGGAAGGGAAGCAGGCTTCCTGCTGAGCAGAGAGCTCGATGCGGGGCTCAATCCCAGGACCCTGGGATCATGACCTGAGCCGAAGGCAGAGGCTTTAACCCACTGAGCCACCCAGGCGCCCCTACTGTCTAATTTCTAAATATGAAAGGATTTCCCAAATTTCTTTCTGCTGTTCATTTCTAATTCTGTTTCGTTGTTGTTGGAGAACATACTCTGAATGATTTTAATTCACTTTAAATCTATTGAGAGTTGCAGTATAACCTAGCATTTCATCTAGTTTAGAGATTATTCTGTGTATGTTTAAAAAAAAAAAAAAAAGTAGAGGCACCTGGTAGCTCAGTTAGTTAAGCGTCTGCCTTCGGCTCAGGTCATGATCTTGGGGTTCTGGGATCGAGCCCCACGTCAGTCTCCCTACTCAGTGGGTCTTCTCCCTCTCCCTCTGCTTCTACTTCTCCCTCTTCTTCTCCCTGGCTTGTGCTATCTCTCTCTGTCAAATAAATAAATAAAATTTTTAAAAGAAAGAAATAAATAAAAATTTTTAAAAAGTGTATTCCACTGTTCCCAGGTATAATGTTCTACAACTATGAGTTAGGTCACGGTGGTTGACAGTGAGAGTTAATTGTGCCATTTTCTATCTCTATATATCAGATATTAAGACTAAGATATTGAACTCTGATTCTAACAGTTACACTGTTGATTTCACTTTCCTTTCCTGTCAGTTTTTGCTTCATGTATTTTGGATGTTCTTCTTTCAGGTGTATATACATTTATATACATGTATATATCTTCCTAACATAATACAATAATAATACATAATGTTTTTTATCTTAGTCCATTGTTTTTCTGGTATTAATATAGATACTCCAACTCTCTTATAGCTACAATTTACATGGCATGTATTTTCCTGTTGTTTTACATTCAACCTCATTGTGTCCCTGATTCTAATGTGTTTTTCCTGTGGAGTGTTGGATCTGGATTTTTTTTTGATCCAGTCTTACAATCTGTGCTTTTTGCTTAGAGTGCTTTGTTCACTCACATGCAATACGATTATTGATATAGCTAATCTTTTCTGCTAATTTGCATTTCTTTTCTATATGTCTGAATTTTGTTCCTCTTGTACTGCCTTCTTTTATGTTAAAAATGTATTTTTGTGTGTGTGTACAGTTTTTTTTTTTTTTTTAGTTTTTATAATAGTTGCTATAGAGAGTACAATATGCCTTTTAACTTTTTTTATACTCTACTGGAGGTTAACAATGACCCTATTCCAATAAATTATAGCAATTTGCTCCAGTATGGCTCTTTTCCTTCCCATTTCTTATAGCTCTGATTGCCATGTATACTGGATGTGTTTATGTTATAAAGCTGTAAATGTAGCACCAAAATTATTGTTTATGATTTTAAAAGAAAATTTTTAAATGAACAAAGATAGTTACATATTCTCTTTTATTTACCCACGTATTTTCCATTACCGGTGCTTCTTTATGTCTTCCCCTTAATTCAAATTACCATTTGGTGTGGTTCTTTTTCAGTCTGTAGGACTTGCTTTACTATTTCTTTTATAGAAGTTCTGCTATTAATCAATTCAGTCATGGCTTATCTAGGAATACCTTTATTTTTCCTTCATTTTTGAGGGACAATTTTATTGGACATAGAGTTTTTGGTGGATAAGTCTTTTTTTTGTTTTGCTTTGTCTTATTTTTAAGACTTTTGTTTTGCCATTCCACTACCTTCAGGCCCCCATTGTTGTTGATAAAAAGTCAACTATTATTTATATTGTTGTTCCGCCATCAGTTTTTCTTCTGATACTTTTAAGATTTTCTCCTTTCTCTTGGTCTTTCAACAGTTCAACCATGATGTAGTAGGTGTGGGTCTTTTTAAATTTATCCCGTTTGGTTTATCGGGCTTCTTGAATTTGTATAGTAAATTTTTCATCCAGTAGCTTATAACTCCCAATTCGAAGTTGGAAGTTAGAAGCATTTATTCTTTCATTGTTTTTTTTCCTTCTTTCTCTCTTTCTTTGGTAGGCTGATAGTTGTCTTACAAGGCTTTGATTTTCTGTTCATTTTTCTGCAGTCCTTTTCCTCTCTGATTTTCATTTTGGATAATTTCTAGTGTTCTATCTGTAGGCGCACCTGTTCTTGCTTCTGCCATGTCAAACTTGCCATTGAGCCCATGTAAATTTTTCCTTTCAGTTATTGTACTTCTTAACTCCAGAATGTTCAAGCAGTCCTTTTAAGAGTTTCCATTTTTTTTATTGTGACCCCTATTGGTTGATTCATCATCATCATATTTTTCTTTAACTTTTTGAATATGCATACATGTCATGGCTCTTTTATAGACTTCTCTACTAAAACCAACATCTTTACCCCTTCTTAGTTTTATTACTTGTTTTTTCCCTGTGTGTGGCTCAGACTTTTCTGCTGTTTGGATGTTATTTTGGCTGAAAACACTGAAATATTAGGTAATTTATATAGCAACTCTGGATTCTGATCATTTTCTCAGATGGGCTGTTATTATCTCTGTTTTGTTTTTATTCTTTAATAACTCGCCTGGACTATATTTGTGTTCTTGTTCTCCCCCTTTAGTGTGTGGTCACTGTGTCTCTGTTTGGTTTTTATTATTATTTTTTAATTATCATTATTCTCATGTTTTAGTCTTACATCCTAAGGCTCACACCTGTGCCTGCATAGTGTAGCGGTTAGGCATTCATTTAGCCAGATTTTGTCCTCAAATACCTCAAAGCGATCAGGGTTGCATCCTTTCCTGACAGATTTGTGTGTGATTCAGGGAGTGCCCTAAGATATCGTGCAGACTCCCAGTCAGCCATACATGTGCAGACAACTTACTTAGTCTTTCTGTGCTTCTCTGATGTGTAAGGTGTCCTGGTTAAATGCCTGGCTAGTACATCATTCTGCTCATCCCAGCATAACTTCACCTTCTCCTTTACCCTCCCTGTTTCCTACTGAGTTTGCTGCTTTCATTGACAATGCCCTCCCACCCCCCGTGTAGGATTTTTGCCCTGTGCCAAATCAGATTAGCCTCCTCTAGCAATAAAACTTCTCATTTTTACAACCAGCCCTGCCTTCACACCACTACAGACTTAACTGGACTGGGGAAAGAGGAAAATGGGACTTTCCCTGGCAAGAATACGCTGGTAAAAATAGACTTTATTGTTTGTACCTGGAGCTCAAGGGTTTTTCATGAATAAACGTTTCTCTATTCATTGTTTACTTTGGGCCATTTTCTAGAGCTGTGAAGTGGTTGTTTTTGACAATATTGTCCAATTTCAGATTTGTTTAGGGTAGAGGGGAATTGCCAACATTTCTTCACATTAGAAGTCCCTGGTCTTGGCCACATTTTAAGACAAACTGACCTGGAACCTTCTATATACAGAACATTACAAACTTGCTAGTGATAACATTCAACGTGATGCCTGTTTGACATCTGACTTTATACCCTCTCTCTGCTTGTTATCAAATAATGGGACAATTATTTCGTATATTTGAAATAACCAATGACTGAGTGATTATTTGAGCGAGAGATTTCTAGTGCTACAAAGACTATAAAATATATCCCTACCCACCTTGATAGAGTCACAGTGGTCTAGACTCTGTATCGTTATTTAAGTCAGATCACTATTAATCAAAAATCAATTCCTTAGGGGTTTTTTTGCATTTTTTGATGCTCTCTGGAGAAAGGTACTGGGCCATCACCATCTTCCCAGCAGTGACCAAAAAATGGAGGTATGTTGCAAGGCATTGACAGCTGACTGGTGAAAAAACTTATAATGAATGGAACACATCTTTCAAATTCTGATAGAGTTCCTGCTCTAAAAATACTCCTGTGATTGAAAGTAGTAGCTCTGGAGGTGCCTGGGTGGCTCAGTTGGTTAAATGTCTGCCTTTGGCTCAAGTCCTGAGATCAAACCCCCATCTTCAGGCTCCCTGCTCAGTGAGGAGTCTGGTTCTCCCTCTCCCTTTGCCCCCCACCCCTGCTCATGCTCTCAGTCTCTCTCAAATAAATAAATTATTTATTTAAAAAATTAGTAGCTCTTATCTTGGGCAAATGGGAGATGATGAAGATATTATTTCAGAATCTATAAGATAGGTAATGAGGGAAATAACCTCAAACACAGTTCTGGACCAAATCTCTTACAGCCCTGTGGGAATTAAAATAGGCTTGCAGGTTTTTGGGGGGGTTTTGGTGGTTTTGTTTTGTTTTGTTTTGTTTGTTTGTTTGTTTGTTTTTTTAAGGCTGTGAATAAACAGAGAGTAAAGATTGACTGAGTGTTGTGAAAAAAATTGGATTGTGGAACCTCACAAGAGAAGATGTTGTTTCACAGGTGGTTAGGAGACATTACCTTTTGACCTTGTGGCATGGAAAGGTGGGGCCTGTGAGAACCAGGAGCCTCTCTGCTCTCAGTAAAAGGCTTGACTATAAGTTTTCTGAATTCCTTTAAGACAGAGGAGGACTTTTATGTGAAGCACAGAAGGATAGAGGTGCTTGTTGACAGATGGTGGCTCTAGAGGATATTGTCAGACATGATAGAGCAAGGAACATTGGCAGAAAAACCAGAGGAGAGGTGAGAATTCTCCCAACAATAATATAACCTGAGGGCATGACATTTGGGAATGAGGGTAAAACAATAACAACAACAAATTTCTCCTATCCAAAACTGGGGACACATAATTAAAGAGGAAAAAAGCCAGTGTTTACTTAAATGCTAAGTGTACCTTTAAGGGAATCAGCAGATAGCTACAAATTAGTAACTAACCTTGTCATCATCATCATCGTATTCTTATTACATTAAGTGAAATTTGGAAGTATTAAAAAACAAAACAAAACAGTGTGACTAAAAAAGTGTACTTCCATGTTTCAAAGTATATTGTTAATGTGGAAACACAAATGTATACCGGGAGAGGCTCCCTTCTAAGGTGATACCTCTCTACCACCTGTCTAACAATTCATTGTAGCCCTGGGCATTTTTTGGAGTCAGCTATTTGTAGTAAAAGAGAACTAATGAATAGTGCAAATGCCACTAAAAAAAAATTAGAGTGTCTTTATCAGAAGGCACAGATGTTAACTTATCAGATGCGAGGAAAAGAAACTCTTGCTAATTGGATCCTATTCTCCCTCTGTCAGTTTCATTTAAAGAGACATTTAAATGTACACAGCTGGAATTTGGAAGTTCTCCTTAAACAAGACTACATAAAACCAAGCTGGTTTAGCATACTTCTGCGTCTACTTCCTGTTTTCTTTCTTTCTTTCTTTCTTTCTTTCTTTCTTTCTTTCTTTCTTTCTTTCTTTTTTTTTCCTAGTTTGGCTCATCTATTGGCAGGAAGATGTTAGCAACACTAGAGTAAGATATTAAGCAAACAGAAAAAAAAATTTCCAAGAGATAGGAAGGCGTAAGGAAGTGACAGCAAGAGTGTAAGTTGTTGAATTTCCAATCTCAAACTGACTCGACCTAGGCAAGGCACATTTCCAACCCAATCTCAATTTGCAACTGATTTTAAAAGATTGGTAAGACTTCAGAGTGGAAAGTGACATTAGATACCCTTTGGTCCAACTATTCATTTCATAAACTAGAAAGCTGCAGCTCAGAGAGATGAAATGGCCAGATGAAAGTCATAAAGTCCTATCCATGACAGACCCTCCCAAAGATCAAGCTTCCCTGAATCTCAAGTTAGTTTTGCTTTCAACATGTCATCTTTGCTTACTTTCAAATCACATGACATTAAGATGTTATGATTCTGATACAAATTCATGTGTGTGTTGGGGAGGGGGTTTCCCACCAGCAAGGAACTCTTCAACACCAGTGGGTATCCTAGAACTCAATTCAGGCTACCTGAAGCTAGCCTCAGATCCCATGGTTAAGGAGGTTGTCCCACAAAGCTTAAGCAAAACTCCACAAAACTCCACAAAGCTTATTATAAAAGCATTATAAAATTCTACACGTAGGTCATGTGCATCCCATATACTTCTCTGTCTCTATACTGGAGTGAGAGATGAAAACAAAATCGAATTAAATGAGACACGCTTTCCAGGTGAAAACAGAGAAATTGTGGGAATTCTCCATTCAGTCACACACACATTACCTTAAGTGACTTTGTTGCTCTGCTTCCCTAAATCAAATAACCTATGGTTAGCTCTGTTAACTTGATTGCACTCAATATGCCGTATATCATACCAGACTCTTCAGGGATGCAGGTAAATATGACGGGAGGTTTTCGAAGTGTTTTGTGCCAAATCTACAATTTATTTCACGTTTTCTTTGGCAAACTCTGATTTCCCTGCTCCGACCACATACATAGAACATAAACCTCATGACAGGAGGTCATCCTAGCAGAGTGCCTAGGAAAGTATCTGACACACAGAAGTTGCTGCCTCCTTCCTTGGATTCATGTTCTCCAGTTTTCATGTTCATTTTTTGTGATTTAAAAACATTGTGTTTGGGGTGCCTGGGTGGCTCAGTAGGTTAAGCCTCTGCCTCCAGCTCGGGTCATGATCTGGGATCGAGCCCCGCATCAGACTCTCTGCTCAGCAAGGAGCCTGCTTTCCCACCCCTCTCTCTCTGCCTGCCTCTCTGCCTACTTGTGATCTCTCTGTCAACCAAATAAATAAAATCTTTAAAAAACAAAACAAAACATTGTGTTCACCGTATGTGGTATGCACATGTTCATTTTTTGGACAGTCATCCTAATCACTTTTTTCTTGTTGAGTTATTTATTTTATTGTATTTTTTTAAACTATTTTGTGTCAAACAGGACCTTATCGAAAAAAATATGCTAAGAAAACTTTTGAAATTAAAAGCTAACCCTCTTAGTGGAAAAAAAAAAAAAAAGTTTGTTCCAACAATAAAGAACTCGACTTCCAACAATTTTAAGACCTAGTGATTCAATAAATACTAAGCAGCTAGAACTCAGACAGAATCCTCAGAAGTAACAGTCTTCTTTAATAACCTCAGTGATGATGCACAGATGACTAATGGAAATAACTACTTCCACATCTCCAGAGATCTAAATGTGGACCTTGCTCCGTAGCTGGACAAATAAATCAGGAAAAGCAAAAAAGCAGACTCGGGTTTTGTTACGCTTATGAGAACGGTGGCCACTGAGGGGGATGGCTTCTGTGTCGGATGGGGAGAAACTGAATTTCCCGGCCAGCCCGGAGACGAGAAGCATTAAGACAGTTTTCTAGAGCAGTCAGTAAATTCCCATGATGATACAGAAGCTGGAGAGTGTGTGTTAACCAGTATTCTGAACTGCATTGTTTAGGGCTTTTAGAAGTTTCAAATCAAGGTGTTAAATATGGAATTCACTGCCTCGTTGGGTGGACTCTGCAGCTTAAAGAACGTCGTTCGGCTTCCCTCCACCAGCTTTAGTGAGATATTATTGACATATAAAATATGTAAGTAAGGTGTACAGTAGGATGATTAGGCACATGTATCTATTACAAAATGATAACCAAAGTAAGTAATTAACAACTCCATCTCTTTACATAATTATTATTTGTGTGTGTGTGTGTGTGTGTGTGTGTGAGTGTACTGAAGACATTTAAGATTACTCTCTTAACTCTCCCATATAGGTATATTTTGTTGATATTGCAGGTTTGGTTCTAGATCACTGCAATAAAGCAAGAGATAAAATAAATCAAGTCAAATAATTTTTGTGGTTTTCCAGTGCCTGTAGAAGTTATGTTTATACTATATTGTAATCTAGATAATCTAGTAAATGTGCAATAGAGTTATGTCTATTTTTTTTTTATTTGTTTGACACAGAGAGAGAGATCACAAGCAGGCAGAGAGAGGGGGAAGTAGACATCCCACCCAGCAGAGAGCCCGATGTGGGTCTTGATCCCATGACCCTGAGATCATGACCTGAGCCTAAGGCAGAGGCTTAACCCACTGAGCCACCCAGGTGCCCCTAGAGTTATGTCTAAAAAGGCAACGTATATTCCAAATGCTAATAAAATGCTAACCATCATCTGAGCTTTCATTAAATCGTATCACTGATCACAGATAATCATGACGAATATAATAATAATGAAAAAGCTGGAAACATTGTGAGAATCACCAAAATGTGACACAGGACACAAAGTGAGCAAATGCTATTAGAAAAATATGTGCTGGGGCGCCTGGGTGGCTCAGTGGGTTAAGCCTCTGCCTTCAGCTCAGGTCATGATCTCAGGGTCCTGGGATCAAGCCCCGCATCAGGCTCTCTGCTCAGCAGGGAACCTGCTTCCTCCTCTCTCTCTGTCTGCCTCTCTGCCTACTTGTGATCTCTGTCTGTCAAATAAATAAATAAAATCTTTAATAAAAAAAAAGAAAAATATGTGCTGATTGACTTGCTTACAGCAGGGTTTCCACAAAGCTTCAATCTGTAAAAAAAAAAAAAAAAAAAAAAAATACAGTATCTATGAAGTGCGAAATAGCCAGGGACAATAACATGAGGATGGCCTAACTACCACACAGCACTAGTAGTCACCAAGCTGTACATCAGATGCTCAGACCCTGTGAATATTATAGTTATGAGTAAGTGCCCTTCAACTGACATCTCCAGTTTCTGACAACCACTCTCTATTTCCAGGATTTCTTCTTTTTTGAAAAAGATTTTATTTACTTATCTGAGAGAGAGAGACAGTGGGAAAGAACATGGGGGTAGGAGGGGCAGAGGGAGAAGGAGACTCTCTGCTGAGCAGGGAGCCTGACATGGGACTTGATCCCAGGACCTTGAGATCATGACCAGAGCTGAAGGCAGATGCTTAACTGACTGAGCCACCAGGCGTCTCTCTATGAGTTCATCTTGCTCAGATCCCACCTATAAGTGAGATTATACAGTATCGTTTCTCTGAGTTATTTCATTCAGCATTATGTCTTCAAAGTTTATGTGTATACCACATCTTATCCATCCCATCCATTGAAGGACACTAAGGTTGTTTTCAAAAGTTGGGTATTGTGGGGCGCCTGGGTGGCTCAGTGGTTAAGCCTCTGCCTTTGGCTCAGGTCATGATCTCAGGGTCCTGGGATCGAGCCCCGAATTGGGCTCTCTGCTCGGCAGGGAGCCTGCTTCTCCCTCTCTGACTGCCTCTCTGCCTACTTGTGCTCTCTCTCTCTCTGTGTCAAATAAAATCTTTAAAAAAAAAAAAAAGTTGGGTATTGTGAATAAGATGGCAATCAACAGGGGGTATAGACATCTCTTCAAGACAGTGTTTCATTTCCTCCAGATATATACGCAGCAGTGGGATTGCTGGGTTACACGTCAGTTCTATTCTTAAGCTTTTGAGAAAACTCCATACGGTTTTCTTTTCTTTTCTTTTTTTTTTTTTTTTGAGATATTATTTACTTATTTGACACAGAGAGAGAGATCACAAGTAGGCAGAGAGGCAGGCAGAGAGAGAGAGGGAAGCAGGCTCCCTGCCAAGCAGAGAGCCCTATGTGGGGTTTGATCCCAGGACCCTAAGATCATGACCTGAGCCGAAGGTAGAGACTTAACCACTGAGCCACCCAGGTGCCCCTCCATACTGTTTTCCATAATGACTGCACCAATTTACATTCCCACCACCAGTGCACCAGTGTTCCCGTTTCTCCACAACCTCACCAACACTTACTATTTCTCATTATTTTGAAAACAGACAATCTAACAGGTGTGAGGATATGACTCATCATGGTTTTGATTTGTATTTCTCTGATGATTAGTGACGTTGAGCTTCCCTGCCTGTACCTCTTGGCCATTTGGATGTTTTGGGGAAAACGTTTACTCGACACTCTGTCCATATTGCAGTTGGATTGTTTGGGTGTTTTGTTTTGTTTTATTTTGTTTCTATTGAGTTGTAGGAGTCCTTTATATATGTTTAGATATTAAGTCTTTTTTTTTTTTTTAAAGATTTTTTATTCATTTATTTGACAGACAGAGATCACAAGTAAGCAGAGAGGCAGACGGAGAGAGAAGGGGGAAGCAGGCTCCCTGCTGAGCAGAGAGCCCGATGCGGGGCTCGATCCCAGGACCCTGGGATCATGACCTGAGCCGAAGGCAGAGGCTTAACCCACTGAGCCACCCAGGCGCCCTAGATCTTAAGTCTTTATCAGATAGATGGTCTGCAAATATTTTTTCCCATTCCATAACTGACCTTTGATTTTGCGTCATATTTCTTTTGCTACGCAGAGGCTTTTTAGTTTGAGGTAGTCCCACCTGTTTATTTTTGCTTGTGTTCCTTGCACTTTCGGTCAACTGGTTCCTTGGTTCACTGGAGCCTAGTAAGGGCATGGGGTCACAAGATCCAACTGGGTCACTGGAGGTGGCGGGTGCTAGGGTGAGGGAGGGATCTGGGTTAAGAAAAGCCTATGGGGAATCCCCAGGGTTGTGAGAGTTGACCTGATGCTGATTCCAGGATTACCCTGAGGTCGGACACTCACTTTCCCCTCTTTCTCTCACAAAGTAGGTGTCTCTCCCAGCTAGCTTGCCCACACTTGGGGGAAGGGTAATAGAGTTGTGTGACTCTTAACTTTCCTAACTTCCTCAGTGGGTCCTTTTTACTTCTATGCTTCATCTTTGTGCTATAATCCAGCACATGGAACCCTTGGCTTTTGTAAAGGTATTTTTATGCATAGATACTCGTTCAAATTGGTGTTTCCAAGGAGAACAAGCAGTAGAAATTCCTATGCCACCATTTTGCTGACATTAGACAGTTTTATTTATTTTTTTAATGATATTTCTGGAGTGCTACTTCCGAATAATAACCTTTCTGAAAATAACATTTTCTAAATAGCACCTAAATTACATTATTTCAATAATAGTATTCTCTAAATAATATTATCTACATTATGTTATCAAATAACACTCTTACAATGCTGAATATTTCATTTGTCCCATAGATATTTTTTAAATATGTGGCTCTCTGCTACCAGAAAAATTGGTGAGAACTCTGACTCACATTTCCGTATCCACTGTAGCTTTCCTGGCAGGCCAAGTGGCAGAAGACTTGAGTTGGACCATAGACCAGACACTATCTCCATAGACAAACACAAAGTCACCCCCCACCCCTCCTTCAGTATTCAGAACAATGAAATCAACATCCCAGAGCTGGTTTCCATTAAAACACATTTAAAACCAGTTAGCGTACATCTTAAGTAAATATCATGGTTTTGCATGCAATGGAAAAATACATAAATGAAGCTGAGCACCAAAGAAAGCATTTATTTTGAACAATAATCATTAGAGCCTCCAAGTTGTCCATTCAAGGGGGGCCACGTAGGGGAAGAAAGGAGGGCAAGGAGGTGGGACTGGGAGAGCTATGTACGTCTCAGATGAGGTCTCTGCATGGGATGGTTTACGGAGACCAGACATGGGGTCACTGAAGCGAATGATCTATCTTATAAATTAGACTTCAACTAGTGTAAAAGCGGCTGAAATGAGGGGCCAATTGTTTTGGTAGCCTGTCGGAAGTCATTTCCAACCTGACAAGACGCCAGCAGCGTGGTGTGATCTCCCAGCCTGCAGCTCTCACGCTGGGAGAGAAGCAGAGCGGCACAGAAAAACCTCATCATGGAAGAAGCACCGCTGCCCAGATCCTAAGGCCCAGCTTTGCCATTCGCTCCCCTCGCCGTCTCCCTCCCTCCCCTCCCCTCCCCTCCCCTCCGCCCTCCCTTCTCTGCCCTCCCTCAATGGGTATAGAATCCAGGCTTTTATGGAATCAGAATGAGTTGATACAAGCAATAGGAACAAAAAACAACATCAAAAGAAATTACACCACCATCAAACTATCTCATAATATCATTAGTGACCTAAATTAAAGCAAGATAATTGCCCCAGCAGACAACAAGCAGCCATGAATACTAATAACACGGAGAGCGCATTCCGACACTCTGCCAGGAGCCCAGCTCGACAACAGTCCTGCAATTGTTGTGCCCACCCACTGACGAACCTTTGCTCTCAAGTTTAGAAAAATAAAACGGATGAAACTCACCTGTTTTTTTTTTTTTTTTGTTTGTTTGTTTGTTTGTTTTCTCCTTCTTGTTTTTAGGATCCTTCTTGGTAAAAGTGGCAGCAGCAGAAGGGGGACCCGTGAAAGCTCGGCTGGATTTTGCAGAAGTCAGTGTTGTATTAAAGTCCGAGAAACGCTAAGTAAACCATGGCTTTGGTGAGAGAACAAAAACAATGTGATTTCTGACATATAGGTCAATGGCGTATTGGCTGTGTTTCACTTCATTTTCCGTAATAAATTGGGTGAGTGATTCCGCCTCAATTTTTTTTAACCCTCTAGTAATACCAATTTTAACAATTATGTTTCACATCAGCAACCTGTGGGCATCCTAAGGTTAAAAATAGACAAAGACTGGGATGCCGGGGTGGCTCAGTCAGTTAAGCCTCTGACTTTGGCTCAGGTCATGATTCCAGGGTCCCAGGATTGAGCCCCGCCTCTGACTCCTTGCTCAGTGGGGAGTCTGCTTCTCCTTCTTCCTCTGCCCTTCCCCCTGCGCATGTGTGCTCTCTCTCTCTCTCAAATAAAATATACTTTTTAAATAGACGAACTATGAAAAGATCCTGCTTTCTCTCCTCACCCCTTTCTAGAGTCAAATTTGACCTGAATAAATTTAAATAAAATGATTAGCTGCAATTTCACAGGTTGGAATAAACTGGTTCCCTCCGTCCTATATGAGAAGTTCTCATGAGTTGCACGTGGTGAGGCTAAAAGGGAAAGCTGAGGGTCCCCTTAAGAAACCCAGAGGGATCCTTGAGCCACTGTTCAAGTGATATGCGGATGCGTAGCACTCACCTCAGTTCTGCCTATGAAGGCAATGAAGATAGGGTATAAATTAAGGTCTATCAACAATCTAGGAATTTTTATTTATTATGCTTTTCATTCAAAAGGGGATAAAGTATGCAAAAGTTTTCCATCTGCTTCCTTAGGAGTGCAGAGGAGAGAGGACCCGTCCAGCAAGCCCCTGCAGACCTTGTTCTCACTGATGCTTAAGAGACAGCCCAAGCCGGATCTTCTTCCAGGGGATGTGTGTGGGCAGAGTGCAGAACTCCTTCGTCAAGATTTAGAAACTTACACATCTTGGAGTCCTCACATAGTGCTTGACAAATCAAAATGCTCTATAAATGCTTTGTGGAGTGAAAACTAGCAACCTCCCCTAAATGCATTTTGTCTTTATTTTGGTGAATTCCGTAGAAGATAAAACTTCACATTATTTCCAGATAACTGGTGCTGACTTTATTCTCCTCTTGTACCTTTTTATGGTCATTATTCCACATCCTCCCAGTAAACAGCTCTGGTACACCTGAAGACAGGTGTGATAGAGTGTAAAGGGCTCTGCCCTGGTCAGGATGCCTGGACACTACTGTGTGACTTTGGGGAGTTCTCCAGCATGACTGGGTCTCCCTAGCTCTATTTTGAAATAGAGATACCATCTTCCCCATGGAGTTGACAGGAAATTTAAAAAGATAATGCATGTGCTTAGCACAATTCTTAGTAACTAGTAACTAAATATCAGTTATACTTGGATATGACTGATATACATTATTAATGGTCATATAAAAACTAGAGTTCATGGGGTGCCTGGATGGCTCAGCTGGTTAAGCATCTGACTCTTGATTTCAGCTCAGGACGTGATCTCATGGTTCTGGGATCAAGCCCCTTAACAGGCTTCACACTCAGTGCAGAGTCTGTTCCTCCCTCTGCCCCTCCCCTGCTCATGCTCACGTGCTCAATCTCTCTCTCTCTCTCTCTTTCTGTCTTAAATAAATAAATAAATAAATAAGATCTTTTTCAAAAAGTAAAGTTCATTGTAGAGATTATATAGCCCACAAGCCTCAGTTTGCACTTTAGAAAATAGCCCCAAAAGATCCAATAAATTTTGTAAATCTGTACAACAAATTAGTAATAGAGATAAGACAATAAGCCATGACCCCATCTCTAATCACTGCTTTTTTTTCCCATCTTCCATAGTGTCTCATTACCAGATCACTGTCTGAGTGTCAGACTCATTTTGATGTAGAAAAATTTTTATACCAATGTGGGAGTATGTATCTTTAATGCATTTTATAGTCCCTTACCTCTAGGAGGTGACCGATATATCTTGTTTTTTAAAGTTATTGAATAAATAAAATATTTCTAAATGATCAACAGGATCCATGATTCCAACATGGGGACAATTCTCCACCCACACCACCACCAAGATATTTGCAAGTTCAAATTCAAGTCTTTCAGAACTTGGGAGGGAGGGTAATATTAAGGACATCTAATGGATGAAGACCAGAGATGCTGTCCATATCCCAAATTTCAAAAACAGCTTTTCACAGTAAAGAATCATCCTGTCCATCTTATCAATACTGCTGTGTGGGAGAAGCTTGAACTGGATCATGTTCAGGATTCCCAAGTGATTTCTCTTTTAGTTATAAAAATAATTTGAGCTATTTTTACCTTCACAATCATTTTGAATTCATTTGCTCTAAATAATATATGGATGATATATAAAATGATATATAAATTATATATAAAACTAGTCGTTTCAAGTGGCAAATAAATAAAACTGGTAAAAATACTTTTGTTGGATTTGCTTCTTTTTGATTACTTGAAATTACCTGGTTCAAGTTTAGGGAAATTAGGTCCAAAGAAGAACTTTACTTGAAAACTGGGAGATATTTCCCAATTCAGTAGTTCCCAAAAGGTAGTGAGCACCAGAAACATCTGGAAGTCTTGTTAAAATTCTATTGCTGGTCCTACCCCCAGAGTTTCTGATTCAGGGAATGTGGTGTGGGATTGGACAACTTGTATTTTTAGTTAATTCCCAGATGATGATTCTGCTGGTTGTAGATGCCACCGCGACACTCACCGAGTTAATGTCCTAATTTCATCATTAGGTTGGCTGTGTGTTTTGTTTTGTTTTAAATTCTCCCTGCTTTGTTTTGAATGCAGTGAGCAAGCCAATAGCCATTTGATTTTGATGAAACATTTAAGTGGATCAAATTGGAGCTGAAAATGATCCAAGAGAATTCTATTCTTTAGGCTGTTTTGTTTAGCATGCTAGCACATATGAATAAAGTCTTCTAAGAATGACATAGGTAGCTGGAGACGACATTCTTCCGTAACTCTTTCTCTGGACTCTCTAACCTTTCTTATGTCTAAAATGTGTTACCATCGATTCCATGACAGGTTAGACATTTAGACAACTGCCAATCTGACATTAACAGAGTTACGTACAAAAAAAAATCTATGTAGGTTCTGTTTATTACTTTTGCAATTAGATTTGCATACCATTGATGCCGGCTCCCAAGCGTGCATTTGTGATATAGAAAAGGGAAGACAAAAATGAGGCCAGATCTATGGCAAGTTCCTACTTAGCCTACTTTTTCTTCTCTTGTTTACATGTATTTTCTTACCCTGTGAATCAGACAAAAACCAGGAAAAACAAGAGTAGACACTAATAGTGCTTTCCCTAGCTGGAAATTTCTAGTCCACAACAGCAGGCCTGGTTTTGATTACATCTAGTAATCAAGCTGTGTACAGTATGACTTGACTTAATGCCTCGGGAAATGCTAATTTGCACATTAAAAAGCTTGATACTAAAGATTATATGATCCATTGACTTGGACAAGATGTCACAGTTCATCATATATATATATTTTTTTTTTTTTACTGTGTTACTATTTTTGAGATAGGAAAGACTCCTTAGGAAAATTGAGTAGTTGGTTAATAATTGGGTAATATGCGTTTTCTAGGCATGGGTAAGAGGACAATACTACAAAAGGGAAAACAACATCTTAATGCTGCTAAATTGAGCGAGGTAACAGTGAGTTCTGTTATATATCAATTATAAAGTCCAGCAGAAATTAACTTGGCATTTCCAAAGACAGTAAATTAGATGTCTCTGGACTTTACCCCTTTTAACTCTATATGTTGATCTTGAATTCTGCAAGAGAGGAGGGCATGGAGCTCATTACTTTGCTAAGATGCTGGAGTCAAGAGAAATGACTGCTTAACACTTTCAAGCTTATATTAGTGCAATTCCCAATTGTTATGCCTTACAGAAACCTGTCTTAGAAGTCAGGGAATACCTCACTAGTATTAAGCCACTACACACACATGCATGTGTAGGCACATGAACACACACACACACACACACAAACACACCCTTATCTGTTAAAATATATAAGCAGGAATATAAACCGTTACTTATTCCAAATACTTTGTTCTGAAGTTGTTAATTCAGTGTTAAGTAAGGTCATAATCCAAAGAATGTGTTAGATTCATTCACTCATTTCTTCTTTTACTCATGATATATGATATATGTCAGATGTTAGCTATCGTTCTAGGTGGGGCTACCCGATTCTGACCAGCAAGTTTGTCTTTATGCATTGATATATCAACTAGAATTAAATGTTTCAAATGTTAGCTTTTTAAATAAAGTGAGTGAAATAACATAAAATTTAACTATAAAGTAATAAGTCTGACTTTGAAGTCATATGTGACTGCATGAGTTGATTGACAATTAATACTAAGGAAAAATTATATGAATGCTTTGCAGGACCACCATTAGGAGCCATTAGTAAGCATTCTTACTTTACATATCATAATCTGCTAGAAAATATGGCCTGTGGAAAAAGTTTATTGATTTAAAAAATCGCATTAACAAGAGTCAGACAAAAATCCAGAATAGTCGAACAAAAATCCCAGACCACTTAAGAAATTTCAGCAATATTTTCTCATTCTCAAGGGATCATCTAAAATCATAGACTTTAATACTAAAAGTGAATAAAAAATCACTGTCAAGAGAAAAATTTGAGGTTATGATATCCTTTGAGGCAACCAGAAACCTTGTGGGGTTTGTAAAACTCAGGTTGGAAACACTTCACTAGGATAATACTTTAACACAAATTTGAAAATAGAAATAAAATTAAACCATTCATTTAGTAATAGCTCTGTGCCAAAGCCTATAATAGGCTCCGCAGGAAATAGAAACAAGAGTAAGAAACTCTGTTCCCCATCACTTAGAGACGATGGGTGTTATCTCTTAAATGGACTTTATCACATCTATTTAGACATCTGTGTCCCAAAAGGAGAATGCCATATTGGGGTTAATGCCTCACTGAGGGACGAAAAGGAAAAGTAAGTTCAGAGAGAATACACCTTCTTATAGAATGCATTGTTTGAGCAAATGAAATAGAGATAACTTGACTTGGATCATTGCTTTGCCTAACTACAACAACCCCTTGACTTCTAAGTGGAATAAGTCGGTCAGAAAAAGTCAAATACCATATGATTCCACTCGTATGTGGAATTTAAGGGGACAAAAATGAACAAAGAAACAAAAAACAAAGAAACAAACAGACTTTTAAATGCAGACAGCAAACTGATGTTTACCAGAGGGAGGTGGGGGAAGGATGGCTAAAGTAGGTGAGAGGGATTAAGGAGTGCACCTGTCCTGATGAGCACTGAGTACTGTATGGGACTATTGAATCACTGTATTGAGAGAAGGCGCTGCTTTAAAAGCAATCCCCGGTGTTGCTCACCTGTTCAGATGATTTTAGGGGTTGTGATTCAACAATTTTGATGCCTCTTGTTGAACAAACAATTCGTGTTTTTAAGAGTGATCACTAAGATCCCATTTTTTTAAAAAAAAAAGATTTTATTTATTTATTTGTGAGAGAGACAGAGAATAAGCCGAAGGGAGGGACAGAGGTAGAGGAAGATGAAGAATCTCAAGTAGACTTCCAGTTGAGTGTGGAGCCTGACATGGTACTCGATCTCACGACCCTGAGATCATGACCTGAGCTGAAACCAAGAGTCAATAGCTTAACTGACTGAGCTACCCAGGTGCCCCCTAACATCCCATTTTAATTAATCTTATTTAGAAATAATGTTTAAGTTTCTGGAATGGAAGAAGCTTTGATGAATATTTTGTTTCTTCCTGAGTGGAGAGTCATTACACAGAGATAGTCTTACCAGATACAGGTAAGACACAAGCAAGTTTGGATGCTGGCTCTCTTCCCCAGAAGACCAGTGGGCAAGACAGAGGGGTGTCCCAGACAGAGAATATAAGGTCCACACATTCTCTTTCCTCCAGGCAGCCTGTCCTTTTGAAGAAAAGGGAACAGGTGACTGGGTGCCCATGTGTAAGGACTGACATCAGGTAGCAGGACGTGGAGAGTGAATGATCTATTGTTTGGGGACACCATCATAGACTTTCCTCTGAGAGGGTAGCTGAAATAGTCCTGTATCTTATTCAATGTGACCAGGTATGTAGGGATGGGGCTCCTCAGTCATAATTAACCTACCAGCTATTTAAAAAGATAAATTATAAGTCATACTCGCTCTTACTCAAAAGTAGCCTTGGTGCATCAATGTAAACTGTTAAACTGTGACCAAGTTAAAACATCCAGTTTATAGCGAAGCCTGCGGATTACAAAGCCCAATAAATCAGAAAGCTTCCTTGTAGTCTCTGGTCACGCTGATCCAAGGAGAACACATTTCAGACTATGCTGAGTGTGTTACGTATTGCAAGTGACAAAAACCCTCTGGAAGCCTGAGAAGAGGATTATCTAAAACAGGACACTTTCCAAGAGAGAGTGTCAAGACACCTCAGGCTTTACCATGTCTCCAAGTAGAAGCTGTTTTTCTCTAGAATTCCTTAGGTTACTGTTTCAGAAATCTGTGATCTAAGACAGAAAATGTCTCTAGATTTTTGAAGTCAAGACTGTTGTCTTCTGGACTCTGTTTCCTTTGGCCGCTTCTCACTCTCTGACTTTCTGTGATGCTTAAGATACCCTGGATTGATACAGAAGACTGTTTCTCACCATGTGTTTAAAGGGCAGTGTCTCTGGGGGTGCCTGGTGGTTCATAGGGTTAAGTGTCAGCCTCTTGGTTTTGGCTCAGGTCATCATCTCAGGGTTGTGAGATCAAGCCCCACCTTGGGCTCTGCACTCACCAAGGAGTCTGCTGGAGATTCTCACTCTCCCTCTGCCTCTGCCACTCCTCCTGCTCGCTCTTTCTCTCATACAATTAAAAAAAAAAAAAAATGAAGACACTATCTCTCAGTGAAAAACCAAAGCTAAACACCCCGGCTCCAACATCATGTTAGTATGCATATTTGTGTATACATACATGCCCTCTTCCTCCCAACTCTCCTTGCACCAAACAAAAGACACAAGAATGTTTCTTTTAGTCTTTATTTTAAATCTGATCTCTAGCTATGAAGAAATTAAAGAACATTCCTATACACATCACTATCCACAGTATACCAGCCAATTTGGGGAGTGGATTCTCATTGAAATGGGAAATAACTAGTTATTTTTTTTATAGCAAGCATGCCAAGTCAGTTTCAGTTGTATGTGTCTGCAAGCTTTTGTAAAGTTATAAGCTGAACTCATGATAATCTCTTTGGTACAAATTATTATTTTCTTCTACATGCACATTCTTCTTTTTCTGCTCTCAGAAATTCCTTTGAGATGAACAAATGATGCATATGCTGAGAAGGTAAATGGATTACGCACATACATGATGCTATGGTTGTTAATTTACCATAAATTATCAACATCAAAATGAGGATTGCCATTTGCATGGGAAACGTTGTGTGTGTTTGTTTGTTTGTTTTTAAGTAAGGGGAATTTTCAATCTTCAGAAAAGAATTCTTTTACTCAGAAGGCAGTGGCCAAGAGTGTAAGACCCAGTGTTTCCAGTCTTTCCTCTCATGCCTAACCCAGTACTCATGTGAATGTTGCCTTTGGTTTCAAACTGGTCATTTAATGGTCTGCCCCTTCTTCCTGCCTGAGTGAATTTAAACAAACCTATCTCTAAAATATATTCAAATCAAACTCAGTGGAGACCTAAAAATCTCAGTTGCCTTTTATTCAAGTCAACGTTGCTACTCAAAAAAATTACTGAATCACAAATTTCTGCACTTGGAAAATTATGCACATTCTGTTTAATTGTATATAAATGAACCTAGAGGGAGCATAATTCTGTAGTTTTCACTCAGGAAGGGAGGTGAACAGGTTTTTAGGCATTTGACTAATACAGTACTTATGCTAGTGGCACACATTATCCCCACAGTCACGGAGCCATAACGCAGCCCTTATCCCATTGAACATTTCATTACTTGCCATATTGGAAAATTTTCTTATCTAAGAAAATTGCTAAATGTGGACTATAGTCGATCTTTTAGTACAAGCCAAAAGCCATACAAAGAATAAGAAATGAGAAACCACTGAGTTATGCTACGTTGAAAGACAGAATCCCTACTGAGAAATTCTGTCTTCAGTCCGCATCACCTGTATTTTAAATGAGGATAGATAAATGTTCAAACAAAACTTTTTCCTCAGAAAACACTTGGCTGAGCTTCATACAACTGTGTAGAGCACGTAGCAATTCTGTATACATTATAGAAGTTTGATAAATACCTCACTGAAATAGGAAATTAGATCCTTTCTATAAGAACATATAATAATATTATATATTATACTATATTATATATTATACTATAATATATAGTATATAATATTTATTTTTATATATTTTCATTTTTTTTTTTTAAAGATTTATTTTATTTATTTGACAGAGAGAGATCACAAGTAAGCAGAGAGGCAGGCAAAGAGAGAGAGGGAGGGAAGCAGGCTTCCTGCTGAGCAGAGAGCCCGATATGGGACTCGATCCCAGGACCCTGAGATCATGACCTGAGCCGAAGGCAGCGGCTTAACCCACTGAGCCACCCAGGAGCCCCTATATATTTTCATTTTAAGTGGCTCAAGCAAATCAGTAAGACATAATTTACAAAACAGCCTCTTATTTTAAATTAAAGATTTTTTTTTATCTATTTACTTGACACAGAGAGAGAGATCACAAGCAGGCAGAGAGGCAGGCAGAGAGAGGTGGGGGAAGCAGGCTCCCTGCTGAGCAGAGAGCCTGACATGGGGCTTAATCCCAGAACCCTGGAATCATGACCTGAGCCGAAGGCAGAGGCCTAACCCTCTGAGCCACCCAGGTGCCCCCTCTTATTTTAACTTCAAAAGGCCCTACACTTGAATGTGAATTGACTGGCTTTCTAACTAGTAGTTGTAATACTGTGATGTAAGAGGAAATATGGGTTGGATTTTCCTTCATTGCCCCTTCATAGGAGCCTCTGAAACCCTTGCAATTTCCTGATAGGAGAGAAGACCATCTTTTGTTATGCAAAATAAGCTCCTGTTAACCACACCTGAGTTTATGCTAATGAGGTGACCTAGGTGGGCCTCTATAGAGCTTCAGGATGAAGGCTGATCGCCAGAGGAACCAACCCTGTGATTAGACGTTTGGAACTTGTAGCCCCATCTCAGAACTCCAGGAGTTGAAGGGCTAAGGACAGAGTTAACCATCAATGGCTAGTGATGTAATCAATCTCACCAAGTAGTAGAACTTTCATTAAAAAGCCTAAAAGATGAGGTTCAGAGGGTTTCTAGGTTGGTGAACACATCGAGATGTGGGCAGGGTTGTGTACCCAGATAGGGCATGGAATCTCCTTATGTCTGCCCTCTCACCACACCAAAATATTATGCCCTACATATTTCTTCCATTTGGCTTTTCTTGAGATACAGCCTTTATAATAATCCACCGTTAGCAAGTACTGCACTTTACTGAATTCTATGAACCATTTCAGCAAATTACTGAAGTTGAGGAGATCCTGGGAGCCCTCCATTTAGAGCTGGTTGGTCAGAAGTACAGGAGGCCTGGGGACTCGCTAAGGATGTCTGAAGTGGGGATGGGGGTTGTCTTGTGGGACTGAGCTCTTAACCTGTGGGGTCTGTTCTGACTCCACAGAATCAGTGTAAGAATTAAATCGAATCACTGGACACCTCACTGATGACCAGAGAGTTAGAGAACTGGTTGTCAGTGTGGAAAAATAACACATTTGGTGTCAGAAATGTTGCAAGTAACAACAGATCATAGAAACTGCCTCTAAATAGCTTCAAATTACATAGAAATAATATCTTGAACCCCTTATGTGTTCAACTTGCCAATGATTCTTAAGAGAAATAAGAAATTGAAAACAGTATTTTTAGCACCGCATACAATCGCTACTTTTCCCCCAAGACAGGCTAGAATGTAGACTCCAGAATTTGCACCAGCTTTGTAAGGGTCCTATCCATCAATAACTTGGCAACTGTCAAGAAGCATAACAGAGGGTTGCTAGAGGAGGGTGGGTGCACACAGAGCCCTAATAGGGTCTGCCCTGAAATAAACCCATCAGTACAGATGGAGAGAATATCCATGATCCTATACTTTACATCACTCTCTTAATGAGAGAAAAAGTAAGCAGTTGTACTATGGAATGTGAGGTTTCCACAAAAGCAAATATGCATTTAAAAAACTATAAAATTGTGGGGCGCCTGGGTGGCTCAGTGGGTTAAAGCCTCTGCCTTCGGCTCAGGTCATGATCTCAGGGTCCTGGGATCGAGCCCCGCATCAGGCTCTCTGCTCAGCGGGGAGCCTGCTTCCCTTCCTCTCTCTCTCTCTCTGCCTGCCTCTCTGCCTACTTGTGATCTCTGTCAAATAAATAAAATCTTCAAAAAAAAAAACTATAAAATTGATCAATTTTCTTTCTTTTTTAAAGATTTTATTTATTTATGTTGTGAGAGGGAGAGAGAGCACAAGCAAGGGGAGTGGCAGGCAGATGGAGAGGCAGGTTCTGCACTGAGCCAGGAACCCGATACAGGACTCAATCCCACGACCCTGAGATCACGACCTGAGCTGACGGCAGATGCTTAACTGACTGAGCCACCCAGGAGTCCCTGACTAATTTTCTTATTGCGGTTTATTCTACCACACATGCTTAAACAGCTCCACATATACAATGGATGGATAGTAGATACTGTTTTGTTCTTCCTTATTAATTATTTCAATTAGTAGTGCATGTCTGCTACATACCGTCCACCTCTTTTAAAATATGAGTTATATTATATGATTCAGATGTGAGGCCAACAGATCAGGACACAGCTGTCATTAACAACAAAAAAAATAATAATAATAATGTGTACTCCATATTCCAATAGAAAGAGGGACACACCTAGTCAGGGAAGTACCAGAGCGAGTCAGGAGGCAGAGGGTACAAGAGGTACAAGATACTCTGGCAAGAGCCTTTGTTGTGCTTTCTGTGAGAAAGGAGGAGTGACAGAATAAGCTGATTGAGCATTGGCTAGTTTGCATAATTTCAGCTGGCTCTGGGGTGTAGAGGCTGTCCCTAGTTGTCTGGTACCAGACCCTGGCATGATCAGAGCAAGGGGATACTGTCTAGGGCTATAAGAGAAGTAGCCGGGATATGGGACCTCAGTTGGTGATTTGCATGTGAAGGGCGGGCATACTCTCAAGCAATTTTTTTGCTATCCCTAAATGTGGATTTTGTCCCATAGAAATCCAGACAGAGTCAATATAATGGAAAGCTTAATATTGTGACATGTGACCACTAGTGACCACAAACAAGCAAGGGTTGACTCTACAGGCATGAACGTTTCATCATGAGTGGGAGTGGAGTGAAAAATGAGAACCATATATTACCCCTTGGAAGCATTATGAAGTTTTCAAATGTTTGCATAATCAGCTACCTTCATTTTAAAAGATAAGTTGCAACACCATTTGTCCTGTGAGAATTTGAAGATCATAAAATTTCCATCAGGGTAGGAAATCTTAGAAAGGAAAAGTTTATGAGCTCTTGTTACAACAAATAAAACTGACAGCAAACCTTTTGATCTATCTTCATCAATCTTTACCCAAGAATATGTATGTATAGACCACAGCTTAAAAACCCTGCCAAAATTTCAATGCAAATTCCTAATCAATATTAATAGGCCTAGGCAGAGTGATAACTGTGTCTTTAGGACATAACGGGAATCCCTTCAAATGCCCTCAGCCATCTCTTACTACAACCACCACTGCAGTGATAAGACCTAAATAGGCTCGGTCCAGGTTTTCCCAAGTGGCACCCGGGAGGACCTCACTTCAGACAGGTGGCCAAGTACCTTGCTTCCTGCTCATGGATGTCTCTAATCTTGAAACACGAAACAGCCCTGTGATCTCATTCTGCAGTCATATGTGTACGACGTCAGCAAGTGGAGTCAATACCTGTACCACCAAATTGACCAAGAGAGCTTGGGAGCCGATGCACGGATACTTCTCCCTTTTGTCCTCAGAGTGAACCATTTTGAGACATAGTTCCCAGAGCTCCTCAGAAGAGCCCACAGGAAAAAGAGCCCATCTTTCTCAATGGTGGTGAAACCAGGGACACATGCTTGTGCCATCTGCCCTTCTTCCTGGCTTCAAAAACCTGGTCTGCATTCCTAATGCCTAACCTTTCTTTACACGTGAAGTACCTGCACCCAAACCTGTGTCTTCAGCTCTACTTTCAGGAGACACAAGGCTAAGACAATTGGTCCTGGACGTGTCCTCGGAAAACAGATCCCCCTAATGAAATGTTGGTGCTGGATTTCTGCGCCCGTCAGACAACAGGAATCCAATTGCAGGTGGATAGTGGGTGGTGATCCCTTTGCCGGGCACTAACAGCAGAATTGCTAGAGTCATCCCTGAGGTGCAGTGGTGAAGGTGCTAGGCTGTGTGATTGCTGTGACATCCTAACAGCAACGTTCGCCTTTGGTGCTTTCTTCTGTGATTCACTTGCTTTCTGTTTTACTGATTTTTGCTCTTTATTGTGTTTATACTTGTGTTTGATTTGGGTTCTTTAGCTTTTCAAAGCGGATCTGAGATTTTTTTTTTTTTCCCTCCCAGTAAATTTTTAAAGCCAGAAATTTTCTTCGAGGCACTATTTTAACAACATTCCCAATTTCATCATGCTGCAATGTACATTTTCATTCAAGTTGAGGTATTTTCTCATTTTCCTTTAAGAGTTCTTATATATCTCAAGACTATGCAGATATGTCTTATTTATTTAATGTCTGAAGGGTAGAGGTCTTTCTAAGTATCTTACTGTTACACATTTTTCATTCTGTTCTATTGGGGTCAGAGGACACTCGCTATAAGAACCCAGTCATGTTAAGTGTAATGAGACTTTTTTTATGGCCCAGAATCAACGTTGGTGAATACAGTGAGTGCATCTGAAGATAATGTGTGTGCTACAGTTGTAGTCTTGATGTTCTGTGAACGTCTTGGATGAAGGTGATTAATAGTTTTCATATCTTTCATGCATTCTCTGATATTTACTGTTTTGTCTCTTTATTTTACCAGTTGATAAGAGAATTAAAATTTGTTATTGTAATTATAGAATTATATATTTATTCCTTTGATTCTGTCAAATTTTGCCCACGATTACTTATGATTGTTCTCTTTTCTTTTCTTTTCTTTTCCTTTCTTTTTTTTGTGGGGAGAGAGGGGTGTCAGGGGGAGGGGCAGTGGGAGAATCTTAAGCAGACACCACGTGGGGAGCCTGACATGGGGTTTCATCTTACAACCCTGAGATCATGATCTGAGCTGAAATCAACAGTTGGATGCTTCATCAACTGAGCCACCCCAGTGCCCCTGATTGTTACTTTTCTTCATGAATGGATCCTTTAACCATTTTGAAATGATTCTCCTTTTCTCTTGTAGTACACTTACCTTGAAGTCTATTTTATCTTATAGTAATACAGTCATTCTAGCCTTATTGTGCTTAGTATTTACCTGTTATATGTATTTCCATCCACAGACTTTCAGTTTCTCCATATTATTTCTAGTGAACTGTTTATGGAATACGCACATTCTGTCTTCACATTCTTGAGTCCCACAGGAATAGAAAATCTGATTCTGAATAGAGAGATGCTTCCACAACATGGAAGGTGACACATTAGTTTTCCACTGAACTAGTAACTATGATCACTACCTGGTCACTTTAGTCAAGGAAAATAATTGCTCTAGTGCTAGGATAATTCATTCTAATAACCATAACAAGCTAATAGTACTGCCACACCCTAAGGACAGGAAGGAATATAATAGTAACCTTCAGAATTTACCAGAGTGTCTCAGTGTTTCTGTTCCTGGTGATAGTAGTAAATGACATTTGCAGCAACTACAGTCCAAAAAAAGAAAGATGCAATGATCTTAGACTATTCAAGAATGAATGTTTGGCTTTTCATATCTAACAAGCTACCCACTGACGTCTAAATGCTGGTGAGAAGTGTAAAAATTCTAAAATAGGTGCTAGGAGAATGAGAAAATAAACATCATTAATGGCTTCAAGACAAGCTTAAACAATAAGTATTTCAATTTTTTCCATTCAGTCTCTTAAAATACCCTTGTATTTACTGAACAGACTATAGTTTTCTCAATGTATATTCTTGGCTCCTTTGTTGTAAATTAATTGAATATATACGCATAGGTTTATTTCTGAGGTTTCTATTCTGTTTCATTGATCTATATGTCTGTTTTTCAATGATACTATTTATGATATTTTATGATACTGCTTTAATTACTGTATCTTTGTAATATAGTTTGAAATCAGGGAGTGTGATACTTACAGTTTTGCTCTTTCTAAAGGTGGGGATCCTTTGTTGTTCCATACAAATTTTAGAATTTTTTTTCTATTTCTATGAGAATATTTCTATGAAATAGAAATATTTCTATTTCATGGATTACAATAAATCTTTTCTATTCTAATAAATCTATTTCTAATTCATAGATTGCAATAAATCTTAGATTATTTTTAATGATACAAATTCTTCTAATCCATGAATATGGGTTACCTTTCCATTTATTGGTGTCTTCCTTTTTTTTTTTTAATTTTAAGATTTTTTTGTTTTAATTTGACAGAGAGAGAGAGAGAGATCACAAGTAGGCAGAGAGGCAGGCAGAGAGAGGGGGGAAGCAGGCTTCCTGCTGAGCAGAGAGCCCAATGTGGGGTTCGATCCCAGGACCCTGAGATCATGACCTGAGCCAAAGGCAGAGGTTTAACCCACTAAACCACCCAGGTGCCCCTATTGGTGTCTTTCTTAATAATTTTTTTCATTAATGTCTTATAGTTTTCAGTATTAAGGTCTTTCACGTCCTGGTTAAATTTATCTTTAGGTGTTTTATTCTTTTTGATGCCATTGTAAACAGTATAATTTTCCCTTTAATTTCTCTGATAGTTATTTTTTAGTGTATAGAAAGGCAACAGATTTTTAAAATTTGTATTGAGGTATAGCTGACATGCAATGTTACGTTAGTTTCAAGTGTACAATATAGTAATTTGGCAATTCTATACATTACTTAATGTTCACCATGATAAATATTGTCACTATGCGTCATCATACAATATTATTACAATATTATTTGTTATATTCCCTATGCTATATATTATATCCCTATGACTTGTTTATTTTATAACCAGAAGATTGTACCTTTTAATTCCCTTCACCTATTTGCCCATCCACTTACCCACCTCCCCTCTTTCAACAACCCTTTTGTTCTCTATATTTATGAGTCTGTTAGTTGGCTTAGTTTATGTGTTTGTTCATTTGTTTCATTTTTTAGATTTCATATGTTAGTGAAATCACATGGGTATTTGTCTTTGTCTCACTTAATTCACATAGCATATACCTTATAACAGACCAATAATGATAAGGAAACTGAATCATTATTGGTCTGTTCAGATTTTCTGTGCATCTTGATTCAATCTTGGTAAGTTGTATGTTTCTAGGAATTTATCCATTTCTTCTAGGTTGTCCAATTTGCTGGTGTGTAATTGTTCAAAGTAGTCCTGTAATCCTTTGTCTGTGTATGGTGTCAGTTGCAATGTCTCCTCTTTTATTTATAATTTTATTTATTTGAGCCCTTTTCCTACCTAAACATTTGCCTATTTCATTCATATTTTCAAAAATCTGATCTTAGTTTCATTCATCTTTTCTATGGTCTTTTAGTTTTCTTTCATTTACTTCCATTCTCATTTTTTGTTTCTGTTCTTGTTTGTTCTTTTTCTTGTTTGTTCTTGTCTTGTTCTTATTTATTCTTCTTTTTCTAGAAGTAACTAAAAGCAAAAACAGAAAGAGATATCTGTGCTACCATGTCAATTGTAGCATCATTCATAATAGCCAAGATATGGAAACGAGGTAAATGTCCATAGACAGATGAATGAATAAGGAAGATGTGAGATTACATATATTATTATAGTATCTATATATATTATATATTTTCATCTATATCTATCTATCATCTATCATCTACAGAGAGATTATTCAGCCATGAGAAAAAGGATAACTGTCATTTGACACAACATGTGTGGACCTTGAGAACATTATGCTAAGTGAAGTAAATCAGACAAAGAAATACACACTAGAATGGGAGTTACCAGGGGATGAGAGGTTGAGGAAAATGGGGATATATTGGTCAAAGGGTACAAATTTCCAGTTATAGAATAAATAGATTCTGAGGATCCATGTACAGCATAGTGATTATAATTAATAATATTTTATTATATACATGAAAGTTGTTCAAAGAGTGATGTTAAATGTTCTCACCTCACACACAAAATGATAATTATATGAAATGATTTAGGTGTTAGCTAACTGCCGTGGTGGTAATCATTTTGGAATATATAAATGTATTGAATCAGCACATCATATATCTTAAACTTACACAATGTTATATGTCAATTACATCTCAGCAAAATTGGAGGGGGAAAAAAAAACAAAAACAGAAATACCCCTGTAGAGATTACAGCTATTTACCCCTTTGAATAGGGTTTCATTTTACAATGAATTAGACTTAATGGAAGGCCATGTGTATCTGAATGGTGGGGATGCTGTATTGGACCCATCCTTCTTTCTTGCTCTTAGGAACACTTCTCAGTAAAGATCTTGCACACAAGTCTTGATCTCAGGCTCTCTTTGGGGGGGGGGGTGGTAGGATAGAACATAGGTTTTATCAATGGTTCATATATATCATTGTTGTTTTTTCCACCATGACAAACCTATGAGTTAGATAGTAGTATGATCTTTATAAAAGAGGAACTGAAGTTTACAATGTTCCCCACCTTTCTTGCCCCAATTGAAGCAGAACTATGTTCTAATAATACAACTTATACTTCATCCTTCTCGGGTATGGTTGTGTATCCATTAATTCAATGATCTATTAATTCTATATCCAAAAATATTTAATAAGTGGCCAATAAGTTCGAGACTCTGTTCTAGGTATGGAGATCTAAAAGTGAAAAAAAAAAAAAAGGCTAAAGCAATCTCTTCTTCTTTGGAGCGTATATTCTATCCATGGAAGACAAACAATTAAAAAAAAAAGGTGGGGGGGCTGGGTGGCTTAGTGGGTTAAGCCTCTGCCTTTGGCTCGGGTCATGATCTCAGGATCTCAGCAGGGAGCCTGCTGTCCCCCACCCCGCCTGCCTCTCTGCCTACTTGTTGATCTCTGTCTGTTGAATAAATAAATAAAATCGTAAAAAGAAAAACAAAACAAAACAAAACAAAACAAAAAAACTAAAATAACTAACTAACTAAATAAATAAAATAACACCAAGTAATGATAAGGGCAATCTTAGGTACCGTGGGCTCATTTGCTCAACATCTATGCCAATGACTTCTAGTGCATTTTCCTAGTGGGAAAGCCAAAAGTTTTATCTCAGATTCACTTGAAGTAATGTTGTTAATGTGACTTTAGGTTTTATAAGAAGTGAGATCAGAAGACAGCAAGTGAGACAGAGTATAGGACATCCATTTCACTGGTGCAAATCACAGCACAGCTGCACGGTCCTTGGGCTGGAAGCTTTAATACATATATTCATCAGGTAGTTGACAACTTCCTGGTTGTGACAGGGGCAACAGATCCTTTGGTGTCCTACTACTAGTAGTTGTGGTGTGCCCTCTTACAACCCCTCAAAACAAGAGCTATTGTGGCTTAATTTGAAATTGATTTAAATCACTCCATCTTTTGAACCTCTACTTAATGTGACAGATCCTGGGTGGAGAACTGAATGTCAGAAAGGTGAGTTGAAGTTCAAGATGAATGATCCAAAATTCCTGCCTTTGCAAGAGTTTACAGGCCAACTGTAATAATTCAAGATCATATATGTGACAAACAGAAGCTCAAGAACTCTGCCCTGGAGCAGCATCCAGGGAGGAATGACTGCTTGCTTCTCTGTACTCCTGAACATTTCCATCACCCCTCCAGACTGACCCCTTCACGACAGTCTTTCTATTAAAGACAACAAAACAGCAAATTCTGACCCACGACTGGTGCATCAGAGCATCACCATTTCTCTTGCATATGCCATGCCTAATCATGTGTGCCAAACATTAAAATACCATCCTTGGAAGCACTGGAGAGAAGCAGACCATTACTTTGACTCAAGTCCTAAGGATACATCATTCTGGCTTTACGTCTTAATATTTGGCATGATGTCCTATTTTATTCTCTGTCACTCAGTGCTCCCGGGACATCTGATATGGGTCAAACTGTGGAAAGTTCATTTTAGATTACTCTTCTTCTCACTTGTCCTGTACTGCCTGACAGGCCCCTTCCAACTGGGTCCTGGTATGAGGAGCTCTCCCTAGCCTTAGGAGCTAACAATCTGGGGATGCTCCTACAGCTAGTGTCAAAGACTATAGAGGTTTCCACTCACTCACACTATGGAGTTAATTTGCCTTCATGACCTGTCAGCCTCTAGAGATCACCTAATGCCATCTCAGTTGCGACATAGGTCTAAGAATGACAACCACTCCCAGGCAGCTAGCTGCATCATTCCATCTTATCCTAACAGACTTCAGGAAGATGGGTCTTGCTCTCGCTATGGTCATTTATGTCCAGAAAGATCAACCACACATTTTTAAAGATGAAGAAGCAATTGTTAAAATGATATCTTGTTTACATTATTTTGGTGACGGCTCTAGTTGCTGGAAATCTTAGGTAATAAAGTGTTCAGTATTTTTTACTGAAGTATAAATGATATACAATATCCTATTAGTTTCAGGTATGTATCATAGTGACTTGATTTTATACACTACACAACGATCCCCATGATAAGTCCAGTTACTGTCTGTCACCATACACAGTTATTATAATATTATAGACTATATTCCCTATGCTGTAGATTATATCCCCATAACTTATTCATTTTATAGGTGGAAGTTTGTACCTCTTAAATTCCTCCACATATTTGACCTGCTCCCCAACCCCTTCCCACCCTGGTAACCAAATTTTTTTTCCTGTATCTATGAGTCTGCTTCTGTTTTGTTCTCTTTATTCATTTGTTTTGTTCTTGCTTGTTTTTTAGATTCCACGTATAAATGAAATCATACAATTTTTGCCTTTTTCTGACTTATTTCATGTAGGATAATACCCCCTCGGTTCATTCACGTTGCAAATGGCCAGATTTCACTCATTTTTTATGGCTAAGTAGTGTATATTTTCTTTACCCATTCATCTATTCATGGACACTTAGGTTGTTTCCATATCTTGGCTATTGTAAATAATGCTGCGATAAACATGGGGATGCATGTATCTTTTCGAATTGGTGTCTTTGCTCTCTTTGGATAAATACCCAGAACTAGAACTACTGGGTCATATGGTATTTATATTTTAAATTTTTTGAGGAACCTCTACTATTTTCCGCAGTAGCTTCACCAATATACATTCTCACTAACACTGTATGAAGGCTCCCTTTTCTCCATATTCTCATCAACTTTTGTTATTTTTTGTCTTTTTGATAAAAGTCAATATGATGGGTGTGAAGTGATATCTCACTGTGGTTTTGATTTGCATTTCCCTGATGATCAGTGATCTTGAGCATTTTTTCATGTGCTTGATGCCATCTGTATGTCTACTTCAGAAAAATATCTACTCAAGCTGTCCTCCCATTTTTAAATTGGGTTGTTTGTTTTTTGATATTAAGTTGTAACAAATTCTTTATATATTTTGGATATTAACCTCTTATTGGATGCATGATTTGCAAATATCTTCTTCTACTCGGTAAGTTGCTTTTTCATTTTTTTGATAATAATGATAAAAATATATATATTTTTTTTAATAGGGAAGGGAACACAGTGAGAAAGAAATGGGGAAGAAGATGCAAAATATTCTTCTGGGAAGTTTTCAGTCATGACCTATACAATAATTACTGACACTTTTTCATTTACTAAACTTTTCCCATATATTATCTTAATGAATTGCCTTGATAACCAATGATATAATTATTACCTCCATTTTTAAAGGAGAGAGTAGAAGTTCTGAGAAGGTTAATCACGGGCCTGACACATTAAAGCAAGTGGTGAAGCTGAACAGGAGAATCCTTGAGACTTTCAGACTCTGTTTCCTCCTTTAGCTTTAGGTAGTAACTCCAGCTCCCAGTTCTTATCTCAGGCTAAACATCAAAGTGCAAAAGAAGATACTATGGCTCACTTTCTAAGTTGTCAGGTTCTCTTGGTCATCAGAGTCACTGACCTTTGCAAACTCAAAACTGAGCTTCAGCTTGTCAGCTCCTTTCCAAAATCTGACTTTAACTCTAGAGATTTACATTGAAATCATGCTAAATTTAACCATCATTTTTTGAATGTTACCCATATACAATTTTTGCTTAATAATGTTAACTAAAATGAAATGCAATGAAATTCTATGTAAAAAAAAACGGTGTTATTTTAAAGCTCTTTTATTTATTTATTTAACAGACAGAGATCACAAGCAGGCAGAAAGGCAAGCAGAAAGAGAGAGAGGAGGAAGCAGGTTCCCAGCTAAGCAAAGAGCCCGATGTGGAGCTCGATCCCAGGACTCTGGGATCATGACCTGAGCTGAAGGCAGAGGCTTAACCCACTGAGCCACCCAGGTGCCCCAAAAGCATGTTACTTTAATTATGGTTTTAAAAACTCTGCTTTCTTACCATCTCTTTCACTCAAACTGAAAACTAGTGAGAGGCATACATACCTCAATGGTTTCATTAATGACAGGAAAAGAGTGCTTTCAGAGTGGATTAAGATAGATGAATTATTGGTCTTCACTGAACGCATCAAAATATGGATGAATGGATGGGTAAACAATTAAATCTCTGATTCGCCTCTTGCGCTAGATTTGAAAGCAGTTTAACTTCTCATCTTTATTTGGTTTTCAGAAAAGAGATATCAGAACTTGCTAACATAACTGTAGTAGTCCAACAGTACAGCAAATGGCCCTATGTCCTTTTAGAACCTTTGAGCAAGAGAACATTGATGCTTGCAAGTAATTGAGGGTCCTGAAAGTTTATAAAGGAAAAAAATTACAAATTTTATAAATTTTTATACAGTAATTTATAAATGCCACTGTGATCTAAAATAAATTTATATATATACATATGTATATATATGTATGTATGTGTGTGTGTGTATATATATATACATGTTTAAATAATGGTAAATTAGAAAAAGTAAGGGGGCTGTATGTTAATAAAACTGTGCTCTAGTTGTTTTAAAGGGTTAATATATAATAAAACCAAATCATCTTGGAGGACAAATTCAGTTTCCTTAGTTTTTTTTCATTTTGGTTTTTGTTTAATGGTTCATAGAACAAGAAACAGATGTCCTCAACTAAACTAATAATTAATTTGCTTGTAGAGAATTGTGAAATATTTCAGCCTTTTGTCTGAATAATCTTCTAATTATGTAAGTTCATGAGTACAGAGTACACAAGTTTATGTTTTACATGTCTTCCACATTTTGTCCATGTATTTCTAATTGTTAATAATCATATATGATAATGGGTATCACTCATATGGTCATGTTATTGCTAAATATAATGATGTTGATATTTTTTTAAATACCTATTTACTGAATGGTATGAAACATCAGGTGCAAACTTATTAATTACATACACAACATATATTATATTTTACACATATTACCTATGATGACTCTAAAACCCAGCTATTAAAATGCAGGCTCAGAGAGGTTAAGAACTTGTTAAATGACATACACTAGGAGATGACAGAGCTGGAATGTGAGCATTATATCATGCCTTCTATCCCCAAACACCAGTCAGTACAGACCTATGTACTAACATAGATGATAACAACGTATATAAAAATAAAATTAATTTCGCATTTTAATATGCAGATAACACTTCTAAGGTAAAGATTAATAGAGTTTTATTTTCTTAATGTGAACAAATCATACATTTCTGGATGAATAATCTAATTTATGGGAACTCTGACATCAGTAGCACATTGAATTACAACACATTTATGAAAGATGAGATAGTACACTTTGAGACCTATTTTTCATGTTAAAAGCAAACAAAGTTACATGTTAGAATAAAATTGCTCACTAATTATAAGTCAAAAAGTACCTGTAACTTTCTTGATGTCATTCTATAATTTTTATTGTGTTATAATGACAAGTAAAGTAAGAGAGATGTTTTATTGGAATTCTCTGTTTTTATTTGAATTTTCATTGTAGAGACAATTTTGGGTTTGTTCTGCATCTTATATGTATAAATGATGTCATGGCCATGAAAATACACCAGTTGTAGGAATGGTTAATGAAAAAAAAAAAAAAATCCCTCCACTACCTCTGGGCAGTGACAAAAAACTTTGAACCTAGACCAAGAAGACAAAGAATTGGACCTGGAAATGAAGAGGGCATAGCCAAACAGTATAGGGCATAACAAATAGAATAAAGTGGAATGAGCAAAGTAGGTAGCTACATTATCTACTTCAGACTGTTCTCCCTGAGAGTTACTTTCCTTATATCTAAAATGATAAATTTAGATAACACGACTGCATGGCATCATAAAAATTCGCTAAGAGGGGCACCTGGGTGGCTCAGTGGGTTAAGCCTTTGCCTTTGGCACAGGTCATGATCTCAGAGTCCTGGGATGGAGCCCCGCATTGGGCTCTCTGCTCAGCAGGGAGTCTGCTTCCCCCTCTCTGCCTACTTGTGATCTCTCTCTCCATCAAATAAATAAATAAATAATCTTAAAAAAAAAAAAAGTTGCTAAGAGAGTGAATCCTAAAAGTTCTCATCACTAGGGAAAAAAACTTTCTATAACTACGTCAGGAGATGGATATTAACTAAATTTATCGTGGTAATCACTTCACAATATATGTATGCCAACTTGTTATGTGGTACAATTTAGATGTGTACAGTGTTGTATATCAACTATACCTCAATAAAACTGAAAAATAAAATAAAATGGTAAGCTTGTATCTGATGTATATTCGTATTGTAAGACTGTGATCCTAAGAATAATGGCAGTGGTTGTTTGCCAAACTATGAGCCCCGCAATCAGGAAGCCATGGAAAAATGAAGAAGGTGAAGAGAGATTTCTGCATTCTGAACTCTGACCTTTCAATGTCCGTCTCTCTTTCTTTCTTTCTCTCTTTTTCTTTCCTTCCTTCGTTCCTTCCATCCTTCCTCCCTTCCTTCTTTTTTAATAGATGATGACATGTCCTTACAGTGTTTTATGGAAGGCACATGTTGGAAAATGAGTTCTAGATTTGTCTCTACACTGACTAGTATCTTCTAATAATAATCTCTTTTTCCTATAAACATGTATGCTATTTAAATATGTTCATTTTTGGTTGAGAACGTTTTTGTCAAAACATGTTTTGAATATATATTCAGTTTCAACAATTCCTGCTTTAACAAGCATTTGGTTTAATATAAATGTGATGTGAATACATTTGGGAATACTTCTACACATTACTACTAAAAAGAAAATTTGTTTAGTATTTAGTGTTTTAAAGTAACAATTATTATTTCAATATATTCAAAGAAATTTTTAAAGGAGTACTTAGACTCCTGTCTCTCTCTCTCTCCTTTTCTTTTTTTTTTTTTTTTTTTTTTTTGGCAAAATAGCCTTTCAGGTTTGATGCAATCACTTAAAATTTTACATGATGCTTTGGTTCCAAGATTTATATTCTAAGTTTGTTGATATAAAAGATTTTGATGGGGCACCTGGGTGACTCATTTGGTTAAGTGACTGACTCTTGATTTCAGCTCATGTCATGACTGCAGGGTCACGGAGCAAGCCCTATGTGGGACTCCGTGCTGGGCACAGAGTCTGCTTGAGAGTCCCTCTCTACCCCTCCCCTCTACCAGTCCTCCTTCTTTCTCTAAAAACAAACAAACAAACACACAAACACACACAAACAGACTTGTTATACGTAATATTCTAGTGATCCTAGAGGAATAAAGTTTAGTTTAAGATTGTATTTAAAGCTTTCAACCTTGAAGTTGGTAATTCTACGTATTCATAGCAAGGTTTGTATTTTCTAGAAAAATACATTTTGACATAGATTTCTTGAGTAACGTTTTAATCTAATATTTATTTGAATTATCTACCGAACAGAAATGAAAATATTTTTTTAAAAGGAAATAATTATGGCTGAACATGGCCAAAAGTGGCAATACAACTGCCTTTAACAACTTTGTTACCAGTATCAAAGAGCCCAACCATCTACAACATTGCACTCTCTCAGAACTTTTTAATTTTGTGAGATCAGCAACTTTTCAAAACTCTTTGAAAGTATTTTAAATTAACCATTAAATGCTAAGCATGCTTGTGTTTATTTGAATGGACACAATAAAGTAATAGGTATCTTACATAATATGAAGAACTATCTTATTTTTTTTAAGATTTTATTTATTTATTTGACAGACAGAGATCACAAGTAGGCAGAGAGGCAGGCAGAGAGAGAGGAGGAAGCAGACTCCCTGCTGAGCAGAGAGCCCAATGTGGGGCTCGATCACAGGACCCTGGGATCATGACCCGAGCCGAAGGCAGAGGCTTTAACCCACTGAGCCATGCAGGTGCCCCAAGAACTATCTTTTTCTTATTGAAAATTATATTTATTGTGACGGAGTGGAGGACCAGTGCAGGAGATGGGGTAAGGAATGTGTATGGGGGGATGAAGTTAGAAATTTACTTATTTTAGAAATTTACCACACTGAGAGTCTTAAAACAAGCATCTTCTGTTGGAGTTTGATTTCCCAAATATTCACAGCAGGTTTGCACTTATGCCCCACACATAAGCCCTTAGCATTCTTTCCCCTGCTGGGGCATCCATTGGTCTGAGAGTGTCTGAGTGTATGTTGGTTTATATTGAATGTGCAGGAAGTTGGAAGTTCAAGAATTTTTTTAAAGTATATCATTAAGAACTAATTAGCTTCTCTTGAGTTCTACTTTTATGATCTTATTATGACACACTTGACTGAAACTGAACTTGTCTGTATAGGTTGGTTTTATTATCCCCACTTACAGCTGAGGAAAATAAAGCACAGAAAGGTTAAAGGAGCCCAAGGTATTAAGGGAAGTTAGTGGAGCCAACAAAGGCAAATGCAACATTGTAGCCTTTGTAATTTCTGCTTAATAGTCTAGGCCAGAAGTATTTTAAGACACATAAACTGAGAAATGAACAACAAATGAGTTACTAAATACAAAGGATGAATGCAGTAAGTCTTTCACAATGTGTAATCTGGTATATTCTAGTCCTATCCAAGTGCAAGAGCAATGTTCAAAGCCCCAGCCCAAAGACCATTTTCATTTGGATTTATAACTGTGTTATAAAGACAACTCATTATCACAAAAAGGGTTTCCTTTTAGAGTTTTCAACAACAACAACAAAAAGGGTTTCCTTTCTCAGCCTCTTTCTCCTTCTTTAATAAGACAGAATTTAAATAGTTCTAGACTTTGAAGTGTGTTTCCAGTTCAAAAGTATCTTTAGAATTTCCCAGCAATGGTTTCAAACATGGAGATATAATGAGGCATCAGTATGTATCTCCTAAAAGCCTTCCTCTACGTTTCCACTTTACCCAACCCACAGGGTTTTGAAGTCTTTTGGTTTTATATATTTCATTACAAGTTTCTCTGGTGTTTAAAGTCATTTCTCCTAACTGATATGTGACCTTTAAGATAAATTTGGTATTTGTTGCTCTACACGGTCCTGATCTTACATGTCCAATTATCTTACTCCCTTTTATTCTTTCCTTATTTGAGACCAAAAGCCAATGGTACCTGGTTTTCATCTAAAAACAAGCAATGTCATAGATGTAAATACTGTTATTAACCCATCCATTTATTTCTTACTTTACTGCTAAAAGTTTCCAATTCTTTGTTTTCTTTATCAAAGGGGTTATTTTCTAGTTCTTTTCTCATTCTTATACTCTTGGATTTTCTCCAAATTTTGTATATCTTACTGAAGTAAAATGTTGTATATATTGCTTATTGAATGGGTCTAGTCTTGTGTAATGTACCAGGTGTGGTGTTTAAATAAGATTGCATTGTAGGATATAACCAGTCTAGCATGATGTCATTAAAATCTGGTTTTATCATCTATGCTGTTATACTATTGTGTAGTTAATATTCCACTGATAGAGAAAGATAATAAAAATAGAAAAAACAACAGTCTATTCAAAACCAAAAAACAAGGTTAATCTGTGAAAATATTCTTAAAGAATGGAAAATATATGTGAGGGGGTCAAATGCCTAATGCTTAGATACTGAGCAGACAGACAATAAGTCAAAAATTGTCATTCAAGGGGCGCCTGGGTGGCTCAGCGGGTTAAAGCCTCTGCCTTCGGCTCAGGTCATGATCCCAGAGTCCTGGGATCAAGCCCCACATCGGACTCTCTGCTCAGCAGGGAGCCTGCTTCCTCCTCTCTCTCTGCCTGCCTCTCTGCCTACTTGTGATTTCTGTCTGTCAAATAAATAAATAAAAAATCTTAAAAAAAAAAAAATTGTCATTCAAGTTCATTAGATATTGATTCTATAAAAGTACCACCAATTTACTTCTTTCTTCATAGGTTAGGTAAAATACATATATTGGATTTATCATTTTGGGCTGTGTTTTAGCAGAGATAGCTAACTGTCCCCAAATACCCAGTTTCACATTTTTCCATTAGCAATAAACCTTGTATTTTGTTGGGCACCTGGACACTCAGAATAAAGACTATATTTGGGGGGGGGGGGAGCAGCATCAGCAGCAAGAAATAGTCATATGACTATGTTCCAGTCTACGGAATGCAATTACTGTATACAGGTCGTCCCTATCTCACCTTTTTTTTTTTTTTTTTTTTTTTTTAATTTAACAGAGAGAGAGAGATCCCAAGTAGGCAGAAAGGCAGGCAGAGAGAGCAGGGAAGCAGGCTCCCTGCTGAGCAGAGAGCCGGGTGTGGGCTGGACCCTGAGACCATGACCCTAGCTAAGACAGAGGCTTAACCCTCTGAGCCACCCAGCTGCCTCCTATCTCACTTTTAGATGACATAATGCAGTGATGGAGAATGGGGCAGCCATCTTTGACAAGGAGATGAAGCCATGCATTGAGGATGACCGAGTGAAAAATAGAAAGAGCCTGGGTCCACAATACCATGAGACAATCTCAGTCTTACATTACTTACTTGTACACTATTACATGACAAAGGGATAAGTTTTTATTTTGTTTACACCACTGTGGGATCTTCATTAGAGCAGCTGACTATCATTCCCAACTAATACACTATGTAATAAAACTGTCTTTGTATTCACATTTTAAAACTTTTATTGTTTCATGTTATTTTTGTTTTGAAAAAAGTGTTACAACAGAACTAGAATTGGTCAAGGGAACATTAGTATTTATTTATTGCTTTCAAAATTTTGTAATACACTTAAATGCTTCGTACTTCACTTGAAATCTAGAACAATTTGAACAAAAGCCTGCAGGATAACTAGGTTTATTTTGTGAATTTCCATGTTGAATTTGAGTCTCCATGTGAATTTGGCAGACAATGTCTAAGACGAAATACACTATGTTAAGATGTTGAAAACAGATTTATTTAAAACTCATAATACAGGTGAAAATGGAAAACAATTTCCAACAGCTTAAAAAATAATAGTTTGAAGTCTGGGGCCAGCCTTTTCATGAATAAGGAATAAACAGTCATAACTGCTTTTCTGCAGAGGCAAAGGAGTGTATTAAATTTGCTATTCAAATGTACATTTTGTTGACTTTATAATAATAAATGTGCTAAATTCCATTGTTCCCTCATAAGATTAAAAACTAGTAAATATTATTTATTCCAAGAAAATTGAAGGCTCGGAAAACACCTGTGGTTATAAGTGTTTGTTTTATTGCAATTTTTCTTTGGATATATGAGAAATTATTTATTAAATTGTACTAATGGAGTTCTCCTGCATGTTAACTTTGGTTGAAGAATGTACCATTCTTCTTGGGGAAGAGGAGTAGAAGTAGCCACTAATCACATACTTCTTTGAGTTTATTGGTTGAAGGTTTCATTAAAATTAGACAAATTTTACTTAAAAAATTCTTTGAAATATATCACAATAAAGTGCATGGATATGATTTCCTTATTATTTGACGTTTCCCTAGTCATTAATTTTATTAATTTTAATACCTTGGAGAGCAGCACTAGATAAAGAAAAAAAACTTTCAAACACATGGACGGCCCTGGGACACTGGGAGGGCATAGTCTGTTAGGCCTCAGGCTCTTGGTTTCAGCTCAGGTCTTGATTTCAGAGTCATGAGATCTCAGAGTCATGAAATCAAGCCCAGTGTCAGGCTTTGTGCTCAGCAGGGAACCTGCTTGGGTTTCTCTATCCCTCTGCCCTTCATCTCCCCTATCTCTAATTAATTAATTGATTAATTAATTTTTAAAGGGTGAAAAAAAGCCTCTTGAACTGCTGGAAAATATCCAACCCCTAAAGCAATTTGTTTATTTTTTTATGGCCAATGCAATTACATTGTATGAAATAACTATGCAGGCTACTGACTTATTTTTGAAATATATTGTTAGTTTTGAATCTATTACACATAGTTTACATTGAAATGTGGTTAGTTAGAATACACAGATTTTCATTTCCTAGACTTAGAAAGCATCACAAAATGTTTAGAGTTTGAGTGTTTATTAAAATAATAATTTATATATGAAGAATTAATTTAATAATATTTTTGAATTCTTTTAATTCCTTGCATTAAATGTACTTCAAGGCCCTCTCTGTTAATTAATGTGGAATAGGAGCTAATTCTTTTTCAATAGTTTTTATGCCAAAAGACAATCAACAGTACGTAGACATTAATAGAGGCCATTTTGGGGTCAAACAAATAATAAGCAGGCTACCCAGCAGAATGAGGTCATGAAGAACAGATTCTAACCAATAAGTCTGCTGGCATAGACAGTTGAATGCATTCTCACTGTAATCTACAGAGCTCAGCAGTGATTATTCCTCACCTGCCATTATAGTCATGTCTGAATCTCTCTTCCTTCCCTCCCTCTCTCTCTTCTCTCTCTCTCTCTCACTCATTACTTAATGAGTTCTACCTGTATGCCAGACTCTATGTTGAAAGCTATGAATATAAAGTAAATAAGGAGGCCTACTTTTAAAGATTTAAATTTTAATGATGGGAAAAGGTTGATAGATTACAATATGCTGTTAAAAAAATGTTTGTGCCATTTCCTTACTCTCTCATCTTGCTTACTTGTCTACTAGGACTCTGGCATCACTAGAAAACTCTTGTAGCAATATTTAGCTCTGAAGTCATTCTCCATGATGGGTAATAATTATATACATATTATCTGAGTGTTTATCATAAGACAGGCACTGTTCTAGGCTCTCGACAAGCGCTAATACATTAAATTTGTAACAGTACAATTATTCCTCTCCATTGTTCAGATGTGGTGCTTGAGGCACACAGAGGTGAGGTGAGTTGTCCAGTGTCAAGCAGGTAATAGGTAGAAGACCCAGGATTTAAATTTAGACAGGTTGGTCCACAACTTCTTCTACTAATTATTATCCTCCACTCCTCTACCATGACCTTTCACTTAAGCCATGAATAGAAATACTGCTTATCATTTTCTTATGATGTTGACCCTGTGTGCTGACGCACATAGCTCTAAATCAAATGTAATGGCAAAAATCAAAGCTTTGGATGTTGGTGAAGTAGCTAAGCAGTATTTTCATGCTTTCCTATATATTATTTTTTGTTACAAATGAGGAGCAAAACCTAAAGACCCTAAATAGCTCGTCAAATATTTGACACATATATTGTCACATTCTTATACAATGTAATTGAGAATTTTCCTCTTCCTCATCTATCGTCAATGACCAATATGCTCCCAGCTCAACAAGAGCACAGTAAGCCAAGTAGAAAGGAATGTGGAACCTGTGGAATTCATTCTGAACTACCGCTCATAGAGACCTGCTTTTCTCTCACTGATGGATGTATTGTGAATACATACTTCACGTCCCTGGACTGCTGGCTGCCTGGGATCTGACTTGGTCACCGGATTCATAGCCACTGATTCATTTCACCATTCTCTGTTCTTTCCTCCTTCCTTGCTTATTGTCTTTTCTAATTGCTAATGAGCGTCTGGTAAATGAGAACTTGATCAATGGAATCTTCGTAGGTACATGCAGGTATGTTGCAGCTTCATTTCCATTCTTTTTAAAATGGTGGATTAGAGAGTCTGACAATTCTAACTATAAAAGATGTACAAACATGGAACATACGATGCACTCATCTTTCAATGCATATTTGAGCTTTCGAAAAGGAAAGGAGTACAACATCAAGATTGAACACTGATATAGACTATGGACTCTGGGTGATAATGATGTGTTAATGTTAGTTAGTCAGTTTTAATAAATGTAACACCCTGGTGGAACATATTGATGATGGGGGAGGGTGCACACCTGTGGGGGTAGGGGGCATATGGAAAATAGCTGGACCTTCTGTTCAGTTTGGCTATATACCTAAAACTGCTCTAAAAAACCTATTAAAAAAGATACAAAGGAAATCTTAGGGGAGCATATACAACAAAGGAACTAAAAACCACAATGGAGAGTTTGTGCTAATTATATTGCTCTACTGAGGAAATTTGTCAGTAGAAGTAATGAAGATGCTTAAATTTTAGTAGCTACATATGGATAAGAAGAAAGACCTTGAGACTGCTAAAATGAAAAACTAGAATGGAGATACACCCAACACACAAAATCTGAACATTCTGTCTATATTATTCTAACTGAAAAAAGGATATTACAAAGTAGATCTCAGCCTGGGCTCTGGGCAAGAGAAAAGAGTCTCCTAAGAATTATGATCCAGGGGCATACCTTCAGATGGGTCTGAATTTCAAATATATACTACCTTAAAGACTAAAGAAACCCCAAACAAAAAGTAACTCAATTTAAAGTAGTACTTATTTTTAGGTCTACTTTAAGCCCATTAAAGTAATTGTGGGGTACCTGACAACAACAAATGCCTATTTCTTTCAGAATAAATGTAGTAATACATGTTTCAAGGATTCTCACATGAAGCCCTATCAAGAATGAGCTCACAATCCAAAATTATAAAATGCAAAGGGAAAGGAATCCCCATGACCAAAGTTAGTAGCATTGGACACCAAAGAATTTATGATGACACAATTAAGTTCTAGGTCCAGAGAATACATATTAATCTTAGGAACCTCAACAAAAATGGTGATATGAAGGAAGAAAGGAAAAGAAAAGAGAGGAGAAGAGAAGGGAAGTGAAGAGAAGAGAAGAGAAGAGAAGAGAAGAGAAGAGAAGAGAAGAGAAGAGAAGAGAAGAGAAGAGAAAGAAGAGAAGAGAGAGGAAGGAAGGAAGGAAGAAAATATGTTTTAAAATTTATCAACACATTCTCTCTCATTACTCAACTGCAAAAGAAAAAATCAAAATGGAAACATGAAAACACCTAGAACTGATTAATACCAAAATATTATCTCTGAAAATATAATGGTTATTATGAGTCATACAATGGAAATATTATACAGAATTATATATTTTATATATGTAATCATTACATTACATATTATTTTAGAAAAGAAGTGCTAAAAACTAATTAGCAAATTCTCCAAAGTAATGAGCTGATAAATAAACAAGATGAAACAAAAACAAACAAACAAACAAACAAAAAACAATCCAAAGAAAGTAGAAGAAAGAAAATCATGGAGATTAGAGCAGAGGTAAATTGGAAAGAATCAATAAAGCTAAAAGTTAGTTCTTTTCAAGATTAAGGAAATTAATGAACTCACGAAAAAAAGGAGAGATGGCACAAGCATCTAGTATTAAAAACTAAAAGGGTGGAAGTGGGACATCTGGATATCTCAGGACACCTGATCAGTCTTAGGATCAGGTCATGATCCTCGGGTTCTGGAATCGAGTCCCACAATGGGCTCCTTGCTCGGGGGAGCCTGTTTCTCCCTCTGCCTCCTTGTGCTCTCTCTCTGACAAATAAATAAATAATATATATATATATATATATATATATATATATATATTTTTTTACAAAGGTGAAACTACAGAGAAACTAGACATTATATGGGGTGCCTGGGTGGCTCAGTGGGTTAAAGCCTCTGCCTTCAGCTCGGGTCATGATCCCAGGGTCCTGGGATCAAGCCCCGCATCGGGCTTTCTGCTCAGCAGGGAGCCTGCTTCCCCTCCTCTCTCTTTGCCTGCCTCTCCGCCTGCTTGTGATCTCTGTCTGTCAAATAAATAAAATAAATCTTAAAAAAAAAAAATACAGGGACACCTGGGTGGAGCAGTTGGTTAAGCTTCCAAATCTTGGTTTCAGCTCAGGTTGTGATCTCAGGGTCCTGTGATTGAGGCCCATGTTGAGTCCCAAGCTCAGGTTGGAGTCTATTTAAGACTGTCTCTGTCCTTCCCCCTCTTTCTCTCTCTCTCACAAATAAAATAAATAAATATTTAAAAAAATACAAAGATAATATAAGGTTGAACTTGGATAAGGGTAATTTGAAATTTTACTTCAAAGAACAGAACTCCTAAAAACATAACTTACTAAAAATGTATCAAAAAGAAATGAACACGTGAAAAGGACTTATAATAACTTAAAAATAACTTATTATATAAAAGAAATATTTATTTGTCAGAGAGAGAGCACAAGGAGGCAGAGGTAGAAGCAGTCTCCCCGCTGAGCAAGGACCCGGATGCAGGACTCAATCTCAGGACTTATAAGCAGATATTAAATTAGTTGTAAAATACACACAGACATATTAATACAACCTCATAGACAAGACGGTTTTAGTGTTAGGTTCTACCACATTTTCAAGGCAAAGTAAATTACTAATACAAACTGTCTTAGAAAATAATTAACATTGAATAACTTATTATATAAAGATTAATAACTTTAATATCAAAACTACATAAAGCCAGCATAAGAATCACTAGTGGTCAATGTCTTTATTAATGAACATAGGTTCAAATATTTTAAAATCTTAGCAATCTGAATTCATCAACTAACATGTAAATATATAAATTTATATAGAGTATTTTCTTTTTAGCACAAGAATTCAATGAGATACTTAGACAATATATTACTGTAATTTACTACATTAACAGATAAAAGGAGGAAAAATAATTCGTCTTCTCAAAGATGCAAAAGAATTCCTCAATAAAAGTCAAATCCCATTGGTGAAATTCATGAATTAGGAACAGAAGGATAAATGGGAATATCCTTAACTTGAAAAATGTGTCTACCAAACCTCATTCTTGATGCTGAAAGGCAACAAGGATTCTCTTTAAAGCAGGAGCAAGACAAGATGTTCACTATCGTTCAACATAGTATTAATGGCTATAGCTGAGCCGTAAGACAATTACTTAGTATCAGTGGTAATTAATATAATTAGAAGGAAGTATTATAATTATTTGAAGATAATTCAGTTGTTTACACAGAAAACAAAAGAATCTTCAAGTAAATTATAATAGAATAGCAATTTTTTAAACATATGCATATAAACTTTAACTCATACTTTCTGTTGTCATTCACTGTTAAACTTCTAGAAAGAACTGTTTACATGCAATACCTGTATTCCCTATATCTTTATTCATTACTATATTTTAGCATCACTTATGTTCCATTTCTTCTTGTCAAATTATGTGTTATTATTTTTATGGAAGTATAATTAACACAGTGTTACATTAGTTTCAGTGTACAACATAGTGACTCAACAAGTCTGTACTTTACACACACAATTGTATTCTGTCACCATAGAATACTAACACAAATCTGTACCTTTTTATCCCCATGATTTTCATTCCATGGCTGAAGGCCTATACTTTCCACTCCTTTTCACCAAATTTTTCCTATTCCCTCATCTTTCTCTCCTCTGGCAACCATCAGTTTATTCTCTGTATTATTAATATTAATTTTACATGATTCTTGGTAGCATTTGACATTAGTGACTATTTCTTCTTTGAAACACTTTCCTGTTTTGCCATGGGATGCCACTTTCTTGTGCTTTGTCCTCCTAAATTACCAACCACACTTCCCTCTTCTGACCTCTAAATGCAAAAGCTACTCCTTCTCTCCTTTTTGTGTTCTCACACTAAGGGATACCAAACCCAAGTGTTGAAATATTGTATCTATATGTAAGGATGTCAGTTTTACCTAAATTAATGTTAGAACCAATTGAATTTCAATTAAAACTCAAACTGTTTTTTTTGGGGGGGGGTAAGGAGTCAAAATTGCAAGCTCTACCTATAGAAGAGTATAAAGCCACAGTCATCCAGAATAAGAAGGTAAAAGATCACGCCTTCCAGATATCAGGACTTACTATAAATGCGTAATGATTAAGATGGTGGGGTGAGTCTGTATATAGAACGCAATAGAAAGCCAAGAAACAAAGCCACACATCAATGCAAGAGATCACTTATGACAAGCTTTCATTGCAAATCAGTGGGGAAAGGGTGGGCTGTTCAGCAAATAATTCTTAACTGCACGTTCTTGAGAAAGTATTAAGTCATTACATATACAACACAACTATCCACCAGTTGGGGAATGGATACATCAGTGAACTGTGGTTATATGATAGCATAACATACAGTGATAAAAATAATAGATTAGTACTAAATATATGAACATGGTCAAATCTCGAAGCAAATAAACACACAACAGTAGGTCATGTGTGGCATGATAAAACCGTAAGAAGTTTAATTTGTAAAACAACTCTGTGTTGGGAAATTTAAAGAAGCCTATGTATGTGGTGCAAATATAAAGTATGGGAATGACTGGCATTCACAAAAAAAGGAAAATTATACTCTCTGGGAGTCAAACAGGAAGGAGGGCAAAGGAAATTTTATCCCGTTATATATTTAATATTAACTTTCATACATGGAGTATTAAGAACACACATTTTATATTATTCTTTAATGATAATTGTGACTCTGAAATATTTTAAGATCTTCAGAGTAGTTTTTAAAAGAGAAAGAAGAGGGGACGCCTGGGTGGCTCAGTTGGTTAAGCCGCTGCCTTTGGCTCAGGTCATGATCCCAGGGTCCTGGGATCAAGTCCTGCATCGGGTTCCTTGCTCGACAGGGAGCCTGCTTCTCTCACTGCCTCTGTCTGCCTCTCTACCTGCTTGTGTGTACTCTCGCTCTCTCTGGCAAATAAATAAAATCTTAAAAAAAAAAAAAAAAGAGAGAGAGAGAGAGAAAGAAGAAAAGTAACAAGCACCCATAATACATAAGTATACAAAAATACATTTGTGTAAATCATCGATTTTTTTTTTTTTAATCAGTGGACTGAGGAAATCACAGAAGAGAAGTGAACTCTGAAATCAGGAAACCTAGTTTTCAAGTTTAGTTCTTCTAAGTAGTTTTGTAATTAGTAGAAATTCTTCCTTCTCTGGTAAGTTTATTAATTTTTTTGAAAGTTGATGTGTTGTGGGAGTTGGGAACCAGGGGTGGGCATTTTCTATTCTCTATTATCCTGAAGCATTCTTCCAGCCTAATAATTTATGTTTCTTAGTATTTTTTTTTTCACTAACTGTGTTCCTAACTCTTTGCTTGGTGCTATAATGCATACAGTAAAAGCCCATCAATGGGATTCTGTCAGGAGCTAAAGAAAAACTTTCAATATTATTCACAAGCTATGTATTCTCATCTCACTCTTACAGGTAGAAAGTTCTGAATATACTGTTTACTTGGAAAATTGAAGTGAGACAATAAAATTCCAAAAATCTGAAAACTTTCCTGAAGTTTATAAAAAATACAGTTGCAATGTTTTTTTTTTCTTTTCTCTGATCAGAAGATACTTTAAAAATTATTTCTTCTCACCTTCGTAATGTCATCATACTCTTTATATTTTTTCCGCTTACTCTTTTGTCCCTCAGAAACAATCAGGGATTGAACTTATCAAACTGTATAAACACATGAACCAACATCCTTGAGGCTGAGTGAGCTACAGACAGAGAATTGCCCTCTCGACAGCAAACCCATTTCCACCTGTTGGGTAGCATGTGCCTGCCTGCGGCGTGTTATTGAACTAAAGGATTGAGGTGGGAAATTTCCAGATTCTAAGTGGATGTTGAATCCTATTTCAGTGTGGGAGTATTTTCCACCCGTTGATAACTTAGGCAGATGGCTTTCCCGGAGCTGTTGAGTACTCAGTCTAAATACTTTTTTTTTTTTTTTTTTCCTAACAAGCTACTGAAACTAGCAAAAATTCTAAGAAAGAAAAATAAACCCCACAAATCAACACAGTCACACCCCAGAGTCACTCTAATTAAGAAACAGTTCTTGTGACTTAGACTAACATGGAATCACTAGATCATATAACTGCAGGTAAAGGCAATGAAATGTGAGACAGACTCTTAGAATGAGCTACACATTTCCCCTCAAGAACAGAGTGTGTTCTATGCCACAGGTGTTTCCGTAATTGCAGTGCATTAGGAATATATCATGTTTAACAGACCTTGTACGCACATTTCCACCTGTGCGATGTGGTGGTCTCATTTCGATACTTCGGGCTGAGTATCAGATATACATGAGTCCACGTTGTTTAATAAGCCTCAGCCCACTCAGCAAGGGCCGTAGCTCTGGTCTCCTCCGTATTCTGCTATTGATTAGCTGCATGATGGAGTAAATCACTTGGCCTTAGCATGTCTACGTTTCCTCATGTAAAATAGCTCAGTACTCCAGAAGAGTTTCGCAGACCCCTTATGAGAAGTATAACATTGATTCTCCCTCAACCAAATGAAAACAAAAATGGAAATGGAAATGGAAATTTTGGATTCCAGAAAAATGTGTCTGGGTGGCTGAGGTTTGAATCAATGTTTTCAAAAGGGGAGTGAATTATAAAAATACAAAGGAGTTTGATTATGGTGCTGTTCTATCAATTGAATTCCTGTAGAAACCGTTGACTTGAGTTATTCAACTAGAAATCAAATGCTAATGAGAAACTCAGGACATGGCCTTAGATGTCACAGTGTCTTAATGCAGTGCATCCCCTCCTTACCAAATATAATCTCCAGTTTTGTTAAATGACTTAAAATCAACTCTTGTAAAATAAAAGAGGTAAGATCATGTGATTAAAAATACCAGCTCAAGGGGCGCCTGGGTGGCTCAGTGGGTTAAAGCCTCTGCCTTCGGCTCGGGTCATGGTCTCAGGGTCCTGGGATAGAGCCCCGCATCGGGCTCTCTGCTCAGCAGGGAATCTGCTTCCTCCTCTCTCTCTCTCTCTCTGCCTACTTGTGATCTCTGTCTGTCAAATAGATAAATAAAATCTTAAAAAAAAAAAAAAAAACCCAGCTCAAAATCACATGTACATTAGAAAAGAAGTATTCTTTTGTAAAGAAAAAAAAAGGTTGTATTTAACTTTGCATTTGTTGGCAACTAGGGCAGGAGGGTACTAAAAACGGTTATGTGATCCTCACTGTCAGAGGAAAATAGTGTTTTTACAAGTTAAGCAATTTCATGACCATGGTGTTTGAGGTTTGTCATTTCACTGTATTCCTACACGAGGAACATTAAAAATAGTTTTCTGTGTGAACTTTCCTTGATTTATAATGTAATTTAAATCCATATTCTGCAGTAAATTGAAAAACTGGCCCCAATTTCCCACCCTTCTCTCAACCCTTGCCTTTTGCCATGTCAGCTTGAAGAGCTCATCTCTTCTGTCTCTGGCCTCAGCCATGGGATTGCTTCAGCCACGAGACTTGGCAAATACAATAGACATCAAGGATTGAAAAGTGTTTGTACGATTGAGCACGGTCTCTCTTGAGCTTCTTCCATTGCCCTGCAAACATACCCTGGCTAGAGGAAAGACACAAAGAGCAAGCCAAGTTGCCCCAGCCTGCTAGCCAGGATCTCTAAGATGAGCTACTCGTGATCCAAATCCGAAAAGGCACAGCCCGCATGGATAGAGCTGTCTAGACAACTACATGGACTGCTCAAGCTTACTGCTGGGTGCCACTGGGTTTTTTTAGTTTTGTTTTGTTCTAGAAAGGGTACGGAGGGGCAGAGGGAGACGGAGAGAGGGAATCAGGCAGGCTCCCCAGGTAGCATGGAGCCCAAAGCAGGGCTGGATCTTGGGATCCTGAAATCATGACCTGAGCTGAGATCAAGAGTCTCTTGTGGAACTGATTGAGCCACCCAGGCGTCTCTCCTCTGAAAGATTTTGTGGCAAACAATTTTGCAGCAAGAGCTAACTCATGAGTATGTACATATCTGAGGTACTCTCTTCTCATAATCATGAGCACAGAACTTCATTTTAAAATTTACAAAAAGCAGCTTAAACACATTTGTACTTTAATTCCAATATTGCCTTTTATCAAAATGAGCCACCATCAGGAGATCTTGCCCTCTGACATACTTTTCCAGTTTATGATGGTGTTTGTGTGGTTTTTTTGTTTGTTTGTTTGTTTGTTTTTTATCCAGACCAGGACAGCCAGAGGTCACTGGACCATAACCTAGGAGACACTGACCACATCGGGCAACAATTTGATTTCTCTACATCTTTAAAGTATTACTTTCCAGTGTGTTGACTGACGGTGCTTTTTCATTCCTGGGGATGGGTCTAAGGTTGGCTCTCAGGTAAGTCAAATTCATATAGGAATCTGTGAAAGGAAACTGGTATTCATCTGCACTTTCATACGCTACATTCTTTTCCACATGGAGATATGGAGGGATCCTGGCCAAAGTCAGAGACCTGGATAATGTGTCTGCTACTAAATCTGCATCATTCAGGCCACTCTTCTGTTTAAAAGATATGGTGAAGCAGAGTGAATGGTCACCATTTGGAGATAAGATAAGGGGTATTCTGTTTTGAGAGGTATGTTGACATAAATTAATGCTTCCCTGCAATGGTGCACATGGAATAGTATTATATTTGTTCAGTGTATACAGTTAACAGAGGAATCTGTTGACGTGTAGAAAACAAGTGCCTATAGGACCTGGAAACCAACAAGACCCACCTTATGGTCCTTGGATAATAAGAGACTCATGCACTGGTTCTAATCTTAGCTGTTTACCTAATTTTAGTTGAGAATATCCAGAGTAGATGACTTCAATGACACTCTTGACTTTCTGGTTCTGTAATATGAGACATTCTTGTGTTAAATGGGAAGGTAGAATGGAGAGAAGAGCTCATGGTATTGGAAGTTTTGGGACTTCCCCATTTGGAAGACCAAAATATTCTTTGATAAATGGTTTAACCTTTTGAATTTCAGATTTTCATCTGAAGAATGGGAGAGCTACAAAAAAAAAATTTCCTTTAAATGTCTTCTTTATGTTAAATGGTATGCTATCCATGTGCACATTAATGCCTGAATATTGCTGACAAGATTTATATGTTTTGGGAATGGGAAAAGGAAGAAGACCAAACACTGTACCGATCTAATAAATGACTATATCATAAGCATCTTAACTTACTAGACATACTGTTTCTAGGTCACTGATGATGAGCCTTTGATTAGATGCTTGGTTTCTGAAGCTTGCTAAAAGTCAAAATAAACTAAATTTTGAGGAACAAAACAAATCATCATCTGCTACATGCTATTTTTCTAAGACCAAAATGCACTTACATCATCATCACTTGAATTCAGAAATGTAAATATGTATTCAAAATATTTAAAGTCACTCTGTCAGATCATATTAGGGTTAAAAACATGCAAAAATGTAAATATGGTGGATCTCCATAGCCTTCATATTTATAAGTATATATTAAGTAATGTGATACCTTTTAAAAGCAGTCACTAAAGAAGTTAGGGAAAATACAAGGTACTAATTTTATTAATACATAATTCCTGGGGCACCTGGGTGGCTCAGTGGGTTAAGCCTCTGCCATCGGCTCAGGTCATGATCTCAGAGTCCTGGGATCGAGCCCCACATCAGGCTCTCAGCTCAGCAGGGAACCTGTTCCTCCCCTCCCCTCTGCCTGCCTCTCTGCCTACTTGTGATCTCTCTCTCTCTGTCAAATAAATAAATAAAATCTTTAAAAAAAATATAATTCCTACAATCACAGTAAATTTTCAGAAGGCAAAAGGATTTTGAATTTTATAGTATTAGGAATCAATTTTGATTAATACGCTATGGGTTTTACTCTATGCTTTAATAAATAATACTAAGATTCCTTATGCCCATCTAATTACAGAAATAATTGTTGAAATATGAAAAAACAAAGATTTTAGATTTTTAAATTTTTATTTACATTCCAGTTAGTTAGCATACAGTGCAATATTAGGTTCCGGTGTGCAATTTAGTGATTCAACACCTCCATATGGCACCTGGTGCTCATCACAGCTGCAGTCCTTAATTCCCATCACCTATTTCACCCATCCCCCAACTCAGCTCCACTCTGTAACCATCAGTTTGCCCTCTGAGATTTCATATTTTTTTAAATCAGTATATGATTAAAAAAAAAAAAGAATGGGCAGGAAATTAACAAAAAATTATTACTGAAAACACCCTGTGACTTAGAAATTAGGTTTAAAAACAAATAGTAAAATAAAATTAATGTCATCTTTTATATTATTACTATAGCAAAACTAGAGTTAACTTAAAAAGGTAGAGATTTAAAATTTCGTAAATCTATCGCCCCAAAGTCATGCCCAGAGTACTTACATGTAAGGTTTGCCTACATTTGTCATGTGCATATATATTTTTATGACATGAACCTTTGGTTAGGAACTTAGACTCTTTCTCTTTATATTCTCTTTAATTCTCTTCAAACATCTGCCTTGGCCTTGACATTCATATTTAGATGGCTACAGGACTGGACTGATGTGTGCTGGGTTTAGAAGAGCACCCACTTTTCTAAACTTCAAAACTTAAAACAGGTATCCAGAGCTCAGTCACTTAAGCATTCCACCCTGTTTCAGCTCAGGTCATGATCTCAGAGTCGTGGGATCAAAACCCCTCATTGCGCTCTGCCCTCTGCGGGGAGTCTGCTTGAAGATTCTCTCCCTCTGCCCCTTCCCCCAGTCATGCTCACCTGCTCTCTCTCTCTTTCTCTAAAATAAATAAATAAATCTTTAAGAATGGTCAGTTATGTTAGCTACTTGACCATACCCCTCACTTTAAAAATGATACACATATACACATGTGCATACTGTGGAAAAGACCAATGAATTTCATCACCCAAACGAGTTCAAATATTTATTTTCCTTCATGTTAAGATGTAAGCCAGCTTGTGGTCATTATTATCAAAAGACAAGAGTGGGTTTTCACTTGGCCTTTCTTTTTTCATTGTCCTGTCCTGGTCACAGTGAAAAGGGAGACAGATACTCAAAGTAAAAACACATCCTCATGCAAAACTCTCAGTATCTAAATAAGAAATTCAAAATGGTATTTATTGTAACTTTAAAATGACTCTGTCAAGTTTCCCTGGGGTAATTAAACAATTTCAGATCTAAAAACCTGGTCCTAATTTGTTTATGGACTATTACAAATCTTAATGGCATCCTATCACCTATTTCTTTAGAAAACCAATGTGTGTTTTAGTAAAACTGATATTTTGGACCCAGAGGGTGCTTGGCTCAAACTCCATCAGAGAATGCTTGTTCTATACATGTTCATATATCATTGGTGAACATGTTCTAATTTTCTTTAAAAAAAAAACAAAAACAAAACTGATCTTATTGGTGACCCAGAGACATTTTATTGTTTTTCTAGTAACATAAGGGGAAGGTGAGGGAGAAAGGCATGTAGGAAAGGGAAAGTTGCAGGCCCTCTGCACATTAAAACAATACATCCCTCTCTGGGATTTCTTTTTTCTCCTACTTTCTCATAACCTGAAAGACTTTTTAATTATCAGGGTCTTAGAAGAATATTTTTAATTTTGGTTAGTGACTGGTGCAGTGGCTTTTTGTATTTTCTTTTGCCATGATTATAAACATTCTAAAATCATAATTGTGTATGAAGAGTTTAGGGAGAGAGTCTTTAAAAAAAGAGAGAGGGGTGCCTGGCTGGCTCAGTCAGTAGAACATGAGACCCTTGATCTTGGAGTTGTAAGTTCAAGCCCCCTGTTGGGTGTAGAGATTACTTAAAAATAAAATCTTGGGGCACCTGGGTGGCTCAGTGGGTTAAAGCCTCTGCCTTCGGCTCAGGTCATGATCCTGGGGTCCTGGGATCGAGCCCCACATCGGGCTCTCTGCTCAGCGGGGAGCCTGCTTCCTCCTCTCTCTGCCTGTCTCTCTGCCTACTTGTGATCTCTCTCTCTCTGTCAAATAAATAAATAAAATCTTTAAAAAAATAAAATCTTAAAAAAATAGAAAGATGCTATTAGCATCAATAAACACTCAAAGAAATTAACAAATCTAATTCTTTTTCATGATATATTTATCAATTATTCCCCCAAAACATTAGCTTTAAAAAAATGAGTCTAAAGCTTTGCAGTAAGTTTCTCTTAAAATATTTTAATAATTCTTATTGCGAGTTGTGAGTATGTGTGTGTGGAAACAATTATCATGTTAACACATGATTCATAGCATGTATGTTTGCAAATACCTTCAATACTAATATGTTATTTCTTCCGTATGAGGTTTAACATTCCAGACTAAGTGTTTAAAAATACATAAAAGTAGTGATAGGGAAAACAGATGTTCAAGCACCTTGCTTTGCATAACAATTAATTCAAGAATAAGAAATATAACCAAATAAGGTCAATCCTGGATAGTGCTAGCTATTTTTTGGTGTATAACAGTCAACCACAGGAGAAAAATATTTGAATGTTTAGCCTGGCAGTTTTAATGCAGCAAGACAGATATTTAGTGGGAAAAACACCTGTTGCTAATGTTGCCAATTAACGTAACTTTACCGTAGATCTTTATGAGTCCACACATAACACCTTTATATTGCCTTACGTGTCATTAATACCACAACACCAAAGACAGTCAACATTAACACTGATTTACAAGTTCTTCAATAATACTTCGAGTAAGTGTTTTTCAACTTTTCTTTCCTTTTGTCTTCTATCCTTAGTTTAACTTCTCCTCCACCCCTCCCCCTCTCTCCGCCTCTCCTCTCTTCCTCTCCTCTTCTTTTTCCCTCCCTCCTTCCCTCCTTTCCTTTCTTCCTTTTTTTTTTTCTTTAAGGTGCATCAGCCAAGCCAAGCTGTACCTTTTAGATTCGAATCTTAAAGATAAAATAATGCTTTGTGTCACCACCCCTGAAAAGTAAACTGTGTTTTACCTTGCATATCAAAAGGAGATTGCATTTTGCTTTGAGATGTATATGTTTCTTGTTTAACAATAATATTAAATTAGCCACACACAAGGACAGTTGAATGAAAATGGAATTTTACAATTTAAATGGTATATTGATTAATTTACTTGCTTCTCTTATTTTTTATACTTAGAAACTTAGGACGGAAAAACAAAAAAAAAAACTCTGCTGGATAAAAATTCCAGACATTATTTTAAATTAGTTATTGAAATCCATTATCAGATAACTGGAAATATTCCTATAATTAAAAGAAAAAAAACTGGGAATACATTTAATGCAATGTTTAAAGAAAGGTTTTGGCTCTGTGGTTTTCAGGCTCCAAAGCTAGCAGTGTGTTGGCAAAGGGAAGTAGAGAAGTAATGATCTCCTGTACTCTAAATCCAATTTTTTTCTTGAATTTGGTTATTGTAGCTCAAACAATTTTGTTTTATTTTGCAAGGACCTAAACGCAATATTTTATGGAATAGAGGCCCCATGTTCAGTCCACCAACATATGCCTTCCGCCCTTCCTCCCTTCTTCCTTCCTTCTTTTTTTTTTTTTTTTTTCTTTCCATTTTAGTTATGTAACAGAACGAAGAATGTGATGCTGGTGACCAAATCTTTTGACCTGTGGGTTCTGCAGGATAAGCTTCCTTGGGATCTTCTGTGGGGAAGAAAGTCCAGTCCCATAACCACACATGCCATCTATGCCCCAGTCAGATCTGGAGCGCAAACAACAGCAGCAGAACGACACCACACCACAAAAGGCAGGAATTTCCAGCTGAGGAGGAATGCTATAGAAGGAGGGTGTTGGAGAAAATGGCTACAATAAAAGGTAAAAATTAGAAGAGTCTCATGATTGCTTCAATTCCAAGTCCTGGCTTCATAGTTACTCACACGCTGGCATGGATCCAAGTGTTTAAATACATACAAATAAATTATCTGCTGGAGTTAATAGAAGGTTCACTTAAAGCAATTTATAGGCACGAGTAAAACGTAAAGACTGGTTTAGAAACTTGGCTAGACTATCCATGACAGCAAAAAACATGGCTTCATGGGGCGCTTGGGTGGCTCAGTGGGTTAAAGCCTCTGCCTTTGGCTCGGGTCATGACCTCAAGGTCCTGGGATCAAGTCCCGTGTCGGACTCTGTGCTCAGCAGGGAACCTGCTTCCTCCTCTCTGTCTGCCTCTCTGCCTACTCGTGATCACTCTCTCTGTTGAATAAATAAATAAAATCTTAAAAAAAAAAATGGCTTCATGATGTTCTCTACTTCTAGCTAGAACCACTCAGAGTACCAGAAGCAAGCCTGGTCTCATAGTTTTCCAAACAATAAATGCTGCCAGCTCTAAATGGAAGGAGGAAAAAGTAGATATTTATAGAAAATAAATGTAGATTAAGTGTTTTAATTGTGATTTAGTATGTGGCCAGGGCTTTCATGAAAAATAGGCTCCTGTTATGTAATTTTCATAGGAGGATAGAAGCAGTGCCTTTAATCTATGATTATCATGCAATCATGAGGTCAGAAGAGATCTAGTTCAATTCTTCCTTTTTCAGCTTAAATTTCTTTTATTTGGAAATGAAAGAGATCATTATTTTTTCCAGCTTAATTGAGATATAATTAGTGTATGGAAAACTGTGTATAATTCACATAGACAATTGGATAACTTTGAACATAAGCATATACTTGTATTGTCACAATCCTGGTGATAAAACATACCCATCACCTTCAAGTTTCCTTGTGTCTCTTTGTTTTCATTTTTGGTTTTCTGTTGTGTGTGTGTGTGCGCAAAGAACATTTAACATAAGATCTAAGATCTATCCTCAACAAACTTTGAAGTACACTATAGGTGTACTCATTGTTAACTATAGGTATGATGTTGGGCATTGGATCTCTAGAACTTACACATCTTGTGTAACTGCTCTTTAATACCCATCAAAAACCCCCCTCTTTCCCTGGTAACTTCCATTCCATTATCTACTTCTATACCTTTGACGATTTTAGAAGCCTCATAGAAGAGTAACAATAGCTCATGCAGTTATTGCTCCCTGCATATCCTCTTCAGTGAAATGGATCTCCCTGTCTTTCATATATTTCTAGTTGGTTTTTATGTTAAGCTGTAGACTTCGGTAGTTCTTTACACATTCTAGATACTAGTTCTTTGTTTCGTAGGGGAGCAGAATTTCCTTTACCCTCTTGGAGTTTTTTTGGCCAGCCCTGAGTATTAAAACTGACATAAAACAGATTAACAGGAAAAAGGCATACAGATTTATGTAAGTTGTACGTGACATAGAAGTCCTTCGTCACAAGGAAGCAAAGCCCCAGAGAAGCGGTGAAACCTATAGGCTTTTTAGGTTGAATGAAGGAAGTGACTGTGAAAAAGTAACAACTATGTGAGAACGCTAACAGAAAACGAGAATTATGTATAGAAGGTCTCTTTCTAGAGAACGCTCTCAGTCTCCACTTCTCCTTGTTGATAAGAATTTTATGTTCTTTCTAGCACAGGAAAGGCAATTCTGCATGGACGTTTTTCTCTCCTGTTTCCAGCAAGAGGAAATTAGAATACCCTTCCTGCCTCCGCTGGTTTTCATGCGCCTTTAGCTCAAAGTAATCTTAATGCCAAAAATATCATATATTAAGGGGGCATATTCTGTCATCTTGCAGTTGGATGTGTGGATTGCAAATCTTCACCCCACCATCCTTTTCACCTGGGCTTTCATAAAGAAAAAAAATAATTTTGAAGAGGTCTAATTTATCAATTTTCCTTATGATCAAGTTTAAGAACTCTTTGCTTGACTTAGTTCCCTAATATTTTCTCCATTTTTCCCCCCAAAGGTTTTAGAGTTTTACGTCTTACATTAATTTCTATGGTCCATTCTGAGATGAGTTTTGTGTAAGATGGAAGTGTAGATAGAGGCTCGTTTGTTTATTTTGGCCCCTGGATATCCCCTTGCTCCAATACCATTTTCAGGGCTATCCTTCTCCAAACCTTCGTCAGAATCAGCTGAACACATTTACATAGCTTAATTTCTGCTTATTCGGTTCTGTTTCATTTATCAGTGCATCTTTTCTCCAAGATTACACTGCTTTGGTTACTGTCAATACTTAGTAAACTTTAGTATCAGTAATCTGTCCCACTCTATTCTTATTTATCAAGATTGCCTTAGACTTTCTTAGGACCTGTGGTTTTCCAGATATAAATTTTGGAATAGACTTACCCATTCTACCAAAGCCTTTTTGGATTTAGATTGGAAAGGTATCAAACCAATAGAAAAATTGGGGAAGAATTGGCATCTTTATTATTTAAGTTTTCCTATCCATGAACACAGCAGGCCTCTCTGTCTATTGGAGTATACTTTAATTAGTTTTATCAGCCTTTTGTAATTTAAATCATCTTCCTCCTGTACATGTATCATTAGATTTGTAGCTATATGCTATCTTCTGGGGGGGGTGTGATTTTAAATAGTAGCACATTTTTAAATTTGTGATCATTTATCAAAGAGCTACAAGTGAATTTACTGAGAAAATAATTATATTTTAGACATTTAAAAAGTATTTGATGAAATACCAAATTTTACTTTCATATGAAACATAAAAAGCTTTCAAAAATACATAAAAATGGATATTCATGCCTCTATTTTTAATTAAGACCAATGAAAAATAAAGAAATGCAAAAAAAATAGAAAAACATTATAGATACCTTGATTAAAAATACTTTATTATTAAAAAATGTTCTAACCATCATCTAAGCTTTCAGCAAATCATCATCATTAATCAAGAGATCATGTAACAAATATAATAACAATGAAAGGTTTGAAATAGTGTGAAAATTGCCAAAATGTGACACAGAGCCCTGAAGTGAGAAAATGCTGTTGGAGGGATGGCCCCAAAAGACTTGTTCATGCAGGGTTGCCACATACCTCTGATTTGTAAAAAACACAGTATCTGCAAAGTGCAATAAAGCAAAACACAATAAAACAAGGAAACCTGTATCGTGATTGTGAGTGAATCTCTGCGTGGTTTTCATAGTGGTTGGCTGGGTACTAGAATGTACACGCATGACTTATAAAAGTCAATTGGAATCAACATTTTACTACCTCCAAGGGAAGTGTGCAAACCTTGCTTTCACCGAGGTCTCTTTTCTTTCTCCTCTTTCAAATATCATTGTTTGGGAAATCAGCAAATGTTAAAAAATTTTGTTCCAATCATCACAGTTTGTTCCTTCCCGATGTTTCAAGACACCTGTCTTGATCATTTCTTTTCTGTTTTAAGAATTGACATTAGCCAATATTTAAGGTTAATGTGTTAGGATAAATCCTTTTTGTTTTTGTCTTCATTTTCTCTTTATTCTTCAATGATAGTGTTTCCAGATATAGAATTCATACCTGACAGTTGTTTTCTTACAACAGTTGGCAAAACTCTGTGCCCCTTCCTTCTGGCCTCTGTGGCTGGATACACAAAACTTGATAGACTTCCTGGAGGTCATGAACCATTTTCTCTGGCTGCTTTCCAGATATTTTGTCTTTATCTATGGTCTTCAAAACCTTTATTACAAGGTGTCTTTGTGTAGATTTCTTTGGGTTTAATCTATTTATAGATTGCTCGGTTTCTTGGATCTGAGTACTGGGCCTTTTGCCCAACTTGGGAAAATTTCAACCATAATTTCTTCAAATATGTTTCAACCTCCACTCTCTTCTCTTCTTCAGGAACTCTACTGGTACAAACGTTGGCTCTTTCATTGTTATCCCACAGATTCCTGAGGCTCTGTTCATTTTATTTTGTTTTGTTTTGTTTTCCAGTCTACTTAACCTCTGTTGTTGAAATTGGGTGAATTCTTTCACATTCACTGATTCCCTGTTCCTCATCTCCATCTTCTACTATTGAGATGATTTAGTGAGGGTTTTTTCTTTTTAATAATCCATTATTATATTTTTCATTTTATAGTTTCCAATTGGTTATTTTTAATAATTTCTATTTCTTTGCTGAGTTTCTTTTTAAGTTTCTCATTTGTTTCAAGACGATTTGTAATTAGTTGTTTGAGCACATTTATGACAGCTGCTTGAAAGTGCTTGTCAGATCATTCCAAATCTGACTGATAATTGGTACCAGCATCAATAGATTTTCTAATCTTATTCAAGTTGGAATTTTCTTGACTTTTTGTACAACAGCTGATTTTTATTGTATCCTCACATTTTATCTATTATGTTAGCAGGACTCTGGGTCCTACACAAATCTATTATTTTAATAGAAAGTTACACTGTTTAGGTTTAGCATGAGAATTTTGCCCTTACATGTGTAGTCTGTGGTTCCAAAGGCAGTTTCTATTTCTGAGCTTCTGTGGTATTATTTTGGCCTGTTTGGTTTATCTGGTGTTATTGAAGCTTCTCTTAGTTTCTGCTAAAGTTGTTTGGAAAGGGTTTTTCCCAGCCGGGCAGGTAGGTATTTGTCTGTAAGGAAGGGGTACATAGGATATCCCTACAGGTGCCTCCTGTTGTCATGGAGTCTCTGGGCAGAGGAGGAAAGCCTGAGACCCCAGGGATGAGGAAGCTTCCTGGATGAGGTTGCCTGCTGTAGCTGGGTATTTTCTGCTCTCTTTGCCCACCCAACTTAGTATGCTATCTTTTAATGGAAAAGAGAGACTCAGGCTTGACAGGCAAGGGTGTCAAGCTTGACAGGCAAGGGTGTGCCTCTCCTGGTCACTTAGATCTGACACAACTACCAATCATTTCTCCCTGCCGGTGGTGAAGTAGGGCTCATCTGACAATGTCACAGGACTCCTGTTTTATCCACAGCTGGAATGAGTCTAGTTGGAATGCCTTCTGTGGCTAGGTTTGAACAAAGGAAATGACAGATCTGGATAGTCTTTCTCTGGTGGGTGAGGGGACAAAGGCACCCTAGTGCAGGGCTGTATTTTCAGAATTCTCCTTAGGTTGTTATTTGTGCCATTTCCAAGGTTTATAGTTTGCTATCTTGTCCCTGAAATTATTTTTGCATTTTTTAAAAGATTTTATTTATTTATTTATTTATTTATTTATTTATTTATTTATTTGAGAGAGAGAGAGAGAGAGCAGGAATGGGATGAGAAGAAAAGGGAGACAGAGAACAAATCTGAAGTGGATTCGTTCTGAAGTGCTCACGCTGAGCATGGAGCCCAGCACAAGGCAGGACTCAATCCCAGGAGCACAAGATCATGACCTGAACCAAAAACAAGAGTCAGATTCTTAACTGACTGAGCCATCCATGTATCCCTATTTTTGTATTTTTTAGACATAGACTTTATAAACAGTTTTCAGTTTACAGAAATATTGAGTTGAAGGTACAGAGAGTCTCCATCGACCCCCTTCACCACTTCCTTCAGGTTCTCCTACTAGTAACATTGTAGAGTGGTATGGTGCATTGGTACAACTGTAGAGCCAATATTGATATATTGTTATTAATTAAATACCATAGTTCACAAGAGGATTCACACTTTGTTTTGTACGTTTTGTAGATTTCCGACAAATATATAATGACATATATTCACTTTTCCAGTATCCTACAGAATAACATGACAAGGGCCTTAGCAATCCCTTATGCTTGGGGTTACCTCAGTGGCTCAGTCAGTTGCACATCTGACTTTGGCTCAAGTCATGATCTCCAGGTCCTGAGATCGAGCCCCTTGTCTGGGTCATGTTCAGCAGGAAGTCTGCTTCTCCCTCTTCCTCTGCCCCACCTCCCTCCCCACATTGCTGTTCTCTCTCTCTCTCTCAAATAAATAAATAAAATCTTTTTAAAAAATTACCTATTCAGCCCTCCTTCCCTCTTAACTCCTGGTAACCACTATTATTTTACTCCTTCCATATTTTTGTCTTTTCTGTAGTCATATATTTGGAATCGTACAGCATGTAATATTTTCATATTGGTTTTTTTCTCTTAGTGATATACACTTGAATTTCTTCCAAGTTTTTTTATTGCTCCATGGCTCATTTCTTTTTAACACTGAATGATATTCCTTGATAAGGATATACCACAGTCTGTCTATCTACTCACTTATTAGGACATCTCAATTGCTTGCAAGTTTTGTAATTTTTAATAAAGCTGCTGTAAAAATTTGTGTGGAGGTTTTAGAGGGGACATACATTTTAACTCATTTGGGTAAATACTAAGGAGCATGATTGCTGGATTGTGTGATAAGGGTATATTTAATTTCATAAGAAACTCCCTAACTGTATTTTCAAGAGGATGTTCCATTTTGCTTTCCCTCTGATAATGATGATAAGGTCGAAGCCACCTTGGTAAGTTGCTTATTTTTCCCTGGGTATCTCTCCACACACACAGGAAGTATCCATGTTAATAAACTTCTGTTGGTTCAAGATTAAATACCACGTTAATAGGGAAGGGGAAGGGGGATGCAGGTCTCTTAGGAAACAGTGAATGATTTTCAAGAAAGATAAATGAACAATAAAGAATAGATGAGAAGTAGGACCATTTGTAAGAAAATGTGTTTAGATGTGCTGTCAACTTCCAGTCTTTTCTCCTATGATAAGACTTGGTGTCCCCTGGTTGATGAAGCTTCCAGGGAGGTGATCTATGGCAACTGAGCTCCCTTTGGAAGCTCCGTCTTTGGGCAGGTACGAGAAATTCAAAGAAAGCCTCTCCCTGCATTTACTGTTTTTCAAATGGTTTCAGCTCAAAATAATCAATATGCCAGTGTAGCATATCTTGGGGTGGCATGTCTTACCACACTTCATCAACAACATCAACATATGAGTAATAACCATGAACTCAGCACACATCACATCCTAGAAATGACTGATCATCATCTATAACTCATTTAATCATCAGCACACACACTCTGTAAAATAAACATACCTAATCTATATAAAATGAAATCCTTCCAACAAAAAAATTTCACTTTTAATAGTCAGGATATTAAGTCTCAGAGAACTTAGTGAATTTGTCCCAGGTCTCTTCGTGATGAAGTCTTCACACAAGGACTGAACCCTGAGTCAGGACGTGTGTCGGTGGCAGGGAAGGATTCTAGCCACAGAGGTAGAGATGCAGCACCAAGCAGAAAATCAGTTAGACGTCCTGCTCTACATAGATTGTGTCAAATCCCTGGGACACGGGGGAGGATGTTATAGTTTGGCAGATATGTATTTGCTGCAACAGGCACACCTGATGCGTTCCGAGGGGCCACCAGTCATGACACACCCCCACTCACTGGGGGGTACGGACTCCTTCAGTGGGTAAGACCCAGAATGCTCAGGACCTACCCAGGAACACGGCAAGAGCAGGCAACAATTGACTTTGGAACTAATAATAATCCGCATCCAAAATGATTTCATTTACTCTTTAATCTCATGTTTAAAGATAATGTCATTATGTTAAATGTAACAGTGAGTAACACGTGTAGCTTATTATTTTAAAGTAATTTTCAGGTTGTTGGTGTATGAAAAAATACAAGCTGAGGCCATGTTCTGAAGCGAAAAAAATGCTTGATTTCAGGGCTTTCGTTCTTTTCATTTTGATTCATGAAGTCAAGTCTCGTAGTAGGTTATTGTTCATATCCACTAAAGAGAAAACATTGGAAGTGGGATGAGAAAAGAACTGAAGAGTGCATTTGGAGCCAGCTTGCCCAAGACTGTGCATTTGGGGGTGGGGTGGGGGACTTGAAAATCTATTAGGACTCCACAATTGTATACATTTCACAGTTATTTTTATTTTATAAAATAGAAAATGATTACAATTTTGTGTAATATATTGTACAGCTTTAATAGGATTGTGCTCTTGCCAAGTACTGTAGTAACAAATAAATGCAATAGAAAATTGCTGACTCCATAGGAACCTGCTAGTTCAACATAAATGCTTTCTGTAAATGAATCTAGCGTAATTTCCCTATACATCTTGACTACTGCTTTCAACTCTGCTCACAGGAGAGCAGTTGCACGGTGCTGGCAAGAATTCACACTTTTGCCTTTTCTGTGCATTTAAGGCACAGCAGTTCACACACGTTGGCTACAAAAATGGCAAAGCTCACCAAAGGAAACTGAGACAAAATGCTGACTCTGGATTTGGGTGTCTTCCCAAAAAGCCTATTGCCAAGAATCTACAGGTGCATCATACATGAGAACATTCACACAGCACCAGAAAGGGGCAACGGTTTCTGAGTCCATTTCCCATTCAAGCTGTGGCATAGTTGAGAGGTTTTTAATGCAGCACTGTTTTTCTATATTAACAGATCTCGTGTGTTCGAAGAGGTGTTATATTTTCCTAAAAGTCTTAAAGCATGAAAAATCAAGGAAAGCCAATATGTAAGAAAAGTGGTAACAAATACCAATATTTTCAATATCTATTTAAATCATATGCAATCATTGATAGCGGATTGACTGAGGAAAGCTTGGACAGTGAGAAAAATATATATATTCATTCGATTTTTATTGAAATATGCATAGTTTGGGCAGTTTGGTGCACATCTTCTTGGCAACTTTGCAGGAATATCGCTCTGGAATTGAAAATGACAAGAATGGTACAAGAATTTAGAAGAAATTATTTCAGGAGAAAAAGTGCCATCACAGCTTAAAAACATGGAGGTTAAGAACACTGACACCCACTCCCCGCTCCCAGTCAAAAATCCACGTATGACTTGCGACTGCCCCAAATCTCAATTGCTAATAGCCTGCTGTTGGCTGGAAGTCTTAACACTAACAAAAGCAATTCATTGGCAATATTTGGTATGTTATATGTACTCACTGTACTCTTACAATAAAGTAAGCTGGAGAAAAGAAAATGTTTAGAGAACCACAGGAAGAGAAAATCCATTGCAGAACTATACTGCATTTATCGAAAAAAATTTGCCGATCAGTAGATTTGTTCAGTTCAAACCCGTGTTATTCCAACATTAATCGTACTTGAAAATCAAGCAGAGAACTAAAAATTAGAGTATAAAATTATTTATTGAATCTTAATCAATACACACATTTACTGAGTGGCCATTATGTGTGTGATGCTGTGGTGGGTTGCTGGCCTACAGAGGTGAATATATCTGGTTTTTGATCTGAAGACCCTCATTGCATAAAAGAAATGGGCTTAATAGGTGAGGTGAGAAGTCATTAACAAATAATTACAATGTAATGGATTAATCGTGATCACACAAGTACATGAAATAGATTGTGGGAAATGTGAGCCGGGCCACCTAATGCTGCTAGTAGGTGAAGAGGAAACAAGGAGAATATTCTGAGGACAGAAGATCACATGAAGGAAGACAAGAGCCAAGAGAGAACATGCCTAAGGACTTCATCATCCCTGTAGGGAGAGAAAGAAGGGAGGTAGCTATACCCCTGCTGGAGGCTGGCTTGTTTGAAAGGCTGCGGATAGGTGACATTCATGGAGATAAAAATCATCCAGATGAATATGATCTGAGAGTGGAAGTTGATGAGTTTAGCTGTGGATGCAGTGCCTGCAAGGGTCACCAAGTGGAAATTTCCAGAAGGCACAGGTCATGGTTGAAATTCCATGACCAGTATGTGGAGGGCAAAGTGGCTCAGAAGGCTTTCTGGAGTAGATGAACTGCTTCTTTAAGTGTGTCTGCTTCCCTCTCAAAGCCCTATTCTAATCCCCTCTCCCCATCCTCCTCCCAGCCCTCCCATTAGCACTTGACAGGCCATTCAAAGAGCAGCTTTTCATAAATCTTATTTATTTATTTATTTTATTTTGCTCCAGTGGAACTTTCTTCAGAGAAATTACTCACAAGTCCAAGGAGTGAGTAAGTAAAGCGGAGCCACTAAGGTTCCATCCAGAGGAAATAGCCCCAAAAGGAACAAGAATCCTAAAATCCATTTCAGGGATATTGGGAATGCCAAATCATCAGCCTAACCAACTCCTGGTAAAAAAGATAACTGACGACATTTTCTTTGACAAGTCTATCTTTGATATTAGCTCTATTCATTTATTAAAACTGTGGACCAAGAATAATACTAACATATCTAACGGGAGGAAAAAGGGGTATTAAGAGAAGAAAAACACATGAAAATTCACAGTGGTGGGCATCCGTTACTGTGCTAATTGCCTTCAAGCATTCTGGTCCCATTGTTGTGTATTTTAGGCCACAAAAATAGACCATTATTGAACATATTTTATCTGAGGGGTTTTTCCCTAAATCCACCCAAGAAAGCTGACTTTGATTCAGCCTCTATAGGATCCAGATCACAGGACTGTTACCGTTTATAAATCTTCTCTTTGCTTCAATCTTACATGTCTATTGGTTGGTGAGAATACTTTATGTAAGGTCCGCTTCCCTGATTTTACAGAATAAGTAATTGCTTACAAATACCATCTTGTTGAATTTTATTTATTAGACTTATGATAAGATGCTGTAACTGAGGCATACCTAGAGGTGGATATTGGCTGCTCTGTTTATTTTTTCATTTATTCAATAAATATTTATTCAATCTTGTTATGGCAATTGTGGGGGTTATTGATATGAAGATACAGCCTTTATGTTCTAGAAGTTCTCAACCTACACATTTACTGTATTGTGGTTACTCCTCTGTATTCAAATAATCTACGAGATTTCACTTTAATTATTTTTAATTTAAAATATTTTATTGGCAAATATAACTCAAGTACAGAAAGCGGGATCAAACAAATGCGCAGCTTAACAAATTATTATAAGATGAATAGCTTTGTAATAATCACTAAAATCTTGAGAAATTGACATTGCCAGTCACCTCTGAGCCTTTCATATATCAGCATTCGATCACAGCCCTTTCTTTCCCACCAAAGGAAATTTCATGACTTTTGTTATTCAATTTCTTTCTTTGATTTATAATTTTATCACCTACTGTGTATCTCGAAGTGTATTGTTTTTTTCTCTTAACTTTTTATTTTGAAATAATTCTAGATCAATAGCACGTTACCAAAAATAGTACAGATATAGCCTTTGCCCAGTTTCCTTCAATGATAACTTACATGACTGAAGCACAATATCAATCCAGGAATTTAATGTTTGCTCAATCTACAAAAGTTATCTGATTTTTACCCGTCTTACATGCACCCATTTTTGTGTGCTTATACACACGTTTACATAGTTGTATACAAATTCATCACATGGGTAGATTTTTGTGGCCATCATCATTATCGAAATATAGAATTGTTCCAACCTTTCAAATATCCCACAAATTATCCTATTATACTTATACAGAATCCCTTTTCTGAGTCTCATTAAACCCTAGCAATCATTCATCTGTTCTCTGTAATATGTAATTTTAAGAATGTTGTTTAAAGAGAATCATCTAGTGTATAACCTTCGGAGATGGATTTTTCTTAATGCAGTCCCATTGTAAAACACTTTGGGTGATGTCAGTTTGCAGAATATATATATATATATACATATATATATATGTATATATATATATACACACACATATATGTGTGTGTGTATATATACATATATATACACACACACACACAGAATATATATATACACACACACACACACACACAATATATATATATATAATATATAAAATATTTGAGAGAGCGTGCAGATGGACCCTGCCTAAGATTCTCTCTCTCTTTCTCCCGCTGCCCACCCCCTAAGCTAGGCTCCATACCGAGTGCTGAGCCCGAGGCAGGCTTGATCTTGGGACCTTAAGACTATGACCTGAAGCAAAATCAAGTCTGACACATAATTAACTGAGTCATCCCAATGCTCCTAGTTGGTAGATATTATGAATAGAATTACTACCTTTGTATATGGGTTTTGTGTAAACATAATACATTCAGTTCTTTGGGATAAGCACCCACAGTATAAGTGAAGGGTAATATTATCATTTTAAATTTTTATGTATAACAATATTATGTACATACATATATATGGATGTAATACATACATTATACATACGTACATACATATATACATATATATATAAAAATCTTGAATTTTTTTCTCTATCTTTTTATTTTTTCAATCTTGTTATAGAAGAAGCTTGGTCATTTTTTGTATAGAATTTTTCTCCTGGATTTTGCCTGTTGCATTCTCACAGTATATATTAACAGGTTCTACTTCATTTCACATTTCCTATAAATTAGTTATTACACCTAAAGAATCCATCATATACAATTTGGTTTATCTGGAGAGAGGAGGCAAACTACTTCATAGACAGTGTTGTATTCAACAAGATGCATGCAATACCTGACTGTGTCTTTTCATGATGTTGCCAGTATTGATATTCATACCTAGGTCCTTTCATTTATTCATGGTTGAAAATAATAGTCATATTCCAATTATATCTGAGGAAGATGAAAGTACTGTTTCAATTCTTCTTCCCTTCCCTGCATCCACATCATTGCACCTTTGCCTTGACGCCTCAAAACCAGAGCACCTCTCCTGTCTCTTGACCTTGCCCTTGGACATGTGACTTGGCTTGGCCAATGGTATGGGGATGGAATTGACCATGTGATCATTCCAAGCCTAGGTTTTAAGAGCTTCTTATGTTTTCATTTTCCATCTTGTGCTTTAGCCATCACCACAAAAAGAGCACCCCCCCCCAATCTCAGGGCCAATAACACCTTCGTCCTGGGCCCCAGAATAGACCCAGGTGGAACCCATGGCCAACTGGATCTGCAGCTTGATGTTGCACAGTCACTCAACTGAGCCCAACCTACATCGGCCAACACTTACCTGACCCACAGATCCAAGAGAGTAAATAATTGTTATTTTAAGACTTGAAGATCTGAGGTATTTTATTATGCTTCACTTTTATGGTAATAGCCAACAGAGAATACTTTCTTTGCTGGGGGACTTTTATAAGAGAAAGTTTACTCCTCCTTCTATTTGGTTTCCCAATGGCTATACTTTGTAAAGGAAATGAAGAATAACTTCTTGATTCTCTTTACTTACATTTTTTCAAATGATTGGTTTCTTGGTATCCTCTAAAGTGACCCATTACTGCTTTTTTGTTTGTCTCTTTGTTGTGTTTGTGGGTGCATGTGTATCCTCATTCCTTTTTGTGTGGTTATGATCTTGGGGATTGAGCATAGATGATGTTTTTGCCTACTGCTGTTCATATCCTTCTTGGTGCCTCGTGTATCTTATATTTAGCCAGTAAAATACTTCTTCAGTAGGTTTTGGTATCCTTTTCATAATCTCTGAGGACTTTCTTGTTATCTGGAATGATAACATGTCACAGCCTCCTTAACTTGTAAATTTCCTGCCCCAGACTTGAGATAGTCATGTCTCCAAGAAGCCGCCATGAAATGAGCACTGGGCACGCAATGCTCAATACTGGGTTGGCAGTCATTGTTCCTAGGCCTTTTCAATGAAGGAAACACCTGAAAATTCCGAATTTAAAGTTGAATTTGAAATGTGTACAAATATACACACATCCATCCACTTAGAATTCTGAATTATAAATACCTTCCTTATTTTGAAGATAAAACACATCATGTTTTCATAGTGATGTTTCCACTTAAAATTCAGGACTAGAGCATGTTTCTCTAACCTCTCCTATCCCACAATTGTAGCTACTTGTTCCCTCATTCTGGTGATTCCTAATTCCTAATATAATAGAATTATATTAATGCATAAACTATGCTCAAAAAAAGGTGTCAGTACTGCCACCAATGATAAGTTTAGTAAAAACAGTTGAAAAAAAAAATTTTGTATACAATGAATTCATTCTCTCCATATCACTTACAGTCATTCTGCATGCATATACAGCTCTGGGTTACTATAATCTCTCTCTTACAAACCTCTGTTCTAGAGTTTCAATTCTCTAATGTTTACAACTAGCTTTTACATTGATGTGTTTACATTTATTGTAGTTATCTGAGGCTTATTTTCTACTTGATTCCCAAGGACAGCTCATGGGAAAGACATTGTTTGAGTTTCGTGCAAAGCCAGTGCATCTGTGGTCTTTACATGTAAGAGTCGATTTGCCTGGATGTGAAGTCTGTCACTTACTTTTTCTTTTCGCAGATATCTTAGCTATCTTAATATTCTTTTGTCTTCTGGCATCAACAGGTACTATAAGAAAATCTAATGACAATCTGATCTTCTTTTTCTTATTGGTAACTGGTTCACCTAAAGGATTATCTTTTCCTTGAATGTCCAGTGGTTTTATAAATCCAGTAATGTTACTAGAATACATGTCAATTTTGATAATTCTGAATTTATCTTCCCAGGTGCGCCTTATGCCTTTTCAATGTACAGTTTTGAGTGCTTTTCTTTCCCAAAAAATTTTTAGCATTGCGATTTTATTTCTATTTTATGTATTTCCTGGTTTTAATGTTCTTCTTTGAGGGATTTCCATTATATGTGTGTTGGGATCATAACTGTCTAGTTTCTATGTGATGTGTGTCACTTTCTCTCCAGTCTTTTAAATCCCTCTCTCTTTTTTATTTTAAATATTTTTCTTCTCTTACATTCCACATCTTCTGCCACTTTAATCTTGAGCTTTTCTTTTTTTCTAATTCTTATTTGTGCTATCATTTCATATATTTTTTTTTATCACCTTCAATTTCTAGGATGTACATTTTTTTCTTTGTTTGGAAATTTATGATAATATTTTTATTTTTCCTATGGACATACCTTTAAGGAAGATGCTTGTTTTCTACAGAAAAATTATTCTCTATTTAATCTTTTTCCGGGATAACGTTGTATAAATTGATCTTAATTCTTTTATGTGGCTCATTTTTACATGGAATTAACATCTGCCTAACTTTGAGAAGAAAGTTGAAGATAGCCTTTCTAACTTCTAGGAATCTTTACAATAGCTCAAAAACTCCTTCTCTTGTTTTTTTGTGAAATGTTTAAACAATGTGACACCTTATTCTCTGAGCTCTCCTTAGTCTACTCTCTCTCCCCACCCACTAATCACCTGTACATTTGTATTTGACTCTCCTTGTTCCTTTATTCCTATTGTTCTTCATCTGTCCGTATTTCTGTTTTATTTTTGGCAATTTCTTCTCAGTGTGAGGTATGTTTCCTGGAAGGGGATTTTGGCACATCAGCTGTGGGGGTTCCTAGAATCTAATCAGCCCTGGGTACTCAGACCATATCAGATCAACTATGTCTGCCCCCTTTAGACTGCGTATCCCTCCTTACATCAACACTCTCCTCAGATGGGTTCACTGAGATTTTTTTGTATCTTTGGTTACTTCTGAATTCTTAGGTCCTAAAGACACCCCAGTGTTTTCTTTAGCTTCTCTCACATGGACACTGAAAACTCAAGGATTTTCCAGCTGTCTGCCATTTTGTCAGTGCCCAGTTGTACTTTGGTATTTATGGGAAACAAAAATCATGAAAAAAAAAAAAAAAAAGCAACTGAGATTGCAATTGGTGGACTTTGGAAACTTCAGAAAAGCATTAATCATGTCTCACTCTAAGAACACAATGGACTAGGTATTGCCCTGACTCCATAAAGTCACTTCTTAATTATAAATTGTGATTTTACTTTAAAATCAAATTCTTATTTTCAGATGACATTTGAGGCAAATTTAGGATAGATTCCTCAGCAATGTTTCTTAGATTATTACGCTTTGTACGGTTAGCAGTTCCATCAATTGACACTTTATGTCTTTTTCATGCTTACTTTTCAGGGTTGTTTCCATAATAATTCTCAAAGGTCATGACATTCACTGCTCTTTATGTCAATATGCATTCTGACTAAATCTACTGAATCATTCATGATTATATTCTCGATGCCAATAATTGCTTTTTGTGTTAAGAATGTATCTTTAAGTCACCTTTTCCCTTTTTTGTGCATGAAGGCACTATTTCTCAACTTGATAGCTTGGTGATATTGTGGGAAGGGGAAGATGTTGCCATGTAATTGGTTTCTACATTTATATCAGCTTTATCCTACTTTTAAAAAATACGTATTATTAGTCTTAGTTAAAAGAGTTTAGGAATACTGGAAATCCATGATAACACCCATATACCATACTCGTATTTATGAGCACCTGGAAGGGTTTATCAAGTTGGATTTTAACTGAAATTTCTTTCAACTATATATGTATACAAGTCTTTGGGTTATAATGTTGAAACCATAAGATAAACAGACCTATTTCAAGCATCCCAGGAGGGTGGAGAACAAAATGAAGAAGTGAGAACTCTGTGATCATGATACCTCACTCCTCCCTATCGTGCTGATAGTGCTGTTTAAGCCTCTCCTTCTTCTGAGTCTAGATATAACCTCAGAATCTTTCTTAACACCACGCGCTAGGCAGCCACCACGAATTATAGTGAACCCAGGAATTTCAATCTATTTGTCATTCCTGGGACAGGAGAAAGTATCCATTTGGAAGCTTATTCTTATGCTGGCTGTAGCTGGTGGGTGAGTGGAGCCCTGTGGAAGGCTTTTTCAGCGTCAGGCTTCTGTTCCCTGGCACCTGCAGGCTTGTTAAACAGCCCAGCCTGCTATCTTCACCCATTACTCTGAGAGAGCACTTGAATGACAGGCACCGAGCCAGTGTTTACCCTGTGGGGCTCATGACACACACAATGTCTGTCAACACTCCCTATCACTTGCCTGCTTATGCACACTTTTTTTTTTTTTTCCTGATGTATTCATCACCAGACTGCAGACACCTAGTTAATCCATTTAGAACCTATCAGCTCTGTTCATCGGCTCATAAACCTATTACCTTGGAGGCGCAGTGCTAAGGGACACAGGTGCCAGACCAGTGCACAAAACCCAATTGAGTTATGCAGCAGGCAGTGAGGGGCTCCTAATCACGATTCTGACTGCATGGGGAATTGCCCGTGTGATGTGGTAGCAGCCACTTTATTAAATATCGATTTAAATCACGGCCTTTAATCAAATCTGATAGAAGACCTTTTTCACCTTCGCCCTTCTTCGGCTCCTCCTCTCCCCTCCTTTTCCAATCAGCCTGTCTGGTAACATCGGAGCCGAGGAATGAATAGTTAGCAAGTAGTTCACCAGCAGAAAACCCTTTTCAACAGTAATGAGGCATTTGTGATAATCGAGTGATGAAATGTAAATGGGCAGTAATGAGCACAATTACGTCCACTGGGGAACCATCAACGTGGCTTCTTTCCTCACAGATAGATGAGCTCTTTCTCTGTCATTGCCCGTTGCTAACTTCACCGGGAGGCGGGCAGCCCGGCGCAGGGCGGCAGGGGCTCGGGGTGGGTGCGGGAGCTGAGAAAGAGCAGACCTCACGCCGCGAGCTCGAGCCACGTGGGCCTTTCACACCTGGCCTTGACCTCCATCCCCGGGAGTCCCATCCCCCGCCCTCCTCGCTGGCTCGCCCTCCTCCCTTCCCCCGCCCCTGCCCGCAGTCCCTGGGGGACGCTGGGGCTCCCCTGGCTGCCAGGCTGAAAAGCCTCCCAGCCTTGCTAACGAGCTTGCAGAACCTCTCGGCCTGTCGGTTCCACGGGAAAGCTGTGCAGCGGGACTGCGGCCCACTGGGGGTGAGCGGAGACCAAAGCCAAGGAATGGGACGCTTGCCAGAGCACACCAGCGCGCCCGTTGCTTGTGTCATCGCTGCAGTCAGGAAACGAGCTGAGAAAGACGCTGCCATTTCCAGGAAGCGGGACAGCTCAGCACATCTGTTATCGCTCTACCCAGGGTTAACACAATCTGGCACGGCATGGCAGGATGTTTCTACAGCAAAACCAGGATGGCCTACCAGTTGCAGACCAAATCTCAGAGGACACAGGGTGGAGAAGTGTTTTGTGATTTTCTAACTTTAAAATTAGTTGGAGGAAAAAAAAAAAAGAGTCTGCCCTTGACACAGAAAATACACCAGTAAGATGTTTTAAGAGCGTATATTAAATGAGCTGCTGGTCCATTAATCGTAGCTACATAATGTGCACATAGAATAAAATTACGTATATGCGTATATTTCCATAAAATAACTTTACTAAGTACGTGACTTATTTGTGGACATGCAGGTGCAAAGGATCAGAGTTAGAATGGGAAAACTGATTTTAAAGAATTTTCATCATTAAAGGCTTGCTAAAGTTATTTTTATAAGTTTTCAATTCCTTAAAATATTAATTTTTTTTAAGATTGTATTGCCATTTTGGGGGTGGGAAAACTGCCATTCTCTTCTGTTTCGTTCTTTGAATTCTAAGTCATTGAAAAGCTACTTCACCAGAGTTGGTAAATTATAATATTAGGCCAAATTCTGTCAGTAGACCAAGCTGTTCTATGCACATGACTATGGATCAATATGAGAAATGTGCCTATGGCTTAATAACATTGTTTGCCCACAGACAATTTGACAAGTTTAGCCACTTTTTGCCCCCATTTTCCGAACACCTATTTTAAGGACCATTTTCTTAGAATATTCATTTTAAACAGTGATCAATTTGCGGAAAGCTAAGGTTCATGGGTGGTTTCACCTCTGTATTCATACGTGTATTTGGAAGGCCTGGCAAAATTATTCACTCAGAGAAATGGACGAATGGCCTTTTGGTGGTCATTTGGTTTAGCCTTCTGGCAACCCCACTTCTGCTACATTGGCTTTTTTAAAAAAAATGAATGCACTCAGAAAGCCAAAGCAATTGTGGAGAAATGAGAATCTGCCCAAATTAAAAAGAAACCGATGCTACTTACTAACATACTACTAATTAGTATAAGAAGGTGATGCTCGGGGCACCTGGGTGGCTCAGTGGGTTAAGGCCTCCGCCTTCGGCTCAGGTCATGATCCCAGAGGCCTGGGATCAAGCCCCACATCGGGTTCTCTGCTCAGCGGGGAGCCTGCTTCCCCCTCTCTCTCTGCCTGCCTCTCTGCCTACTTGTGATCTCTCCCTCTCTCTCTGTCAAATAAATAAATAAAATCTTAAAGAAAAAAAAAAAAAGAAGGTGATGCCTCAAATCATGACCCTGGGTCACTCAAGAACCCCAGTCTTAGGACTAAGATGAATAACTGAAATCTACGAAGGCAGTCCTATGTCAGGAATAAACATTTGGAGAAAACGTCAGTCCACATAGATTGGCCCTGCCTAGCCCAACAACCCTAGTTCCTTCAACTTCATAACTCGTCTACACTAAGTAACCGAGTGTGCTACTTTCCCTCAGACACCATGTAATTTCATCCCTGCCTGCCTTTGTTTATGCAGCCTCAAGAAGCCTGTGTCCTTCTTAACCTTCTTTTCATTATCCCTCAACTTACATATCCCTTCCTCCTTGGAAAACCTTCCCAAGTTCCCAAGACTGAATATTTTGTTCATTTCCCCACCATACATTGCTGCGTGTGTTTCTTAGTTCTACTTTGATTATTTACTCAGAGTAAAGTCCTTGGAGTTAAAAAGTTCAAAGATGCATTTGTAGGTTTCTACTTATTGCATGAATTCTGTTGCCTGGAGCATAATAGTTTCTCAATAAATGTTTATTAACCAGAACCAGGAAGGTTTTAACCCACTTTTTTGACTTAGCAAGTATTCCGGGCCTAATTGTATCTTAGTCTTCTCCTTTTAATTGTTAATCTTCAACCTCTTTCTCCCAAAAAAGCAAGGTCAGAAAATATGCACTGAAGTTTTATAGGTCCTATGAGGTTGTGAGTGTGTTCATGAAGCCCTAAGAAGGTTCTCTCTTCCTCCCTGGTACAATAAAACCTAATCAGCCCAGTATGACTATTTTCCTGAGCATCTGACATGAGCATAGGCCCAACTCCAACAGTGAAAGAATGTTCTACGTGTGGCTTTTTTTTTTTCTTTCAAAATCAGTTTGCATTTGTGAAGGACGTAAAACATGCATGAAATGGCAACACAAGGAGAAAAGCTGACCTACTTAGGAGAACAGGCTGTTTGAAACAATACAGAACCACATATCTGGATTGAAAATTGCATGATGATACATCCTTTTAGACATATTAGTTGAAATAGATCCTCCATTTAGCAAAATAAATGAATAAATAAATAAAAAAGATGACTACCTGATAACACTTTTTAGCCTGGTTAAAAATTCGGTAACAGATGTTTCTCTATTTCAGACTGCCATTGCCCACAACTCATTCCTCCCTAGAGGGCTGGAAGGTACCAGCGTTAAGGTATCTCTTTGTTCATTTTTCATGACTTTTCCTTCATGCTGACTTTTTAGTATTGTGTTTCACTAATGCTCAGCACACCTACTACAGGAAAAGAATTATAACCTAAACTGGGCAGTTCTGTTAATTTGGGGATGGGAGGAAGATACATAGAGTAAGAAGTGGTTGGTCAAATTGGACGGAAGTTTGGAAAAGTATAATTTTCAGTCACCCATTGTCTTGAGCTGGATGTACTATATATAATCTCCAAGTATGCTTAATTTTCAATGCACATATACCATTTTATCATTTTTTTCATTCATTGTTTTGTAAAGAGCTGTTAGCAGTGAGCCTAAAGGCCATACTTAAGCTATCACTCTAAAAACATATAAAGAAGCTCATTTGAGTCTTTTAGAAATAACATAGGCCTCTTGTATATGGCACATATCAACAATTTATTTCACTTTTAACCTATCATATAACCCATCCCGCAGTTATTCATGGATGCAGTTAGAAGAGGCTATCTTCCCCCTGACAAAAATGGGCCATTTTTCCCTGTTTAGCAAAATCTGGAACACAGATCATTATAGTGCTTTTGGCAGCTAATTTGAACATCAGTGACTCAACTTTGAGAAGAATCTTTTTTTCTGCCCTAAAGAATCTCTGAGTTTTCAGACTCCAGTAATTGAAAAATCCCCAAACACTCACTCACAGAGGAGATACACATTACTGCAGGAACAGTCTACAAATTGTAAAGTATTCAATTTACATCCCCAGCACCTCAGGGCAGTTCTGAAGAATTTATATCTTTGGGAACCTTTGAACTAACAAAAGATAACATTTCACAGTAAAGTCTACTTGCATAAAAGTTTTTAACTCCCTTCTTTCCCTTTGTAAAGGAACTTCTCCTGAGTCACACTAGAAAAGACTGTGTATTCACTGAGATGCAGCCCATGAAAAAGGCTGGACAGAAAAAAAAAAAAAAAAAAAGGGTGGGGGGAGAAAGAAAAAAAAGAAAAACCAGGGAATTTTTTTTTTTTTCCTGTCAAAAAAGGCTGTCTGGATTTATGTTAATTACTCCTGAGCCACTGTGGCATAGTTACTATGACTCTGTTTTAAGATAACATAACAAAAAGGAAGTTTTAGTCTTCTGATTATCCTTCAAATTTAAGAAAAAAGAATGATAAAGGTTTTGGTTTTGCTTTTCTATTTGGGGTTCTCACCTGGGTATGTAGCTTTTTTTTTTTTTTTAAGATTTTATTTATTTGACAGAGAGATCACAAGTAGGCGAGAGGCAGGTGGAGAGAGGCAGGTGGAGAGAGGCAGGTGGAGAGAGAGGAGGAAGCAGGCTCCCCGTGGAGCAGAGAGCCCCACGCAGGGCTCGATCCCAGGACGCTGGGATCATGACCTCAGCCGAAGGCAGAGGCCTTAACCCACTGAGCCACCCAGGCGCCCCTGTGGCTTTTTGATGAATAAGTGTATCAAATAATTTTTATTTTTTTTAATTAGGAAAAATGCTTTTAATCGGGGCATTAACATTCGGAGCCTCCATGAAACCAACTCCTTGTCAAGGATTCAGATCAACAAACAAAAACTCTTCTCCCTGTTAATTATCATGTTATCATGTGTATTTCCACAGCCAATGAACCTTAAATGACTCATTTAATTCAAAAAATATGGCTCTATGGTATGTGGTTCTCCTTTTTTTCCGGATCTTGTAAATGAAGCACCAAGAAATTTGCAATGGATTAAATTGAACCTATATTTTCTAGGTAGGAAATGATCTTTCCCTGCCCCTTCCTCTGGTTTTTTTGATCAAAGATGATTTCTTGCAGAGTAATCACTAATCTTCTGACATCTGTGATCGGGTCAATTTTAACGTTTGGATTGGAAATAGAAAAAGCAAAGAAAAACTCCTTTATGAAATCCTTTCTCAATTCCTTAATTAGCATATTCATTACCAATACTATGGTAACAATAATGAAACATTTTAAATGCAATAATTCGATAAGCCTTTTTTGGAGTTAAAATTGATCAATGTTTCTCTTAACTAATAACCTAGGAATCCACAATCTCATAAAACTGGTTTATTCAGCCCAGAAAATTAGGCAATCCATCATGACTGATTTGCCCACATCTCTCCCCGCAAATAAGTGAGACGGAAACTTTAAAACCAATAAGATAACGCACTTTACAAATTCAGCTGAGAGAGATGGATAAACTAAGACGCCACTGGCGTCAGTTACGAAAAATCTGTCGTGTTTCCAATTATTCGAGCAGATTTCTGTATCCCAATTTGCTGCCAGCCTGGCTGTATCTCTCCCCCTCCTCCTGTTTTTTCAAACCAAATCATCAGGTCTTAAATCAGAACAAGCTCATCATATCATACTCTGAAAGGCCAACAGGGGATAAAGGACACCAGATGTTATATGAGTTTTCTTTTAGGCTTTCATTTCAGCCTTCCTGCATTCCCCATGCTGCTTTTTACTTGTCAGAAACGAAAATGTGCTTTGATAGATAACAACCCTATTTTCTTCACTGGCTGAGCTTAGAGAATACCATTAAGTATTGATATCTAGGGTGCTTAACTAGGGAATGCAATCACAGCAGTCCCAAAATTGGGGTTCTGCTGCCTTATTTGACATGCCAAGATTTTTGAAAGACTCCAAATTAATTTTGTTTTCCTTAGGAAAAAAAAAAAAAAAAGTCACAGAGTTTTAGTTGTGAAAGATGAAAGGAGGCGGGGGACCCAAAGCTTGTCCTTCACTGTATCTCTCCCTCCTCCCACAGATTTCTGCTCACGTCCAGGGGTCCCCAACCCTTGGGAAGCTGTGCACAGGTGAATTTTTGAAATGGAACTATGACACAGCCTGTCAATGCAAATTATGGCACTGCTTTGTACTTGGAGAGCTTAGCATTTGTAAAACTTTGGTTTTATTAACAAAGAAGGGTGAACACAAAAGGATCTTCCATAATCTACGGTCCCAGAGAAAATCTCATCTTGTTTGGTGATGACAACAACTCTGACACATGGCCACCTGGAGCGTCTTGATTCGCTCAGGGGGTTCAAGGTCAGCCTATACCAGCTATAATAATATAGCCACATTATGCGATTTGATTCGGGAGACAAGATCACTCTCCGCTGGCTTCCAATAAAATTGTATTTAAAAAAAAAAAAAAAAATGGCTCACAGCCATTGCAGGATATGTGTCATAAAGGGCTACATCCTGGCCTCCAGGACTACTTGTGGCTAGGATATGCTCTGCCAGAGAGGTAGAGATAAAAGTTAAATGGAATGAGAAGAGGTGTTTACCTCCAGTAGCCTTAGGTGATGTAGGTGGAGGGAAACCCTTCAGTCATGTTTTATAAGAAAATGCTGCTGTGTTAAGTCCATAGCAGTGTCCATAAGTAGAGGTGATTCCCCCCCTTACCCCCAGAGGAGATCTGGTGCTGTCTGGAGATATTGCTGATTGTCCTGACTTGAGGAGGGGAGGTTCCTCATATCTGGCCGAGGGAGGCCAGGGATGCTATTACACAGCCTGCGATGCAAGGGCAGCCCCCATAACCATTATCCAGCCCCCATTGTCAAGAGTGTCAAGGATGGGAAGTGAAAATGGTAAAAGGAGCACTAAAGTCAAATGCTGATAAAATGGGGGTGGGGAGATGGAGCCAGACTTGGCCAGAGCCGTTCGTCCAATAAAAACTGGGAATCCAGTAAAGTCTCTCATGTGGCTGATCTAGGTGCAATTAAGATGAACCTTTAGGAATTTCCAGGACTTGTCCATCCGGCTTGTAACACTTCTGTGACCCGTGCTGGGAAATTACTAAAAATTCTCTGCTAATAATAAGCTGTTTGAAAAAAGACACCCAGCTGCTCCGATTAAACCCTGCAATCGCCCATGAATCAGATACCATCCACGGCTCTTGGTGGCTACTAGATGAATGTCCATTTAATGAACAAAAGAATAATTGTTTTTTAATTGTGTGAGCGAACAAATGAGCTATTTCTGGATGTCCACACTTGGAGGGGTTTGCTGACTCTTCTCAGTCACTAAGCCCAGCAGGAGTAGTTTAATGACAGATACCTTAGGGATTTGAAGTGGTACGTGCAGACCTGGGAGCTTCTGATGGAAACAGAAGCAGCTGTTTCACCTGTATAATCCTGATTATGCAAGAGAGTATTGAGGGTTACAGACAACAAACTTTGGGGACAGAGATAGAAATATACATATATGTATATAAAAAATAGATACCTTGATATATACACATACATATACATATACATATACATATACACATACACATACATATACATATACACATACATATGCATATACATATACACATACATATACATATACATATACATAACTCAACTCTTGACCTTCATCCAGGTTCTTCAGAGCCCTCTGCTGGACTAGACCTGCCCTTGGTTTCCCTCTCTGTCCTTGTGAAATCCACTCGAGTAGCAATCTTGCTAAGCCAGTTTAGGCTGTTGGTATCAGGCTATCCTTAATATTTTTTTCACTCTGCCTACGTTCCACAAGAATTCTCCTGAGTAAATCTAACAAGAATCTTCCCCAGCCCCGATACCTCCTCTTGGTGATTTGCCATCCATCAGCCCCCACCCTGCTTCTTCATTATACACCGCACCTGTCCTTGGAGTTGCAGTTGAGCTCAATCTCTCTGTCGCCATGCACTATCCCACTGCAGCCATCCATTCATTCAGCACGATGCCATCTCTCCTTCCTGCCATTGGATAATATCTGTTTTACCATTCTTTAAAGAGTATCATGGATTTTTTTTTTCCCCTTTAACCGTTAGAACAATAGTTTTTCTTTAACGTGAACATACATATGTACACCGACACAGCACTTATAATCTGCCTACAGAAAAGCACCTTTCTCTGACATTGCATAAAATCAGAGGCTGAATCTCAAAACCCTGCCTTCCCCATTTGCATCTGGTATAGGAATTTCATCTGTATTTGCAAAGCCACATTCTTGAGAGTGATTTATAAGTGGGGTAGCACATGAGAATTCAACATAATTATCAGTTGCCATCAGAGTAGATGTGAAGGATTACAAGAAGTTCCTTCTGTCGTGAAGCCCATGCAGACCCCATAGCACAAGGGTATCAATCTTCAAATCAGTTGTAGACACGGAAAGAGGAGATTTATTGATTGTACAATCTGAGCTGCTCTAAATATGCAAGTGTCATCATCAGAAATGAAGACCATGACTCAGACGTAATCTGAGACCATCATTCAAAGAACTCGTGCTGATTTTTCTAAACGGAGTCTGAGACCACAGCTAATTAATATACAGCTAAGTGGGCCATGGCTCAAATTATGAACGACTGGCACGTAACTTAAAAGTAAAATCATACATATACAACGCTCAGGAACTCGTGGCTTAAGAAACAGATTTTGTCACTGTCTAAGCAGGAGATGCTGGACAAGAATTTCTGTGATATCAAAACTCATCATCCTAAAATAGAATTCAGGGAAAAATTAAATGGATTTTTAAAAATCAGTTAACATAATGTATTACTTATTAAATTCTTTCATAGAGCAAATAGAAGACTAATTTCTCTGGAGCCATTCATGCCCCCAAAAGTTATAATTAAAGACACAAATTGAATGATTTTAATAATGATGAACATTCACCTTTTGAGTGCTTAGGTATGGTAATATGATAGTCACAGAAGGACTCCCTCTTCCATTTTCATTTAGCTTTGTCTCCCGGGATTTATGAGGGCACTTTCTCTCATTTATTTATTTATGGACATTAAAACAGCAGGATCTCAGTGGCTTTTTTTTTTTTAAATAGAATTGATGTCAAATACTAAAAAAAAAAAAAAAAAAAAAAGAAAGAAAAAGAAAAACAGAACAAAACCAAAAGAAAAAAAAAATTAGACATAGTGGAGTTTTGAAGCCACCGAAGGATTTCCAAATTTGCCCGTGTGCCCCTCCGTGCCTGTTTCCCTTTTCCTATCTTTGCAGTTGTGCAGGGTCCTGCCAAGAGCAAGGATTTGCACGTATGTTGGCACACTGCCTCTGTTGTTTCCCTTTTTGCAGAACACAATTAGTGATCATCGATGTCTTTAGAGAAAACACTCATAATGGAAAAGTGAAATAAAAAATACTCTTAAAAGACGGTGGTAAAAGGCAGCCTTGAAACTTGCTGGAAAATAAGCAACTTCAGCAAGCTGGTTGGTCAGAATATTGGTATTTTTGTATCATTTAGGAAAATCCTATTATGGCCTTCGCCACAGACACATCCCTGGTGTGCAAGATAGAGGCAGTTCATAAAACACACAGCATTTTCAGCCAGAAAATAGGGCAACCTATTGCTTTCTGTAGATGGCTGTTACACCCCAGTTCCCATCAATAGAACATAATCTCATTGCAGCAGACAATACTTGGTATCAATGAAACACAAGTGTTTTTAGATATGTGCAGGCTGCTCCTACCTGAAGGACAAAAAGATTTTGTGTTTTTGTAATGACTGGTATCTTCAGAACATATTTACAAAACATGGTTGTAAAACAAAGAAGTACAGCAGTTAAATGCAGGTACTCAGAGAATTCTAGCTCTTTTTTTTTTTTTTTAATCTTTTCTGTTCCATCTCCTTCTTTCTTCCTCTCTTGCATTAACTGTCAAATCTCCAAGTGCCATTACAAAATGACTTGAGTCACAGTGTCAGCTATATAATTAATCCTCCCGTCAGTGGATGCCAAATTAGATGTCTGTTTCCATAATGCCTTCTCACTATTAGGGTAGGGGGATCAAGGTGCATTTGACACTTGACCAGGGTGATTCCCCCAAAGAGTGGGAGAGATGCCAAATTCTAAAAGCCTATGCAGGTCTAACACTAGGTAGGCTACACACCCAATTTGGCCAGTCTCCACCCATGCAAAATAAAATAAATTTTGCTGTGCTGTTATCGCAGTGATTAAAATATAATAAGCTAATGAGATTACAATAGCTGATTGTGAACAAGACCAATTGTGTTAATTGGAAGCTCCTGAATGGCAATTTTAGCTGCTGCTGAGTTTTGAAATATAATCAGTTTTACTAATTTTATCTGATTTCTTAATGAAGCTTGCCCTGAGCAATTCTTCTATGTGTTCTTTAGCAAACAGAGTGTGTCATAACCGCTGACATTAATCTCGATTACTTTAGTTAAAATAAATAGTTATACTTGGGTGGCTTTCAGAAAATACATCATAGTAGATGTAATGCTGGAAAGCAAAGAGCTTTATCGTTTTCTTCTCTGTTTGTTTGGCTACATTTTATTTGATGCATTCCAACCATGAAGATTCTCTTTGGTGTTTCCAGATCCTTCCCAGAGTCATACCGTGCACATCAGGAAAAGCTACTATTTGTTGCATTGTAATAATAGTTCTCCATCAGTGGAAGAATGTAGATAAGATTCACACTGAGGAGAAAGTCTCTGGTATCATATGTATCCTTTGCACAAGACCAGGAGGAAAAAAAAAAAAAAAATTGTTGAAAAGTTCCAGGAAAGTTTCCATCTCCAGGCCTTTGCGTTGGCAGCATACAGATCAGAACCATAAATACCAACCACTGCCATTAATGGCTGAGACTACAGAAGAGGGAGCACTCAAGTTATTTGTTTTCACAGTGGATTAATATACACTGCATGGCTCCTCTGAGCTTTTTAAGTGCTTTGGAAGACTTGGAAGGAGGCCATGCCATACAGCCAATTATCAAAGACTAGAAATGGGAAGGGAAATAAAGTTGGGGGAAACCAAAATGCCATTTATGTGAGCTAAAGAAACGTCTTTCATTTTGATTTTTTTAAAAGATTTATAGTCTTTCAAAGTGCAATTAGGCATGTATATTTAGATTATGCAATACCTGTGAGCAAAGGTAAATGGGTTTTCAGAGACCAAGTGAGAGGATGAGATAAATCCCTTTGGAACCTCAGGAAACACCTAAGGTGAGATAAAGTTTATTAAAACATCACAGGAAAAAAATTAATTAAGTGGTTATACAAGCAAAAGTGTCATGTCGTTCCTCCTATCCACACTGACATTTAAAAAACTTCTTGAGGATCCTGAGTGGCTCAATCAGTTAAGCGCCTGCCTTTGGCTCAGGTCATGATCTTGGAGTCCTGGGATTGAGTCCCACATTGGGCTCCCTGCTCAGTAGAGGGTCTGATTCTCCCTTTCCCTTTGCCCTTACCCCCACTCATGCACTCTCTCTCTCTCTAATAAATAAAATATTTAAAATAATTTTAAAACACCCCAAAACTTTTTCATTGACTCACAAGGTTTCATGCAAGTAGGTACATAAATTGCACAATCCTCATCATACAGCTGGATTTTTTTTTTTTTTTAGATATGTATAGACCCATGTAATTACCACCCAAATTAAGAGATCAAGAGCTAGAACATATCTAATACCCCATATTCACTTTATAATGATTTTATCTATGTTGGTGTTTAATTTTAACTATGTATCTATGTTTATAAAATACATTAACATGTGATTTCATTCCTTGTGCCATTCTTAGCTGGGTTTGATATGGAGGTTATATTGGCTCATGTATTAGAGCTTTCCAAGTATTTCTTTGCCTGCTTTCTAGAACTGTGTGCATAAGTTACAGATGATATCTTTCTTGAAATTTTGATATGACTATCCAGGAAAATCTATCTGTTTATCTTTTCTGTTGTTTTGTATTTCTGTGATTATTTTTAATCATGTATCTTTTACTAGAAAATGTTCATATCATCTAATTTTCAAATTTAGTGGTCTATACCATTCAAAGAATTCTCATATTTGCCTACTTTTCTAATGCTCACTGGCTTTTTCATTTGTTTTTGAAAAATCTAGATGGGCAAGTGCCTAAAAGATTTTAGACTATGCATGTTTGCTGTTAGTAAATGTGGTGGAATTCTGTTTGCACGTATAATGGGATATGTGTATGGAAAATAAAACTTTGATCAAATGGTATGTTTCCCCATGGATAAAAGTAAGAAATATATTTGATGTTGGAATTGAAGAAAAATGAAAAGCTTGCAGCTCAAACTTGGGAGCAAAGAACAGTGGCTTAAGAAACAACCAAAAACAAACAACTTTGTTACTCATTGGAAACAATTTGACCTACATATTTTAGACAGTTCAAATAACTATATATTGTTTTCATGGCTTTCTGTTTTGAAATAATTTTAAATTTATAGAAAACGTTCAAGAATCAGTGAAGGAACTCCCAGATACTGTCATTCACAATTATCATTCACTATTTGATGGGCCGGCTGGGAAACCGGGGCTCCAAAATGGCGGATCTTCCCGCTAACCCTCTCCAAGATGGCGGACTTTCCCGCCGCCCTCGCTGCGGCCTCCACGTCACCGTCAGGAAACTGAAACTCTCCACCCAGGAACTTCCCAATTGGGAACTGCCCATCACGGACTTCCCCTGCCCCATACCCTCCGATCACCACATACCTTGCCTTATATGGACACAAGCCTATGCCCTACCTCAACGCGATAAAAGGACCTCGCCAACTCCCTCCCAGCACGACTTCTCCGACTCACTATCCCTCTCTCTCTCTCTCTCTCTCTCTCTCTCTCTCTCTCTCTCTCTCTCTCTCTGTGTGTGAGTCGCGGAACCTCGCCCGAGGGTGCTTGCCATAAAGTTCATCTCTTGGATCCATTTGCCTCGTAGCCTTTTCTTACTATCGCCGGCAGGAGCAACCTAACACTATTTGTTTACATTGTGCCCTGTTTGCTTTACCATTCTTTCCCACTCCTCTAATATCTCTGGATAAAAAGATGATAGATGATAGATAGATGATAAATAGATAGATGATAGAAAGATATATATTTTTTTCTTAACCAATAAGTTGATAAATAAGTTGAAAACAGTTTGTCCTATTACCTGGAAATACCTCAGTGTGCATTTCAGAAGAAAAAATATACATTCTTTGACATAACCATAATACAATGGTCAAAAACAGGAATTCTCACAGTAAATCACTTTTATCTAACTTACAGTCAGTATTTAAATTTTGTCAGTCATTTCAACAATGTCCTTTATAGATACTTTTTTTTTACTCTTTCAGGATCAATGCCATGATTATGCATGGCATTTATTTATTTTTTTAAGATTTTATTTATTTATTTGACAGAGAGAGCACAAGCAGGCAGAGAGGCAGGCAGAGGGAGAGGGAGAAGCAGACTCCCTGCTGAGCAGGAAGCCTGATTCGGGGCTCAATCCCAGCACTCTGGGATCATGACCTGTGCCAAAAGGCAGAGGCTTAACAAACTCAGCCACCCAGGTGCCCCTACGCATTGCATTTAGTTTAGAAATGTTTTCTTAACCATCCTTAATCTGGAATATAGTTTCTGCCTTTGTATTTCTTATTCATTTTATAGAATGTCTCTCACTTTGGGTTTGCTGATCTTTTCTTATAATTCAACTCAGAGTATTCATTTTGGGTAGGAATATCATAAAAATGATGCTCTTTCCTTCTCAGTTATTTAATAGAAGGTGCATGTTATCATTTTGTCCAAATATTAGTGATGTAATGTTTAAAATATGGACTAATGTAGTGTCCAACCAGGTTTCTTTATTAATACATTAATATTCTCTCATGTTTAATAAGAGAGCGATCAGCACATATAGAGTCAATGTTAATATCTTGTTCCTTATCAAATTTTCACCACTGGTTTTATTATTTATTGATGATTTTCTAACCGCATATTGTTATATATTTATTAGTCAGCCTCTTACTGGGGGGGGAGACTTTTTATCTCTCCATTTATTTATTTATTCATTTTTTAATTTTATTCACATGAGCTAATGGGGTTTATTTTATTTAATGAGTTATCCATTTTATCATAATTTTATTTTGAGGTTTATCGAGATTTTACTATTTGGGGGCTCTTCCAATTTGGCTTTTTTTGTTCTTTTACACACACTATACCATGGTTCTTTAAGCACTGTCTTATTTTTGGGGGAAGCAGTACATTCTAGCTTCCTCATATTTTTCAATCCTAAGACATCCTTTTAAAAAATTCTGAAATATCTGAAGCATTCATGTAGAGTTGCCCTCACTAGTGGGAAGAGGAATGGTTCCATGCTGTGATTTTTAGAACAATAGAAAAATCTTTGAATTCCTTCTCTCCCAGTGTGTTAAAATTTCTTCCTCAGAAAATCATCTTCAGTAACTTTAACCCCTAAATGATCATAATCTCCAAAAATACAAGGACTATGTCTGTTCTGTTTACCAATATATCTCCATCTATCACAACAAGGGAAAGTTTATGGGAACAAGTACATGAAAGAAAGAATGAATGGGAAACATAGAAAAAGAAAAAGTGGGAAAAAAAAAAAAAAACCAACAGCCAACTCAAATTCTACTCCTGAAACCAATATTATACAGAATGTTAACTAACTAGAATTTAAGTAAAAATCTGGGGGGGGGGGGGACGTTTGCCCGCCCAGCTATCACAAGGCTCTTGTTATTAATGGATTCTCAATTAACTAAACATTCTAATGTCAATGTCACCTCATATTACCACATTTTCATACTAAATCCCAGCATCCTGCCAAATCAAGTCTCAGATCTGGAGTGGATATCTAAAGACAGGGCACAAGTGTTTTCTGGAAGCCACACTCCAGATTTTCTGTGTGTTGATAGCAGAGTTAAACTATCAGTAATAGAATTTGGTACCATGCAGCATAAAGAATTGAGGCCTGTCTGAAATATCAAAGAATCGTATTCGTTTGGACAGAAAGCTAAAAAAAAAAAAAAAAAAAAAAAAGTTGCATGTTGACTTCCTCAATCCATGGCCTCAAAACACATAAGACAAACATTCATTGCATGAAGAATAGATTTGCTGAAGGTTTGTACTTCCCTGGGATTTGACTATTTCATTTGGCCTTTTTTTAAGGATGGCTCATCTTCCTCGTCATATATGACATTTTGTAGCAGAAGATGAAAATTACTGGCTTAGGGGAGATGGAAATCAACAAAATTGTTCTTTGCTACCAAATTCAGTATCCTGTAGTGTCAATGGCTCACTTGTAGAGATCTCCCTTCTTTGAATTCAGAAATACTACAGTGTGTGCATGCTCTAGGACTATGGAAAAAAATCAGGCTCCAAGCATCTGAATCTCCACCAGCATCAACTTGATAGGCATTCCTGCTATGGTCTGAATGTGTGTGTCTTCTCAAAATTCATCTATTGAAATCTTATTGCCCAATGTGATGGTATTAGAAGGCGGAGCCTTTGGGAGGTGCTGAGGTCACAAGTGTGGAGCCCTCATGAATAGGATTACCCTTATAAAAAAGACTGCAGAATAATCCCTGATCCCTTCAGCCAAATGAGGAAACAGTGAGAAATCTGTGACCCAGAGTAGACAACTCACCTGGCCATGCTGGCTCCCTGAACTTGAATTTCCAGCATCCTAAACTGTGAGAAATAAATTTTCCATTGTGTGTAAGCGACCCAGTCTGTGATAGTTTGTTATAACAACCCAAATGGACTCAGATATTTTCTTCAGATTAAAATTAAAGATTCCCAATTTTAGAAGATTTATTCAGAAAACAAAGAGGCAAATTTCTCCTATTTATAAAAATATGTGAATTAAAAAATAACATTTCTAAACAAAAAGTTCGAAAAAAAAGAAGACTTTTCAGGAGAATTTGAAGAGATACTGCTTATGTCTTTAGAAACTTATATTTTAAGAGTGATTTCAAAAGCTTATATATCTCACTTAACAAGAGTAGATGATGATAGTACAGCTATTTCATTGGCTTCTCATGATGAAGCCAGAGTATCATTGTTGGTACCAGAGACATTTTATAAAGAGGCTTTTCTTAAAGTCTTTCTTCTTGGGCAATCTATTGTTGCTTCAGGTTACTTTTCTGTGTGATATAGTAATAATACTGAATTTGTAAGTCAATGTGAAGATTAAATAAGATTAAGTATATAAAGGATTTAACACACAACAAAGTACACACACATGCACACACACACACACACACACACACACACACATAAGGCTTACATTTCTCCAAAGTATCTGAGTGTGTTAAGTGTATTTTCCAAAATTTGCCTTGCTGTGATTTTCAATATATGCCTATGGTCATGGAATTGTTTCTTGTTTCTGTTTTTTCATTGATCAGTCTAGGAAATGAGTGCCAAGTAATCAATGCTCGTTTTAAAACTTGCCAATTATTTTATAAATACTCCCACAGACAAAATAATAGATGGTAATAGATGATAATAGATAATAGGGAGTCAATTTGGGCAATTTTGAGCAGACCTTACTTAAATTTTTAAAGTTGTATTTGAAGTTTTAGCATGTGTTATTAAACATGCCTCAGGTTTTTTTTTTTTTTTGTTTTTTAGTTTAATCCAATGCATGAAATATTTATACATTTGTTCAGGTATCAGAATCTGTCACTGGGACAGGGATTTGATAGAATTCGCAAATATCTATCAAATTCCTTTTTTGGTCACCATCAGCTCCATGCTGGCCTCTTAAGAAATCAGTCATTTAACCTCTTTCATTTTATTGCTGAGAAGAACGAGTTTGGAAATTTTTTTCAAAATGAAAACTAATCTTTTTCAAATTTTTCAAAATGAAAACTAAAATGAATATGTAAAATATAATTAGATTGGAAGATCTGCCAGAACGGCCTCTTTATGTCAAGAAGAACCAAACATATACGCAAACACCATTATATTCTACTTAATGTATTTGAATAACATGGTTTATTATTTAAGTTTAACACCTTGCATAGATTTGATTGTATTTGTATTATCTGTGTTTTACAAAGTATAGCGTATCTTGAAAATATTTATTTTAGGAGTTTATTACCTACTGATGTTGAACTGTCCCTGATAAATAACTTAATTTTATTTTAAGCTTATGATTCCAATGCTAGATTACTTGTTTTCTTGTTTTATATTTTCCCACCAATTGTATGTCACCCAGATTGCAAATTATTCACAATCTATTTGTTAATTGAATAAATTATATGGAATAAGTAAATTGAGGCAAGGAAAGATAAAAAATCTGTCAGAATTTCATTTTAAAATAATATTAAAAAGAGACACCAGGAAAGTAATACGACTGCATGGATGTCATGGTTTCCCCTCAACCTTTGATTTAAAAACTTATAAGAATAATTTGAAGTGCAAAATATTATAGATAAGTTAGTTATCTTTAAACTGTGTTTTCTCACTGGGTGCTAGCTCAGTGTACACTCTTGCCCTCCCTGACATTGGGCTTCCCTCAGCTTGGGTTCCTTCTCTGGTAGAAAAATCCATGGTTGATGGAGGCACTTGAAATTTATGGAGGGAGAGGGATGATGCGTAAGGAGGTTTAAAAAAGGAAGCTAAAAAGAAAACAAATATAGGTGAATCTTAATAAATGCTAAGCAGTGAAATCAAACACAATTCCTTATTCCTTCTGAAATGATCTATTCTTCCTTCCTTCTGTACTTCCCCAATCCTACTCATCTAATGTCCTAAGACCCACTTGAGGACTCAGTGCTGGTTCCCCACCCCACCTCCATGCACCTGCCACTGGCATTCCTGGATCACAGCTTGAATGGGTTAAGAACTCAACCCAACAAATTGTTTCTTCCTTTATCTGCTTGCATGTTTTAAGATCACTGACTCTGTATTGAGATTGTTCCAAAAATATAGCTAATAGCTAAATGATCTGAATCATGTTTTCCTCTCTAGCATGTATCAAGTTATAAAATATAATTTTGAAGATATTTTCCTTCCCACAAAATACCAGAAGGAGTTTAATGAGAACCCACCAATTTCCTCACCATTTCTCAAGTAGAAATAATACAATATTGCATCTCGGATTTCAGTTGGTGGGAGAACAGTATTAGTAGCTCCTTCCAAATAGAGAGAGTCACATTTCATATGCCAAAATGCATTTTCAAATTCAGCCATCAATTCAAGGGGTTGTTAAAGGGAAAATAACTGATGAGGGGAAAAAAGAAGTATTCCAAAACTTCCATATGGAGAGAATTGTGCTAAAAATCAAAACTCTCAGCTTTTCCACAAATTGTACAGTTTGAGGCAAATCATTAAACTCTGTGAAACTCGAATTTCTTAATATAAAAGCAACAGTGATACCATCAATGATTCCCCTTTAACATTAATAATCATCCTATACCAAATCACATTGTAATCTACCTCCAGAATTTCACAAAGGAATGTTTAAAGAATACACATTTATGTATAGCAAGTTTTGAATATCTGAATATTTAGAAAGAAATAATTCTACTTCCTGGCCTTGTGCCAGGAATACGCATGGACTCAGTGACTCTGAATTGTGGGTTGCCTGTCACCTGTCAGATAGAGAGGCACATCCCCACACCCAAATTGCTTCTGCAAAGGAGGAGGTGAGGTGGGAGGCATATTACCAGTGCTTCGGGGACAAGGTGGTAAAGGAAAGCTACTTCTTGAGTACAGTCAGAAGGGATCCAGAATGAACTTGATTCTTTTGTTTTTGAGCTCTTTGTGATCTGTTTCTCAAATGCTTTAAACCTTTTCTTTTTTTTTTAATACTTTCATGCTACAATAGTATATGCTCATTGTTTAAAGAAGAAATTCAGAAGGGTAGAGAATAAAATAGGAATGTTTTCGCTCATCTCTTCAAAATCTCACTGCCCAGAATAGCCATTCTTAAGGGTCTGATGTATACTTCTTTGTTTCTATGTAACACATACACTCACAGAAAAAGAAACAATTTAATTTTAATGTGATTTATCACATCACACAATATTTTCCAACTTGCTATCTTTATTTAAAGGTATGTGTGAAGAATCTTCAATACCACGCATTAGGAGCTTATGTATGTTATTATACATATTTTGTATCTTATGTATGTATATTAATAGTTATATATATGTTTGTGTATATATACCTATTCTATATAGGCTTGTTTATATCTATCTATCAATATATATATACATTAATATACCTACTTATTAATATTTTTCATGTCTTATGGAAAGTCTTTGATCTCAACCTTCCAGAATATTGTGTTTCTATATTTGTGTTTCTATTTGTGTGTTTTCATACATGTCCATAATACTTAAATATATAGAGTATTTGTATTTATACATAAAAAATTGTTATGAGTGATAGGAGAAGACCCTCCCCTGTATCTGCCCCAATATCATTAGCCAACTGGCTTCTCTTCCTCAACATACACCTGTGGCTACATTGGTGGTGGTAGTCGGAGTGTCCCCTGACAGAGAAGGTAACAGTCTAAACATGGTTGGTATATGAGGACAGGCCAAATAACAGACCGCTGTTGCATTATTGTTCCAGTCAACAGTGGCCATGAAAGATAGAGTCGTCTCCAGGAAGGAATGCTTCTCACAGTGCACCTAAGTATCTCTGTGTTGTGTGGTGAACAGAATATAAATAAATAAATAAATAAATAAATATTTATTTATTTATTTATTTATTTATAATTATTGTATTATAATTATATTATAATATTATAATTATTTTATATAATTATTTTATATAATTATATAATAAATTATATCATTATAATATTATAATCATTATAAATAATATACTATAATAATTATATATTAATATATAAGTATATATTAATATATAATTATTATAGTATATTAATTATGATATATTATAATTATATAAATATATATAATTATATAATTACATAATTATAATACAGTTAATTAAATTAATCATATAATTATATAATGATTATATAATATATAATCATTATATAATTATATAATTAATATATATTATATATAATATAATAATTATATAATATTTATATAATTAATTAATTGTGGTGCCGTTAATTAATTATATAATTATTATAGTATATAAGTATATAATTATTATATATAATTATATATATTATATAATAAATTATATATATATATTTATTTATATTCTGTTCTCCACACAACACACACACATATGTGTATATATACACATATGTGTGTGTGTGTATTATATGGACTCATGAGACATTGCAAGTGATTTGACTGATCAGAGACTTGGAAGGATTAATATTGGAAAATCTGGGACAAAGATGTCTGGGTCAGGGGCATGTGGATAAATCTTTGAGACATGGGCTAAAGTGTGATGAACTTTGTATCACATACTAACTTTTACCAGTGGGTAGTCACTGTGAAATCCAAACTAATGATGAGTAGACAGTATGACTCAGCTGACATAAGTCGTCCTCCGGCACTGGCTTCCCCAGTGCTGATCCTTTGGGTGAGTCAATAGAATAGCCATGGTGAGCTAAAGACCACCTTGCTTAAGAATGCTTGGATCAACCAGGAGATCAAAGAAGAACTTAAACAATTTATGGAAACCAATGAGAACGAAGACACTTCACTCCAAAACCTATGGGATACAGCAAAGGCGGTCCTAAGGGGGAAATTCATAGCCATCCAAGCCTCCCTCAAAAAAATTGAAAAATCCAGAATACACCAGCTGTCTCTACACCTTAAAGAACTGGAGAATCAACAACAAATCAAACCAACTCCACACGTAAGAAGGGAAATAATCAAGATTAGAGCAGAGATCAACGAGGTAGAAACCAGAGATACAGTAGAACGTATCAATGAAACTAGAAGCTGGTTTTTTGAAAGAATCAATAAGATCGATAAACCATTGGCCACACTAATCCAAAAGAAAAGAGAGAAAGCCCAAATTAATAAAATTATGAATGAAAAGGGAGAGATCACAACTAACACCAAGGAAGTAGAAACAATCATCAGAAGCTATTATCAACAGTTATATGCCAATAAGCTAAGCAACCTAGATGAAATGGATGCATTCCTGGAAAACTATAAACTCCCAAAATTGAACCAGGAAGAAATTGACAACCTGAATAGACTGATATCTAGTAACGAGATTGAAGCAGTGATCAAAAACCTCCCAAAAAACAAGAGCCCAGGACCTGACGGATTCCCTGGGGAATTCTATCAAACTTTCAAAGAAGAAATAATACCTATTCTCCTGAAGCTGTTTCAAAAAATTGAAGCAGAAGGAAAACTTCCAGACTCTTTTTATGAAGCCAGCATTACCCTGATCCCCAAACCAGGCAAAGACCCTACCAAAAAGGAGAATTTCAGACCGATATCACGGATGAATATGGATGCTAAGATTCTCAACAAGATCCTAGCAAACAGGATCCAACAGCACATTAAAAAGATTATCCACCATGACCAGGTAGGATTCATCCCTGGGTTACAAGGATGGTTCAACATTCGCAAATCAATCAATGTGATAGAACAAATCAATAAGAGAAGAGAGAAGAACCACATGATCCTCTCCATTGATGCAGAAAAAGCTTTTGACAAAATCCAGCATCCGTTCCTGATTAAAACGCTTCAAAGTATAGGGATAGAGGGAACATTCCTGAACTTCATAAAATCTATCTATGAAAGACCCACAGCAAATATCATCCTCAATGGGAAAAAGCTTGCAGCCTTCCCGTTGAGATCAGGAACACGACAAGGATGCCCACTCTCACCACTCTTGTTCAACATAGTATTAGAAGTCCTAGCAACAGCAATCAGACAACAAAGAGAAATAAAAGGTATCCAAATTGGCAAGGAAGAAGTCAAACTCTCTCTCTTCGCAGATGACATGATTCTTTATATGGAAAACCCGAAAGACTCCACCTCCAAACTACTAGAACTCATACAGCAATTCAGTAATGTAGCAGGATACAAAGTCAATGTCCAGAAATCAGTGGCTTTCTTATACACTAACAATGAAAATACAGAAAGGCAAATTAGAGAATCGATTCCATTTACTATAGCACCAAAAACCATAAGATACCTCGGAATAAACCTAACCAAAGAGGTTAAAGATCTGTACTCGAGGAACTACAGAACACTCCTAAAAGAAATTGAAGAAGACACAAAAAGATGGAAGACCATTCCATGCTCTTGGATGGGAAGAATAAACATCGTTAAAATGTCTATACTGCCCAGAGCAATCTATACTTTTAATGCCATTCCAATCAAAATTCCACCAGTATTTTTCAAAGAGCTGGAGCAAATAATACTAAAATTTGTATGGAATCAGAAGAGACCCCGAATTGCTAAGGAAATGTTGAAAAACAAAAATAAAACTGGTGGCATCACGTTACCTGATTTCAAGCTTTACTACAAAGCTGTGATCACCAAGACAGCATGGTACTGGCATAAAAACAGACACATGGACCAGTGGAACAGAGTAGAGAGCCCAGATATGGACCCTCAACTCTATGGTCAAATAATCTTTGACAAAACAGGAAAAAATATCCAGTGGAAAAAAGACAGTCTCTTCAATAAATGGTGCTGGGAAAACTGGACAGCTATATGTAGAAGAATGAAACTTGACCATTCTCTTACACCGTACACAAAGATAAACTCGAAATGGATAAAAGACCTCAACGTGAGACAGGAATCCATCAGAATCCTCGAGGAGAACATAGGGAGTAACCTCTTTGATATCAGCCACAGCAACTTCTTTCAAGATATGTCTCCAAAGGCGAAGGAAACAAAGGCAAAGATGAACTTCTGGGACCTCATCAAGATAAAAAGCTTCTGCACAGCAAAAGAAACAGTCATCAAAACAAAGAGGCAACCCACGGAATGGGAGAAGATATTTGCAAATGACAGTACAGATAAAAGGTTGATATCCAGGATCTATAAAGAACTCCTCAAACTCAACACACACAAAACAGATAATCATATTAAAAAATGGGCAGAAGATATGAACAGACACTTCTCCAAGGAAGACATACAAATGGCTACCAGACACATGAAAAAATGTTCATCATCACTAGCCATCAGGGAGATTCAAATCAAAACCACATTGAGATACCACCTTACACCAGTTAGAATGGCCAAAATTAGCAAGACAGGAAACAACGTGTGTTGGAGAGGATGTGGAGAAAGGGGAACCCTCTTACACTGTTGGTGGGAATGTAAACTGGTGCAGCCACTTTGGAGAACAGTGTGGAGATTCCTCAGGAAATTAAAAATAGATCTTCCCTATGACCCTGCAATTGCACTACTGGGTATTTACCCCAAAGATACAGATGTAGTGAAAAGAAGGGCCATCTGAACCCCAATGTTTATAGCAGCAATGGCCACGACGCCAAACTGTGGAAAGAACCAAGATGCCCTTCAACGGATGAATGGATAAGGAAGATGTGGTCCATATACACTATGGAGTATTATGCCTCCATCAGAAAGGACGAATACCCAACTTTTGTAGCAACATGGACAGGACTGGAAGAGATTATGCTGAGTGAAATAAGTCAAACAGAGAAAGTCAAGTATCATATGGTTTCACTTATTGGTGGAGCATAACAAATAATATAGAGGACAAGGGTAGATGGAGAGGAGAAGGGAGTTGAGGGAAATTGGAAGGGGAGGTGAACCATGAGAGACTATGGACTCTGAAAAACAACCTGAGGGTTTTGAAGGGGCGGGGTGGGAGGGTGGGGGAACCAGGTGGTGGTTATTAGGGAGGGCACAGATTGCATGGAGCACTGGGTGTGGTGAAAAAACAATGAATACTGTTACGCTGAAAATAAATAAAAAATTAAAAAAAAAAAAAAAGAATAGCCATGGTGGCAGAAATAGAAGCTATGCATAAATCCAGGAGGACAGGGTCCCATTGGTCAAAGCTTATCTTGTTATTGTTGCTTCCAAGTGCCCAACCTTCTTTCTGAACCTCTACATGCCTCCATATGGTATCACACTTCTGGGAGACTAATTAGCCAGTGAGTTTTAAGTCGGTTAATTTGGCCCTTTCCACTCTGGAAGGAGCAGTAACTTATCTTGACTGGAACTGACACATATTCTGGATATGAGTTTGCCTTTCCTGTCTGCAGGAATGCAGCCTGCCCCACTATGTCAGGGCTTACAAGGTATAAAATATACAGCATCACACCAAAAAACTCACTTTCTGGCAAAGAAGGTGCAGCAGCAAGGATAGAATAATGGAATGCAGTTTTCTATCATATACCCACCCCCCATGCAGAAGCTGCCAGACTGATACAAGAACTAGAATGAATTTTAGAGGTACTCCTAGGATTCAGCTTTGAAATGAGACCCAGCAGGATAAGATACTATCCTTCAGATGTATAATGCATGCTTAATCAATAACCAATGTAAAATATTGTGTCCCAAATTTGGTAGAATATAAAAGTCTGGAAATCAAATGGGGTAGCAGGAGGTTTACCTACCTTTACTTTCCCTGAAAATTTTGGCTCTGTGAGGTTAGAGTTCCTGGTTCCCAGAGAGGAAATGCTCTCTCATTAGGGGAAACAGCAAAAGTCTCATAAACTTTAAACTTTAAAATGGCTCTAACCCATCCACTTTAGAACCCCCATGTGAAGAGATCAGCTGTCAAAGAAAGGAGTCTGCATGCCAGCAGAGGTAATTTACTCATTGGGAAAAAGTATATTGGCTGTTTCACGATGGTGATAAAGAACATTTTAGCCCCCAAATAATATAGTAATTTGACTGTTGATACTCCCTCACTCCATTTTAACAAAAATGGGGATGTAGAGCTGCCTTGGGTTAAAAGCATGGTGGTCAGTGTCTCAGACTCCTCACGGATGAGGAGCAGGGTAACCCTCATGTATAAGTCACCTACAATAGCAAAGGTGCCATGCAAAGGTGAGGGGAATATAAAAATGTGTAGTAGAGATGGGAGATGGTGAGTATCAGTTGCAGTCTATGACCAGCGGCAGTATGAAAGCTGCAATTTCTCACACTAAACTTAGTCTTAGTCTCCCCCGGAAAAGGACCCATCAAATCTTGAAAGAACTGTTGCCACATCCGGTGTTTTTTTGTTTTGTTTTGTTTTGTTTTAAGGTTTTATTTATTTATTTATTTGACAGAGAGAGAGAAAGAGAGAGGGAACACAAGCGGAGCAGTGGGAGAGGGGGAAGCAGACTTCGTGCCGAGCAGGAAGCCCGATGTGGGGCTCGATCCTGGACCCTGGGATCATGACCTGAGCCGAAGGCAGAGGCTTAAAAACTGTGCCACCCAGGCGCTCCCCACATGGGGTGATCTTAACTCTTGCACGGCAAGTAGATCTTCTGCACATGTAGCTTATGTAACAGGAAGAATGGTTAAAAAATATTATATATCACTGTAGTCACTAGGACTTGGGCAGTCCTGTTTTAGACCTCAATTCAACCACTCACTGGTCTCATAATCCCAGGCAAGGTTCTATTAAGTCCCAGTTCATGGAAGTATTAAAATGCGTTAACGATGTCTACCTTATTGGGTTACTGATTCTGAAATAAAATCATGAATTCAGAAAATAAGACAGACTATGTGGCATATAATAGGCCCTCAGTAAACAATAGAGATTATTTATTTTGAACATCAAAAGCCTCTTCTCTTTTTCTTTCTACATGGTCTGTATTTCCTAACGATTGAAATCTCTCCCATTTTCTCTTTTATTATTGTCAAATACAGAGAATATAAATATATGAGATGGCTGGGGAGACTTGGCAGTCTTTTCATATTTACTTGGTGTGTTAGATGCAAATCCAATTTGTGGTTATCTCACTAACAATATGATTTGTTATCTGAGTGAGTCTGTGCCAGTGGATTGGGCTGGTTGAAGGTGTTTCTATAAAGCTATATTGTGGATGATTTACTTCGTTTATCCTTGGTTTGGATCTCATTCATGTTTCTACATTCATTCATCATTGTTGGTGTGGTGTGATTGTTGTAATTTTCATGGCTATGCATGCACATATACTTTTGGGTCCTTTTACGAACTTTGGATCCAGGCAGCCATGTAAGCTAAGCTTAAGGGTTCATGTAGGTGATCAAAGTTAAAGCAGAAATACGGTAGGAAAAGACAAATGAGTGGAGTAAAATAACACAGAAATAGTAGTTAAGATTTGAGTCCAGTTCAAAGTCCAGTTCATTTCACTGAAAAGTCCTTGAATATATCCATGTCAGAAAATATCATAGATGAGATATCTTGGTCACTTGGAGATCTTTGAAAAATACAGTAAACTCACCCTCCTGAGGCTTATCTTTGTGTGAAAAATGAATGAGCATTGTGTCGAGAATTTTGGTTAGGTTAATTATAATTGCAGAGTGTGGGTAATAAAATAGGCAAACTTTATTATTAGCCACACGTTAATCTAGTTCAACCACTTCATTGCCAGGGTTCCAAGGTAATTGGTGTTCAGTCTTTTATGGAAAAGGGGGATTACTCAACATTTTTTACTCAAGTAGCTTAAATTGCTCTCTGTTTACTATAGAATGAAAAATCAAGTCTAAGTTTATTCATTGACCATCCCCACCCTTCACAATCTTGCCATTGTCCATTCATTCACCAAGTATTTACTAAGTGACTACTATGTAGCAGACACTAGTCTAACTATTGGGAGTACAGCAGCAATTAAAACACGCACACACACACACACACACTCCAGTTCGTTTCAGGATATTATATTCTAGTCACCTTCCTTTCTTCAAAGAATGCCAGCTCTTTGAGGACAATAAGGTACTCTAATGCCGCTTCTTCCTCTCCTCCTCCTCCTCCTCCTCCTCCTTCTTCTTCTTCTTTTTTGAAGTAGGCTCCATACCCAGTGTGGAACCCAACATGGGCCTTGAACACATGATCTGAGATCAAGACCTGAGCTGGATGCTTAACTGAATGAGCCATGCAGGCACCCTACTCTAATGCTTCTGTGTATCCATCTATAGCTTCTAATGTGGTGCTCCATACAGAGTACCCTCGATTTTTTTGGAATAAATAGATTGCATAGAAGAGTTAATTCTTGGGGCTAGACAGAACCTCATAGCCTTCGTTCTACTATATCATTGTACAAGGGTTCCATTGTAAAATACTTGTGGGAAATACAGCAAAATATTTCTTTTCTCTTAGAGACACATAATACACATTAATATATTCCAGATCCCTAGAATTCCTACTTTCAAGAACTTCCTAGCATTTCCTAAACAATTTTCAACTCATAACCTTATTTTTCTGGGTAACACTTATTAATATCCATTAATTCCTTGGTACATATTTTAATGAATATTGATATAAAATATTTTCTTACATTTAATTCTAAGACAAATTACTTCCCATTAAACAGCTAATGTATTTTTAAAAGTAACACCTGGTCAGATTCCTTGGTACACTTGATATCTGTTTAAGAGCAGTAATATGGGATGCCTGGGTGGCTCAGTGGGTTAAAGCCTCTGCCTTCGGCTCAGGTCGTGATCCCAGAGTCCTGGGATCAAGCCCCACATCGGACTCTCTGCTCAGCAGGGAGCCTGCTTCCTCCTCTCTCTCTATCTGCTTCTCTGCCTACTTGTGATCTCCATCTGTCAAATAAATAAATAAAATCTTAAAAAAAAAAAGAGCAGTAATATGCTATTTGATGAATTCATAGAACATCACCCCTCTCTTGCTCACATTCTAATTAATATTTTACTTGACTTGAAACCATGCAAGGAAGTAGTTATGGGCTAGTCTCCCAGCTCCAACTTCCTTTCATTTGTTCCTTGGCTCAACAGTTTGATCTCTTTCCTCCTGACTATTCTCTTTTGTATTAGGAAGAACTCAGTCTTCTCTTTATGGACCCGTGTTATGTGGCATTTCACCCCCTCCCCAGTGCAAACTTTAACTTATAATGGATCAAGTGCTTATAAAGCAAAGCAGATTTAACACTTCTCAGATTACAAATGCAGGACTATAAATGTAAAACAGCTCAGTATGTAGAAAGTTTATGTCATAATTAGGAATGGAGAGCAAAGCCTTTATAAACCTATTCTCAATTATCTACAATTCCTTCAAAGCCTAAATCTGGAGCCAGGCTTGGCAGAGCATTTTTCTAGCCAAATGATTATCAATATACACCTGCACTGTTAAAAGATGGCGTCCCTAAATAGCCCATTTTCTTCTCCCTTTCCATTTGGTACACCAGATGTTTTGGCTTTTTATTTGTGGAAGAATGCATCGAGTTCCCATATGTCCTTTTAAAAAAATCATAGCTTTTAAAAATAAAGCTCTCTTCCTAAATGGCAGTGGGCCATAGATAAAGACCAACATGTGTTGTAACTCAGAATGTCTATTGTTGCAGTTACATTTTTTAATGATTTATTTGTAAAAGTATTTAATAGATACATTCTTGATTTCCACTTTGACTTTAAAGGAAAGGTGGTTTAGGGCAGTTCTTTTAGTTTTGTCAGAAACAGGGAATAACAAGCAGAAGAAGTGGAATAACTTGACTTTGGTCAACCAACTGGTCAATGACAAAGCTGAGAACTCCAAACTTTGTAGTGTTCTAACTACGTCAATTTCACTGCACGTTAGGCCAGCAGGTCCTGACTCACTCTACTTATTCCCTACCCTTACCAGCCTGATATGCCCAATAAGCTTGCTTGCTTCACTCCGTGAATCAGTCTCTCATTTTTTTTTTCTCAACTGAAGAATCTCTTGTATGAAATTTTGCTGTTCCTGTTCAATAGGTCCTCATCATATAAGCTTAGTAAAGCTACCTAGAAATGCATATATTTATTTAACCTAAATTTTGACTACATTTCATAGATTAGAGCTAGTAACTATGCAACTCTCCCCTTACCTAATGAATTTTTTAATAACACAATTCAAATATCATCGAGCTTCCTTTGATTCTTCTTCAAGTTAATATTGTGCTTTGCATGTAGTTACAATTTAATATTTAATTGTTACAAAGCAAAGACTTCCACTATTACCAGGTTACCATTAAAAACTAATATTTAAAGATACTAGCTAATATAATTAGATAAGGAAAAGAAGTGTCATATATATGTAAAGGTAGAGGTGAAACTACTATTGTTATTATTATTCAGATTGAATTATGAACCGAAAAAAATCAGCAGAATAGAGGAACACAAGAAACTGAAAGAAAAAAGAAAGAATGTAGTAAGATCAATAAAAAGTTAATTTGAATAATCAATAGCCTTCTTATAATAAATCCAGCTGTTAAAAATTTTAATGGGTAATTTTTAATTTTAAATTTTAATGGGTAAGTTTTTAATGGGTAACAAAATATGAACAAACACTATAATACTATCACAATTTTAATATTAAAATTAAAATACTGGGGTGCCTGGGTGGCTCAGTGGGTTAAGCCTCTGCCTTTGGCTCAGGTCATGATCTCAGGGTCCTGGGATCGAGCCCCGCATCGGGCTCTCTGCTCAGCAGGGAGCCTGCTTCCTCCCTCTCTCTCTGCCTGCCTCTCTGCATGCTTCTGATCCCTGTCTGTCAAAATAATAAATAAAATCTTTAAAAAAATTAAAATTAAAATATTATAATGTTAAATATTTGGGTAAAAATATAATTACAAAATATGAACAAATACTATAATTTTATTACAATTTTAATGATCAGATTATTAGATATTTAAGAGAACATAAATGAACTTGGAAAGCATTATACTAAGTGAAATACACACCAAGAAGAGAAAGAAAAATACTGTGTCATCTCATTTACATGTAGAATCTAAAACAGTTGAGTTTGCAGAAACAGAGTAGAATGGTGGTTGCCAAGAGCCTGAGGGTAAGGGAGATGGGAAGTTTGTTGGTTAGAGGGTAAAAAGCTTTCAATTACAAAATAAGTTTTGAGGATCTAATGTACAACATGGTGACTATAGTTAATAATTGTGTATTGTGTACTTAAAAATCTGTTAACAGAGCAGATATGTGTTCTTATCAGAAAGAAAAAAAAGTAACTTTGAGAGATAATGAATATGTTAATTAATTTGATTGTGGTAATCATTTCACAATGTATACATATATAAATTCACTAAGTTGTACACCCTAAATATATACAACTTTATTTGTCAGTTATACTTCAATAAAGCTGCAAAAAAAAAAAAAAACTATAATGGAAGAAAAGATTCAATTTATCATAGTAGAGAAAATAAAGTTCCTTGATGCAAACTCAACAAAAATGCTATATGAAGAAATTTTGTAATTTTTCTGAAAGCATTTAAAAATTTTAAATGAATAAAATATTCATTTCATCTTATGAATTAAGATTCAATTGTAACACAAATGGTTTTATCTAAATTAATCTACACAGGTAATAAAAGTTAATAAAAATAACAAAATAATTATTTTGGGACTACTTCAGCTATTCTAGAATAATATTAAAAATTGAACAGGGGTGCCTGGATGGATCAGTGGGTTAAAGCCTCTGCCTTCGGCTCAGGTCATGATCCCAGGGTCCTGGGATCGAGCCCCGCATCGGGCTCTCTGCTCTGTGGAGAGCCTGCTTTCTCCTCTCTCTCTGCCTGCCTCTCTGCCTACTTGTGATCTCTGTCTGTCAAATAAATAATAAAATTTAAAAAAAAATTGAACATATATAATTTTCAGGGAAATTCTTGAGAAAAAAGGCATAACAAGTGATTACAAATATTTAGTTGGAATAGATCAATGGAATATAATGAACTATAATAATACACTCCAATAAATATAACAATTTGTGATAAAAAGTGATATTCACATTATGGAGGAAAGATATATAAATATTACATGTACTGATGTCTACCATTAAAAAAAAATACAGATGACTTTCTCATTACTCGAAGTAGGTTAATGATTTAAACATAACAATAAAACCACAAATAAAAACCATGGAATAAAACATGGAAATTCTTAATTATTTCAAAGATGTGGGATCATGTATATGAATTATACAAAATCTTGAAACTATTTTTTTTAATGTTTTAAAATTTGAATACATAAAACTGTATTAAAAATCTGCAGTAGGCTATCAGACACATGAAAAAATGTTCATCATTACTAGCCATCAGGGAGATTCAAATTAAAACCACATTGAGATACCACCTTACACCAGTTAGAATGGCCAAAATTAGCAAGACAGGAAGCAACATGTGTTGGAGAGGATGTGGAGAAAGGGGAACCTCTTATACTGTTGGTGGGAATGCAAGTTGGTGCAGCCACTTTGGAGAACAGTGTGGAGATTCCTCAAAAAATTAAAAATAGAGCTTCCCTATGACCCTGCAACTGCACTACTGGGTATTTACCCCAAAGATACAGATGTAGTGAAAAGAAGGGCCATCTGAACCCCAATGTTTATAGCAGCAATGGCCACGACGCCAAACTGTGGAAAGAACCAAGATGCCCTTCAACGGATGAATGGATAAGGAAGATGTGGTCCATATATACTATGGAGTATTATGCCTCCATCAGAAAGGATGAGTACCCAACTTTTGTAGCAACGTGGACAGAACTGGAAGAGATTACGCTGAGTGAAATAAGTCCAACAGAGAGAGTCAACTATCATATGGTTTCACTTATTTGTGGAGCATAACAAATAACACGGAGGACAAGGGGAGACGAAGAGGAGAAGGGAGTTGAGGGAAATTGGAAGGGGAGGTGAACCATGAGAGACTATGGACTCTGAAAAACAACCTGAGGGTTTCGAAGGGGCGGGGGGTAGAAGGTTGGGGGAACCAGGTGGTGGGTATTAGGGAGGGCACGGATTGCATGGAGCACTGGGTGTGGTGCAAAAACAATGAATACTGTTACGCTGAAAAGAAATAAAAAATTTAAAAAAAAATCTGCTGTAGGAAAAGCACACAAGGCCAAAACCAAAGAGTGTCCTAGGGACAGCTCATGAAAAACAATGAAGAACTTTAGTCACTTGAATACACGAAACACTCCTTCATATCAACAAAAATTCAATTAGAAAGTGGAACAAAATTGGCAAAAGCCACGAATGGGTAGTTCAGAGGAATGAGAGTAAGAATAGTTTGAAGTGATGTTCCATTTCATGCACAATAAAAGAAAGGTTTCTTAAAATGTTACATGACAAAGAGATGTACATTTTCTTCTATCAGATCAGCAATGATCTACAAGTCTGACCATCCCGTCTTGTCGGGAACACGTGGGGACAAGCAATGGTGAGCCATCCCCGTGAAACTCTTAATTGGTACCATTTTTAGCAGAAAAACTAGGTGCACAACACTGTGAATAATTTGCAAGGGGAAAAGCTACTTACATGACCTGTGTGGTTGCATGCATAATGTATTATGCTGCATACATAAAGTATTAAGTTTTTAGATACCTAAAGTATCTAAAAAATGCACAAGAAACAGGCAACTGGGGTTGTTTTGAGTAGGGAAGTGGCATATGAAGAGGATCAAGACTGTCCTTTCACTCTATTTAACACTTAGTGTGTGTGAAAATGTTTACCTCAAATTAAAATTTTAAATAAATGTTGAGGTTCAAAGGCAGACCTATTTTGAAAAAACATCCGACCAGGGTGCCTTACCCTCAGGACTAAGAAGGACTCAAGATACAAACGTGGTAATGAAATATAAAGAACCTCCTGAGTCTGTTTTTATTTTCTTGAGTCTTAAATTGGAGTTGGTGGATTCAGGAAGGCTAAGTACATCTGAAAGTCAGCAAATATTGTCTTTGTACTTTAAAAAGAAAACGATATTTAGAAAAAGTTCTTATAAGATGGTGAGTAGATTTTTTAGGCTCAGACACAGTGTTCTTTCTGTGCTGTCTTTAGACAGCATGATGAAAACGTGCTCTGTCAACCTACTAGTTATGGTTCTTTCATTTAAGGGATAGGTTACAAACAAAATAGACAAAAGTTTGCCCCAGTTGGGGTTTAAAATAACTAAATAGAGTCTTACACATGAAGTTTAGAAAGCTTACGAATCTGGGAGGAACAAAATTCTAAATAAACTGAAATTAACTTGTGCTCTACTGAAAGCTGAACTTTTCTTTTGACCACTACATATGTATTATTATATATAATAATTTGCAGTATATATATTTTGTTTTGTAGCCCAGTGGAGTCTAATTTACTGCTGAAATGTTTTTTCCAGTTACCGTGCAAGTGAACTATTTTATAATGACTGAGAATGGAACTGGAAGAAAATATATCTCAACATTTTCTGACTCCTAAATAAAAATATTTATCCATAGGCCTAAGAGTCTTATACCTGAGAGTTAATTGAAGATTATGTGATTTACAAGAACACATGTTCTCTCCAGTTTCCTCATTATACCAGCCTTCATATGACCTTTACAATCCATAATTAAAAATGGAATTTAGTGAGAGACACCTGGATGGCTTAGCTGGTTAAGTGTCTGCCTTTGGCTGAGGTCATGATCTCAGGGTCCTGGGATCGAGCCCCACATCCCGCTGCCTGTTCAACAGAGTCTGCTTCTCCCTCTCCCTCTGTCCCTCTGCCCCCCCACCCACTCATTCTCTATCTCAAATAAATAAACAAAATCTTTTTTAAAAAGATTCATTATATTCTATATTCACTAGAATCACTAAAACTGAAAAGGCCCTTGAAGTCTAAAAACAAACAAACAAACAAACAAACAAGCAAAAACAATTTTATTTTACCAAAGAGAAATTTGGGACACAGAGTTAAAGCTATTGGTTAAGTTCTCCCAAATTGCTATTGGAAGAGCTGGGTCTAACATGTAATTATACATCACTAGTTGAAATAGGAAGTTATTTCCAAATAGTGAGCTTCGTAATTTCCAACAGTGTGTGCTTTCACAGTGGGAAGGAAAAGAAGACGCCGTTAGGGTTGAGTATGAGTTAGACTGGTCAACAGAGGGAGAAAAAGCAGTTCCTGGTAGAAGCAAAACATTTGTAAAAGCCTGAGACAGGAAGATCCTTGAAGAGGGATCATGGCTGCAGTAGGACGGGGGGACTGACTCTTCCCGAGCCTTGGGGTGATAGTCAATGGAAGGATTTGGAATTTTATCTTAAAAGCTTCATAACCCACTCAAAGAAACTGACCAGATGAGATTTGCACTGATCATCATATAAAGACTCCTTTGGCTTCTGTAAAGAGAATAAATTAAAAGTGAAGAAGAATTGGTGATAGTCTTTGACAAAACTTAAGTAAAACCATTGTGTGGCTTACAGTGAATTTAGCACGGACACTTTTGGAGGCTTGTGGGTGTTTGTGCACAGCAGGATTCCTTTTCCTTGTGGCCCGCTGGTGATGACAGGCAGAAGTAGTAAAGCAGTGAGCAGAAGAGCAGGAGTCATAGGGACATTGTTAAGGGTAAGAGAGAGAATATTGCTAGTGATTCTCAGCACACTCTGTGTCTGTGCTTTCCATCGTTTTGTGGTGGTTGAGTGAAGACTTTCTGGGGTGCCTCCAATGGAAACCCAGAAGAAGACCATGTCTTAGTTATATATAACTCCAAGCAGTGGGAAAGAACTTTCAGACATTTAGGGAATTTCCTTTTCCTATTCTTCTTTATCATGAACATAACAAATTGTCTTCAGAGGTATATTCACTAGCTTTGTCAGTATTCATCATAGAATGGAGAGAGTTTATCCTTCTACCTTTGAGGATACACAGACTCAGCTGGTGACACAGAAGGATATAATGTTAGTGTTAACTGAGCTAGTGGTGATAACGATAGTTTATACTCACCTAGCCTTTATAATTCATCAAGTACTTTCATTAAAAAATCATTTTTATTAATAAGGGAAATGATTGTCCCTTCTTATAATTTTGTACTTAGAATAAATGTTCACTACTCTGACACTCACATTCCTCCACTACCCATTATTTGTGTATCTCTGTGTGTGCGTACACATGCTTACACATGTGTGTAGGAAGAGGAAAGGCTAAAATACTATGTGCAACACTAGTTATTTAAAATATTTTCTCTAATCACAATCTTGATATTACTTCGCTGATTTTTGTCACCATAAATCTCTCCACTTATTCCAAACTTAAAAAAAAAAAAAAAAGCTCCCGCTGACTTGAAAGTTTTTACTGTAACCATGTTCAACTATAATTATGTCGTTTTACGGTTTGCTATATCATCTTGTGTTATATGATAACAGTCTGGGATTTGACTGATGAGTTGAATTATTTCCCTTGTTCAATTAGCTTGAAATTTTCTAATCCAAGATTAACTAATTAATCTTTTTCAGACTTCATTCTAATCATAAGTCCACTCTGAGAACCAGGATATCATATAATCATAAGCAGACCTCTAAAACATACTCAATTTAAGGCAATTCAAGATGGCAACATGAGAAGATCCTAAAATCATATCCTCCCAGGGACGCAATAGATTTATAACTATATATGAAATAACTGCTTCTGAAAAAGACCTAAAAACTAGCTGAACTGCTACTTTATAGCAAAGGATAAAAGAGCTACATCAAGATGAATAAGAAAAGCAAAGAGTCAGTCTTACCAAAAACACCAATGTGGCATGGTAGCCCACAAACAGGAGAGATCTCACAAAGTAGGAGCCTGAGGAGCATATAATTTCCCACATCAGGCACCTCAACCATTGAAACCTATACCAGAGAAATGAGTCCCCAACATGTCTGCCCTTGAAAATCAGTGGGGCTTACATCCAGGAGAACCATGGAGCTGTAGGAAGCAGAAATTCCACTTTTAAATGGCTTGAACACAGACTCACTTACCCTTTGACTCATTACAAAAGCAGTGGTTTGAAAAGCACATAGATCCCATGTGAAGGAGACTCATTTACTAATCTTACAAGCATCTGCCAGAGTGACAGGTGCCTGTTAGGGCTCTTTCTGAGGATGGAGACCCCAGTGGATGTCATTTTTACCTTCTCCATCTACCTAACTAGGACCAAAGCAGGTAAGCACCATTTTTGCACACTCTTTCTCTCACCTGCCAGTGCTTGTGGGTGCATACCACCCCTGCACGACACCCACAGCCTTGCTGCCATCCCAGCTCTTGTGGCCCCAGCAAAGGCGGCAGGCATATGCAGCCGGTGCAGGGGATGTCCGTTGAGTGCCTGGCTCTGGAGGCCAGAGATGATTGCATTTAGGGGCATCAAAAGTCTGAAACAATTGGAGAAATATTTCTTGGTAGGCTACAATCACCAAGGCATTGCACAGACAGAATAAACTATACAGCTTCTGCCTGGAGGGCATGCTTCAGGATTACCAAACATCTTAGAGCCTCTGGAAGTGCTCTCAGGGAATGTAGCCTGGGGAATGCAATCTTTGCACTCTCCCTTGACCTTGCTACAGCTTTCCAATATCTCCCAGAAAGGAACTCATATACTCATCTGGAGCCCTAATTTTTGCAGTTGTTACCAAAGAGACACCTCCAGATGGCCTTGCCTGGAGACTAGTGTAGTTTAGGATTGAAATCCACAGGATTATACATTTGCATAACTTAAAAGCTACTACCTGAGGGTTTAGCTTCCAACCAGTTTGAAATTGGAAGCTGACTAAGATCCCTCCCTCTGGAACATGCAGAGGAAGTGGCACTCCCTTGAAAAGTGGGACCTACCAAGAACAAATCAGGCCACTTAGAAAATCACAAAAGTTCAAGAAAGAACCAAGAGATATAGAAAGGTTAAATGATAGGTTTCATCTCCTCAAAAAGACATGCCTTCAAAATTGAAAAAGATAGCTATGCAGTCTAATCCAGAAACAAACAAAAAGTCAGTCAAAAAGAGAAGACTGAGAACTATGTTCCAAAAAAAAGAACAAGATATAAAACACAAAGGTGGTAGTAATAGTTGTGGGAGAAGGGGGTCTTAGTAAACTGGAAACAAGTAATTTACCTGATAAAGAGTTCAAAGTAATGGTAGTAAAGATGCTCACCAAACTCAGAAGAATGGATAAACATAAAAAAGAACTTCAATGAAGAGATAGAAAAAAATAAGAGAGTACCAAACAGAAGTCATGAGCTGAAGAATACAAAACTAAACTGAAAAATACACCACAGAGGTTCAATAGCAGACTAGACTAATCAGAAGGAAAAGTCAGTGATTAGGAAGATAGGGCAGTGAAAGTTATCCAAACAGAACAACAAAAAGGAAAAAAAAAAAGGAATTTTAAAAAATGAGGATATCTTAAGAGACATAAAGGACAATACCAAGCAGAATAACATTCACATTGTAGAGCCCCCAGAAGGAGAAAAGAAAGGGAAAGGGCAGAAAACTTCTGAAGAAATTATGGCTGCAGACTTCCATTTGGAGAAGAAAACACCCAGAGCCAGGAAAGTCCAGGAAGTTCAAAATAAGATGAACCTAAAAACACACACACCAAGACACATTAATAATTAAAAATGTCAAGAGTTAAAGATAAACAGAGACTCTTAAAAGTAGCAAGAGAAAAACCAATTATTATGTGCAAGGGGATCCTCATAGGGCTATCAACAGATTTCTCAGGAGAAACTTTGCCAGGTCAAAGGCAGTGGCAAGACATATTTATGGTGTTGAAGGGAAAAACCTTGCAACCAAGAATTCTCTATCGAGCAAGACTATCATTCAGAACTGAAAACGACATAAAGAGCTTTATAGACAAACAAAAACTAAACTGGTCCTGTAAGAAACACTAAAGAAACTACTTTAAGCCAAAAAGAAAGAGCACTGATCAGCAAGAAGGAAATATATGAGAGCAAAATTCTCACTAGCAGAAGTCAATATATAGCAAAGGTAGTGGATTAATCAATTACAAAGCTAATACGAAGGTTAAAAGGGGAAAGCAGTAAAAATAACCAACTATAATAATTAGTTACAGGGTACACAAAACAAAAGTTGTAAAATATTACATCAACACTATAAAACTGAGAGGAGAAAGTAAAAATGTAGAGTTTTAAATGTATTCATACTTAAGTAAATTACAGCTTGAGAGGGGGAGAAAGAGAAAAGCTGTTATATGTGAGCCTGATGGTAACAACAAAGAAAAACCTAGTAGATACACAAAAAATAATGAGAAAGGAATCTAAACAGAATACTAAAGAATGTCATCAAACCACAAGAAAAGAGAACAAGAAAATAAAGAAACAGAGAAAAAGAAAACAGAAAGCAATTAACAAAAGGGCAATAAGTGTATACCTATCAATAGTTACTTTGAATGTAAATAGACTAAATTATCCAATCAAAAATCAGAGTTAGTAAATGGACTTAAAAACAAAACAAAAGAACAAAAACCAAGGTACATCTGTATGCTGCCTACAAGAGATTTACTTCAGATATAACAACACATGGAAATTAAAAGTAAAGGGATGCAAAAGATGTTTTATGCAAATGGAAGCCAAAAGAAAACTAGGATAGCTATACTTAGAATCAATTTTAAAACAAAAACTGTAATAAAGGATAAAGATGAGCATTACATAATGATAAAAGGGGTCAATCCAGCAAGAATATACATTTGTAAATAACTATGCACACACCAACAGAGCATGTAAATATATAAAGGAAATATTACCAGATCTAAAGAGAGAAATTGACAACAATATAAAAAAATGTAGAGAAAGGGGTACCTAGGTGGCTCAGTTGGTTAAGTGGCTGCCTTTAGCTCAGGTCATGATCCTGGGGTCCTGGGATCAAACCCTGTTTCTCTCCTGCCTGCCATTCCCCTTGCTTGCATATGCTCTATGTCTCTCTCACTTGCTCACTTTGTGTCAAATAAATAAGTAAAATCCTAAAAAAAAAAAAAAAAAAAAAAAAAAATAGAGACCTTTAGTTCTCAAAGGATAGATCATCAACACAGAAAATCAATGAGGAGGGGTGCCTGGGTGGCTCAGTGGGTTAAAGCCGCTGCCTTCGGCTCAGGTCATGATCCCAGCGTCCTGGGATCAAGTCCCGCATCGGGCTCTCTGCTCAGCAGGGAGCCTGCTTCCTCCCTTCTCTCTCTGCCTGCCTCTCTGCCTACTTGTGATCTGTCTGTCAAATAAATAAACAAAATCTTAAAAAAAAAAAAAAAGAAAATCAATGAGGAAACATCAACCTTAAATGAGACATTAGCCCAGATTAAGTTAACAGATGTATGTAGAATATTTCATCCAAAAACAGCAGGGTGCACATGAAATACTGTGCAGTATAGACTGTATCTTCCACCACAAAACAATTTTCAATAAATTTAAGAAGATCAAAATCATATCAAGCATATTTTCTGACCATAGTCATATGGAAATGGAAAAAACATAACATGCAGAAACTCAATAATGTGCAACCAACGGGTCAACAAAGAAATAAATGAGAAATTTAAAAATATTTTATGATAAATAAATATGGGACTACAATACACCAAAACCTATGAGATGTAGCAAAAGCTGTTCTAAGAGGGAAGTTTATAGCAATACAGGCCTATGGCAAAAACAAACAAACAAAAAAACAAGAAAGAAAAAAAGAAAAATCTTTAGTAAATAATCTAACTTTGCACCTAAAGAAACTATAAAAAGATATACAAATGAATTCCAATGTTAGTAGAAGGAAAGAAATAATATAGATCAGATGGAAATAAATGAAATAGAGACCAAAAAACAATTGAAAAGATGAATGAAAATAACTGTGGTTCTTTGAAAAGTTCAACAAATTTGACAAACCTTCAGCTAGACTCCTATGGAAAATAAGAGAGGGTTCAAATAAGATCAGAAATTGAAGAGAAGAAGTTATAATTGATACAAAAGAAACACAAAGGATTATAAATACTACTATGAATAATTACATGGCATCAAATTGGGCAGCCTTGAAGAAATAGATACATTCTTAGAAACAGATTTTTTGGAAGAAACTGAATCATGAAATAGAAAATCTAAACAGACTGATTACTAGTAAGAAGACTGAACCAATAATCAAAAAACCCTCAAGAAACAAAAGTCTAGGGCCAGATGGCTTGCTTCATGGTGAATTCTAACAAATATTCGAAGAAATTTTACTATATATCTTTCTCAAACTCGTCGAAAAAACTGAAGAGGAAGAAATGCTCCAAAGTCATTTTACAAGGTCATTACTACAATGATAACCAAACAAAGACACCACACAAAAAAAGAAAATTCCAGGCCCAAATCCCTGATGAATATAGATGCCAAAATCCATAATAAAATAGTTGCAAACTGGCTCAGTTTGTTAAGCATCTGCCTTTGGCTAAGGTCATGATCCAGGAGTCCTAGGATTGAGCCCTGCAATGGGGACTCAGCAGGAAGCCTGCTTCTCCCTCTCCCACTCCCCCTGCTTGTATTCCCTCTCTCGCTGTTTCTTTCTCTGTCAAATAAATAAATAAATAAAATATTTTTAAAAACTAGTTGTAAACTGAGTTCTGCAATACATTTTAAAAATTACACACTACAATCGAGTGAAACTTATGCCAGGGATGCAAGGATAGTTCAACATCTACAAATTAATCAACATGATACCCCACAGTAACAAAATGAAAGATAAAAATAATATAGTCATTCCAATAGATACAAAACAGCATTTGACAAAATTCAACAACCATTTGTGATAAAAAATCCTAACAATAAATCCTGTGTAGACAAAATGTACCTCATGAATAACAAGCCTACAACTATGATCACACTGGACAGTAAAAAGCTGAAGGCATTTTATTTAAGTTCCAGAGCAAAGCAAGAATGCCCTCTTGCACCATTTTTATTCAATATAGTATTATTAGAAGTCCTGGTCAAAGCAATTAGGCAGAAAAAAATAAATAAAAGGGACCCTAATAGGAAAAGAGTAAGTAAAACTGTTGGTATTTGTAAATAACATGATTTTATGTATAGAAAACCCTAACGATGCCATCAAAAGCCTGTTAGAACTAAAAAATGTGTTCAGTAAAGTTGAAGCGTTCAAAATCAATATACAAAAAATGTTCTGCATTTTTATACACTAACAACAAACTATCAAAAAGAGAAATTAAATAAACAATCTCATTTACAATTACACCAGAAATAATAATATACCTAGGAATAAATTTAACCAAGAAGGTGAAAGACCTATACAATGACAACTTTAAGACATGGACAAAAGAAATTGAGGAAGACACGAGTAAGTGGAAATATATCTTGTGCTCATGACTTAAAAGAACAAATATTGTTAAATGTTCATATTATCCAAAGACATCAATAGATTTAGTGCAATCCCCATCAAATTTCTGATGACATTTTTTATAGGATTATAACAAGCAATCCTAAAATTTGTGTGGAAACACAAAAGATCCCCCATATCCAAAATAATCTTGAGAAAGAAGAATAATTCTAGAAGTATCACGCTTTCTGACTTCAAACTATAATGCAAATCTTAGTAATCAAGACAGTACAGTATTGGCATACAATTAGACACATAGATCATGGAACTGAATAGAGTTTCCAGAAGTAAACCCAGATTTATATGGCAAAGGCAGCAAGGATAGACAATGGAGAAAGGACAGTCTCTTCAATAAGTGATATTGGGAAAACTACACAGCCACCTGCAGAAGAATAAAAATGAACCACTATCCACTCCATACATAAAATTGACTCATAAAGAATTAATGTCTTGAATGTAAGACCACTAACTATAAAACCTTTAGAGGAAAATATAGGTAGTAAGCTTCTTGACGTTGGTCTTGGAGATATTTTTTGGATCTGACTCCAAAGGCAATGTCAACAAAACCAAAATTAAGCAAATGAGACTACATCAAACTAAAAAGCTTCTGTACAGTGAAGGAAATTATCAAAAAAATAAAAGACAACCTACTGAAAGAGAAAAGATATTTGCAAATCATGTATCTGATAGGCATTGAATATCTAAATATATTTAAAAACTCATATAACAGTTAAAAATCCAATTAAAAAATGAGCAGAGGCTCTGAATAGACATTTTTCCAAGAACACATATGGATGGCCAACAGAGACATGAAAACATTTGACATCACTCATCATCAGGGAAATTAAAATTAAAACAACAGTAAGCTATCACCTCACAACTGTCAGAATAGCTAGTATCCAAAAGATCAAAAATAATAAGTGTTGGCAAGGATGTGGAGAAAAGGGAACCTCATGTACTGTTGGTGGGAATGTAAATTGGTGCAGCCACTGTGGAAAACAGGTTAGAGGTTCTTCAAAAAATTAAAATGCAACTACCAATGATCTTGCAATTCCACTCTGGGGTATATATCCAAAAAAACCAAAACACTAATTTGAAAGAATATATGCATCTCTATGTTCATTCCAGTATTATTTATAATAGCCAAGATATGGAGACAATCTAGGTGTCCATTAGTGAATGAATGAGTAAAGAAGATGTGGTTGGTCTATCTTTCTATCATCTATCTATCTATCTATATCTATCTGTTCAATGGAATGGATAAAGAATATATAAATGCCATAAGTGGATAAAGTCATAAAAAAGAATGAGGGGTTAGGGGGTTGGGTGAGTCTGGTGGTGGGTATTAAGGAGGGCAAATATTGCATGGAGCACTGGGTGTGGTGCATAAACAAAGAAATTTGGAACACTGAAAATAAAATAAAATAAAATAAAATAAAAGAATGCAATCCTGGCATTTGCAACAACATATATGGACCCATGCTAATTGAATTAAGTCAGATAGAGAAAAACAAATGCTGATTTCACTTATATATGGAATCTACAAAACAAATAAAACAAAACCCATTGATACAGAGAACAGATAGGTGGTCGCCAGAGAGGCAGGGTACTGGGGGTTGGGCAAGGGGGTGAAGGAGATCAAGAGGAGCAAACTTTGAATTATAAAACAAATCATGGGCAGATAATAAACCCCATAGTGATACAGTCAATAATATTATATTGCAAATTTGAAAGATGCCAAGAAAGTCAAACTTAACAGTTCCCATCACAAGAAAAAAAAAATTCTCTTAACTTTTTATGGTGACAGATGGTAACTAGATTTATTGTTGTGATCATTTCACAGTGTACACATATATCAAATCATTATGTTATATACCCAAAACTAACATGAAGTTATATGTCAATTACACTTCAATTAAGAAAATAAATTAATTAATTAAAAAAATCATATTCTCAATACTGCAGAGGTCGGCCTGCCACTGTTACATCTCCTGTCTTCCCTGGGTGAAAAAATTGCCAATCTCCTTTCTGATTGGAGCTATAAAAATCCCCTTCTATTATTTTAAACCAACAAGGTGCCACAGTTCTTCAGAATTGTGACAGGTAGAAAGGAAAACTTACCTTTTCACAGGTATAATGGAAAGACCCTACCCAAGCAGGTGGGGGAGGAAAGGATGGGGAGGAAATGCCATTAGAGCTGAGAGCTCAGAGGTAATGGGAAAGCAGTGGGGAGGGCAAGAGGAGAATGCTTGGCATAGATGGGAGGTGTGTGCCATGCCTTTCTGGTAGGAAGGTACAGGGCCTCAGGAAGAGTTGAAAGAAGCCATTAAGGATGGACTCTAAAGTGTGGGGAGTTCGGGTTGAGACTGAAAAAGCAGGCAGGGAGTTCAGCGACCAACCAAGGCTTTGTAGCTCACTTGAAGTGGTTTGGTCTTTGCCTTCAGGGCAATGGGAAACCATCCAATGAATGCTTTTATCTGGGAGAGTAAGAGGATCCTGTTTTCATTCAGAAGAGAAGATAGTAGTGGCTTCTATATTCTGAATCTTGGGGAGAGGGCTAATAATGGATGGAGGAAAAACAATTAATTAGGAGGCTACATCACGGGTGGTCATTTTAACTGGATAGACTAAGGGATAAATGTGGGAAACATTGATGACTTCAGAGAGGTACTTTGGAGGTTATATTTAACAGTAGTTGGTGATGATAGGTGAGTGGGGGAAGGAAAGAAAGTATAAAAATTGTTCTTGGTTTTCTGCTTTATGGAATTAGGTGGATGGCGGTACTATTAATAAAAATAGCAACTATTTAGGAAAAGATCATAAATTTGGTATTTTGCATTGTGATGGAATGAATTATGTTTCCCTACGTTCAGGGATTGAAGCCATAACTCCCAGCACCTCAGAATATGACTGTATTTGAAGATACGGTCTTTTAAGTGGTAAATATGTACAAATGAGGTTATATGGGAGGCCCTGATTCAATATGGCTGGTGTTCGTAGAAGAAGAGGGAATGAAGAGTCAGACACAGAGGGAAGACCCTGTGACATAGCGAGGATGCTGCCACCTACAAGCCAAAGATGGGGGCCTCAGAAGAAATCATTCTTGCCGGCACCTCAATCTCAGACTTGTATTATTATGAGAAAATAAATTTCTGTTGTTTAAGCAAAAAACAAAACCAAGTCATGTTCAATGTGAAATGTACACATTTAGATCCTCATCCATTAATGGATTTTTAGTAAGTCCAAGTTCTTCAAGGTTGTTTATGAATTTTTCCACTCTAAATATAATCAATAACATTTTCAATTACTAAATTCATTTTGTGATTAAATAAAAAGATTTGCCTTTGCTCCTAGGTAGATTCTTTCTTAATTCATTGATCACTCTTATTTTTATAATTATCATTGGATTTTAAAAGTATTATAGTTCATGTTGGCTAGGAAAAGCTATACATAAGACAGGGTGGAAAAAAAGAGCAAGGACTTTGGATTTACTCAAGTAATTCAAACATTATCATGCACTTAATTTGAATCCATTTAATCATATTTTCATGATAAGTAAATCTGTTTACTATACTGTGCATATTGATATGGACAATCTTCAGCTTGTACGAACAATTAGCATACTGTGTTTTTAATTACCTTGAACTTCATTCGGCTATTCTTTGAAATGTGTCCTCAAATATTTTTTTTTCCTATTCATATTCGACCCCAGTAGGGTTAAAAATGTCTTCTGCATTAGATTGAACAATGAATAGGAACCCTTTTCTCGTGATGACTCATTATTTTTAAAGCCCGCCATCAGTTGAACACTGCTTCATATGTGCTAGGGTTTAAGGGCCATTTTGTACCATGACGTGGTGTGGAAATCTCACAAACTGTTCCTCTCAAGTACTAATTCAACACAGAGAGTTTTATGCACCCTCTGAGTAAGAACTGTGCTAGGTGCATTACTTATTTTATTATTACAATCCTTTCAAAACAGCCATATGACCTTAGGAATTTTTACCCCATTTTACTGATGAAGAAACTGAAACCCAGAGAAGTGTATCTGCTTCCCCCAAATTACCTGGCTGATATGGGGTAGAACCAGAATTTTTTTTAAAGACTAATTTTTGACTTTGAGAGAGAGAAAGAGAGCATGCAGCCAGGGGGAGGAGCAGAGGGAGAAAGAGAATCCTAAAGCGGGGTCCCTGCTGAGCCTGACACTGGGCTCAATCCCAGGACCCTGAGAGCATGACGTGAGCCAAAATCAAGAGTCATTTGCTTAACCAACTGAGCCACTCAGGCATCCCTAGAACCAGAATTTGAACCTGAGTCTATCTCATGCTAAGATCCATATACTGTTCATTCCACCACATTAATTGCTAAGATTTGCGATCACAATTTAACTCATTTCCACAAGCATATTATATGAGGTGTTGTCTTGTTTTTGAGGAAGGATGAATATTTAGACTTCTTAGAAACCCACACCTTTGATTAGTACAAAGCAAGTTGACCTTGACACTCTTAACCACCACAAGATCTAAGACAGCGGCTCAAGGACAGCAACAAAACCCCTTTACTTCTGCATAACTGCAGTCGGAGGAGCTGTGCCCTGACCTCCTCAGTTCATTTAACAGACTCCACATCTCCTCTTAACAGAAGGGCTGAAGTATCTTCAAGGTTGCTGTCATTGGGAATTTTAGGTCATTCCACACTGCACCCTTGCACGTCAACTTAAGAACCACCTTCTAGCCAGGGCCCCTGGCATACTGTATATTAATAGAATATTGATATAGCACAAATACTGTTGTGGGATTCATCATTTGGTAAATTCTCCACCGTCTGCAGTTTTACAGAGACATTTAATTAGCAATTTTACAACCTCCTCTCCTCTCATTAAATTAATTAATAATTAAGTTCAAATATAGGCATCTTTAATGTCATAATTATATTTCAGTTTTATGGTCACTGGAGTTTAGCTCATTAGGAGAGGCACTCATAAACCATAGCCCTGTTTAGTGACTGAAGCACCTTCATGTCACCAGGCTGATTCCAGTTGGGTGTTCTAATGTCTGTTTCTTTCGTAGCCCTGCTATTTCTTTGCAGAGAGAATTTTCAGTCTTTGTCCTCTGTGAGCATAAAATAACAATCACAATAAGCACACCAACAAATGCAATATGAAACACATATGGTGTGTTCTAAGAGTCCCCTTGACTTTTAGGATGTCTCCCCAGAACATTTTTGTAATATTCACCCTCACTGTGCTTTCTGATTGGACCAAGCTCTCCCACTTCTAACATTTGGCATTAAGCACAGGGTAACCATGTCAAAGACACCTGAGTGATGTCCTTTCATTGACTTTATGATTTACTAAGTCGGTAATGGCATTTCACACAATATGGTAGGTTGTACATTACAATGGATGGAGTGGATTTATTTCAGTCATTATCACTGATTAAACCAGCTTAGTCGAAGAGGCAAAACAAAACTTGCTTTGAAATTGTTCTTATTTAATTTTGTTCGCCTTCACATAACCCAGGACAGTGCTAATTATTCCTTGATGGAGCTCATATTTCTAATGTAATTCATATGTAAATTCTAATTTGGTTCATATGGGAATGTTTGTGTTCCTTGCCTCCTCTCAGGCAGGAACACAAACACAGAATTAAAAGTGTTTGGAAATGAAAACTTGATGTTGGCTTGTTTGACCTGGCTTTGATTTGCTTTCTTTGTTGTTCCTGTAACAGACCTTAATCACTTTTGAAGGTTAAGATTTTAAACTATAATTTAGGGGATAAAAACTATCTTTATACCTTTAAATAATTTGGGTGCAAATTGAAGGTGCAAATTGCATTCTCTCATGCTAAAAAAAGCCTTGCCATTTACAGCTTTACTCACTTTTTCTCCAAAAGAAGATATTCTTAAAAATCTATGAGCTCTAAAAATCACAGCCTGTATAGCGATATTCAAGGAAAATGTAATAATTATTCTATGATATTGCTGACCATAGGCTGTCATGAAGAAGAAATAAGAATGGAACAGTCCTCAAATTAAAGATTCTTTTCTGAAAAGTAGGGATAGGTTATTATGAATTTGAATTGTCCACAGTATTGTGACTGACATCCTTGAGGAAATGTTAAATAAGACATTCCATGATTTAAAAAATGAGCTAGTCTGAGTCAGTTATGTATGTTAAGTTATGAATTGCCACAAGGTCAAAATGGAAAACTATAGGGTGTCGTATCTACAATCTACAGCAAACTACCAGTATAAGGTCATGCACAGAGAAGACATACAGGTGACAGGTGTTTCTTAAGGAACTGAGCAAGAAACAGAAAGCAGAAACATTTAGAAATGCAGAGAGGTTGAGAGCATGGCTGGTGAGGAGCCTGTGGTCACTTTACCTGTCCTCAAGGGACACTGGCAGCCAGAGACTTATAAGGACACTTTGTAGTCTATCAATTGGCTTTAGTCTCCTGTGTGTGTGTGTGTGTGTGTGTACTGTGTGCAAATGTCACTCTACTGTGACACTGAATTCTGCTTTCATGCCCAATAAATATTTATATATTGTGTTTCAGAGAAAATGTTCAGTCTCAACATAATTAAAGACAAATGAGAATATTTCAGATGAGTGACCTGAGATTGAAAGGAAAAAGGCAAATCTCAGCTAGACCCATCTCCACTTCAACCTCGCCACCCTTGACACTTTTTTTAAGTGAAAAAGTTGATTCCTATTTTTTTTTTTTTGGCCATGTCTCTTAACACTCATCCACTAGAACATTGCTTTGTAATGTAGCGCACACAAACTGAAGAAAGCAGCACTGTCTCAGCTGAGTAAAAATTACAAACTGTAGAATGGACAAAGACAAATAATGACTTATAGGGATTTTGATCTCAGATCATACTGGCACTGGAGTCAGAAAGGACCTTTTTAGTCATAACATCCTTACACAGACTGACTTTGTAATATCTAGGACATAATTACACTTGCATTCAATATGCACACACGCATCCACGCACACATCATGCCAACGTTAGAGCTGTCCGAAACTATTTTCAATAATTGATTTGCTGTTTAATTGAACAGCATGACTGACTAACATAGCTCATTACTTCACTCATTAGTTAATTATCGAAGAAAGTAGGACAAGTCAATAAAATGGAAGGCTGTAAATTCCAATACTAATTAGCACCATTTCCTTAGAGACATATTTAAGGGCAGATTGGCTACCTGAATGTCCTAGGACCTTGCAGATGAGGGAGAAGGGTAGATGTACCATAAATCTAGATTACTAGAGAGGAAGACAAGTAGACAGTTAGTAGACATGTAGACCTGTACTTAGATACTGCTAACTCTACTATTTTAATGGCAATATTGAAACAAGTAATTGGGTAGGAAATCATTATTAAGAGAAAGGAAGATACTTCATTGAGTGTACTTTGAAAACAATTTGCAAAACAACTTGTATCATTTTTTTCTTTTAAAATAACATTCTCCACTTTGGCTTGCACATCCAGTGTATGGACATTATCAAGGCAAATACCTTTTATGAGTAGATTTCTTATAAATGGATTCCATCTTCAATATAATTAATTCTACCAGAGGGAAAAGTGCTTTTCAAAGCTAACAAATCATTCTTTTTGACTTATGAGAAAAAATGTGGTCATTTATGCTTATTCAATCCACTTTAACCCCATGTAACCAACAGATATTACTATGTACTCATTATTTAAGAAGTTAAAATGTCTGCACACACACATACACACATGCATCCATGCACACAGACAAATGTGCACCCACTTATATTTTATCTTTCTCTTTTCACAGAACTGGATTTTGTCAATGTTAGTTTTATGTACTTAGAAAAGTCTTCTATCTATTGGGACAATATGTTCTCATGGGGAGAATCAGACCTACATTTCAGAGTTGTTGAGAAGCTGAAAAGAAATAGTAACTAATTTGTTCTAACAATGTCTGCCATAGCACCTTGCAAGGGCCTTCTTACTCTGGCCTTGAGAAATTCCTAGACAGCCTAGATGGCTCAGAACAGTGGTTGACCTAGTCCCAGTAGGAAGAGATTCTGGCCTTGGAAATATTTTTCTAAAGGGTTGGAGCTTATGGGCCTGCTTATGATCACTTCTGAAGTGTGTTGATGGTGTGTTATGGAAACACATGAGGAGCACTTTGTTAGTGAGGCCATGCTATCCTCAGCTTAGCTACTGTGCAGTTCACCTTTGGCAGAGTGCTTCTAGTAAGAGATAGCCAATTAATCTTGCATTAACCTTGATCGCTTTTGACTTCAGCCTCTCAAAATCTGCTTATTTTGTTCATTCTGTGGTGGAACCAGACCTAATAGGGTGCACACTTTCACATTGATTTTACATTTGATTGAATTAAGCTATAAAGGAAGAAACATTGACATTTGCCCAACCTGTGAATTTCTCCTCAAGTATGTTCACATATAAGAGCTCAGAGTAGATACAGCTCTTGTTAACCTGTATTACAAATAATAAAATTTGGTGAAGATATCCAAAGACATGCAGTCAATCAAAGGCAAGGCAATGATTGAAATGTACCTTTCCTGATTTTCAGTGTTGTTTTCATAATCACAAATCTTACAGTCCTAGAATGTTGTATCTAGAAGGACAGCTAAGATTAACAAGTCAACAATTCTTTTGGTTCAGAAAAGAAAACTCAATTTCTGAAAAGTGAAGCAGATTTCGCAAATCTGTGACCAGATGTTTGCACAGTTTGGTCTAGATTCTGGATCTCTTTATCTCATGTGCTAATGTTCCTTTCCTAGTCCCCATCTTCCTCCCCTAGGGATTTGCTTTAATCTCACGCTATTCTTTTTTGTTCACTATCTTCTGCTTTGCGCCCTTCCATACAGCTCTACAGAAGGCTGGGACTCAGTTTTGGCAGAGTAGGATTTGACCTAAGAGGAAGAAAGAGAAAACATTTCGTGTCTTAAGAAAAAAAGTTACAGGTTCCTAGAACTTGCTTCTACGGATATGTAACAGCTTACTTTGGATGAATATGAGCGTTCATTAGGCTTTCTAGTTTGTGCAAGAATATATAATGAGGAAAAGGAGCTTAAGGGAAAATGCTCAAGATTTAGCTGTATTGGTAAACCTACACATTCTCTTTTTGAACTGTACCTGCACTAGATTTCCAGAATGGTATCTCCTCCTTACCTTTGTACTTTTCTGTGCTCTTCCCATATCAATTTTGTTATGTTCACAAAATGCTCTATGTGCTTTCACTTCTCAAGGCCTTTGTCTATTTCAGTCCTTCTACCCAGAATGCACTTCTCTTCCATCTCTACTGGTCAAAACCCTATTGAGCTTGATAAGGCACACCTTAAATATCACTTCTGTGAGGAAACTGTCCATGATTCTTCAGGAGGAATCAATTCTTTGACTTCCTAAAGCAATTTGTAAACACTAAAGTCCACATTCCTAGTATTTCCTAGCCTATGCCCCACTAGATCATGAGATCACAGTAGACATCCTCTTCCTGTTTGTTTAAACTAATACCTAAAACAGAATCCAGTACAAAATCTGGCACTTGACAAATATTAATTGAACAAGTGAGTGAATAAATGAGTTAAAGTTAAGGGAAATGGAATAACTGAACAAGTGCTTTGAAATTTTTTGCTTTTTAAGGAAACTGTGATTTTTTTTTTTTTTTTTTTTTTTGAGAGAGAGTGTGTGCACACGTGCAGCGGGGTGGAGGGGCAGAGAGAATCTTAAGCAGATTCCACACCCAGTACAGAGCCCAACAGGGGGTTCAATCTCACAACCCTGAGATCATGACCTGAGCCTAAATCTAGAGTCAGACCCTTAACTGACTGAGCCACCAAGGTGCCCCAGGAAACTGATTTTTTAAAACTGTAATAATTATAGTCTGTAGTAAAGTAGCTATGGATTTTGTTATATGTCGAGAAAATTTTTCCAAGACTACATCTGTATGGACAGAGGACATGGGACTTGGTTTTCCAGATACAGTCCCTCACCAACTCCTTCGGGATTGGGCCATCCATCTGCAAGCCCTGTGACCGCTCAGTTGCTTAAAGGAAGAGACACAGGGTTGTGTTCCCCAGATGAGTCCTGTGGCTGCTGGAATGTCCTCTCCAACACATATCTGCCTCTGACAAAGGGATTGTGAGATCTACTTTTCAGTGGTGAAAAGTAGATTTCAAGTAATAATAATAATAATAATATAATAATAAAAGAGAGCCATGTTTTCTAAATCTATTTATTAACAGTAAATACATAAATAATAAATTATACAGTGGGAAAAGCATTATCTCAAAGAAATTTATGTAGTACCATATGATCACAGTTTCATAAAAATGTCTATCTATAATATGCAAGCACAGATGTTTATATTCTAAGAGAAAAGCTTGGATAGATTTTCCCCAAAATGTTTTTTAAAATCTTAGTGAATTTCTTTAGTAAATTACATTTTTTCTTTAATAAATTGCACTTTGAGGGTGCCTGGGTGACTCAATGGGTTAAGCCTCTGCCTTCGGCTCAGGTCATGATCTCAGGGTCCTGGGATCAGGTCCCGCATCGGGCTCTCTGCTCAGTGGGGAGCCTGCTTCCTCCTCTCTCTCTCTCTCTCTCTCCCTGCCTGCCTCTCTGCCTACTTGTGATCACTTTGTCAAGTAAATAAATAAAATCTTAAAAAATAAATAAAATAAGTTGCACTTTGAAATATAATTCCTTAGTATGTATTTTTAAATGTCCTAGTTATACTTTCTTCAGATTTATTACTAAAACCCAAATAATAAAACAATTAAAATACATTTTTAATAAGTTCAAAATTAAATAAAAAGGAAAATTTCAGCTTCTTTTTCTTTGACATATTATAGTTACAGTTGATGTTATTCTTAAACCACGAGCAATAATTTCTTTTTTCAAATATGCTTTATAAGGGCTGTATTCAACTAAGATCTTCTAAGAATTATGTGTGGAGTTTTTATCAGCATTTTTGAGAATCACGCCTTAGGTGCTAATAAATGAAGGCTGAGATTTAAAAAGGAAAATGTAGTGGGACAGTTTAATGAAAAGCTCCTAGTTAAAATAATTAAAAAGAGAAAAGAAAAGAAAAACTCCATGATTTTAGCAAAAACGTCTAAAAATCCACACCCTTGCATGAATATTTAGAAATTTTGAACATTTCAGAAGAACATGGTCAAGTGGCACATCCCAAATAAAATAAGCCTGAGAGAGGTGCCTGTGTGGCTCAGTGGGTTAAGCCTCTGCCTTTCGCTCAGGTCATGATCTCAGGATCCTGGGATCAAGCCCCAGATTGGGATCTCTGCTCAGCGAGGAGCCTGCTTCCTCCTCTCTCTCTGGCTGCCTCTCTGCTTACTTGTGATCTCTCTCCCTCTGTCAAATAATAAATAAAAATCTTTAAAAAAAAAATAAGCCTGAGAGAAGGTACACAAATTACATTTCCACTATTAGATAATCCTTTTAATGCATAAGTGCATTCGCAAGTTACCTTAGTATTTCAAAATAACCAACAATTGAAGAAACAAAGTAGTCTAAAATTTAAAACCTTAGCTCACATTAATTGGTACAGAAAAATCTGTCCAGAATCCCTGAAAAGAAAACAAAAAGAAGAGTGACAAAATATCCCATATTCACTAGAATTCTCTTTATATGGAGGAATTTATGTAATGGCAACATTACACAGAGAACCAGAAACACAACTGATCACTAGAATAATGTAAATGTTGAATGAAATATGTATCTAAAATTAAAGGCTTTTTATTAAAATGATTTCCTAAACTGCATAAAGGAACTGATTTAAAATTTAGAAAGAAATTAACCAATTTGGTGTCATGAAATTACATTTGCCTGATTACTCCCATTGCATTAAATAAATTGAGTGTTTTAACAGGTAAGTAATGGATATGACAGAATAAGTGTATCACTCCAAATAAAGGAATTTATAAAGAGAGTAACATTTAAATACCTCTCATAAACAGGTCCACTGTTTAACTACATATACATACTGTGCTTTACCTGAGAATGTTCTGTAGTAGAAAAATGGGAAATTCACTCTAAAGATAGAAGTGAGGTATATAAAAAGTTTTAGTAAATAAATGCTCAAAATATGTATGTATGCTCAAAAATTTGTTATTTAGCTTTCTTACTGCATAAATTTGATTTTGTGAATTTTAACCTTACTTAAGGAAATTAAAAACTTTGTTTCCATGTCTTCTACTGCAAATTCTAATTCTTATTATTATTCTTATTATATTGTTTCATTTTTATAAAAAAATGGATGCCTATTCCATGAGGATGAATGATTGTATTTGAAATATATTTTTAGCAATAAAAACTCTTATAAAGATTATCTTTCATTTTTTCCCTCTAAATCTTTTGCCATCCAAACATACCTCTTTATCCCCTTTTTGGGGAAATAAATCAATAAATAGGATAAGGAATTAAATATGATGAACTTATAAGACCATTTGAAATTTATTTTGTTTTTTTCTCTTAATTGTTTTAACAGTTTCAGGTCCATTGTGAGATCACAGGTATGAAAACATTTCCCTCAGATTTCTTTTTTCTTTTTTTGTAGGGAAACTATATTCCAACCAACAATGCAAGAGGGTTCTAATTTGTCCACATCCTCACAAACATTGTTTTTTCTTTTCTTTCCTTTCTCCTTCCTTTCTCTCTCTCTCTCTTTCTTACTATAACCATCCTAGTATGTGTGAAGTGATTTCTTATTGTGGTTCTGATTTGCATTTCCCTATTGACTAAGGATGTCAAACTTCTTTTCATATGCTTATGGCTCCAGCTCTTTGAAAAATACCGGTGGAATTTTGATCGGAATGGCATTAAAAGTATAGATTGCTCTAGGCAGTATAGACATTTTCACAATGTTTATTCTTCCGATCCAAGAGCATGGAATGGTCTTCCCTCCTTTTGTGTCTTCTTCAATTTCTTTCATGAGTGTCCTGTAGTTCCTCGAGTACAGATCATTTACCTCTTTGGTTAGGTTTATTCCGAGGTATCTTATGGTTCTTGGTGCTATAGTAAATGGAATCGGTTCTCTAATTTCCCTTTCTGAATTTTCATTTTTAGTGTATAAAAAAGCCACTGATTTCTGTACATTGACTTTGTATCCTGCCACGTTACTGAATTGCTGTATGAGTTCTAGTAGTTTGGGGGTGGGGTCTTTTGGGTTTTCCATATAAAGACTCATGTCATCTGCGAAGAGAGAGAGTTTGACTTCTTCCTTGCCAATTTGGATACCTTTTATTTCTCTTTGTTGTCTGATTGCTGTTGCTAGAACTTCTAATACTATGTTGAACAAGAGTGGTGAGAGTGGGCATCCTTGTCGTGTTCCTGATCTCAACGGGAAGGCTGCAAGCTTTTTCCCATTGAGGATGATATTTGCTGTGGGTCTTTCATAGATAGATTTTATGAAGTTCAGGAATGTTCCCTCTATCCCTATACTTTGAAGCGTTTTAATCAGGAGCGGATGCTGGATTTTGTCAAATGCTTTTTCTGCATCAACTGAGAGGACCATGTGGTTCTTCTCTCTTCTCTTATTGATTTGTTCTATCACATTGATTGTTTTGCGAATGTTGCCATTTATATGTCTTTAGAGCAATGTCAATTCAAGTATTTTGCCCATTTAATTTTTTTGGCTTTTTGTGGGTGGGTTTTAGGAATCCTTTGTAGATTCTGGATATTAAAATATCAAATATAGATTTGAAAATATTTTCTACCATTCTATACGTTGTGTTACCATTTTCTTAATTATGCCCTCTGGTTTTAGAGTCACATAACTTGTCAGTTCATTTAGGTTATTTAATCTCAGTTTGGAAAGTCGTGTTTGATATTATTACCTTCTTTTTAAGAAATCCTTCATTTAGTTCAATTCAACAGGTAGTTATTAAATGTGTTTGTATCAAGTGAGAATACAAAGATAAATAGGAACATAGTCCCTGCTCTCAAAGAACTTGGATTCTTAGAAAGTCATCTGCACATAAACAGAGAATTTGTTTGACATACACAATAGTACACAAAGTAGCTTCTGTAGAACAGATGAAGTTTTCAGAAAATGACCTACATCTACAATTATTAAATATAGAGGCACTAGATTTACAGAAGGATCAAGAGAAAGAAGTTGAAATAACTAAATGTCAGCTTTGCCATGCAGTGGCTCTTAGACTCATCACCTAAACTTGAGGTATTCTGATATTCTCAACTGTAAGACAGGGGTACTGATTCCTCTCCTAAGCTTGAGCAATTATTGTGTAAGATCATGTGAGATAACAGATGTGAGAACGTTTTGGGGATTTAAAGGTGCTATGCAAATATAAAGTCTATTATTATTATGTATACATGTGCACCAATTACTTAGGATCATAATAGTTGGTAATAATCATTAAGGGGCGTCATTAGAAATGTCGGCATGTCTGCACATTTATGTGCAGTCTTTGTGTTTGTGTACACAGCACACCTGCATTTGGGCACAATGGGATGTGCACTTGTTTTATTTCCCAATCAAACTTTGCATTTCTCTTGTAGTAAATGCTATTAAAGTACTAGCTTTCATTCTGCACAGGTCTTTATACCAGTGCAAGATCCTGACATTTCCACCGTAGCCAGAGTAAAATGCAGAGACTGGAATTGTTCGGCCGAGTTTTAGTGGTCCTCTTTCAGAAATTGGGCCCTCAAGCCTCTGCAGCCTTTAATCAGCTGTAACTGGAGTGAAGCTATCAGCCCCTGCTTGTTCTCTGTCAGCTTTATTACCATTTAGAGCATCTCTGATAAATGTACAGTACAAATTTAACAGGCAACCTGTGAGAAAGAAAAACTCAACATCTCTTGAACACTGAAAGAAACTTTCTTCACCCACATCATGAAAAATCCGTGGGCTAGTAGCTCCAGTGTTGACAAAAGGGAAGCCGGTGACACGTGAACAGACAATACCGTAATTTGAGTGTATCTATGGGTTTTAGAAAATATGCAAAACTAAATAAAAGTAAAAGGAGAGAGAAGAAATGAAAAGAGAAAAAAAAATAGGATGGGCAGAGTTTGAAGAGAAAAGATAAGATACCAAGAGAAAGTTGCTCTGGTTTCCTCCTTGAATTGGAAGAAAACCTCAGGGCATGCTTTCTAGCTACTCCAGAAGGTGGAAAGTGTGCGGCTTGAGAGAAGAGTGCTGATACGATAATCTGGAAGTACTACAAATTGAACAGTTGTACTTGAGTTTAGCACTTTGCTATTCACTGTCTACGTGAAACCAAGAGAAACCCACAAGGTTCGGAGGTGAACTTTAGGACCTAGTTTTCTCATCTATCAAAAGAGGATAAATTAATTCTGACCTTACAGGTTTTGGTGAAGACAAAATTAAATAATATTGAGCTTCATGCACTCTAGAGCATTTTATAAAATTTGGCTATGTTAATATAATTTGCCTAGTGTCGTAAGAGGCTAACTAAAAACCTACTAAATAGAAATAGTTCATTTTTCTAAGAACTCTGATATTATACAGTGGCTTAAATTGAGTTGCTTAAGTAGAATATTCCATTCACACTCAGCAGCAGAATCAAGTTCAGTTGGTCCTATACTCTGGTATCATGGTCAAGCTTGGGTCTACAAGCAGCTGGTTGCTTCTTGGAGTGAAAATTGCATTCATGATTGTGGGGTCATTGAGTGCAATGGCCAAGAAAGAATTCTTGAGATGTTGTATGATGAAAGTTGGTAAGTTTATTTAAGTAGAAGGAAGACAGGATCTATGGGCAGAAAGAGCTGCACTTTTGCTGCAGGAAGGTAGTACTTCCATGCTTAGTGCTCAAGTGGGAGGGGACATGCAGGGAGTAGTAGACCATATATGACTTCTTCAAATTTCTACTTATAAAACTACTTTTGCAAGATTTCTCTGGTGCTTATCATTCAGTTTGATATAAACTATTGGTGAGATATACAGGCAGTCATGAGACCCTTTAAGAATGTAGCAACCAGCACATATTTGATCCTTATCTGAGCTATGCAGGTTTTAGGTCAGCTTTCTGGGCTAAACATGAACATTTTTCTGCTTCTATTCCTCATAACCTTGGTCAAAAAATATTTCTATAAAGATAATGCATTATCTTCCTAATGGAAATGTACAACATATTTTAGCATGTCAAAGTTGCCAAGAAGTCCAGCAGTAAAGAAACCTGTTTAATATTTTAGAGTTATTCACCAGTTTGCATGGTGTACTTTAAAATTCCTGCTAACGTGCACTCCATAAGGAAAGAGTCATATGGATCTCCATTCCAATCCTGATTAGTTCCCTTATCCACTCCATGACTTGAGCAAGTTGTTAAACTGCTCTGGTCCTCTTATCTAAATATGAATAACAAAAGCATTTTCAAAGGCCATCTTTTCATTAGCACAAGTGTTTAATACATGGCAGCTATTGTCACTGTTGTTAAATCCTACTTTCTGTTTACCGAAGTTCGGACCACCAACTCTTCAAATGTTTTGTTTTTATTTTTGAAGGATGACATGCCTCTTTTAGGAAGGGTGTGACACACCATTTTCCTTACTTTATGTATTAAAAAAATGAAAATCTGGGCCCATGATAATATGTCTGATAACAGTTAGAAGACATGAATGAAAGTAGCATTACAAATGTTCAGCTTTAATCTTCCCAACTAATAGACATCAGGTATACATGGAAGTGACATTCATGCTCCCTACAAATCCTGTCCATCCATCTGTTCATTTGATTATTCATTTATTGAAAAAAATGTATTAAAGACTTAATTATATGCCATATTTCATGCTAGACAACAAATTCCTTACAAAAGAGGAGGAAGAAGGACAAATACTACCTACCCTCATATGTCTAATGGATTATTGGATAGTCTATGAAATATAAAAATGGTCTTTCTTAAAATTCCACATATCTATATAAGGCCACTTGAAAATTCTACACCTAAATATTAAATATAAAGAAAATACTGGAAATAAATAGAAACAACATAGGGAAGAAACAAGATAGAAGAGAAAGATGACTGAAACATGGCATGTGTTAGAGTTAATCTAGGCATGAATTCCCGGTTAACCACTTTTTAGCTCCATGATTCAAGCAATAGATTTAAATAGTTGAAGAATCTATTTTTTGTATGCAATTGTATGGAAATTAAGTGATTGAAAAGGCGTGGAAGAAACTTAAATGCATATTACTAAGAGAAAAAAGTCAATCTAAAAAGGCTATGTTGCCTATGATTTCCACAAGATGACATTCTGGAGAGGTCAAACTATGAAGAAGGTAAAAAGACCTATAGTTGTTGGGGTTGGGAGGGAGGAGGGATGAATAGGTGAAGCACAGAGTATTTTTAGGGCACTGAAAATACCCTGTATGGTACTACAGTGATGGATACATGCCATTATATATTGTCTATATATAGAAATATACAATACCAAGAGTGATTCCTAATGTATACTTTGAACGTTGGGTGATTAAGATGTATCAATGTAAGTTCATCAGTTGTGACAAATGGGCCACTTAGGTGGGGAATGCTGACAAATGAGGAGGCTGTGCATGCATGGAGATGAGACTATATGGGAAATCTCTAGAACTTCCCCTTGATTTGCTGTAAGCTTTAAACTACTCTAAAAAAGTGAAGTTTTAATACAATAAATAAAAAAAGTCTATTTTTTAAAAGTTATATAACTAAAAAAAAAGTTCAAAAGATTCATTTAACTTTTAATATACCTTGAATGGTAAACAAATTTTGAATATTTATTGTGTGTCTGGCACCTTGCAAAGCACTGAAGAATAAAAAACAAATGCACTGTTAAAGACCCACAGACAAGTAGAGGAGGTAAACAAGCAAGCAAGTAATTAGCATTTAATTATATTAACACATATAATGCATAGATATGGATACAAGTTATAGAGAGAAACTAAAGAAGAGATAATAAAATCTGGCAGAATCAAGATTTCAGAGACAAGATGTTATATAATTTCAGGATTTGAAGGTGAACATGAATTCACCAGACATATAAGACCGTGAGAAGAGTATTTCAAAAGAGGCAAGTTCTGAGAAATTTCAGGAAAAGATATTGAAGTCAAATAAGATACACTTCTATAAAAATTGAGTATTAATTCTACAGACCAGGAATATGGTTCATTTGGTAGTTAATTTCTATTAATTGTAAGAGAAATCTTTTTCCCTCCCCTTCCTTCTCTCTTATTCTCTCTCTCTTTCTATACACACACACACACACACACACACACACGCACATACACAAACACACATGTATCTTGTTCCATACTCTTAAAGGTCAATTTTTACTTTTTTAGAACATTGAGCATGTTTGAATAGAAATTTCCATTTTTATAGCACAGATAAAAAAAGTCAATGATCAGCATTTCTTTTACTTCTAAAACTTGAGAGTTTAAAAAGGATATCTTTGTTGTTGCTGTAAAAATTAAAAGAAGAATTAAGAAAAATGTTGCCTGTTATTCCTCCCACCAACTACTAGAGAAAAGTACATAAACATTAATTCAGAAGGTTGGGATCCAAGAGAAAAAGGTTTCTCAGCTTGGGAGCAGATGTCAGATGCCAGAATATAGAGATAACAAACCACTGAGTCTGGTTGGCAGTTAAGACATCCTGAAGGTCACCCTTCACCGTTTGAGTTCAATGATGTCGACTAAATGAGGAAGCCACATCAGCATCTATAACCATTTGTTTACCTTTTATTGGTGTTGGATAATTTCCTTATGCTCCAACACTTTCCTGTAGTCCTTTAGAACTGCCTTGTTCAGATACTCTTCTTAATGGTCTAGACCATTAAGGTTTTCCTACTCATTTCCACCATGCCTCCTTGGGACAAAAAGGTAGAGAAGGCACACCTTTTGGAGACGTAGACATAGAATGGGATAAGAAGTTCCAGCACTACGGTTTTGGTCGGGCTGGAAAATGGTGACACCCATTTGTGTTGCCAGGAATGAGAACTGGCAATTGAGACCAGGACCTGTATCTGAGTTTAGGGAAAACAAAACAAAACAAAACAAAAAACACGTGTTATCATTTAGTAATGTCTGCAGTGCGTTCAACAAGGGGAGTGTTGGTGTATATGTTTCTATCTGTAAATGCTACTTTGGTTGAGAACAGTTTCTGAAGTAGAAATTTTGGGACTTTAAAGGCCCATTTAGAATCTAAGCATTACATATTAGTCAATGGTGTGACTGAATAAAAGTGAGCATTTTAGTGAGAGAGGCCATTGAATGGAGTACTTTTGCTTTTCATTGAAAAGATAGCTCTTTTTGAGATGATTACACAGAGAGGCAGAAGAGGGAGGATTCTTATTTTATGCCTGATAAATTGAAGGTTAGAAATGCCTCAACATTCACCAAAATCACAGCAGTAGGAATGGCAGAGAAGAGACTCAATCTTGCAAATTCACCCCATTTGGTAGGCCACAGTATAATATAATTTTTTAAAAAATTCTTTTCTTTTTTGGCAGTAATGAAATGTTTAGGCCTTTTCTTTTTCTTTCTTTCTTTCTTTTTTTTTTTTAATAACGATTGCATTAAACATTTAGATTTCAGTTATTTTTTCCAGCTGTGAAAATATCCCCAACATAATATTTTCTCCATTTGTGCCATTTAAACACTAAGCCTGCAAGAAAATTAAGCTTTTGTTTCTTTGTTTCTTATTTTTAAGAAATAACATTCCATTAGCATTTCCATGCTTTTATGTCTTTAAAGTAAAATGCCAAACTTCTGAAAAACTTTTTACAGGTTTAGCTTCTAAGTTAAATTTTTTAAAAGATACAGTTTATAGCAAGAAATGTTTCTTAGTACTGAAAGAGAAGAAAATTTAATATTTTCCATTATTTTTTTTTCCCATACTCTTAAAAAGTTCCTCTTTCCTATCAGGGTTAGGTTTCTTAAACATAAGATAAGACAATGTTTTGTTTAAAAAGAGTTCTTTGGGGTGCCTGGGTGGCTCAGTGGGTTAAAGCCTCTGCCTTGGGCTCAGGTCATGATCCCAGGGTCCTGGGATCGAGCCCCACATCGGGCTTTCTGCTCAGCAGGGAGCCTGCTTCCTCCTCTCTCTCTCTGCCTGCTTCTCTGCCTACTTGTGATCTCTGTCTGTCAAATAAATAAATAAAATCTTTAAAAAAATATTTCTTTGTAGATAACAAATTCAGGAGAATTTAGAAAAAATTAATTTTGATTTATAATCCACCAATAACAAATTGATGTATTAAACTTAAAAAGATCAGTTTGGTCACAACTTTATTTGAGAAGGTAAGAAAAATACACTTGGTAGTCTTCCCTATATTATATGGTTATTTTGAAATTAGAATATATCTGTTTAAGGGAGATAATCCCTGATAATCATATATATGAACATTTTGATTTATGATGTCTCATTAAGTAAATATGTCATCACTACCATTAAGGGATAGCTCAAAAAAGAATCTACATATGATAATCCCTGATGAACATATATATGAAAATTTTAATTTATGATCTCTCATTAAATAAATATATCACTACTATTAAAGGATAGCTCAAAAAAGAATCTATTGACACAGAATTATAGGTGGTATCACACCTTATGACCACAATAACCATAATTTATGAACATGAGATTTTTTTTTTTTTAAGTTGGGGATAAAGGTGAATAGGATGATATTTTCTTAAGACAACATTTTACTGAAGTGAAACATATTGTTGGAGAAAAGGGCCTTGAGGATTGACCTAATATCTTATTCTTAAAAAAAAGAAGAAAAAAATAAAGATAGTTTACCTTAAGTGTAAAAATACTGTATGTATCTTGGTAATTCAAGGCACTGATTACAGAAATTGTACTTAAAAGTGCAGAGCAAGTAGTGAAGGGAGAAAAAGAAGTAGAAATTTAGAAATCTATAGGTCATAAGAGAACAAATAAGAATCAAATGACATATATTCTTCTCTCCACAACATCATCTCAAAAGAAAACTATTAACAAAATTTCACTTTGCTACTGATAGAAGAAGACACTTTAGGAATAAAATTGTATACAGTGCCAAACTCTGCCCTAAATGCATAGACTCAGAGCTATTATAAGATTATAAGAAGACAGCAGCAAACCAATAACAAAATATTTAAAAAACAAACACCAAAAAGACAAAACCATGTAACAGAAGAAAATATATCACAACATTCCAAAATACATTAAATATCCTCGAGCAAGTACTTAAGGATATGAGAAAAATGTGTGTACACACACACACACACATATATGTGAATACATATACATGTATTCACATATACATGTATATGTATTCACATATGTGTGAATACATATACATGTATTCACATGTATTCACATATACATGTATATGTATATGTATATATATATACACATATATATATAAAAAGAAAGGAAGAAATGAAACAGAACTTAGTCAAGAAATGAAACAAAAGGATAAAACCATGTCAAAATTCATAGTTTCAAGGAAGAATAAATTGAAATAAAATTTTAATGAGAAGCACTACAGAAAGAAGAAAAATAACCAGGTGGATGCAAATGAGATGAAAAAAAAGAAATAAAATGGAAAACAAAAAAATTAGCTGAAATAGAACCCAGGCAAAGAAGATATAATGAATGTATAATTGAAGTCCCCGAAGAGGGGCAGAAAAGCAAAGGGACCAAAAACTAATATTTAAAATTATAATGCAAGAAAATTTCCAAAAATGAAATATCTGAATCTATTGATTGAAAGCATCCTCTAAGATTTTACCATTCATAAAATTGACCTATTTAACTTTAAAATTAAAAAAAAAAGTCAGAGAAAAAAAGAAAGAATGAATGAATGAGTGAATCAGGGCTTCAAAATAAAATAGTTAAATAATTTATAAGGACAAGAGATTCATACTGGCATCAGGCTTTGTAAAGCAAACAAACAAACAAAACAAAACAAAAACAAGAAAAAAAAAGCCAACAATGTACAGGAGGTTCCAGGAGGATGGTGGATTAGAAAGCACCAGGAATCTGTTTCCTCATCTGGATTAAAATTGAACGGGCAGAATCTATCGGATGTAATGTTTTGGGACTCTGGAGACTACTAAAGGCTTACAACTCCAGGTAAAAGACTTGGTCATTTTGGTCAATTTCAACTGTCAGTGCCTACTCATCCCCCATCCTAGCCCTGTGGCAGACAGTTGCACATGTGTTACTGAGGTAGGTTGCACACAGCTTGTGGGAACCAGGGTAGGTAAATAGAATCCTAACAGGAATCTGCCCTCAAATCATTGATCACTGCTTTTCATCTCAAAGATGTAGATAGAGAGTAACACAGCCATTATTGTCAAAGCCCTCCCACCCCCAAAAAACAGAGAAAAATCAATAAAAACAAAAGTCTGCTCTTTGAAAAGATCAACAAAATAGACACACCTTTAACTAGATCGAGTAAGAAAAAAGAGAAGATGAAAATTATTAAAATCAGAACTGAAAGTGGGGTTATTTCTATTAATTTTACAGAAATAAAAAAGAATAATAAGAAAGTACTACGAGCAATTTTACACCAAAAAAAATGGGTAACCTAGATAAAATAGAAGCATCCAACACTTGATTTGGACTCCGATTGTGATCTCAAGGCCATAGAATTTAGCCCCACATTAGGCTCCATGCTCAGCATGGAGTCTACTTGCCCCTCTCCCTCTGCTGTTCTCCCTGCTCTCACTCTGTTACTCTCTCTCAAATACATACATACATGCATACATACATACATAAAATCCTTTAAAAAAGGGAATGAAGGAAAAAAATCCACATGATAATCTCAATTGCTACAGAAAAAACATTTGACAGAATTCAACAGCCTTTCATGATTAAAAACAACAATGACTAAGTAAAATAGGAATAGAGGGAACTATCTCAACATAATAGAAGCCACATATGTAAAATCCACAGTAAACATCATACTCAATGGTAAAATGCTGAAAGCTTTTCTTCTAAGGTCAGGACTAAGGCAAGAATGTTCTTTTTTGCCATTTCTATTCAATATAGTACTGGAAATTCTAGGCAGAGAAATTACACAAGAAAAAGAAATTTAATTCATCCAAAATGGAAAGGAAGAGATAAAATTATCTCTGTTTGCAGGTGATATGATCTCATATGTAGAAAACCCTAAATATCCCACCAAGAAAAATTGTTCAAACTAATGAATGAATTTAGTAAAGTAGCAAATTATAAAGTCAACACACAAAAATCAATTACATTTCTATTCACTAACAACGAACATCTGAAAAGAAAGTTAAAAAGACAATTTCATTTATAATAATATCAAATATAATAAAATATTTGGAAATTAATTTGATGAAGGATGTGCAAGACTTGCACAATTAAAACTGTAAAACATTGCTCAAAAAATTAAAGAAGACATAAATAAATAGAAATATATCCCATGTTCATGGAATAGAAGACTTCATATTGTTAAGATATCAATCATACTCAAAGCAATCTACAGATACAGTACAATCCTCATCAAAATCCCAATGACATTTTTTTTGCAGAAATAGAAAAATCCATCTCAAATTTCATATGGAATCTTAAGAAATTCCCAATAGTTAAAACAATCTTGAAAACAATGAATCTGGAGGAGTCACACTTCCTAATTTAAAAACTTCTTATAAAGCTACAACAATCAATATGGTACTGGCATAAAGACGAACACACAGACCAGTGGAATAGAGCAGACCACACAGAAACAAACCCTCACATGTATGGTTACATTAATATTTGACAAGTGTGCTAAGACTAGTAGGGAAAATCTTCCAACAAATGGTGCTAAGAAGAATTTGTATTCACATAGAGCAGAATGAAGTTGCACCTTCACCTAAAACCACATACAAAAATTAAATTAAAATAGATTAAAAACCTAAATATAAGAGCTAAAAGTGTAAAACATTTAGTAGAAAACAAAGAGCAAACTTCACAACATTGGACTTGGCAAAGATTTCCTAGATTCAACCCCAAAGGCAGAGGGAACAAAAGAAAAAGAAAACAGAGAAAATAAAACCTCATAAAAAATTTAAACTCTTCTCAAAAGACAGTATCACCAGTGTGAAAAGGCAACACACAGAATGAGAAAAAATATTTGCAAGCCATGTATCTCGTAAGGGATTAGTACCTAGAATTCCTACACAACTCTTAAAACCTGACACCAAAAGAAAACAAACAACATGATTCAAAAATTGGTGAAGATCTTGAACAGGCATTTCTCCAAAGGCACACAAATAGCCAATGAGCACATGAAAAGGTGCTCAACACTACTAACGATTAAGAAATGCAAAAAAAAACTATAATGAGATTGCCACCTCATACCCATGAGGATGGCTCATACCAAAAACAAAAACAAAAGCAAAAACAAAAACAAAACTCCAAAAGACCAGAAAATAACACATGTTGGTAAGAATGTGAGCAATTGGAACCCTTGTCACTATAGGTAGAAATATAAAATGGTGCAGCCACTGTGCAAAACAATATGGATCCTCCTCAAAAACTAAAAATAGAATTATCCTATGATCCAGAAATTCCACTTCTGGGTATATACCCAAGAGAATTGAAAGCAAAATCTTTAAGAGATACTTGCGATTAGTTCATCAACTGATGAATGGATAAGGAAAACGTGGTAGATACCTACAAGAGGATATGAGCCTTAAAAAGGAAGGAAATTCTGACACATGATACAATATGAACAGAGTTTGAAGACATCATGCTAAGTAAAATAAGCCAATCATACAAAGATAAATACTGTATGATTCCACTTACCTGAGTACTTACAGTGGTCAAAATCATAAGAGGCAGAAAGCAGAACAGTGGCTGCCGGGGCTGGAGATAAGAGGGAAATAAGAAGTTAGAGTTTAATAAGTACAGAATTTCAGTTTTACAATATAAAAGTAATGTAGAGATGGATGGTGGTGATAGCGCAATAATATGAATTTATTTCATATCACTGAATGTGATGGTAAATTTTATGTTATATGTATTTTACCATAATGAAAAAAATTGGATAAAAAGGACATACCAAGCTTTACATATGAGCAAAGTTACTCATTGCAGCATTGCTAATAACTGTAACACACTAGTGACCATGTAAATTTTCATAAATTGAAGCTTGGTTGAGTAAACTTTGGTAACATACAGACCAAATTGCTATGCCACTGTGAAAGAATGAGAGTGGAAGGGGAGGAAGAGAATTTGATCTATATGAACAAATAAGAAATAATTTCTGGCATTTATTATAAAGTAAAAATCAAAGTGCAAATGACTTTATATGATTGTCTTTTGTTTAAGAAAGCAGGAAAATAATTGAATGTGTTATCTCAAGAAGTGAATGGAAATCAGATGAAAGCATTGAAAATTGGGAACAGATATATAAATATGCTTTTTCTGTAGTTTAGACTTTTTTGTATTTTTATATTTAAAATTTTCAAAAAAATCAAATCAAATCAACATGAATGAGGGAAAATCCTAGTGTGGAATATAAACATAAACAAGTGAACACATTTTGAATAAGTAGCATAATCACACTGAGGGGGAGGAGTACAAGTGATTTAATTAACTTTTGAACACCCATATTTTGATTTTATATTCTAGAATGAAAGAACAATAAATACATTTTGAACTCTAGTAAGTAGATTGGTTTTTGTGCTGGTATAGATGAACAATTATAAAACCGCTTTTAAAATATTCTGGGATTAAGCAAGTAAATAAACATATCGAAGATACAAGAGTTATACAGTGGAAATGTAGAAGACCAGAGTAGATTCTATGGTGATAGATTGGATGTAGAGATATAAACATGAACTTGTCAGTTTCATCTCTAACTAGTAGATGCATATAGACAAGAGATCGATGATTGATAGATAGATGATAGATGTGATAGAAAGAAGAAGAAGGAAGGAAGGAAGGAAAGGAAAGGGAAGGGAGGGAAGGGAAGAAAAAGAAAAAGAAAAGGAAAGAAAAAGGAAAAGGAAAGGAAAGGAAAGGAGGAAGGAGGGAGGGAAAGAGGGAGGAAGGGAGGAAGGAAAGAAGGAAGGAAGGAAGGGAGGGAGGAAGGAAGGGGGGAAGGAAAGATGATAAATCTCTATTGCTAAATAGACAGCAATATGAAAATAACAGAACTAACAAAATCTTCAGTTTCGGTTGTTGTTTTTTATCTGCTTTCTGCTCAGCTTCTTCACCTTTTACGGGCATGACTCAGGAAATGCAGTTCTTCTAGCTCCGTTTTTTCTCTCAGGGATTATAGCCCTTCATGTCTGGTTTAATTGGTTGCCCCAACCTCTCACTTTTGCTCTTGAGAGTCCCCAAAGCTTTACAGTCACCCCCTGACAGCACTTCTCTGGCTATCCTCTTCCTAGACCCCAGATCAACAACTGAGAAATATTCTGAAGGGAGAAGTGTCATTCAGAATATTGGTCTACTAGGGGGCACCTGAGTGGTGCAGTCTGTTAAGCCTGGAATCTTGGTTTGGGTTCAGGTAGCGACCTCGGGGTCATGAGACCCAAACCCGGGTGGGGCTCTGTCTTCAGCACGCAGTCTGTCCCTAACCTCTCAACCCTAACTGCTTTGGCAGCTGTTCAGTGCCTTCAATGAGATGATTTTAGTATATCATCTAGGTTCTAGAATTGTTCTTGAGGAGAGCATTTTTCTGATGCAAACTTTTCCACTATGTCTTGAAGCGAAATCTAGAAGACAAAACATTTCACCACTGATTTTGATTTTGTTACTGCACTACCAGTATATGATAGTGTTGAAGAGTACATGCCCTAAGTTAGATATATCTGTGTCCAAATTGCAGGTCCATTGCTTCCTATGTAATGTGGGCAAATGTTTTAAATCTTTTTAAGATTATTTATATTATCTTTGAAATGAGGATATAATAGTGACTATCTCATAGGAGTATTGTGATGCATAACTATAATAATGTACATAATATAATAAAACTACCTTGGTAGCTCTTACAGTATAAATACTAAAATTTACTTGAGATTATTGCAGATGTCATTGTTCTGTGTTTGCCATACATTGACTTCGCACTGATAGTCAAAAAAAGAGCTAACTTGTGCTTCTGAGACCTTGAAATAGAGGGATCCAGAGTGCACAAGTGACACATATTTTTAAGTACCCGTTCATGAAAAGTATGTTTTTTATTTATCCATGAACTGAATTTTCAACTCCACTTTTGAAACTACACACTGAGTAATCAAGTTTAACAACCTGTCTTCCATAGCACATACTTCAAGAATTATAGAACGATAGATACTTTATATCACTTTATCATCAACTATCCGCTTCTTGAAAGATTATTCATGAACTATACTTAGGGAAGAACTTTGGGGAGAAGGAACATTGGCAAATGTGCTCAGGAGGACTCTGTCCCAAACTTGGTATTATTTCATAATATTATTTAACTAGGATAACAAGAAAATGTGGAACAAAGTAAATTCAAAATGGCCTTAAAGAGGTAAAGTTGATGTGAAGGAATGCAGCATTTTTCTTAGACAATTTCTTGGGCAGTAGAATTTACAGAAAGTTGGAAGAGGGAGTAAAAAATGACCAAAGAGGATGCAAAAGAACATAACTTTCTAACATGGCACATAAATTAGTCTTTAATGAAAACAAATTTAATATGTGAAACAGTCTTCTTATTATACCCAGGCAAGGAAGAAGACACTTCTTAACACACTGCGGTTTTTTATCTGAGAATTTTCTAAAGAAGGAAGTCTTTGGAAAGAAATTGTTATTTTTATAAGACATTTACCAGATAATTATTAGAATATTGCAAATAACAAATTGGAAGTAACCTGAATTTGTAACCACAGAACAGACACTGGGCAAATAGTAACATATCTGTATTAGAATATTAGATAAAACATAGAGTATTATTTAAAAGTCTGTATCATTCAATGTAAAATAGTTACTTTTGTGAACAGAAAATGAGTACAATATAGTACCTATTCCATAATTAAAATACATAGAACTTTGTATTTAATTTGATAAGGACCAGCAAATAAAATAAAGGCATAATCTAGTACATAATCTAGGTAGTTTTAACTTTCTTCTGATTTCTGTTGTTGTTATGCTATTATTATGGATTAATAGCTTGAAGTATGATAATCTTAGTGATAAATAATGATAATGAGTAGAGTAGAGAATAAAAGCTAACTGTAGTAAAAATGTCCTTTCATTATAGGTCACTATATTCTATTACCAGTAAGGCAGCCAGTACCAAGGACTTTCAGAGAAAAGAAATATTAAATACTTTTAATTTTATACTTAAAGTTTTCATATCTTAATTGTGATATTAAAATATCATCAAGAAAACAAGCCTAGGATTTAAGTTAAATTTAAATATTCATGAAGAATCACCTGTTAAGCCAGTAGAACAAGGTGTAGATCTTTGTAATTTTCTCTTCAATTTTCTTACTGTCCTGCCTTAACATTTTAATTATCACAAAATTGGAAAAATATCCTCTGAACTTTAATACTACTAGCAGGTAAAGAATTATTATAATCACCTTATTTTATCGGGAATTTTTTGCTGTAAATTTCAAACCAGATCCCAGTATAGTGTTCATGTTTCACAATGATGTAGAAGGCTAATGGAATACCATTATCCTCTTCCTCAGAAACCAAGGTTCAAATAAGATTCTTCTGCATTAACCATTTGAAAAGAGACCTACATACAAAGCACAAAATTTTCATGGTCTCTCATGCCAGAGAAAACACAGTTCGTCAATCTGCATAGAATAGCCTTGCAGAGTTGAGATAAAATAATCCAAAAAACTAAAATTGTTATGCTTAACTTCAGGTCTTTAACATAATTTGCTTAATGAAATTTTGTTTGCTATTGCTTACTAGGAAGAAATTAAGGTAATTTAAATGCAGAATTCCTTACCTGATAAATGACTTGAATTCTAGCTATAAATAAATAAAACAAGTGTTCAGAATCTTAGAGAATGAAAGGTTCCATAAGGACTGACAAATGTTTTAATAACACATGAATTTTTATGCCATTGGTGATATAACTGGAAATCAAAAAGTATATTAAATATGAACAACATATAGAAATATCATAGTTTATCATTTCAAATTTTTTTATTTCTGCATATCCAAACGAACATATGAAATTTGAGATTGAAAACATCTCATTCATTATTCAAACCTTATTTAAAACAACTCTGCACACACCAAGAAAGAAGAATTCTCACCTCTTTCTCACATAGTGATAGAGAAATTATTGCTGGAATCATTTATCATTTAGATTGTTTTCCAGGAACAATGAAACTCAAAGGCAAGAGCCGGAGTAACAAGTATCTCAAATTTTAAGAAACCCTCCTGACAACAAACAGCAATTTGATATTCTACTTTTCCCTCTCATTCTGAAATAATATTTCTTTTCTGGATACCTATATTCCAGAATTCATCAAATTTCAAGTGATCTTCAAGCCAGAATTGACAGAAGAAACAAAGGCCATTGGGTAGCCTCAGATGTTGGGAAAATAAAAACATTAATGTCAGAGTTGGGACTAGTTTGTACACTAGCTGAAAAATAGGTTAAGACACCATTAATAAAACAATCCTCAATACCAAACACTTTTACAGATTAGACTGAAGCCACAGAAGACAAGAGAAATGAGAGAAAAAATATAGGAGAAAATGGTGGCAAAAACAGAGTTCCACAATGAGTATTTCAGATGGAATGAGACAACTGTTTAGAGTTAAGGACTACAACCATTGCCAGCTCAGACTCCTGCTTCCAGGGAAACCATGTTAATAAGCCATGTTATGTTAAAGGGATACTCACCAGTATGGCTTAGGAAATCGGGGTAAGTTGGTGGGGAGCAAGCAAAACCAAAATCTTTCAGATCTAGGACCACAACAGGTATCATAAGCAGACACTGACCCCCCAAAACTATATCGGTTGACATTCAGAATAGCCTTGAACCAAAACCAATTTAAATTGTTCTGTTTTATTTCAACAAGAGAAAACAAATAGTTGGATGGTTTACTAATGTTTCTATCAAAAATAGTTAAATAATGGAAAGAAGTTAAATACCAAATAATCCAGGAAAATCTCTTCTCTATTGTTTATCTAAAGTAGTTTCTATCCTTACTGAGCCCTCTGACCTTCAAAATGGAATGTGTACTTTTTGAATTTCTGAGATCTGCTCCCTTCACATAATGCTCCTTACACATAAGAAAAGCTGGAGGAGGAGGTGTCTTGGTGGCTCAGTCAGTTAAGCCTCTGACTCTTGGTTTTTTGACTCAGGTCACGATCTCATGTCATGAGCTCAAGCCCCACCCATGTTGTCCTCCACAATCAGTGAGGGGTCTGGTTGCAGATTCTCTCCATCTAGTCCTCCCCCCGTCTCTCTCTCTCTCTCAAATAAACAAATAAATCTTAAAAAGAAAAAGAAAGGGGCGCCTGGGTGGCTCAGTGGGTTAAAGCCTCTGCCTTCAGCCCAGGTCACAATCCCAGCGTCCTGGGATCGAGCCCCGGCATCGTGCTCTCTGCTCAGCGGGGAGCTTGCTTCCTCCTCTCTCTCTGCCTGCCTCTCTGCGTGCTTGAGATCTCTGTCTGCCATATAAATAAATAAAATCTTAAAAAAAAAAAAAAAAAAGAAAAGAGAAAGAAAGAAATGCTGGAAGAGACGGAACAAACATCAATTTCTTTAATCAATGAATTACTCAATTAATAGCAACTCTATTACTTTTTAATTGTTAAATTTATTTCATATCTTATTCACTTGACATTTGCTTGAATTGTTAAAGTATAAATTATTTCTCGGGGCACCTGGGTGGCCCAGTGGGTTAAAGCCTCTGCCTTCAGCTCAGGTCATGATCCCAGGCTCCTGGGATCGAGCCCCGCATCGGGCTCTCCGCTCCTTGGAGAGCCTGCTTTCTCCTCTCTCTCTGCCTGCCTCTCTGCCTACTTGTGATCTCTGTCTGTCAAATACATAAATAAAATCTTTAAAAAATATATATATATATATATAAATTATTTCTCAAGGTGGAATTTTACTAACATCATCTGGGACAATTCCTTTCTATCCTGTAATTTTATGATTGAGGAAAAAGGCATGATAGAAAATAAGAGTGATTATGTCTTATGCCTGAGAACAATATAGGTAAGGTTCAGTATATATATATATATATATATATGTGTGTGTGTGTGTGTGTGTGTGTGTGTGTGTGTGTATTTTTTTTAAATCCCCCAAATCTCCAAATTATTAATGTATTTCATATTATTTGCAAACCAAGCTAGGAAACCATTTGGGGATGTGTGGTGGGGTGGTTATGTTACAGGGATTCATATATTGCATAGTTGTTATAACCTTTTTAGAGAAAGGTAAATACCAATAAATAAATTTGACAAAATTATTATTTTCATGTTTTCAATGATAAAGCAACTCTGAGACAAACAAAAATTATGTAAAAATGAAAGTAGCATTTACTCTTCACAATACCATGTTTAAATGGCTTTGACAATAAATGTATGCTCATTGAGTGTATCATACCTGTTCTTATTTAAAATGTTTTAATTTAAAATTTATGTTTTGCCAAAATAAATTGGGTTGTCATTTTTTATTAACTTGTGCTTAATTTTATCAAAGTATGTCTATGGGGCTTTTTAAAAGACACCAACTCCTTTTTTTTTTTCCCTAACAGAAATCTAGACTTTTATTTGTCTTTAAGTAATAACAAATCTCTGGAAATATTTTTCAGTTCAAGTATGACTCACCAAAAGTCTTTCACTTTTAGTTTACATTAATAAACTAATATATATATATATATATATATATATATATATATATTCCACAAGACACTTCACACAACAGATTTGTGAATTTCCAGTTCTGAACTCAGATAATACAAACTTTTCTCATTGGTGCCATTCAGCGTTACGCATTTCCTTGTGTTTTCTCAAAGCTCAAGCTGCTATGAGAATTGTAACTTTGGCGCAATTTCCATAAACCAATTAACTATGGGTGTTTATCTGTTCCAAGAATGAGCAGGGGGTTCAGACAGAAGTTGGGGGAAGAGAGACCCATACATGGAGAAGGCTGGAGGCTGGGGTAACAGGCTAGCAGATTTGTAGGCACAGAAAAATCTGGTCTCACCCCTAATGAGCAAAATCAGACAGCTTTAATTTGTGTGTGTGTTTTATTTTTTGTGTTTTTGTTTTGTTCTGTTTTGTTTTTTGGTTTTTGTTTTGTTTGGGGGGTTTTTTTTGTTTGTTTTTTTGGCTCCCTGACCACAAAAGGGAATAGAGGACCCTGTGTAGGAGAAGGTTAGATGAGTCCAATGCAGTCAAAGAGAACAATACTGACATGTTAGTTGATCAGAAAGATGTTTTCACACTGTTTCTCATAGATGGTCCCTGGAGACAACTTTCTTTCTCTCTCTCTCTGTCTCTCTCTCTGTCTCTTTTTTTTTTAATTACCAAGCATGACATTCATGGTTATTTCTTCTTTCCACCCAGTTGACTACAAAGGGTCCAGCTCTTCAGCCCCTTGTTGGTCAGGCCTGGGGGAGGAAGTGACAGAAGGCTCCCCTTATTTACCTTAGCGGCTTCTCGGTGTAATCTGGTTAATCATGTGGCTAATGGGAGGACACCACGGGTCCCCACACACTGTGCTCCACAATGAGGACTCATTCATATTTAATACAATAGAGTGTTTAAGTCATTCCACGCTTTGTGGAGAAGATTGGCTTTCTTTGTGTGGCGGCTCCTGCGAGGCCTGCCCCCACCCCCACCCCGCCTCCTCTGTCAGACAGGCATATGTTCCAGCTCCTGCCTGCTGCAGCTGGACAAGGAAAGAGCAGGCTTCTTTCTTTTCTTTTTTTTTCTTTCTTTTTTTTTTTTTAAACCAATGAATTGATTACTGCGGTGTGAAATGTGGGCTGAAATGGTCCCCTCCGCCCCGTGGATGCATATATTAGCCCTTTGCTATTCTAATATTTCACAGCAAGACATCTTAAGAGGAAGCGGGGCTCATGTTCCTCGAGTTTGCCATTGTGCGGACAACAATCTGTTGAGCACAAAAGAAAAATAAATAAATAAAAGCTGGTGAGATGTTGACCTTGTTCTTTGAATACTACACATGGATGGACGGCGCTGCTGAAGCCCGGCTCTGGAGCAAAGAATAAAGGCGGGGCACTTGGGTAGTGGGAAATATTCTCGTTCCGCCTGGAATTTTAAAACAACCAAATTGAAACGAGCATCTCATCAAAACACTACACTTGGCCCGTGGATTTCATTTTAGGGAAGAAAAACATGAGGTCTCCCTCCTAATGGGAGAGATAATGGGTGCAAAGATTCTGTCACACCCCACCAGAGAAACAGACATTTTTGGGGAATAATGGAAATTAATGACTTTTGATCTCTGAAACACAGATTTTAATGTTTTCAATGTTTTTTTTTTTTCAAATTTGATTCAAAAAATAAAACAGTTATTACAGCTTTCGTCCTCTGTCTTCAATCTATTTCAAACAGACAGCTTTCATCCAGCCACTTTGGTGACAAGTTGCGTCTAAAAAACTAAGGTATCACTCCCATTTACATAGTAGGATATAGTTTAATCTCTATTTGGATAATGAGAATGGACTTTCAAAAGAAAAACATAAATTTTAACATATTTACTCCCAAATGTTATGAGATTGCTGAAGTCTTAGAGTCCTAAAATCTTTCATAAGCTGTTATATATCTTAAGTCCTCTGGCGACAAGGTCTGGAATAGAGAATTTTTATAAGAAGAGTCACGAGGAAGATCGTTTCTGTTTAGAGCAGCAAACGGACAAAAAGTCCTTAGTAGGGGCACTTGGGTGGCTCAGTGGGTTAAGCCTGTGCCTTCGGCTCGGGTCATGATCCCAGAGTCCTGTGATCGAGCCCCACATTGGGCTCTCTGCTCAGCGGGGAGTCTGCTCTCTCCTCTGTCTCTGCCTGCCTCTCTGCCTACTTGTGATCTCTGTCTGTCAAATAAATAAATAAAATCTTTAAAAAAAAAAAAAGTCCTGAATTGATCATCCTCCACTTGAAACTGTGGTGGTTCTGATTCAATTTAAAAATTTAAAATTTAAAAATTTAAAAATACCCTACGAAAATGACATATGTGAAGTGATGATGATAACTATGTACCTATAAATGAGCCCCACTCACAGATTAATGAAAAATGGAGAATTATTGGCCAGTAGAATAAATAACCAAAAGAGATGATCACATTTATTTTTAAAACTATGTAGAGTTACCCTGGTCTAGGATCATTCTGATGTGATACAGCCCAAAGCAAAGGATTAGATCGACTGATTGATCCCACTCCTGGTAGCCTCATAGCACCCTGCCATATTAACAAGGGAGGATGGTAGAAGCCATCCGTATAGCTTTATGTGGACCTGTGCAGTGGACGCTTAGCTCTCATTACAAACTTTATTTTTTACTCTCCAGTGTTGAGAAACATACTGCTTAAAACATTAAAGAGCTCACTTCTTTCTATTAGTCATTAAAAGGATAACCTCATAAACTAGCCAAGACTGCAAAAGTAATTTAATAGTTGCTTTAGCTGATTCTATAAACCACATGTGAAATTGCTTGATTTGCTTCTATTTATATAAGGCCCTCTTGCTTTTTATAGTTACCAAATGATGAGACATAAATTAGATATAATATAGAACTCTTTTATTATTGTTTAATGTACATACACAAAACTATTCTATGTGATAAAAAAGAAAGCATTGCCTATATTTCTCTATAATTTTTATGTAATTCATTGGAGAAAGCAAATATTTGAAAAAGAAGTGAAGGAAGTTGAAAGTCTCTTCTAAATATAATTTATTAAAAAGGGGAAAAAAAAAAAAAGCTCAACATAGGGATTAACCCAAAGATTTTTCTGTGAATATGGGAAAAGGAGAAATAGAGAATGGGAGTCAACTTTGTAGAAAGAGAAGTCTTAAATATCTTAGGTTAACTTTGTTTATTCAAATATAGGAAACCAAAGTGAACCAAAACCTTAATTAAAGTTTACTCTTGAGAGCTTCTCTCCACCCCTTACCCACCCCCCACCCCCCCAGCTGAGAGGTTTCATCTCCTTACCCTCCACTTCATTAGAGCCTTAACAATCCATTATCCCTTCCCTAATCCTCCACTGCGCCAAGGAGTGGGGTTATTAGAGTAGTTGAAGGGTTGCTGTCATTGTGATAGAGGTGTGAATTGATCACTAAGATGACAACTGGTGACAAGTGTGGTTTATTAGACTGCTACTTTGCCTCTTAATTATAACTGATTAGCCTGCCTGTGAGAGGTGGAAAACAGAAGAATTAACTGCTTTTGTTCTTGTCACCGACTACATTTACCTTATTGTTTTGATTTCCTTTTCAATGTGACAATCTTTTTTTTTTTTTTAACCTCACTAGGAGATCTAGACATTTCCCAAAGACCATAGTAAGAATCCTTATTTTCTAAACTGATATTTTTTCCTGAAATGTATTTCAAGAAAAATCTACTTTTAGATTATCCAGTATCAAATCTTTCATTGAAACTTATTTCAAGGAAACCTAATTTTAACTGTGAAATTATTGCATGTGCCCCCAGTTGAGGTATTAATTTGGATTCACTTGTATATTGTTTTTCTCTATCTTAATTCAAAGGAGACAAATAGAGTTTTGGGAAGAGCAATCATATTTTCTGTACATTGGTTGTTTTCTGTTAAAGGAGAGAGCAAATTGTAGCCTCCGTATTCCTTCATTTGCTTAGAAATATTTAAAGCACTAAATAGCATATTATGAAGTAATTGTAAGTTATTCTTTCACTTATACCTAAGATTAGCCTGGGATACACAAGTTACTTGAGGTTAATCTCTGAATCTACAGTTGGAACCACGAGGATTTTAAAATATTGAATGTTTTTGTTTCCAAACATTTTTGTTTATCTTTTTTGTTTGCCTCTTTTTTTTTCTTTTTTTCTCACTGACCTGACTGATTTTTAAAGTTTTCCTTGAAATATAGTTTTGTCCATCCTTATATGGATCAGATCCTGAAAGAACCCACACATTCAGCATTCAACATAGTGAAACTAGAGGTCATGATGGCCAATTTTAACAGTTAAAGTGAAGCATTCCTAAACCCTGGTTTACTAGTTAAAAATTGTTCTTTTGCTGATAACTCAAAGTCTTGATTTTCACTTACAGTGAATACTAAAGATTTTAACTTAAAAAATTTACATATTTTTAATATGTAAAATAGAGTGATCAAATCAGTAGGAACCAAATAACTATAAATGATTGCTTTCCTTTAGAATCTAGCCATAGCAGGTAAGAAATGTGTACATTTCCCTTCCCTTTGCATTCACTTATACCTGTTTTGAACCCAAGTCAAAGAAATAAAAAAGAAGGATCATGGCCTCATGGCCAACATCAAGGGGGAAAATTGGCCTTATTATTCTCAGCAATGGACCCAATGGACCCTTGAAATAGCAGTGTCTCTTTTGATCATATAATATTCTGCATAGACAAAAATGGGCAGTGAGAGCTAACATATTTTAAGAACTGAAATTTTCAAAATCACTTTTTTGTAAATTGTAATTATTTTTTACAACAAATTGTATGAATTCATAAGGTAGTAAAGCTCGACAATGCATTGAAAATCAAACCAATCCCTCAGAAGTATAGAAGCCTTAAAATATTAATCATATATATGTATGTAAATATATTTTATATAATGTATAATATACAAAGAACCGTATTAGCCTCATATAAGTGATTTTGATCTTTGGACAATAAGATTATTATTTTATTCATTATCTTAACACCTAAAAATTTTTGAAACACAGGAAAATCAGTCAGCTGCTTACAGCTAACAATCAATAAATAATTAAATTATAAAACTAATGAACAATTCAGTAGACTTGATAAATTGTTTTTTTTTAATGTTAGATTTAGCTAATAATTATTGAGACAATGTAGAAGTACAGTTAAAGTGGATCCTGATATCAGATTGCTTTACTTAAATTCTGACTCAACCACTAACTTATGTGGCAGTTTTCTGACCTGTAAAATAGAAATACTAGTAGAAATTTACTCATATTGCTGGTATGAAAGTTAAAAGATATAATATGTAGAAGGCATTTAGACAAGTGCCTAAAAAAATCTTCAGCTAATATTCATACTTGATGATGAACAAATGAACACTTTCTAAGATTAGGATCAAGACAGAGATACTCTCTCTCACCACTTATTTTCAACATGGTACTGGAAATTTTAATTGGGAAATTAGTGAAAAGAAAGAAATAAAAGGCATTTCTATTGGAAAAGAATCTGTGAAACTTTATTTACACATGACCTCCTATATAAAAAATTCTAAGGAATCTATTAAAAAAATGATAGAACTAAGAAATGATCATATCAAGGCTGTAGGAAACAAGTTCCATATCCAAATTTCAGATTCATTTTTATACCCTAGCAGTAAATAATCCAAAAATAAAATTGAAAAACAATTCCCTTCATAATTATATTTTTTTAAAAAAGCCCTCAAATCTTTAGAATTCAACTTAACAGAAGAAGTACAAGACTTGTGGCTTAAAAACCATAAAACATTGCTGATAGAAATTAAAGAAAAACCTAAATAAAGATAGAGAGACATCCTGTTTTCATGGCTTGGAAGTCATAATATTGTTAACATGGCAATAGTCTCAGAATTGCTCTGTAGATTCAATGCAATCTCTGTCACCCAATAACTGACTATTTTGCATAAATTGATATGTTTGTTCTGAAATTCATATAGAATGCAAAGGACCCAGAGTAGCCCAAATAATTTTGGAAAAGAATAACAGTGTTGGAAAACTTAACACTTTACAATTTCAAAACTCACTACAATGCTACAGTAATATGTGGTATTGGTAAAAGGATAGGAACCTATATCCATAAAACTGAATTCAGAATCCAGAAATCTTAACATTTGTGGTCAAATGATTTCAACAAGGTGCCAAAGATAATTCAGTGGGAGGACTGTGTTTTCAACAAATAGTGTTGGGACAACTAGACATTCATTTGCAAAGCAGTAAATTTTAATCCTTACCTCACACCATATTAAAAAGTTAAGTCAAAATGCATCATAGATCAAAGCTAAACCCATAAGACTTCTCAAAAGAAAACAGAAAATTTTCATGATCTTGTGTTAGGCAAAATGTTATTAGATATGACACCAAAACATGTAAAAATTGATTAATTGAACTTTATTAAAATTCAAATTATTTATGCAACAAAGGTTAACATTTAAAAAATAAATAAGACACAGGTAACAGATGGGAGAAAATATTTGTAAAACATTTATATATTAAAGGGCCTGTATCCAGAATATGCAAAGAACTCCTACAACTAACAAGAAGAAAAAAAAAATTCAATTTTAAAAATGGAAAAGTTATTCCAATAGACATATTTAAAGAACATATGGAAATGGCCAATATACACATGGAAAAAGCCAAGAAGCATGTGCATAGTCTAAATATCATTAGCCACTGGGGAAATGCAAATCAAAACCACAATGAGCTTCCACTTCACAGTTACTGGTCTGGGCATGATCACAAAGACAGATAGTAACAAGTAGCTAGTGGGAATGTAAGACTGTGCAGCCACTTTACAAAATAGTTCCATGGTTTCCCAAAATGTTAAATACAGGGTCAACACATGACAGTGCAATTCTACATTGAGGTATTTAGTTAAGAGGGATTAAAAATATATCCGCACAAAGACCTGTATGTCAATGTTTTTGGCAGCATTATTTATAATATCTAAAAAATGGAAACAATTCAACATCCATCAGCTGCTGAGTGAATAAACAAATGGGTTGTATCCAAACAACAGAATACAATCTGAAAGAAAGAAGTACCAAGACATGTTACAACATTGCATTAGCCTTGAAAACATCATGTTAAGTAAAAGGAGCTAAAATTTAAAATTTAAAAGGGAGGAAACTAAGAGAGAACTTACTTTTTTTTTTTCTTACTATTTCTGCCCAGAAGTATCCTGCAAATCTCAGAAACTGTCTGTCCACCTAGAAACACAAGGTCAGGATGAAGGAAGTTACTAGCAACCTTAGCCAGGTGATACTTTGGTAGCATTATATAATTTTCTCTTATTTTATACTCACCAATCAGCTTATTACTTATCACAACACAGTGTGATTGATTACAACAGAGACTGCACTGCTAAAGAAAACATTATCTACTCCGATCTCTTTCTCATTTTATTTTTTTTTATTTTTTTAAAATATTTTATTTATTTATTTGACAGAGATCACAAGTAGGCAGAGGCAGGCAGAGAGAGAGGAGGGGGAAGCAGGCTCCCAACTGAGCAGAGAGCCCGATGCGGTGTCCACCCCAGGACCCTGAGATCATGACCTGAGCCAAAGGCAGAGGCTTAACTCACTGAGCCACCCAGGTGCCCCTCTTTTTCATTTTAAACTAATAAATTGGGGCCTTAGATTTCATTTATGGCTTTTATGATTTCAAGTTATTGTAAATCTCATCACTTGTGCTTGAGATGTTTAAATAGCAAAACAAAACAGACAAAATAACACCTTATCTCTGGTTCTTTAAAGCTTTTTAGCTTTAGCTTTCTTTTTAGCTTCTGGACTAGGATGAATTCACAGAGTACTTGCCATTTTGTGGTATCTGAGTGAAAAGTCAGCCTTCCCCACCTGCTATCCCTTTGCCTTCTGTACACTGGATGTCTTTGGAGTTAAACATTTTTAAAAGGTCATCTTCATATAATTTCATATAATTTTCAGAAAACCTGAGTTTTTTATTTTTTCTGTTTTCCAAATTCCACTTATTCCGTTTTGTTGAGTATCTTTACTTTTCCTTTGCACCTTTATCTCTTTGTGGTCTATGGAATAGAAAGAGGGATGCTGAACTGAAAATCAAAAAACTTGGGTCTCTTTGTCATAGCTCAGAAAATAACTTGACTGTAACACAGTCTTTATGGATCTTAATGACTATATCATTAAAATGAAAAATCAGATTAATCAGTGATTCCCAAAATTGGCAGTACATCAGCTTTTCCATGAGAGCTTTAAGAACACAGGTAGATAGACAGATGATAGATAGATGATAGATAGATGATTGATTAGATAGATAGATAGATAATAGGTGATGGATGATACATTATGATGATAGATAATCGATAGACATAAATAGATGGTTGATGATTGATCTTTATTTATATTTATTTATCTATCTATCCTTATCTCTCTCTATCTATGGATAATATGCAGATGATAAATATAGATGCACAGACATAGAGGTTAGACATAATAGATAGCTTTTACCATTACCAAAGCGCACTAAATAGAAACTATGGGAATTGGGCCCAAGGATCTCTATTTAAAAGAGCATCCTAGTGGCTTCTTACACTTAGCAATATCTGAGAAGGTGGACTTGGTGATTTCTTAGATCCCTTCAGTTCTTTTTTTTTTTTTTTCCTTTTTGCTTTATTGGTTTTATCTAAAAACTATTTTTAGATTGGACTTGTAAAGTACTTGGCCTTTCATTGACGTCTTTTTCTTTTATCAACCTGTTCCCTCTTGATTCCTATCATTAATAGGGGATATAAAACAAATCACTAGGTGAGCCTCACATTCCAAATTCTAATCTTTCCTCTTTTGCTGATGTAGGGGTCCTTACCTAAGCTTTTCTCCCCATTTAAATTACCTTAATGACCCTTCAGGATGTCCTCCTGCTTGCACAATTAACAGACTGCAGCTGTACAAAATGCTGACATGGGGATTCTACTGTAGTATCATATAGAACACACACATAACTCCACTTCTGCTTTATTAAACTGCTTGCCAATCAGATTACAAGTTTTGCTTCAAGGCCTTTCAGTCTGCCAAGCTCTTTTGAATCTATTTTCTCTGATGCGTCGGCACCTATCACAGCTCAGGTGGCTGGACAGCCAGGGGATGCTGATTTGTATGCCAAAGACCTGTAGACCAAGTCTATCCTCTGGATTGTATATGTTCACCAACAGGCGGATGCATACCAGTGAAAATTCCAAGGTAATCCCAAAGCCTCCTGTTAATCAAGAATTGCAAAATACCTGACTACCAAACCAACATGGCTCATTTGCATATTATCACTTATAATCACTTTATTAACTCCTGTCTACCCTCTGGTGTGGTGGAGGTGCTAATGAGCAGTGAAATGAGTTGGGCATAGGAAGTACAAGGCATCGAGAAACATGATAATTAGTCCCTAAATAATGGAAATTGGGAAGGGGGTTACATTGCCATACTCTTTTCTTATTGCCCTTGTTTTACTTCTAATTGAAGATGGTCAAGATCCTCAGTTGCATTCAACAAACATTCATTTAACACCTACTGTTGGCCAGACCTGGGCTCAGGGCTGACCAGTTACACAGGGAAGTAAAATACATTGTGCATTCTGTACCCTAAGGGGCCTGTCAATGCAATAACGAAAGTAAGACCCACAAACTAATGATTATAATCTAAGGTATAATACAGACATTTCTCAGTTCCACTGCCTCTTTTTTTTGGGGGGGGGGCGATTTGCTAGGATTTTACAAAGCAAATTATATAAGCACATCTCCTTACAAGTGTTTGAAATCTAAGAATGTCAATAAACTCTCAATGGCATAGCCAAAATAGAATGGTTTCATTGGCAACTTTTGTTCACAGTACAGTCTTATCAGCTATATTAATAGATAGATAGATAAACAGGTGGTTAGATGATATATGATAGATAGATAGATAAACAGATATGTACATAGATAGATGATGGATGATAAATAGACATATAGATAGATGATTGATAGATGGATAAATTCTAATAGATACCTCTATATGCAGATAATAGATAAAGATACATACAGATACCTGTTACCATCACCATAAAATAGGGACCTGTTTTAAAAGAGGTTCCCAGTTATTTTTTATGCTTTACCAAGTCGGAGAAGTTCTGGACTTGATGATGTCTTAGATTCCTTCAGCTCTTAAATTCTGTTGTTCACCTGGCATAATAGTTATGCATTCAGGAACTCAGAGAGATTTCGGTGCCTAAAAATGATAATCAGTGGTTTTCCTTTGGGTTTGTTGAATCTCCAGACCCAGAGGTACGCCTGTAAGTTCTGAGAAAGTTGTAAAATGTGTTCCTACTGCAATGAATGTGCATTCTGTTATCACTGTGAACATGATAGATCCAGCAGAGACAAAATGTAAAAGTGATAGCTCAACATCAAACGTAATAATAGAAAAACAAAAGAGATTATGAGTTTTCATGCAGAAAGTTTACCACTTACATACATTAAGAAGTGAAGAGAGCTTAGCCAGTGGTTCTTCTGAAACAGCAAACAAGTAAGGTTTTTTAAAAACATGGATGCTTTTAACACTACCGTAAGACATCTGTATAGGACAGTAGTGATTGACTTTATTAATAACTCATGTAATGATGTTTTAAATTAATTACCTCAAATGTATCACCAAAAATCCTAATATTCAAAAGTATGCCACTACATCAAGAAACAAAACAGAAAAGAGAACTCCCGGAGGGGGACATATATGGAAAACATACACGTGAACAACTATGTTAAAGCAATTTTTTAAGATAAATATAATAATAAATGTTCCCATCCTAAAACTGGCCTATAAGAATGCTTGGTTGAACTAGGTCTTGACGCAAAACAAAACAAAACAAAACAAAAAAACATCAATTATTATGTGTGTGTTTCTTGGTGCCCTGGACTTACAAGGGTGTCTTTCCACGGAAAATGTGCTTGTACTACTCACAGCATTGGAAAATCAGAACTTTACCCACACCAGGAGTCTTGACAGAGCTTCAGAAAGTCTGTGGCATCCATTACAAAGTTTTCGTGAATATTCAATACTACTTGCTTTTAATTGTAGGAACTCTACTGGGTTTCTTACTTCTGCAATTCAAAGGTATTTACCAGTGCCTATTTCTCACACCAGGAGTAATGTATCAAAATATGCATCTGTAATATTGTGGTATGGTTCCCGGCACAGGGTTCCTAAAACTCTTGTAATTTCCTGAGTGATAGGAGCATCTTTTGTTCTATTTGGTTTAGTCCCCAGTTCCTTACATAAGAACTTATAAGACCCTTGGAATCTCTGGGATGACAACAGTGTCTTTTGTATGTTAATGAGATGACTGGTGATCAGTCCCCCTAGACAGCTTCAGGATGGGGACTGCTCATCAGATTTGCTAACTGTAACTTTCAGCCTCACTCCTGACCTCTGGGGAGTTGCAAGGGGCTGGAGACTGTAGTAATCACCAATGGCTAATGTTATTTAATGAATCCTGCCTGTATAATGAAAACCCATACACTATGGGGTTCAGATAGCTTCTAGGTCAGTGAACACACTGAACTGCTTGGAGAGTGTGCACCCAGAGAGAACAAGGAAGTCCTGTACCCATTTCTGCCTCCATACCTTGCTTTATGCATCCCTCCCATTTAGCTTTTCCTGAATTTTATCCTTCTAACAAACCAGTAAATGTACGTAAACTTTTCCTGAGCCCTCTGAGCCATTCTAGCAAACTGTCAAATCCAAGGAGATGGTGATAGGAACCTCTGATTTACTACTGGTTAGTCAGAAATATGAGAGGCTTGGGACTTGCCTTTGGTGTTAGAAGTGGGGACAAGCTTGTGGTCTGAGTCCTTGTTCTGTGGAGTCTGCATTACTTCTGGGTAGCTTGTATCATAAGTGAACTTAATTGTGGGATCCCCACTTGGTATCTGGAGAGTTGAAAAATTGATTGGCATGAGAAAAAACTCTTACATTTGGTGTCGGAAGTATTCTGTGAGTAGAAATAGTAGCATCCTCTTTAGAATTGTTTTGAGAATACTTCATTCTTACCAGGTACCACTTACTCGTCTAGCTATTCCTCTGCTGAGCATACTCTATATCACACATTAAGAGAAAATCATGAGGGGCACCTGGGTGGCTCAGTGGGTTAAGCCTCTGCCTTCGGCTCAGGTCGTGATCCCAGGGTCCTGGGATCGAGCCCCACATCGGGCTCTCTGCTCAGCAGGGAGCCTGCTTCTCACTTCCTATCTGCCTGCCTCTCTGCCTACTTGTGATTTCTCTCTCTGTCAAATAAAAAATTAAATAATTTAAAAAAAAAAAAAAAGAGAAAATCATGAGTATGAATTCATTTCTCCAAGTTGTATAGACAAAATATTTTCTCTTGGGCAGCCTTAGAGAAGTCACCACTGATGACTTCATTACTTAATCTTAGAAACATGTGTTGAGTGTCTGATTTATGTGAGGCAGTATCTTCCATGATTGGGATGCCATGATGGACAAGACAAACAATGGCTTTGGTCTCAAAAGCCTAGGATCTATTGAGTAGAGCCATCCATCTTGTGCCAAACAATCTCCATTCTCAAAGTCTTGGGATTATGGATGTCCATGAACTCTTTTTTTTTTGGCTCTGGGTAATCCATTAATTCTCCTTAGTATATTCTCCTTCATAAAACATGCCTATCCTCTCCCCTACCCTCATGCCCACCCAAATCCGCTCTGGTGCCAAGTATTTTCCTAGCAGCTTCATTGCAAAATATTTTTCAGTTCTCCACCTGTAGTATACACCAATTCATTGGCACCCATGGAGCTGGAATCTACATTGTATATAAACAAGGAAATCAAGACAGGAACTGAAGAGGAGATGCTCATTTCCATGTCAGATGTCTATTATATATACCCAACTGACCCGCTAAAAACAAAGTTGCCCTTTTGATGAACACACAACATATCCAGAGAAAGCAGTTTTCAGTTTGTTTGTTTTTTTGTTTATTTACAATACTCATTTGAAACAGTTTCTTTAATATCTTCCCAGAGTTTCATGAAAATGAAGATGCAATCATTATTTTATATATAATTTCTTCACACAGTATAACTGAAGATTAGTACTTATGATTTTCAAACTTAAGAATTCCTATTTAATTGGCTTTTCCATGCACTCAGGTCACAGAACTTTTTCCCACTATAGTTATATATGCCAAGGAAAAATTTCTTAGTATAGACATTAGAAAGAAATTATCTTTGGAAGAATCCTTCACAGAGGAAGAACAACCTTATTGCTATGGGACTGTGTTCCAGTGGCATTTATCCCTTGAGTTCCTGACCTTTAGTCATGGTCCTTGCTTCTCTGCATCAGCCTAATACATCTTTTCAGCTGGGCAAGGGAGACCTGCTCTGCATGTTCTACTCTGGGACTGAATGATTTAGTGTGTAGGCTGAGGATTACCGCATAGGTCTCCATGCATCCAAAGCAATAGTGTGTTTTCAGAACACTGTAAAATACTTTCAGTGTTAACTTGAATTGGAAAACACAGAACAAATAAAAGTTATTTGGATATTTGGGTACATGACTCATATCTTCCTTTGTTTACTTTGTTGTCTGGTTTTTGTTTGTTTTGTTTGTTTTTTTAAGTCAAACTTCCTATATGTTGATTTTCTGGCTTTGAGGGGTTAGAAGTGGAGAGTTTTGCTTCACTGTACAAATCCATGTAGAGACTAGAGACCAACACACTCTTTGTAGTCTACATCGAACCCCACAGGACATTTAAATTGTGAAAAGCAAACCTGGATCACTTTACCTTGACAACTGTAAATGGCTTTAGGTTGAAGAACAAAGGACATCATTCTATATTGACAGAACAGGGGATAGGGAAAATAAATAAGAAAAACAGGAGAAAGTCCTGAAAAAAAAATCTTTCAGTTCTAGAAGGAAATACACTTCATTAATGTCCTTCTCATAGCATGATCAGAGTACCTTCTAACCCTACTCTTGACTGGTCATATGTACACACGACATTGAACATATCTTGCTCCCTGATGGATGCATTTCTCAGCATCATGCAAATTGAATGTTGGGTATTCCCTGAAACCAGGATTTCTCTTTTAAAAGACAGCAGTTCTGATGCATAAAGCTCAGAAAGTTCTGCTGAGATTGATGGTTCAGCTCAGAACTCTGACATTTGAATTAAAGACGTACAGAAATGAATCTTGTATTTGACATTTAAAAGGGAGGCTTTTCTACTGCTTGTAGTTTCCTAAATCACACCAAAAGGAACTGCTATGACAGAATGGGCTGAGAAATCCCTCCCATTCATTTCTGTATTTTCCCACACGATGGCCAATGAATTGAGGCTCAGAGTCATTATATACTTGGCGTCACAGCAACATACAAACTAGTAAAGCAGTTCACAAATACTAATGATTGTTCCCTTTTTTTTCTTTATAAAGAGAATACCAGAATTTGATTTGCCAACCACATCCACTGGGATCTTTAAGAAAGCACAACATTTGAAACGGCTTTCTTCCTTCTTGCTGAAGATGTGTACTTCTTTGATTCTTTTTGAGAAATAGGGCAAGAAGTAGATTGACATGAACTGCTACAATCTGAGTGTTGAAAAGAGAATTTCAATGAGTCTAATAAAATTCCTCATGTAAATAAAACATTTAGAGTCTTTACTCTGAAATGAAGCAATATATCAGCTTGATAGTTGTATTTATAAATCCCCACAAGTTCAAGATCAATTAATATTTAACTCCAACATGTTTATCAGATATAATAAGATGATTCTCTCTCAACATTTTAGAATGGGAAATTTTGACATCATTTTCTATAAAAGTTATGGGCACTTGAAAGGACAAAATATGCTTTTCCAATGCCATGGACTTGAGTTTTCAATAATGATGAATAGATTAGAGAATGCCTTTAAAGTACAGTCATTTATCTCTGTCTAGGTTATTCAAGAAGATTCTTGTTGTACTTCTAAATGCTTCGATTCATATCTCTTCTTTCCTGAAGTCATGGCTACAATTAAGTCATTAGTAAAATTGTCATTGTGATATTCTTTGTCAAAGACTACTGAAATACGATGATACAGAATATGTGCATTTTATCACCTAAAGAACCTAAAATAAACCATCACATCTTCTGAACCTATAAGTATTTATTTAAAAAATGTATTTGAAATTGGAACTGTACCCAAAAAGGTTGATTGTATGTTTAACATACCTTTAAGGCAATTAGATTAAATAAATAGGTAAAATATAATCATCTAGTGGCTTTCTCTCAGGTTCAAATCAAATTTTATGATTTGAACCTACATTGCCACCTCCTTGAATCTATGCAGTAGCTCCTCGTCCACACCATTTTCCCTGTGTCCTCATGTCATGCCAAACTTACTCTCTCATTTCATGAGAAGGAAGAAGACCTACTGTCCTAAAGCACTTCTGATTTTTAAGAAATAAAACTCTTTCTTCTCCTAGATAAATGTTGCTGGGTTGTGCGTTTATGTTAGGGTAGTAAATGCTCTAGATATAAACTGTGAGCACACTTCTTACACAATTCATTTCAGTTACTCATACTTTTGTACACTGCCACCTCCTTAAATATGTAGCTCTTTTCCACAGAAAAGAGCATAACTTTACTAGAGTATTTATTACACAGTCAGTACGTACTGGTCATTATGTTAGGTGCTGGGTACTCGGAGGATGCAAATGACACAATCCCTTGTCCACAGAGCTCAGAACTAAACCATCATGGGAAAGAAGCGCAGGCTTCTTTCCAGAGTGAAGGAAAAGAGGTAAGCAGAGTATCTATAGGGACACATAGTCTGACCAGCTGACCCTGCTTGGAGATTAGTGAAAGATCCTGGAACAGGTCAGATATGAATTCATTCTGAAGGATAAGTAAAAGTGAAGTATTTGGGGATGGTGGTTAGGGAAGGGGCCCCACAAAAAAAGGAAGAGTAAGAATGAAATATCTGGACTGTGGTACTATATAGCACGTCCTGGGAGCTAAGAGAGCATCTGTATTCCTGTGAGAAGACCAAGATTGAGAGAGAGGACAGGAATTGTTTCTGAATGAAAGACCTTGCATGCCAAGTGAGGAGGAAGAATTAGGAGACTATTGCGCAGTCCAGGGGCCACAGGGATGGCAAAGGAGGACAGATCTGAGAGGTATTAGGAAGAGTGAATCCACATTTTTTTTATTTATCTGTATTATGTTTATTGCTATAAAAATCTACCCACTTTAATTTCACAATGCCACTTTTTTAAATAACAAAACAATTAAAGTTATTCATGAAATGCATATGGAAGAGATAAATGGTTCCTCTTTAAGGCGTTCTTTCTTTCTTTTTTTCTTTTCATTTATTTACTTATTTATTTGTATTTTTGCTTTTTATTTTTTATTAACATATAATGTATAGTTAGCCCCAGGGGTATAGATCTGTGAATCGTCAGGCTTACACACTTCATAGCACTCACCATAGCACATACCCTCCCCAATGTCTGTAACCCAATGGCCCTCTCCCTATTCCCCTCCCCCTGGCAACCCTCAATTTGTTTTGTGAGATTAAAATTCTCTTATGGGGGGCGCCTGAGTGGCTCAGTGGGTTAAGCCTCTGCCTTCGGCTCAGGTCATGGTCTCAGGGTCCTGGGATCGAGCTCTGCATCGGGCTCTCTGCTCAGCAAGGAGCCTGCTTCCTCTTTTGCCTCTGCCCGCTTCTCTACCTACTTGTGACCTGTCTCTCTGTCAAATAAATAAAGTCTTAAAAAAAAAAAAAACTCTCTTATGGTTTGTCTCCCTCCCGATCCCACCTTGTTTCATTTTTTCCTTCCCTACCCCCAAAGCCCCCATGTTGCCTCTCAAATTCCTCATATCAGGGAGATCATATGATAATTGTTTTTCTCTGATTGACTTATTTCATTCAGCATAATACCCTCTAGTTCCATCCACATCGTTGCAAATGGCAAGATTTCATTTCTTTTGATGGCTGCATAATATTCCATTGCATATTTATACCACATCTTTATCCATACATATGTTGATGGACATCAAGGTTCTTTTCATAGTCTGGCTAAGAATCCACATAAATTTATCATAGATCTAATTTGGACCTTCACAGAGAATAAATCAAGATTTATGCCTACCAGCAGTCTTCCTTTGGCATCTTAGTGGATGTATAGGCCATTCAATAAGGTGAAAAGAATCTGGTGGCAGAGCATAGGGTGGGAGTGATCAGTTTAACTGCTCCATGTTGAATTTGAGCCAAGTCCTTCACATGGAGACATTCAGTGCATTAAATTTATGGGTCTGAAGTTCAGAAGAAAGAGGTTTAGAATGAGAGGCACTAAGGAGCGCCTGGGTGGTTCAGTCGGTTAAGCCTCGGACTCTTGATTTCAGCTCAGGTCATGATCTCAGGGTTGTGAGATTGAGCACCACAGGGGACTCCACCAGGGAGTCTACTTGGGATTCTCTTTCCCTCGTCCTCTGCCCCTACCAACCCCCAACCCCCATTCACACACTCTCTCTCTCTCTGGAATAAATAAATAAATCTTAAAAAAAAAAAAAAAGAATGAGACACACTATTTTAAGCTAGAGATAAAATAAGATTTCCAAGAATAGGGGCACCTGGGTAGCTCAGTGGGTTAAAGCCTCTGCCTTCAGCTCAGGTCATGATCCCAGGGTCCTGGGATCAAGCCCCACATCAGGCTCTCTGCTCAGCAGGGAGCCTGCTTCCCTTCCTCTCTCTCTGCCTGCCTCTCTGCCTACTTGTGATCTCTGTCTGTCAAATAAATAAATAAATCTTAAAAAAAAATTTCTAAGAATAATTTGTAGCTTAATGCTGAGAGGACTGAACTCAAAAATCTGTGGAAGGGTCGCCTGGGTGCCTCAGTTGGTTAAGCAACTGCCTTCGGCTCAGGTCATGATCCCGGAGTCCCGGGACCGAGTCCCACATCGGGCTCCTGGCTCCATGGGGAGTCTGCTTCTCCCCCTGACCTTCTCCCCTCTCATGTTCTCTCTCACTCTCTCTCTCAAATAAATAAATAAAATCTTAAAAAAAAAATCTGTGGAAAATATATTGTGAAGGTGATGGTGAAAGCTGCTCTATGACTGGCTAGAAATAAGAGAGCAACCAGGAGAAACTGAGTCAGGAAGAAAGGAAGGAAGGAAGGAGAAAGAAAAAGAAGAGGAAGGAAAAGGAGAGGGGGAGAGACAAGTGTGTGCCAATACCCTGCTTCTTGTAAGCCCCAGAAACCAGCTATGTCTATTAAAAATACATAAATTAAGTTGTATATGTCATGAGGATATATAATTAAATATAGAAGTCAAACTAAATACATATATACATACATACATACATCACGTGGAAAGCAAACATAATTTACTTTATAGGAGAAACAGAGTACCCTCCGTATCATTGATTTCTCATCATATGCAGACCCTACATTCTACTGAACTTTAGTTCTGGTGGCCTGGTAAAGGCTCTTTGCTTTTATTTCACCGTTGGGAGCTCTCAGATGTAAGCCTCTGTTTCATTTCTCCCCAATAAAAGAAATGCAGTGATTTAATCCTGCACCTATCTTTGGAAGAAAATCTATCGGTGTTTGCTAAAACTGAAAAAGAAAGTACCAAAGGAGCATTAGCTTTGCTCTATCTGCATCTTTCTTATATAAAGTTACCCTTTTCCCCTTGTTCTTTGCCCTTGTCTTTTAATTATTCAAGAGGCATTGTTTTCCCAGGAAAAAAGAAATCCAAAAATACTAGGCATGAGTATTTTCCCTGAAGCCTTCATTATACCATTCAGGAGAAAAAGTAAAGTGTTCATCCATTAAACTGTTGTTCTCCAGAGATCTTTAGTGAGGATTTTGCCTTTCTTGACTAGCATTCTCAGTGGCCCTTCACAATTACACCTTCAATGAGAGCCATCAATGCATACATAAAACCCTCCTCTTATGAAATTCATTGTTCACAAATTAATGTCACCCACCAATAACCTGTACAAAATCGAAACACCAAAAAGAGCCCCAAAGGATTAGCTGATTTTTCTGAAATAGGATAAAGAGTGAAACAAAACTGGCCAATGATGAGAGGCTATGCATACTGAAATATATTGTAGAGATAGGAATTGTCACTTGTCTTAGGAATTCCATGGGGCTACATAATTTTGCACATAAGAGACATCTCTCATCTCAAAAGGTTTTTTTTTAAATAATAAAGCAAAATTATATAACTGTTAGCATGTTAACAATAGTTTTCCCATAGCACACGGGTAGATATTTTATTGACCCAGGAAAGTAACAAGTGGCTTGTTCACATGTTTAAAATGCCCTGGGATCATTAACTTTCATCTTGTCAACCATCAAAGATGAGTACCTGGCTAAATGATTAAAGATACAATTTAATTCTGCCCTGCAATTAGTGGAGCCAGTCTTGCAATTAGTGGAACACCTCTTTAAATATTGTAGGACCTGGTGACTATATTGATAATGATGGGTTGAGCTCATAAAATGAGGAGCAAATCAATATTTTAACACATATCTTCTCTGATCTGCATAATATCCGCTCAGTTTTCTGTTTATCACCTCCTCATAAAGTGCTAAATTTAACAACTATGTATTTCTACTGTGCTCAATATTTCTCTCTCTTTAAGAAGAAAGAGGAGACCCTGAGAGCAAGGATATATTTCAGAAAGCTGTGAGACATTGGCACACAGGCCACCAATCAAAGAGAAAGGGGGGGAAAAAAAAGTGGGATGCCTCCCCTCTAAGTATTCTGTGAAATAAGACAGAAAAGTCTTGGCTTGCATTTAGACAGCAAAGTAACCTCAGCCACTGCGGTATCTGACAAGAGATGCTGTTACTGCATGCTCTCCTGGGTCCACAGCTGAAGTCAGGACTATCAGAAGCACACATAAAAAATAAAGTAGCTATAAACACCCTCTTAGAAATATCTGCTTGCTTTATCTTTACTTTATCATGATCCTCCAAATGTGAGATTATGCTTTGGGAGAAAACACAGAAGGATTTCTATATGCATTAGAGGGAATGTAACCATAAAACTTAGCCCAGTTTATTATAAATCCTATTTTTAAAACCTTAATAAAATCCATTAACATGTTCTAGGATTCCCTGAGCCAGCATCTTGCCCAATTTTCTTTTCTTTTTTTTTTTTTTTAAGACCTTTTATCTATTTACTTAAGAGAAAGAGAGAGATAGCAAGTGGCAAGGAAGAACAGAGGAAGAAGGACAAGAAGATTGTTCTGGGCGTGCAGCCCGATGCGGAACTCAGTCCCATCACCCCTGAGATCATGACCTGAGCTGAAATCAAGAGTCGGAGGCTTAAGCAACTGAGCCACCCATGTGCCTCACCCCTTTTTAAAAATTTGTTTGTTTATTCATTTTCCTTTCACACTTTGTTTCATCTTTCACTGACCGGAGTTCTTATCACACATGCCCCAATATTAATCAGCCTTGTTGAACATCTATCCGTACTTCTCAATCACTAAACGTATGTTACCCTTATTTGAACATTTAAACACCAACGTTCAGAGAATAAATGATCAAATTATTAAACGAATAGTTCTGTTGTATTTCTGATTTCCAGATTTCAGAGAAGATTCTATTAATTTTTGAAATAGAGGAAATAAAAGCTTATCCATTCCTTGGCAATTTTCGATTTCTTGGACTATTATGGAAATCTTCTAGGTGCCACTCAAAAGTAAATTTTATTTAATTCATACACGATAATAAAACTTCAGAAAATCAGCCGCAGCCCTGACACAGCTATTTTAATTTGTTCATGTTGCCTTCTTGTTCTCATTCACTTTATTCATAACCACAAATATCTATGCTGATTTTTAACCTGAAAGTTTAGCCTAATTTTTCTGTTTCTTTACACACTTCTAGACTACTTATGGCAGCAAGGTGAGTTCTCTGGAAGGAAACCCTGAAAGTTTAAGGCATAAGATATTTACTACAGATTAGCACCTATACATTTAAGGGGAAGGAAGCAGCATTACATATGGCAAATGCTAAACAGTGAAGGACCACCCATGACACTTGTTAGTTCTAACTAGTTAGTTCTAACTCAACAGGAAGCTCTGAAGTGAGTACCAACTGCCTTATATTGAACGAAAATGGCTCAGGATTTCTACTCCACCCTGCTTAGTCATAGCATTTGGGCTGCCTTGGGTAGAGCCTGGCTTTAGGGGAAGACCGTTCTTTGAAGTTAAGGCAGACTGTAAAGGGACAGTCAACTGCTGGCTGCTTGCTGACTACACTTCCCAACGATGGCAATACAACCACACGTCTACCACACTCAGCATCTTTCCACTGCTTGCAACAGAAACCAAGGTCAAACTGGCTAAAATTCCATTGTATCAGGCCAGGCGTGGCTAAAGTCAAGTGCTCAATTAACACTGGTAAGAATCTGTTTCTCCTTTTCTTTCCTTCTTGCATAGCATCTTCCCCGATACTGGGGAGCATGACTGCTGGCAGTGAACACAGCTGACCTAAGAATCCTAGCACGTTTCCTGGGACTGATAATGATGAACCAAACGTTCACCTTATGACTTGAGGTACATGAACAGCAAGTGGCAAAGACTGGTTCAACACTGAAAAATTGAGATGTTATTAACCTAAGGAAACAAAAGAGATTACTGAACAGAGGAAAGCCATAGCGGCTTACTTTCCTTGACAGTCATTGGTCTAAAGGGTGATCACCTGAGCCAAGCTAGGCCAATTAGCTCTTTCTTCCTATAATTAGAAACTAAGAGAGGATATGGACACTGAAGATTTTTGGATGGGAATGTGGCCTTCCAGAATTTTGTTTCTGGAGTTGCTTCTAAATCAATATTACCATGTAGCTCCACTCTTTGAAAATCTTGGTCTTTCAAGTTCCTCCCTTGAAAAATGGAGGTAATAATGGTACCCAGAAACAAAAACTCTTAAAATTAAAGAACTAGTCTATGCAAATCAGTTGGCACAAATCCCGACATTTTGTAAGTGACAGTAATATAAATTATTATTTTTGTTATTAGTAGTGGTAGTAGTAGTACTAGTAGTAGTGTTGTAGAACATCTATTAAACAAACATCTGCCGTGACCCAAGCAGCTTGCTATATACTATGGAGGATACCAACATAAATCAAACATAAATTCTGTGCTTAAGGAGAGTCTAGTCTGGTGTAAGAAATAATGTATATTAGTTATATGCAGCATATTTTATAGTCAGTTTCAATAAACAGACTTTGAAAATTCTAGTTCCTGTAGCTGGAATGTTTCATTATTTCATTATATATTAATAAATTGCCAATTATATATACATGCATAATATGTTTATAACCGGTTAAGATGAAGAGGAAATATTTTAATAATTTGAAAAGTTTTTAAAAAATATTTATTTAATATAAACCAAGTTTAGATGTATATGCCAACTTTCTGAACAGAGAAAAAGAATATTAAATATAGTCATCACAATGGGAAACTATATTCCTGCTGCAAGTAATTTTAGCCATTTGTTAGTATCTGTTCCTGGTTGAGTTCATTCAAAGTGTTATTCATAAGATTAGACAGAAGAAAATTCTTAATCTTAAAATAAAATGTCTGTTTTCAACTCATTTGTGCCATACCTCTCCCTGGCTTTAAATATACTAGTTTGTTTTTCTTGATTATAAATGGCTTGGATCACTGCCAAGATATGACCAGGCTGAATTTAACTGAGACTTTTCCAATGCAGGGATTATATCTTACTCATCTGTGTTTGCTTAAACAGAGATCCCGTGTATATAAATGGTCTTCATATATTCATAAAATGGATGAATAAACAAAAGAGCAATATACTTTTTTTTTTTTTTAAGTGAAGCAATGATGCCTGTCAAGGTCATTAGGAATACCAGGTGTCGTCTCTGAACCACTATTTTTCTAAAAATTTTTGCAAGTGATCTTTAATGAGATGAAGGATTTGTGCTAGAATGTAAATCCACTATTTCATAGACACACGGTTTTCTTCAGCTAATTTTTTTAGCAAGACTTTCCTATTAAAAGAAGCATTACAATGATTTACAATCTTAGCTCATCACAGATCAGTACCAAACTTTTACTGACCTGTTATTTTAAGTAGCATTGTTAGAGTATCCATGGACTAAAGAACTTAAACTTGATTATTACAAAGCAAATCTCAATGCAAAATTTTCTGTCTTTAGACTTGGGCGACCAGCTGAATAGCTAGATGCCAATATGAAAAAAAATATTTAAAAGAAAAAAATTTTTCTCATTGCCTTCATTTTTATAGAGTACATATAATTTTTTTCCAGTTGATTTGTGAAGCTCTTTAATTGTTATGTTACTTATTATGTTTATCTTATCCATCAACTACACTCTGAAAATTCAGAAGGAGATGTTGCAAGTTCTCGTTCAAAACAAGCACTTTATTTTTTCAATGTTATATAGAACTTGGGGCTTTGGTCATTAAACCAACTGAAACTCTAGCAGTAGGAAAGAGAAGACACTAAAACAGCTTGGGACTGGAGAAACTGGTTAACCTTTAGGGTCTGCCACCAAGCAAGGAACATTCATACTATATCCAAAAGCACATGAAAAGAATTGATGAACAACAGAGAGAAATCTACAGTAACTATAGATATGAATAGTTCCCCCTAGAACTGTGCAGCGCACAGACAGCATTTGTACGAAAATAGTTCAACTCTACACATCATCCCTGCATTCTGGGCCATTGTAAATACCTAAGGAGTTCCAGTCAAAAGGTTGAGTACAGTAGCAAAAGTATAAATGCTTGAAAATGTCAAGCATCGAGATAGACATCTAGTGAAGGAATGAAAAACTTATGGGAATAAAAATCACAGCATAAAGAATGTGGTCAATGATATTGTAATAATCATGTATCAGGACAGATGGAAGCTACTTTTGTGGTGAGGGTAGAGTAACACTATGTTGTATTTCTGAAACTAATGCAACATTCTGTGTCCAAACAAACAAACAAAAACATTTTGTCAATTACACTCACTAGAATAAAATCATACAATAAATAGGTAAGATAGAGCAGTAATGCCTTGTCTTCAATTAAATCTGTTTGACAGCCAGCCCATTATGGCAATAATATGAAAGCTAGGCTCCAACTCTCAGAAAATAATCAGGATTTAAGAACAAAGACAGTGTTCCAGGGCTCTAGACAAACTGGTTAGGATTCTTGGCAAAACTCATGTCTATAAAGAATTAGTGGCCTAACCATAAGCAAGATCAGGGAGAATCTATAGGTCAGATGGACAAGGGATCATTGCACATACATCAGATGTTTAAAGAAATTATAAGAGGGATGATATTCAAAATATATTTCATAATCAGTATGACATGCTTATCAGCCAATCAGAATAAATATTTACCATAGCTAGGAAAACAGATCTTGGAGGATTTTGCTATGCCAGGAGTTAACTGCCTAGTTTCTGGATCTTAGCAAAGTGTCAGGGCTTTGGTTCCCAAACATAGCTGCATATTGCAACAGACACGATTTTTTTTTTTTTGAATGGTGATAAATACTGAGTTCCATTCTTAGAAATTCCAATTTATTAGTCTAAGAGTGGTCCAGGTGTGGTGTTTTTTTAAAATATATCCAGGCGATTCTAGTATGCAGCAGAGTGTAACAATCACTGATCTGGCATTCCAAAAGTGAGAAGACCACAAATGGAAGAACACGCACATGGGCACACACGCACACAAATGTGTGAAAATTTGTTATCAATAAAATAGCTTCAAAATAGCTTGCTTCAGTTTTGATCATTTTTTAAAAATTTCCAGGAAAATGGATCATTGCTATGCTTTCATATGCTCTTACTTCCCTTATTACTCTTAGTACCCCCTTATCACCATCTCAAAACCTCTCAACACCCACCACCTTTCAAGTTTTAGTCAATGTCAAATTTCTGCCAAGGCTAAATGCATTGCCTTATGGTTGACCCTTTATTCCACAAGAGTGTGAAGACGTTTAATTGCTATAAGGTATCACCACCATCTATGAAGTCATATTTTGCTTTCTTAAGGATTTTTAGTCAGGAAAAATCCTTTCAACCAGGATCGCCTCTCCTAGAAGAAATTATGCATAAAAATTTCCTTTTTACAAGCTTTCATTGATGCCTCAAATCTTGTTTGAAACTGCTAAATACTAAAGAAGATTGTGCTGCAAGTTTTATGTTGGCTAGATATAGAAGTTAAAGGTGTGGACCAATTTTTGAATAAGCATAAAGCATTTTTTTTTATGTGTGTTATGAAACGTACCTTTGAAACATCTTGCCAAAGGCTTTTTCATCTTCTGGTTGTTGGACGAAAACATGGTCATCCCGAAGGGGTTAAAAAAAAAAAAGAAAAAAAAAATCCAACTGTGTTCCACCTTAATCAGATTCACAATCATGTCCTAATGTAATTTGTCCTAATGCATTTCAGAGACAACCATTTATGATTCCCAGAGACATGTGGGAATAAATATGGCTGTAGGAAATCCCCTGGGTGTTCTATATACTATATTTACCAGTTCATAAAAAAACTCATTACATTTCTGAAAAGAAGGCTTTATGGATGCAATGTATATTCTAATGCAAAAATCCTACCCTGGCACCCCATAGTCACATGGCCCTTTTTGCTTGCTGTACACACCCTGCATTTTCAATTGCAGTAACTTATTTTAGAATGAGGCGTGCACACATTACGGTATTAGCCTGATCACATATGTCAGTGTTTGAGAGACAATCCTATTTTTAGTTGTTTTACTGGGGGAAAAAATAGGTAACACTTAGCAGAGTAATAAATTATCTTATAATAAAATAGAAACTGATTGGTCCCAGATTTTTTCCCCTGATGCCTATGAAGATAAATACATTAGGTGGCTTGTTAAAAGAAAAATAAACATTTTTTTAAAAGACCCACCATATTTTTGTCTCTGAGAAACATGAAGCTGTTATAGAGAATGCTGCCAAAGGTAATGAATCTACAAGTTTATTTTGCAATGAAATCCTTTTTCATGGATTTTATTTTTCATTACAAACATGTTTTTGCAAAAGCAATGTTTTCTATAAACAGAACTGGTAATAGATGACACACCACTAAAGCAAGCCAGAAATGTAAATAATCAAAGGATTCTTATTTACTTTTCTGCAGTGATCATGAAATCATACTGACCTAACATTTCATCATTTATTTATTTATTTTTCATCGGATGTATTTTTTTTTCCCTTTATCTCTCATGCATTTTGATGTTCATTGGTTCCTAAATGAGCTCCACTGGGCTCTTCCCAGCCAAAGGTGCCATATCTTTTTTATTTAATTAATGATGTAGTTTCATAAGCCACGGGGCACATCCCAGGACGTAGTAAGACAAGTATTGTTGATCATTGTTTGTAGGGAGAGTGACCTCTGAAGATCTCTGGAAATCAAATCTTCCTTAAAAAAATACCAGATATCATGAATGAACTGATTGATGAATTTGATTTGAAGTAAAACAAGATAAGAGCTAACTTTAAATAATATATCTCTGTGTATTTGACAAAGCTTCTCTATGCCATGACTAGGGGTATAAGTGACCATTTTTTTAATGATTGACCTTAACTTTGGTCTTAACCTTAGGGCTTAAATTTTAGGCCTCTGACCCCTCTAAACACTTGGTAAGTGAGCATTCTCCATCATGCCTCCCCACCCCCTGCTTACATCACCCAAGAAATACCTAAATTCTGCAACTCATATTCTTTCCCCCACCTTCCTCCTCCCTCTCTGGAATCCCCAGTGACTTCTTGGGAGATAATTATGCCTGTAGCTCAGGGACCTAAAGCAATCACCAGGCTTGGCATGAAAAGATGCTGGAATGCAAACTGTAGCGCCAAGCGTCAGAGATTCAGTGCAGATATTATGAAAAGGGAGTGCATTATAACAATTACTGAGTGGGCCTGATTTCTGCCAGCCTACAGGATACAGCAAAGAGGCCAAAGCATAAACACCACCTAGTATTACTCATAATGACTCATTGATGTTTGCTGTTTGGGACCCAGTGGAAGACTTTGCCCAAAGATCTGTGCTGTGGTAACAAAGCTTCCAGAAAAGCAAAACAATTCTCAAAGGCTTTGGCTCTTATTCAGTACGCGATCAACTTCACTCTGTGTCTCCCTTTAAAGTTTAAGGTTCCTAGAAGAAGCTGTGTGTTGAGAAGCTGAATCATAAAATCCCGTGTAAAGTCATGGAGCGCTGTTAGAATGAACATTAGCTCAGATGATTAGAGTCTGATGCAGCTGAGAATGAGGTTGACTGTGATTGTTGGATGGAACGCCAGCATCACGCTGTCACAGTCTATAACCCAAATCCCCACTAGCCACCTATTAATGTTTGCTTTTTATCACAGGGGCCAAATGAAATAGCACAGAATCATCCACATAACTTGAGCAACGAATCTGGGAGCTATAACAAGAGGAAGCTGTCACATCGGAAAGGTAGCATGCATCATAGACATGATATGATCATATATATGATATATAGATATGATATGATATAAGATATGGCGAGGGAGAAAAGACACAAATTGTGAATTCTTTGGAAGAAAGTTCCAGTTTTCCCCGGCCTGTCCCCATCTACCTGAGACAGCCTGAGCTTGTACATTTCTCCTGGGGTAATCATTAATTTCACCCTAAAACCAAACCAGCTTAGACAAGGAATTATATAGTCATCCTTGTCTTCGTCCATCTGACATGACTCAAAAGTATCAGTAAGCAGATTTATTTTGAGCCTCCTTGGTTTGTGTGCTACTTAAGGACTCTGTGTTAGTTACATTACTTAAGCAAAAGAATGCAACATGTTCTATTGGATGCTATCAATACACAGCAATGAGGGTGGATAATTTCATAAAGACTCATTAGTAAGAAAAGTCATGTATGATTTTAAAGATTTTTATTTATTTATTTGACAGAGATCACAAGAAGGCAGAGAGGCAGGCAGAGAGAGAGAGGAGGGAAGCAGGCTCCCCGCCCAGCAGAGAGCCCGATTTGGGGCTCGATCCCAGGACCTGAGATCATGACCTGAGCCCAAGGCAGAGGCTTGACCCACTGAGCCACGCAGGCGCCCCATCATGTATGATTTTATTCTGATTTTTAGTATATTTCTGGCAATTTTTTATAAGCTATACAAAATTCTTGGGAAAGGAGCCTTAGAAGTGAGACTTACAGAATTAAAAAAATGTTAAATGATAAATGGGCCAAATTTTTCCACTTGCTCCAACCCCTAACAGTCACACAGCTGAATGGAGATAACCAAAATCATCAGATGAACTGTCCCATGTCCCAGTTGGCAGCTTAAGGCACTGAATAATGGAATCCATTGAGTGCTAAATACATCAATTATCTATTTAATTTAGGACATTCATGGCCTGTTATAATTGTTCTGAATACTGGCAACTTCAACTTAGGAACAAAGTTGTAGTATTAGCTAATGTTATAAGTTAAAAGACAATTGTTTTTGGCTTTCTTTTCAATAATATTTTCTCATGCCAGACATATGCATGCATTTTATTTGAAATGGTTTCCTTAAATAAGAAAGGAAACCCAGGCTGTTCTTGCCAAATGGGACCATAATACGCCGCCTTCTCATTTATTACGCCAAATTGATTGTTTAACTAGGTAAAATATTCCTCGTAAGTGAAGTTAGGGACAAATTTTGGGGAAACTTTCAAGGGACAGAAACTGAAGCTCCAAATAATTATGATAATCAACACCCCTGCTCATTACAACAGTTAATAAACCATTTGAAGCAACAGCAGGAGAGGTTTTCCTCTGCTTTCTAACAATTCAGATTAGGGCTCACTTGTCTAAATTACTCCAACAACTGTCTTGAAACCAGCTTTCTTGGTTTAACCTAAACAGCTAAACACATCTGTGCTTTGACCTCTCTCCATTAAGGTTATTTATTATTAAATAATATTAGGGCCATAGACCACTTACATGTCCATGGTTTTTGTTTGTTTGTTTTTTGTAATTTGCAAAAGTGTTGATAACCTGTTTACCACTTTGTCTTTTCACTTAAAGGATAAAATCACCAGAGAACTGAAATGGCTCACATTGACCCAATGCAATACTGTAAGGATTTATTTATTTATTTGAGAGAGAGATGGAGAGAGAGCCAATTTAGTGTTTTAGATTTGAACCCATAAGAGAAGTGACTAGGACTCAATTTTTTTCAATTATTTTGATTTTGAAACTTATAAGAAGCTGTCACAATGATTTCAAAAGTGTTTTCTCCAAAACAGCAAGTGTAATCTTTGATACAACTGGGCCACTTAGAAACATTATAAAATAAGTACAGAACTGGAAAATTAGGTCAGCTGAAGGGTCCAGACATGAAAATAAAACAGTGTGCATGGATATTTTCAAATATATCCTGGGATAGTTTGCTACATGAAAGTCTTGTGAACGCAACCTAGAGTTGCCTAAGCACAAATTCATTTCACTTGCTCCACATGGGATAAGGCAGCTATACTTTACACGTTCAAGGAGGAGGAAAGATCCAGACTTTTCTCCAAAACACTATTGATACCAATTTGGCCGGTGAAGTCAACTGAGCACTGAATTTAGCAGGAAAATAATTACTGAAACTTAGAAAAAAACTGATCAATGAGGCCAGAAAAACTGATCAACCTCATGATCCCACAGATATTCCAATCAATGCGAGTAGACATTCATCATATAACTTTGTAACTCGATTATGTATCCAAATACATATACCCAGTTTTGATCATTCAAGCCTGAAACTTAGATTTTAAAATGCAAAATTTCTTTTCCTTTTGTACATAATCATCCTAATTGTCTCTTTCTCTCTCTCTCTCTCTTTTTTTTTTTCTTTTGCTACCTAGGCCCAGCATACCCTTATCAATAGAACAAGATGTCCATTAAGACCCATATTTCATCATTTATGTATTATTTATTTATTTATCAAATGTTTATTAAGCACCTATTGTATGCTATCCTCATTCTAGAGACTGAGGCTATAGTGATGAGCAGGACAGACAAAGACCCTGCACACTGAACGTTCAGTCAGGCTAGAAAAGTGGGTGGTGAAGCAAATAATAGCAATAATTTTAGTCAGGATTTTGATCACGAATGTCAAGCTTGCACTAGAGCACAAAACATCATCTCACCTAGTCTGAGGTAGGGGAGTTGGTAAGGAGGGAATGACATTAAAGATAGACTTGAAGGAAGGTACCAGGGAGTGCGAGTGGAACAGAGCAGTACCTAGACACAGCTCCTCAGTTAATGATTCTTCCTACATAGGATGTCCTCTCCTCCCAGAGTTTCCTACAGTGCAGGGGTAACGTAAGAAAGTAAACCTGGTTCCCCTAAGCCAGGTCCAGCCTTGATGTAAAGGAGCTAGCCTATAGTGTTGCTGTTGTTTGTAATCTCATCAATCACAACACTTAAGAGTTCATACATTTCACATGGAAATCCCCAATTTTGGTTTTTCTTTGGAAATCAGAAGCAGTGAAAATAGTGGGCTTGCCTTCCTGAGCCACAGTTAATCCTTTTCTACCAAATGCGAGCTCTCTGGTACACCATAGCCCCTGTCATCCTTTACCAATCCACAGTATGGAGACTGAGTGTCAAGTAACATTTCGTTTCTCACACATCAACTTTACTCACTTGGATCCCTTTTATAGCCACACTAGGCATTTCAGCTTGTGACTGGGGCTTAAAGCTATTCCTGGTTTTGAGTTAAGGAAACATCTCATATCTCACAGCCTTTTGGGTGTTCAGTTAAGCTGGTCCTTCTTTACTACAGAGTGTATGTGTGTGGATGGAGTCCATGATATTTAACATTTAATTCACATTACTAATATATAGGAAACATCACCCTGGATATTTACTTAGCAATTCTGTTTCTCTTGTCCATACCTTGGTGACGTATTTACATGCAATTTTGTTATTGTTCTCAATTGAACTGCACATAATTTGCTTCAACAAGACACATCCTCAAGTATACAAAGTGTCAGTTTTAAGTAAAGGGATATGCATGAGCTATAAAGAAAATATGATTTTTAAAAGAATTCAAATCATACTCAAGCTTCACATATTTGTACGTTGTGAATGATCCTATCAAACCTGTCTGGGCAGGCCAAATTCATTGAAGAATTTTTTGAGGCAGATAGCAGAAACTGTTGCCCTTGGATATTCAAACAAACACTATAAAGGACAACACGGAAAGCACAATTTGGTGAAGGCATCTGGACAACACCTAGGGGTACATGCATATACAACAGAGAAAATAATAATATGGCTGGCTTAATGAACTCATTCACCATGCACTATACGCTTTAGTGTCTTTTTGTGAGCCCTTAAACTGTACATTAGACATTTGGAATTAAATGAGAATCGTGGTGTGAGAGAAGAGGGATATTTCAAGTTTGTACTTTTTCTTGATTGTTTAATAATAATAATTTAAAAAGGGAGGGGGAATAAGCAAGTGCTATCTGAGGGAGAAAAACACTTTCTTCCTGGCTATGATCAGGGAATTTCTCATATAAAATGGGTCCTTCTCAAGTATCACAGAAGGCTCTTGACTTGATTTGAGTGCAAAGCATTATAAGGCATCAGAAAACTGAATGAGCAGCCAAGAGGAGTGAATTGGGATTGAGGGGAAGGGCAAGGGATGGGGCCAGGCAGATTGTCTTTGTGGCAGAGTTTGGTTCAAAAGAGGGAAGTTTTATCCTCAGAGCACTCAGGTAGGGGAGGGGAGAAAAGTGAAGGTACGATGATGGGCCTTGACATCTGCTCCTATCTCTTTTCTATGTTATTATAGAGCTGCAAGGGTAAGGTATTACAACTAGGGTTCTGGGTAGTAATCAGGTTTCTCTATTTAGCTATACCTTCAAAAGATCTGAAAAGTAAAGGTGAGACAGAGGCCATCTTCTTGGTGTCTTTCTGACACCAAGAAAGACTATGGAACATGAATGTGGGGGCCCATTTGCAATGACCTGCCTCAGCATTGCCACGGCTTCCTGATCCCTGCCGGGCGTCTATCTGTTCGATCTTAAACTTGAGTACTTCTAGAGCTGACTTCTCATGTCTTGCTTGTCCATTCTCTCTATCTCTGTAAGCCCCTTTTTGTTTATAATACCCAGAATGATCTCTATTTTCTGCATCATATTTAGACCAATACAGTTCTATTTCCAGAGTTTGCAGATAACAGACGGAAATGATTCAGCTGGATAGTTGCCTACAGAGGAGTTAGGATGCTTTTGGTCATCGCTGGGAAAGATCTATCTATAAATAGCACAATCTAGGTCTTTAGTTTAGAGAAGCCTGAAGCCTGAAGCCTTCAGAGGAAAAGGCTGACAGAAGTTGGATGCTGCCCCCCAAAACAGTCAAACATTGGAAGTTGTCTCAGCACCATGGGTATGCCACATAGGTGGCAAAAGAAAATAACAGTAAAGAAAAATTAGACTGAAGTATTATTCCCTTGGCTTAAATATTGAGTTGGAAGTATGGCAAAGGCAAATCTGTAATTTAGAAGCTGGGGGGGGGGGGATGTCCAGTTGTAGTTGGCAGAAAAGATTAGGGAACTGAATAAAACCAATCTGTGATGGTGAGGCTTAAACTCTTTCTTTCAATTCCAGATCTAGAGGCATGCCTCAGCTCTAGAGAAGTGAGTGATATATGACCTGACAATGAGAGGACTGGGTCAAGAATTAGAAGGTAGTGAGATCAGAGGTAGGAAAAGCAATGCAGGGGGCTAATTCCTAGCCATGACCACCCTGGCCAGGCCTATCACAGTATAAGTCTGCAGAGACTACATGCATGTATGTGATATTAGAACAGTGACAGGGGCGCCTGGGTGGCTCAGTAGGTTAAGCCTCTGCCTTCAGCTCAGGTCATGATCCCAGGGTCCTGGGATGGAGTCAAACTTTAGGCTGCCTACTCAGTAGGGAGCCTGCATCTCCCTTTCCTCCCCACTTGCTCTTTCTCTTGTTATCTCTGTCTCTCTCACTCTCAAATAAGAAAAAAAAGCATCTTTGAAAAAAGAAAGAAGAGGGAGAAGAGTTACAGTACAGCAGGCAAAACAAGCTGGAAAGGGATAGTAAGAGGAGAGCAGCACCAGGAGAAGCCATGGGTCGTGGGAAGAGGGGAAGGGAGTTTGGAGAAGAAGACTGTAACTTTTATTTCAAGAGAACCACTTGAATTTCTAGGCAGAAGTCAACTGGAAGATTACAAAATTGCGTGATCTTACTCCCTACAGCAGCAGAGACTATCCTCCCAGCCATTTATAAAGCACTGTGGTAAATATGTTCAAAAGGTAAGTGTCAGATTATAACCATCAGCAGAACACTTTTGCCTCAAATCTTTATTCAAATAGAGTGCTTGTTCCTTTCAACTTTAATAATTTATTATTTCGGAAGATATGCCAGAAAGCTGCTTAAGCAATGGGCACAGGCAGATAAAACTTCAAAATCAGGTAGCATAATGCGAGGGAAGGATCTAAATAGGAAAGTGAACCTCTAGACATTGACCTGACTAGTTGTGTGTATTTGGACAATGAATGAAATCTTTCTGGCCCCTGAAATTCCTGATGGGTGAGAAAGAGAATTGGGTGATATCGTCTTTAAGATCAAATAAAGATTGATTTTAGATTATATACTTCAGATTTCTTTTCAAATGGGCAAAAGAAAAATATTAAATGATACTTCATTTCTCACGATGACGCTGAGGAACTTACTCATGTTGTGGTTGGTAATATAAATCTGCTCAAACTTTCTGGAAACAATTTACAATATATCCCAGAAAACAAAAAAATATATATATATATTTGACCAAGCAATGCTATATTTTGGAATTTACTCGAAGAACACCATTTGACAAAAGTATCTATCACATCATTTTTAGTATTGGGAAATCATGCAGCCTAAATATTAAAGATAGAATTCATAGGTTAATAGAATAAATGTATAGTATTGCCCTCCACACTGGTGTATCCCTTATCATTTAATAAAGGAGGTCCCCTGAGGCCTTTCCTGTGGACACAGATGGCTTGTGGGTTTGCCCACGTCTCTAACCCTTCTAGTCCCTTCCTACAACTGCCAGGCACTTTCAGCTTTTCACCTTGCTTCTATAGGCCAATGTTGTGTCCAAGCCTCCAAGCAGCTATCCCATCAGCAAATTAAAACAGGCTCAGAGGCGATGGTCAACATGTCAAATCCTACCTCACAAACAGGGGGCCATTGATGGTCAGCCCTTCTCCATCCTCAAGTCCTAGACCTCCCGCATCAACACTACCCTTCAATTTCTTTATAGTCTGCCTTCTCCTGCTGGTACATATTACCCTATACTTGTGAAGAATTTAGGGAATACCCCAATTTTTCCCCATGTAGGAATAGTACCTTCCTACTTTAGTCATGTTAAAAACCGGTTCTGTTTATTGATTTAGAAATAGTAAAGGAAGATGGGGGCAGGTTTTTGTTTTTTTGTTTTTTGTTTTTTTGAAGGAAAATTGGCATTTTATTTTTTGGGGGGGAGGTCTTTTTTTCTTTTTTTTTTTTTTTTCTCTCTCTCTTTTTTAAAATTTTATTTTATTTTTTCAGTGTTCCAAGATTCATTGTTTATGCACCACACCCAGTGCTCCATGCAATGCGTGCCTTCCTTAGTACCCACCGCCAGGCCCTCCCAACTCCCACCCTCTCTCCCCTCCAAAAGAAAAGGAACAGTATTTTGTGAGGCATGTGGTTTATGCAAGCTTTCTGAATGCCGTCCAAACAGAGTGTACCATTTCTAGCGTTCAGCTGATTCTGGGGTTACAAGACTCTTAAGTGCATGACTCAAATATCTTTATCTTAGGTCTCGAGGCTTCTCTCCTTCCCCATTAGACATGACTTTAATATGGAAAACTTGTTGGGGCTGTAAATTGAGTATCCTTGTTGATTCTACTGCCGTAATGCTCAAATCTTGGGCCCAGTTTCATTATACTTTGTTTTCCAGATGCAGGAAGAACATCTCTTTAAACCTTTCCCTGAGGACTTCTGACTTTCAGTGTGAACTCTAAGGTGAGAGAGAGATGAGCCTATTATTACCTAGTATTAAGATTTTTTTATAGCAATTAACAAAACACAGCCCACCTTGTGATCCTTATAATGGCCTTTGTCAGCATATTGTCCACATACTGATGTATCCCCAGAACTTGTACCCCATCATATTACAGCCCAGATAAGAGAGGTGGTAATGGTGACACAAAAGTTATCACCACTCTACTTATCACTAAGAGAAGTCACTTGCTGCCATCCTATCACTGCGTGATCCAACTCTGTGATGATCCAACAGAATTTTCATTGTGATTCTAGGGTACTAACTACTTTTGTTTGTGTTCCTCAACAGCCCCTGTTAATACAGGATTTACGTCCATGCAGTTTATTTGGGAGGTGTTCATTGGACACATGGTGACGTAGAGAAGAAATGAGGAAGGAAATAATGTGAGTTTAAGGGGGTTATCTCTATGGAGAACTAAGCTTAGTGCCCCTCTTTGGAGGCTAAGTAGAACACATCTCAGATTCCCAATGAAGAACAAGAAAGCTGACATATCTATCTACCGACTTCCACCTCTCATTTGTTTTGAGCCACTCTTGGGACATTAACTCCCTGAAACTTTTGCCTGCTCCCATAGACAGAATGCTCTGGGCAAGAATGCAGAAAGCCATTGGTTTTGAATAGGACTGTATGCAAGCTTCTTTGGGGGTTAACTAAAAGGTTACAGGGAGAGTACTAACTATGTCTACTACAGCTAGGAAGCTAATCATCAATGATGTCTAAGTCAACACATTTCTGAGCATTCTGGGGTGCTTCACAGTATTTGACAACATAGAAGTGGCTTAGCTGATAAACTAAAGATATTTGGCATAATCCCAGGAATCCCTACAAGGTCTTCTTTTAGATATGAACAACCTAATGTAGAGGGGAAATAAACAATAGCAGGAAGGCATCTGAATTGGAGCTCTGACATCACTCAGGGTGTGAGGAGAGGCTCTTGCTTAGAAACCACAGAATCACTGAGAAAGGCATGAGCTGAAAGAAAGCAGGACAAGGTAAGCTCCTATAGCAACAAAGAATGTATGAAAGTAGAGAAAATGAAGCATTTCAAATACACGATTTAAACTCCTACTCTTCCTCTGTTTAGTATACATGTCTCTAGTGTGGGCTTGTGTATTTATGTGTGTGTCAGACATATAGAACATATAAATACATTTATTACGCATAGCTCCATTATAAAATCATTTATACGTGTTTATTTCTGTACTTCTTATAAAAGTTAATTTTGTATGCTTCTTATTAGACCCAAAGCATCTTGTTTAAAGCCCAAATGTGATATCAACTTGCCTTCCTTGTGAAGACTTATGATCTACTAAGGGAAATTGGGTAGATGGGTGGAGGGATAGATGATAGACAGATAATAGATAGATAGACAAATAGAAACAGAAAATACGTAATGTAATTATACGTCATTAAAGTACAAAAAGAAGCTCTTACGGCAGTCCAGAGAAAATAGTGAGATTCCATAAATTTTAACTGAACATTGAAAGAACAATTTGAGCATGCACAGATGGGAGGGAGTGGGGAAGAGATATAAATGAGACACTCCATTGAAGGAAACAGTTTAAGCAATAAATTCAGAGAATACGCCAACAGAAATAATAATAATATCAACAAGAAAGTATGTATTTCAAAATTTATTGTCCTATGAATTATTGTAGAAAATTGGAACTGAGCTTATGTCCCATGGTCAAACGTCTACCACTGGTGGGTTTGGGTTTTTTGTTTGTTTTTCTTTCTCTTTTCTTTCTTTCTTTTCTTTTCTTTTCTTTTTTTTTTTTTTTTTTTGAGGCTCAGATGAAAAAACTGTCTAATTGTACATAATTACAGTAAAAAGTTAGTGCTGGTGAATGGCCACAAGAGTTATTAAAATAATAAGTGATGCTAAGTGATGCTTCCTTTTCCCCTCTGTCTGATGTACCTAGTTAGGTACTAGGGTAAAAAAATCCAGAGCAAGATGTTGTCCATCGCTAGTCATTGTCCCCTTCTGGCTGATTTCCCTTTTGACCTTTTAGGGTTCAGGCTGTTCCCAGACTTCATTTGCACACCCTTTTCTGCTAGCTCCCTAGCTTAGCACTCAGTGTTTCCACAGCAGATTAATGACAGCTAATAATATCTGATATATCTGGACATTGCCACATAATGAGTTGTAGTCCCACTGGGTCCCAGAAGTGTCACCACTAACAAATTCACCAGACCTGCACATAATTAGCATGTAAAGGGAGTGATCGCACAGTAAATCTGTAGGGGAAGATGGATAGCCCAGGAGAGAAAATATAAAAGGGGGAAAAAAAATCCCTCCTTCTCATGACTTACTAAATATATGTTTCTTGGCAAGAATATTTTCTTGATAACAAACTGTGGACAGGTTACCTTTACAGTAACATTATTCCTTCCATGGCTGATAGGCAGAATTTCATTATGTCACTGCTAATGTTTCAATATTTCTGCAAAATGTCACCGTATGTAAATGAGGGGAGGTTAGGGTTTCCCTTGCTGTTTTCTTTAAAGATGCACGGTCCCCTTTTCATTGTGGCTTTGGTCCTCCCTTACACACTTTGTGACAGGCTGGAATTTAGTGATGAAACACACAGGAACTTTGCCCTTACCTTACCCAGACTAAAAGAAATGATGGATACGCTCACAGTCTTTGCCCTAAAAGCTATGAATGTAATATACCCATTGCCCAAAAAGCTACAAATGTTACGTATATTAGGAAGGCAAAAGAAAGACAGAGAAGGAATCTAGAAACCCACAGTGTGCTGGTATAATTATCAACTTGGAGATGTATTTCTCACGTGATACTGAGCATTTAAATCCGCATGGCAATTTTAGGATTTGTCTCATACAATCAGAACAAAAATGGGAATGTTTCTGATTATGTTTGGTACGGCTTGAGGGCTTTGCCTTTGATCCTTCAAACCCAGTACACGAGTCTATGCTAGAGGAAGGCATGCTACTTGCAATATGAAAATACGACTACAGAAAAAATCCTGTTGAGGAAGACCTTTCTGAAATTTGAGTCAATTCTCTTACTCTAAGAAGACTGTTATGCTACTGAGCCGGGAGGCCAAGGTAGTAGTACAAAGAAGTTTTTAAAAAACAGATAGAGCACAGATAGAGCACTTCTGCACTGTGCCTCAGAGAAAAGTGCTCATGGAGGCTCTGTCCCTCTCTTTCACCATTGGTTTGGGAGGTATGGCAATGACAACCCTCGTATCTTATACCCACAATGCTGCCAACATTCATAGGCATGGGGGAAGGGACTCATTCCTCAAACTGGCATTCCAGAAAGACAGTCCCAGATGCTCAGGACAATATAGTACGCAATCACCCCTTGTAACCTGATAATTACCCTGCAAGGTGATCAATGAGGACCCTGAAGGCACAAGCTCTTCTTCAGCCCCTCAACCCTGCACTCGGGCTTCTGCCCCTTACCCTACTGACATGTGACATTGATGACCTCCTAAGCCGTCACTTTTAGGTCTTTTTTTTTTTTTTTTTAACATTTCCCCCTCTATATCTTTGAATGGCTAATTCCATTTGCATCCATGGTTTCAACTTTCCTATTCTGCAAATTCCCACATGCATGCTTCTAATTCATATCTCTCTCCTGAACTCAAGGTCCACTTACCAATGGTCTACTGAACATCAGGATGGTTTTATCACCATACAAGTTATACACGTTAAATACTATGTGTCAATTACACCTCAATAAAGTTGTTAAAATGGCCTACTCCAGAATGGTGCAAAGGCTTCTCAAGCTTATCATGTCTAAATTAGTTGTCTCTGCCAGCCAGTGCAACCCCTGCCAGCCAGTGCTGCCCCTACCCATGCCCGATCCTCTTGAATCAAAAAATGTGATAATACCTCAAAGTACCCAGTGTCCAAAGCCATTCTGGGCTGTCATCCTCTCCCTCACTGCCATATTCAGTCAGTATCATAATTTTCCTGAGTATTTTTCACATCTGTCCTCTTTTCGCCAGATTTTCATTAACTTTCATTTCTCTCCTGGATTACAGAACATATTCCAAATGGGTCCCTGATTCCTCTTATCATTTATCTATGTTTCCCCACTTGCTAGTAGAATGATCTTTCAAAAACACAAATATGGGGTGCCTAGGTGGCTCAGTGGATTAAGCCTCTGCCTTCAGCTCAGGTCATGATCTCAGGGTCCTGGAATCAAGTTCCACATCAGGCTCTCTGCACAGTGAGGCCTGCTTCCCCCCTCTTTCTCTGCCTGCCTTTCTGCCTACTTGTGATCTCTCTCTGTCAAATAAATAAATAAAATCTTAAAAAAAAAAGAAAAGACAAATACAACCATATTATTCCTTCACTTAACATCTTTCAATGGTTCCCCATTGCCAAAATAATAAAACTAAAATTCCTAATTCCTTAAAAGAGCATGCACAATTCCCCCTTTGTCTGGCTACTGACGGACTGCTTCATCAGCTTTATTTTTTTTCTGTTGCTTTTGTTGTTAGAAATGTGGGATCTCGGGTCCTACTTCAGTTCCCCTGCATCAGAACCTTCTATTTAAGATCTTAAGATGATTTGAATTCACATTTAAATTCCGAGAAGCACTAGTTATAGCGCACTAGTTCTCAAACTTGGCTGTGCACTGGAATTACTTGGGGAGTCTTTGAAAGTAATGGCATGTGAGTCCTATTACCAGAGACCCTAATTTAAGGATTTTTGTCACTATGACACCAAGGAAAAGAAACTGACAAAACTGGACACCTTTGGTGATTGAAAACTTTTGCTCTTTGAAAGACACTATTAAGAGAATGGAAACAAGCCATAGACTTGGAGAAAATAATTATAGATCATCTATCTGATATAGATCTTATATCCTGAGTATGTAAAGATAATCCAAAGCTCAAAAACAAGACGACAACCCAGTTTTACAATAGAGACAAAGATCTAAACAGACTCTTCACCAAAGATGCTACATGAATGGCCAATACACACATGAAAAGTGATCGCCATCATGAATCATTAGAGAAACACAAGGTAAAACTGTAGTAAGATACCTCTGCCCTCCTATTAGAATGGTTAAAAATTAAAAAAAAAAAAAAGACTTCACTAACTGTTGATAAGGATATGAAAGAAATAGAACTCTCACCCACTGCTACCAAGAATTTAAAACATTACAACCACTGTGACAGTTTGTCAGTTTCTTAACACAGAAAGCGTCCAGTTGCCACATCACTTAGCCATTCTACTTCTAGATATTTACTCAAGAGAAAAGAAAAAAAAAATATATATATATATGCATACAAAGACTTGTAAATAGGATGTCATAGTAGCTTTATTTGCAGTAGTCCAAAGTAGGGAAAAAATGAAATGTCCATCAAATAATGAATAAACACATTATGTTATGTATAGAACACTATTCAGCCCTAAAAAGGAGTGGGTAATTGTTACACACAATAACATGGAGAGTAATTGTGGAGAGTAAAATCAGGTGAATCCAAAAAGAATCTGCTGTATGACATTATTTATGTAAAACTCTAAAAAATGGAAACACTTTTATAGTGAAATAAAGCAGATTAGAGGTTGCTTGGTAACAGGAGAAAAGGAGGGCTGGAAGGAAGGGCTTACAGTAGGATCCAATGAAGCTTTTGGGGTGATGAGCATACTCACTAGTTTGAATGTGAGGATGGCTTTATCACCGTACAAGTCATACACTCTAAACAATGTATGTCAATTACACCTCAATAAAGCTGTTAAAAGAAATATCAATGCTCATGCTGACCAGTTAAATCAGCTTCATCCTTTGCTTTTTCTTTAAGTATACTTTATGTTTAACAATACAAGTATACTAAATTTCTTTCCCACTATATTATGTCTCCTTGAATTCCCATGTACCCTCTCCATGTGAATTCTGTCTAGAAGACCACCCACATAAAAATTCAAATCACTTCCTATGTGAACTCCTCCTAGATTCTTCCTTGAATGACTTGGAGGGCTCTATTCTTTACATCTTCCTATATTTATAATGGTTATCACACATTATTCAAACCTTTATACATCTCCTACATTAGATGGTGAGATTCTTGTGGGAAGTGACCTAGTATGATTAAAGCAGGGTTTAATATTTGGCAGGTGCTAAAAAATGTCAGTGTAGAGAGAAAAGGGGATGATACCAGCCTGAGCCACAGAATCTGTGAAAAAGTAAACTTGGGTACCAGCAATAGACATAGAGTTAATGTGTAGGTTTCAGGATAACATAGGTTCTCCTAAAGTATAGGTAGACATTAAGAAAAACAAATTGTTTTTAAGAAAGTTTCTTGCATCAGATCACCCAAGAATCTAAATAATAAGCACTTTTACCTCCAGTTCCCTTCACTAGCTACTGTTCCCCTCATATGTAATCACTGGTAAAAGCAACATTAAAGCAAAAAGAATGCCATATATATATATATATATATATATATATATATATACACATACACACACACACACACATATATATATATATGCCATTATACACACACACACACACATACACACACACACACCATATATATAAACCATTTAGTAAATGCATCAATTGTAAGATAAAAAATGCATCAATTTGTAAGGTAAAACTACCCTTCTATTAGTTTGAGTTCAAGAAAATAGACAAGCATCCATCATGTTTTTTCTGGTGTGGAAGAGGAACATTCATAGAAAGTTAATGAACTGGCTACATTTTCAGCTCTTGAGATTACTTTGAATTATTTGTGAATTATTACCTATTATCTATTACTGTTACTATTTTATGATAGTAGCTACCATTCTTTGAATGCTTATTGCTGCCGAAAACTGTAATAACCACGTTTTTAAGCTGATTTTTTCTTAACATAGTCCTGTGAGGAGGCTTCTATTGTTACTCTTATTTCTCAGAAAACATATTTATATTTGCTGGTTTAATTTTAATCAATTCATCCATACTTGATCTTTTCATGCATATTCCCTATCCAGCCAGATATCCAAGAGAGAAATTTGGGGTCCAATGAGGCATTCCCCCTCTATTCTACATCCCGCCCCATTGCATTGTCCTTGAGCTTGCTTTTTCCATTCTTCCCACGGCCAGGACCACCAGCCTCATCCAGGTTGCCACTGGTTCTCATTGGCCAACTCCACTTAAGTGTTCTTTTCACATGCGCTCTTCACCAATGTCCAATCAGGTCTCAAAACAGCATCCCAAGCCATCATTTTTCAACCAATCACAAATATGACCACACAGCCCCTAACAGGATGATGAAAGATTGGAATTGGGAAAATATATAGGAGCTTACATGAAGGTCATTATCTTCACCATGCTCTTGACCACAGCCTCAAGAAGGTTGCATTATCAAGATTATATTATTAAGATTTTATTTATTTATTTTTGAGAGAGAGAGAGAGAGACAGTACGTGAGCAGAGGGGAGAGGCAGAGGGAGAAGCAGACTCCCTGCGGAACAGAGATCCCAATGTGGGACTCGATCCCAAGACCCTGGGATCATGACCGGAGCCAAAGACAGACACTTAACCGACTTAGACACCCAGGCTCCCACCAAGATTATTTTGAAGCCAAAAACCAACACCGAAACAAAATGGTAAAGAAAAAGTGAACAGTGCTTTTCATCTCAGCATATAATGACCACACTCCCCATGATGAATGCAATTACAGGTAATGAGCATTGAACACTTACAGTGCGTCAAGCTTTGCTTGAATTAACTGATAAAATCTAAACAAATGTGTGAGGCAGTTTCCCTTACTAATCTTATTTTACATGTGAGGTTATTGTAGCTCCAACTCATTAAGGGTCCTGTCTAAGACATAGCTACTAAGTGACAGAACTGAATTAGAACCCAGAAATACTACTCATGCTAAAGCCTGCATACAGACCATTATATGAGTGGTTCTCAGGCACCACAAAGTATTGTGTTTAATAATAAATATCTTGCAACTCCTCTTTTACCATTTTGAAATGAAATTCTTAGATAACAGAAGGTGACTAAAAAGTCATGAAAAATATTAGTACAGGGCTCCTGGGTGGCTCAGTTGGTTAAGCATCTGCCTTCAGCTCAGGTCATGATCCCAGGGTCCTGGAATCAAATCCCACATCAGGCTCCCTGTCCGGTGGGAAGTCTGCTTCTCCCTCTGCCCTTCACATGGTATGTGCTGTCTTGCACACTCTCTCTCTCTCTTTCAAATAAATAAAAACTTTAAAATTTTTTTTTTAAAGAAAAATATTAGTACAAAACTCTAAGTGTAATATAAAGGAGTAATAAAAATAAAGTATTTTACAATAAAATAAGGTGCATTTAGAAGACATAACAAAGAGGTCAGGTGTTTATAGTATTACCATGAATGCAACAGATTTAAACGTAGAATGATACAGATGAGTTATCTGGTTGACCGAAGGGTAAAAGTGATATCACAATCAAGTGACATGATTTTCTAAAATGGTGAGCAAGTCACTGTAATTTTCCAAATAAAGCAAAGCAACACCTTATCTGTTTATGTGGCAGTTGCACTCCTAGAATATACAATGTGGGTTTTAAAATTGAATGAAAAAGAAAAAAAACAAAAAATGTAAAACAAAAAGCAACAGCAATAGTAACAACTTTTTGTTCATGTTACCTGAGTTAGGCTCTAGGTTCAGATAAGCAGATTCTTATGTACTTGAATTTCCAGCAAGACTAACAGAAGTCATGTGATGCACAGACAGTTCCTTGCAGAGCAGAACTGAACCACACAATGGAGTGATAACTAAGTCTTCTGGTTTCTGCCCACTCAATGCTACCAGTACCACTTTAAACATTGTGACAACTAGTAACACCCCCCAAAATATCCTAAATGTCCCCAGGGATGGTACTGCCACATGGATAACCACCGTATTTCATACCACTCTTGTGTAAATAAATGGGGTATAATTCTTCTTTCGATAAATAAGAACCAAATTTCTTATTCTTGACTTGGCATCTCAAGCTCATTAATCATACAAACACAACATCATATTATCTAAAGTAATGAACATCTACTGTACAAATGAAGCCAACAAGGAATTCAACTTTAACTAGAAATTGATACCAGAAAGAAAATCTACCTCTTATTCAGAGACCACCATTACAATTAGGACCAAGATGCCTCTTTGGAATGGAACTTTTAAGTCTAATCATCAACAGATTTACACAGCTAATGAGGATGAACATATTCCTTGGAACTTTGGGATATTTTGTGTGTCTAATTAAATATAATTTTTGAACAAATGTGTTACTTTGAAAGGTTAATTATCTGGGGGCATTTGGCTATGCTTGACTGAAGGAACATTGTTGGGTTTGATCCACAGAAAACTTCATTTAGCAAAGTCATTCTTTCACAGGCACTTCTTTATATATTTCTAGCCTGGAAATCTGTGTATTCATTGTTTTGAAAATGAATGTCTTATTGTTTCTGTTTCATATCTATAAACACATGTGTTATGTATATATGTATATAGTTGTATGTATAATAAAGGCCTTTGCAAATAATTGTGATTTTAGTGTACAGTGGAGGAATGTCAGGAACTGCTAGATACCAACAACTCTATGTAATGGCTTCCTTCATTTCTTACAACAGCCCTAAAATGCGAGTGTTAGTAACTTCACTCTGTAGTTAAAGAAAGTGATACTCGGGGAAAGTAGGTGGTTCTACGAAGTTCAGCCAGGAAGCAAGCAAACCACAGTCCCATGCCAGTTAGGGTTGATTTGGAGCCCATGTCTTTTCTACTAGACCATGCTGGTGCAAATGAATCCAACAATGCATACTTGGAGTTGAGATACTAAATCCTCAAACCATAAGTAATATGAAAAGGAACAGAACCCCTCCAGCGAGCTCCAAAACCCGTGAAAGTAAACCTTCTTGAATGATATCCAACCCTCTGCCCCCAACTGACTACAAAGGCCCTCTGAAGAACTAGGATAGTCCAGGCAGACAATTTTCAAACTAGTATTTTAGAGTTCAAGAGAGAATCTAAGATGAATGGTATCTTGGAGCACAAAAATATAAGATCTTCACTTTTTAAAACTTTGAAAACTAGTTATAATAACTTTAAGAAGATAGAAAGTAAAGAAAATAGGATTCTAAATTATACCTATCCTATCATTGCCATTGTACATACACACACACACACACACACACACACACCATGGCACTTCTGGTTTTATATATATATATATATATGTGTGTGTCACAAAAAACCACAGCAGCATATCATTATTACTACTAATACATATATATGCATATTCATTGTTATTACTAATATATCTGTGTGTATACATATACATATGTCTATGTATGCCACACTATTTATATTTTAATAGTAATAAGGAGAGTGGCTTTATTGAGGACCTACTATGGTCCAGTCTCCATTCATACTTTAAAATGGACTTATCTCTCAGAAGAATGCCCATAACCTTGTGCTGTTTTATTTATTTTGCAGATGCAGAATTGAAGGTTAACAGGGCTAATTATTTGCTGAAGTCTTCAGAATGTAACAGAACTGGGACCTGAATCCAAATCTGTTACTCCAAAGTTGATGCTTTAAAACCAGTGAATTATGGGCAATTGTCTTTTTCTGCATTATTGTCTTAGTTCAAAAGGGGTTATATGACATCTCTGATTGAAAAGCGTTTGTTAGGCATTTATGTAAACTAAACACCAACCTCTGCCATTCATAGCTGACAATAGTCAATTACTCGGGTTCAACATGAAAAGTAAAATAGAAGAGTATATACTTATCCATTGAATTTGTTTCATAGAGAAAATTTAGTCTCATTAATTTTTTATAAAAGTGGAATTAAAATCCAAGTTTTTAGGTTGGCTAATTTAAAAAGTCCCAAATTTGTTTTACAAAGGCTAATTAATAAATGCAAGGTAATTAGAATAGTGCCTGACACTTCATAAATACAACTATTAGCCATGACTGCTATTATACTATTGTTATATTATATTATTATATTATATTATTTATATTCTATCCTATTATATTGCATAATGGGAACTCAAGCTATGGTTCTTCTCATTTTGGAGGATGACTTTCCTGAGTTCAACAGTTGTTGCCTATTTCTTCCAACTTGAAGAAACCCTCTGTGCCCTAAATCCTGAATAAAACAATGATCCTTTAACAAATCCTAAATAACCATACACTTTTAAGCTCAAAAGCCAAACCCATGAGAAAATTAAAAGTCAGAAAGTTTAATTTGCATTCTATAGACAAAATGACTGACTGATCAATGGGGTAGTTCCCAGAATTTTGGTAAGTAGCAAATTCTTTAAGAAGAATTTCAAGATGGCTCTGCCATCACATGGTCCTAAAATATAAAAGCACACAAAGTGGGTCTTTCTTCTGGTAAAAGCCACGCATAAGAAATAGGCATATGATAATACTCTTGGAATGTGACCTCATAGTAAAAATGCCTTCTTTTTATCTCAAGTTTGCAATTTTGAAAACAAAATGCATCATTTCAGAACAGGAAACCACTGGGGATGATGAGGGGCATAAAATATGTTCAAACAAATTAAGCTTGTTTAATATGTTTTGACTCTTCCATTTTTGTTTCCTTCTCCTGAACATGCAGCCCTTTGTTTATAGCTGTTGCACGGGAGAAAACCAGCGCCTTATGTGCATGAGAGATCCGTCATATGATTACCTGGAGGAAATTAAAATGATACACAATGTAATAAGGCAAATGGAATGTTGAGCAATTATTCAGGAAATCTGATTGGCCAATGTACAGCGCAGTAATTCCTTAGACATTCCATTCTCAGTGAGATCTTGTACTACCCTCGGAGATGTGAAAAAAAAAAATCCCCTTGCCCGAAGAACCCCCATGGGAAGTCAATGCAAATCAGTATACTTCCTCTTGTTCTTGCTCCGCATAAAGGACCTGAAGGGAAGAAACACGTGTCACAAAAACACCATGGGAGTATATCATTACTACTACTAATAAGAATAAATGGAACCTTCACATCTATAAGGAAATCCTGGGAGGTATATATTCTTTTTCTCAGCTTTTAAAATCAATAATAAGTATCAGGGCATTTTCTCAGGATTAATCACTAGCTAGAGTTTTGTTACTTTGATATGGAACAAAGTCCATTCATTAATCCTGAAGAAATTCTCTGCCTTTCAGTCACTGGTAGAGACCAACGTGTGGATCGTTGCTCTTAGACTCAAGGATGATAATGCCACAAAGATACCAACTAAGGCACTGAATTTCAAACAAGAAAGAAAGAGAGGGAGGGAGGGAAGGAGGGAGGAAGGAAGGAAGGAAAAGAAACAGAGAAAAGGAAAGGGAGAGAAAGAAAAGAAAAAAGGAGAAAGAATTCCTAGCTTCCTTTGGGTTATGGGAGTCAGATTTTAATACAATATACCAGGCAAATATTTTAAGAATCTTACAGGGCTTCTGGGTAGCTACAAGTCCAACATGTTATAAAGAGTAGATTTGCAGCTGCCAACCTGCCCAGGCACTTTTTGCTTCAGTAATGGGCCGAATAATTCCAAGAAGATCAAAAGCAAATAGCATCGCATGGCTCCTTGCCGGATGTGTAGCCATTGCCAGGCATCCACCTTCACCTATGGGGGAAGAAAAAATTCTGTTAGAGAGGAGCTCATTAACAGTAACAATCATTCCCACAGGGGTGAACATACATGCGTGTACTTCCTCATCCGAATATGGGTGTGGTGGAAGAACAGTGATAATTTCAGGTAATAGCTACATGTAAAGCTCAATGAGAATGTTCAGCCGTCTTGAATATGACATCAGGCACAGGATTTAAAGGTTAATGTTTCCATATGACAATTGCATTAGTTATTTGTAATTACATATACCCATACTTGTAAAATTACTTAGATATTTTTGATAATTCTTCAGACACATTTATTAAGGATTAAGGAATTAACATTTGGGTTATTTTTCTGCTACACTGAGGGACTAATTTGATTGTTGGGAGTATCTCAGTCCAGAATGAAAAGGTTATGTAAAGGGTTCTTCTCACCAATACACAGCTCACTTTAGAATTTGTGATTTCCCCTCCCCAAACTCCACCTGACTTTGTCTCAAAGGATTTTTCTTCTTCTGGACTAAAGTATTCACATGCAAGTCCATACAAGGGGCCAAACACTAATAATGGGAATGGATGCGAAAGTTCTTGGGTTCTTGTAAGCATTCGTTAACGCTCATTATTGCTATTATTTACTGAGTTGCCTTTTATATGCCAAGCTTTGGGTCACTCTTCTTTCTAATAGTTATCTCCAATTCTTACCATAATTCTGACATGGATCGTGCCATCCCCCCACTTCTATTTCTCAGAATTCTGTTCATCTCTCTGTGAGGCCAATCAAGAAGATGTCCTCAGTTTGATCATCCCCTGGGTTGTCCTTGGCTGCATTTCTACTGTAGTGCACTGTTTTCATTCTGCCTCGGTGTCTCTCTAGTTGGAAAAAGCATAAGAAACTTTTTGACAGCTGCTGTTTTTGGAAACCCATCGACCTCCCGCAGTCACTAAATCAGGGCTCTACTTCACATCAGTTCTTGAATGTTTGATGAATCTGAAAACCAAGCTCAAACAAAAATCTAAATTACAATTAAGCTTTGCATGACCTGTCCACTCACCATTTTGATTCTGATAGTCTGAGATGAAATTTGCACTGCAGTTTAAAAAAATTACTCCATTCTGATAAGTCATTTAACTTGGAGACATCCAGTTGAATTCAGTCCATTAAAATTCAGCCATTGTGCCAGTGATGTTTGTACTTCCCCTCCTCAATGGAAGTGCAAACTAGCTAAAATGAAATGAATGAAAATTAATCCCAACCAGAGCAATCTCTCTTTCCATTCTTGGCATCCAAGATTAACACTTATGTGAAAGTGAAAGTCATTGCCCATAAGTTTTTGGATGTATTTATTGAAAGTTGTTCTTGGCCTGCTTACTATACTAATGATTGCCTCAGCTCTCTATCTTATTAAAAAAAAAAAAAATCTTCTTAATTAGTAAGCATTTCCACTGCTGTTAAGTGGCAGTAGATACGTAATTTCTTCGTATTTGCTGTTTTAAGACATACGCCTTTAAAACCAAAATTTTGGTGGCTTTTGTTTTCAAGTTATTTAAGCTAAAGAACTTCAACAGAGTTCACTTCTGTCATAATATTTTGCTTGTTCTAAATCTACCTCTGATTCCTACTCTAAAACTCAAAGTTGAGTTTTTGAGGAAACTCAGATGTCTTTACCATGGGATTTATTACAGGTTTTTATGATGCGTAATGTAAATATTATTTGGAATTTTACTTTTTTTTTTTTTTCAAAGTTTTCTCTGACTTTCCACTGACTGAATTCTGAGTTAACATTTTCTACATCCATGATAGTAAGGAGCTCATGTGATCAGGTCAATGAATAACACACATAGAAGTTTTATATCTTGAAAAGAGTAATATATAGTATCTTGCATCCCAATTAGGTGGAACAAATATGGTACAATTTGTAATTACTGTAACCATTACCATTATTTTTAATGAATCCATTCTTGAATTAAGGTTCTCTTTCATTTATTCACAGTATTGTAAGAACTGTTACAAAAAATGAGCAAGGCTTTCAGCCATTTATAATAAAAGCTGAATGACTAAACAGACCTACATTTTTTTTATTTGCATTAATGAGCTCATCCTCAAATATATATGCAATAATATATAAAATTAAGTTATAAATGTGGGGATGTGCTCCAAGTCACCATGAAAATCTGCATGTAAATGCATAATAATCACAAATCTACAATATTACAATATTAAAAAATACCCACAATTAAATTATCATGTGGAAATAATCATAATGTTATTGGAAACTCAATTATTGTGGCAACCCTTGTCGGGGAATTAGCAGAGTATGGCAAAGGCAAGTCAGACCTGAATTCATCAAATATATATTATCACAATATTACATGTTCACTTCGATTCCATGCAAAGACAAACATCCTCTCTCACTAGTATCTGCTCAATGCATTTGTATTATTCATGAACAACTCTGTGATCTATTATACATACAAAACTGATTGTACGCTTCTTGCCGCAGGCTACGATGCAGAGACACAGAATTAATTTTATTATATACACATGCATGATAATTGTGAAGGATTCGGTCAAATACCAAACTCTGCTCCTGTGGCCCATGATTCCACTCTCCAAAAAAAAGGAGGGATCTAAGGTCAGCAGGAATTTCTCTTTGGGACCATGAAACTCCTTCTCATTTAGAGTAGAAATTTCCTGGGCACTAATGAGCCCCTTACTGTGCAGAGGAGTCCATATACTCCTCGCTACCAAAGAAAACGTTCCTTTTGTTGATACCCTAAACACTTGGGTCAAGCAACAACCCTAATTAGGACTGCTTGGGAATTGCGCGGTGTGGCTAGCCTGTATCTGCCCAGTTTCCCTCTGCAGGACAAACAGGTGAGTTTCTAACACTAAGGGGCCTTACAGCAAGCTTAAAGGCAACATCAGTTTGTAACTTTAATGAAGACTGGCTACTTCTTCCTCAGCAAGTTCCCTTCTCTGTTCTATCACTTCCTCCCTAGTGCTCCCTATAAAAGCTCCTGTTTCCTTACCTCAACTGGAAATTCCTTGAAGGCCTTGTTTATTTTGACTTTTCTTTTTCACCCTTCTGTCCTCCATGCATGGAAGATTATTAGGGACATGGGAAAAAAAGTAAACTATTTTTCATAAATTTAAGAGATTCTAGTGCTTGTCAATCATAATCCTCTTTTCTGAATTGTTCGATACTGCTACTGTCCAATAAAAATAAAATACAAGCCAAATTCAATTTCAAATTTTCTGGTGGCTGTATTTAAAAAAAAAAAAGCCAAAAGAAACAGGTGAAATTAATTTTAATAATATTTTATTTAGCCCAATATTTATTCCAAATGATTATCCTTTCTATATATACTCAAGATGAAAAATTAGGAATGAGACAATTTATTGTTGTGTATAAAGTCTTCAAACTTTGGTGTGTATTTTATACTTAACCAGTACATCTCCCTTAGGACTAGCCACATGTAATAGTTCAGTGTCCATGTGTGGCTAGTAGTTACCATATTAGATCAATCCATATGTAAATGGTAAATTCACTGACATTAAACAGTTGAGTTCATTTAGGTGTGTGTAGTCCCTATGTGCAGACTGCTGACTGCTTTCACTTTTCAGTTGATTTTCGATGCCGTGTGATACAGCATCAGGTTCCCAGAACTGATTTATTCTTTTTTTCTTTATTCTTCTAGTTAGAGCAAGTAAAAATAACTAATACATAGTAAAATAATTGTTGTTGTTGTTGTCATAGACAACTCTTCTAGAAGTGGCAGAGGAACATGTCAGTCTTACACACAATTTATATTATTTTTTTAAAAAGATTTTATTTCTTTGTTTGAGAAAGAGAGTGACTGAGAGTGAGCGAGCACAAGCAAGGGGGGGGAGTAGAGGCAGAGGGAGAAGCAGGCACCCCGCTGAGCCCGATACAGGTCTCCATCCCAGGACTCCAGGGTCATGACCTAAGTTGAAGGCAGACACTTAATGGACTGAGCCATCCAGGCACTCCCATGATTTATATTATTATAGTAATAGGATGTCAGTTGTGTACCATTTCTATTATTTGAGTAAAATAAGTGTATAGAAGGAAGTGTGGCATCAGAGAAAGTGACAAATCTGAGCAAAATCTGAGACGAATCTGAGCAAAATCACATCTCTGCCATTGGGTCGTATCTCTGAACCTTGGGTTTCTAATCTATAAGGTGGGGTAACAATACCTAGCTCTTGGACAGGTTGCAAGAATTAAATGTGATATAAAGTGCTTAGGACAGTGGCTAGCATATAGTAGGCACTAGATAAATGTTCACTATTGTTATTTTTGTCATTGTTTTAATGGTTATTTAAAGACTCCTAACATGTTGCCCACCTCTTTCAAGGTGATTCTTACTTACAAGTAAATAATGAGAATGGTAAAATGAGAATGGGAAAAACCGGTGCTTCTGAATCCCAGCTGGAGACATGACCTATTACAACTTGGGTAAACTGTATGGAAAAGCCACAAAGTGCCAGAGGCGGACGGACCATGAAGAGCTTTTTTATGTTATGTCCCCCTCTCTGCAAATAGATGAGAAATTCAATTGTTTAAGATGTGTTTTTTCGGATCTCCGTTGATGAGGGCCATCATAAAGAAAGATCTGTTTGACGCTAATAAATAAAAAGACCTCCATGTCGTGGCAGACGTTCTAGTAACTCAGAGATTTGTACAAAAGCTAGTGAGTGCTCCATTTAAAATGTATATGCCTGAATTTCCTGCTTCTAAATTATGTGATGCATTTAAGCATACCTTTTCTTTACTTTTCCACTTTTCCTTTTTTTTTTTTTTTTTTTTTTTTGGAAGGAAGCCCAGTGATGGTATATGTGGGATGAACACCCTTCAGGGTGCCTGGGTGGTTCCGTCTGTTAAGCCACCGACTCCTGGTTTCGTCTCAGGTCCTGATCTCAATTTCAGATGGAGCCTGTGTGTATTTTCACTCATCACGGAGTCTGCCTGAGATTCTCTCCCTCTCCCTCTTCTCCACTCACACTTGCTCATTCTCTCTCTCTCTCCCAAACAAACGAATAATATCTTTTTTTAAAAAATAAAGACGAACACCCTACACACTCCTAAGGCAGCAACAATGACTTCCTTTTTTGCCTTTTTGCCTAGGCCCACACATAGAGAACAGACAAGTACTGACTAAATGAAGAAATTGAGCTTTCAACAAGCAAATGACTGTGTGAGATTTCTCGGAAATTTTAACAGAGAATTTGAAATGCCAAGAAGTTACCAAAAAAAAGTCTTTAAATGAGGTTCATTCCAATTAGACACCTTCATCATTTTTTTTTCATCTCCTTTAGAGTATGAACCTCCACCTCCCTCCTTAAACTTTTGACTCTCATATACCTAACAATGTGCATTTGAAAAAAAAAAAAAAAAAAATTGTGCCGGGACAGGGGCTAGGGAAGGGGCATAGTGTCCAATGTTAAAATCTTGGTTAAAATCATAGATTAAAGGGTTGTAAAGTCAAAGCCATTTGGTCCTGTTTCTTATAAGCATATGCTTCAATGGACTTAATCATGGTTTGTTGTAAAACATTTCTAACAACATTCTCTAAAGCCCGGCTGATATAATGAAGCTTTTCTCGACAAGTAGCAACATAATCATGGCCAAGGTGAGGCTCAGGGAGGAGGACTTAGGAGATCGCCCCTGGAATTTATTAGCTCCATAACTTTCTGACAAGCGTGTTCGCCGTTTCTCTAACTTTATGCAAACTTCAAATGCATAAAAAGACCCTGTGATTTTTTTTTTTCTCGGTTTTCTTTTACCTTTGGTTCTCTATTTAATGGAAATTAGACTCTCCCCTAGTTTTCCAACCAGTTTGTCTCATGTGCACACACTCTTGAGTCTCTTTCTAACCCCTTTTATTCTGTGAGCAAGTTCATTTCAAGTTAGCCTTGAATACCCCAAGGCTTCTTATTAGCCTCAGACATTCAGATGTTCAGAAAGAAGACACATCTCGAGATGTGTTGCGTAGATGGCTATCAGACGGGCGAGGCAGCTAATGATATATTTGTATCTGTTGAATGATATTTTTAAATGCTGTGTCTAGAATGTGGCTACATTTTGACTAATGTGCTATAATACTCAGAATAAAAAAAAGCTTGTTTTTTTAATGTTTCCTGGTTTCACGATGTGCAATAATCATTCTTTGTCATGCCGTGATATATTCCTTCCCTCTTGCTGCAGTTTGCTTACTAAGAGTCTCTTTTATATATAGTCAGCTAGTGGTAATAGCAAAGAAATTTAAATACACTTTTACTGTCAGCAGAATTTTCTCTTTCCTATTGGAAGTCTATCTATCCTAGCGTTATCTATAAGAAATGTAATATTAGTCATATATGTGAGTTACTAATGTAATTTGAAATTTCCTAGCAGCTCCATTAAAAAAGGTAAAAAGAAACAGGTGAAATTAATGTTCATAATATATTTGATCTGACCAAATGTACCTAAAATATTTTTATTGCAACATGTGATCAATATGAAAAAAAAAAAAAAACTAGGAAAGAGATATTATAGGTTCTTTTTTTCAAAATTCTAAATCCTTGAAATCTTGTGTGTATTTCACAGGTAGGGCACATTTCACCTTCCAAGCTTAGTTACTTTCCAAGTACTCATCTGTGTGTATGGTTGCCTGGTGGCTATCCTATTGGACAGGCAACTTCTCACCCAAAACCTCAGAAAGCTGCCACCAATAAATGAAGCAAAAGCTTTCTTTCCACAAAGCCCTACTGCTGAATGCCGACCGACATTTGAACAAAGAAAATGTCCTTATATTTAAGCATCTCAACTATTACTTTTCTAATAACACGCAACCCTTGGGTCACTTTACACCATTTCTCATGATTTGCATTAGGTGTTCTTTGAGACACAACATTAATCCAGTAATAATTAAAATGATATACTGTACTATTAACATTCTCAAATCTTTAAAGCAAAGTGATCTATGCCTGCAGCACTGCCCAGGCTGGCTAATTAAACAGCATACAGTTGTAAATGGCTATTGTAAGCAGTTCCCTATTTAAAAATACAGCTCTGGGAAGTGCAGTTTATAGTGACAGGGGCGCTGCCCGAATTGATCAGCTTTAAACGGAGGCCGATGCAACACAAATAGCGAATTCTGCTTGAGAGACTGGCATCCGGTTTTGTTGCGAGAATGGAGCTTTGGTGGCAAACGGACGTCCTGTTGAATGGCAGACTGTGGGCCCGTGTCCGCCAGACACCCCACGGGGGCCGAGGGTGCAGGATGACGGTGATCTGGGCATGGAATCATCCCCTTGTTCTTTTCACATGTGAGTCAGCATTCTGGGGCCACACAGCCAGCGATCCCGACAGGAGCAACACAACTTCCACTCCACCCAGCAACCTCTAATCTGCTGTGATCCATCCCTGAGCCAAGGGATTTGGGTGTGTAAACTATAAAAAAACTTGCCTGCATTCCCTTTCCCTCTCTTTCTCTCTCTCTCCCGCCCCTCTTTTTCTCATTCTCTCTTTCTGCTAGAATTAGAACTGAATTCTTTGCTTCTTATTATCTCTTGTCTCACTAGTTCCGCCATCAGCAATCCAAGTGAATCACTTCTCCAGTTTTTTACACTAATGCTTCCACTGTTCTGAAGAGTAAGCTGTATTTGAGTGACCTTCGTTCCTTGAAATGGAGCTTAAAATGTGGGTCCAGCTCCATTCACAGAGAGGGAGTGGCAACATCTTTTGTACATTTCACTCCCTTTGAGGACCTCAGGAGGAGAGCTCAGATAAACTCGGTTAGCCCTGGATAAACCTTGGAAGTGAACTGTGTGACACTACCTTCTCCAACTCCAGTGCCAATCACCCTGTAAGGATCTTCATGGTATCAACTCTCATTGTCCTTGTCAGGGGGATAGTCACAGTACCTGGCACAGAGTTCGTGCTCAGTGAATGAAGGAGCAAGTGAATGAGTAAATGAATTAGTGTCAGCTCAAAGCCAGACTTTGTGGGGATCTCTCTTGAGGCTTAAATTCAACTTTTGATATTTCCATAATATATCAAAAAATGTAAGAAAACTTAGGTTGCAGAAACTAGGGTTCTCTAGGTAGCTACATCGCTCTTCCTCCAGCTTCTCAAGATAAGAGGTCAAGTGCAAATATGTTTGCCTAGATCAAGTATGCAGTAGAATTAAGAATAAAGTATTTATGTACCGGAAAAAGAATTGGACTTGTTTTCTAAGAATGAAATCGTTGAAGAAGTAATGTGGCTACTTGTTCAGAACCGTCATTCCTGTAGGTTACCAAGGTATTCCAAAATGTTATTTTTATTTTTTAAAAAGATTTTATTTATTTATTTGAAAGAGAGAGAGAGAGTATGAGAAGGCACAGGGTCAGAGGGAGAAGCAGACTCCCCACTGAGCAGGGAGCCTTATGTGGGACGCGATCCTGGGATTCCAGGATCATGACCTGAGATGAATGCAGTTCCAAAGTGCTATTTTTAAAACACATATCTGGAGAAATGGAGAGTACGAGTTATCCCCTTTGCTTTACATATAACTTACATTTACCTAAATTTTTTATTTCATCTGAACAAGGTGTTGGAATAGCACATTCTATATTCCAGAGGATGACTCAGAGGGCATTACAGTAAACCCTGGGTGTGTTCTAACACACAGGTCTTTAATGCCTCGACTTGCCCAGAAAAGAAGAGTGAGCTGGTCCCCAACAGATGCCCTACAGGAATTCGATGAATCATGCAAGATCAAACTCTAACCGCCTTTTATAAATACATTACGGATGATCCTTTCTGATCAGAGTAACTCTAATTTCAGTAGTTCAAACTCTAGAAGTGGCATTGACTGTGGGCTTTCCCTGCCAATGACTTTGCAAAGGGAATCGTGCGGTTCCGAGCTTCCGTCAGCCCTGGGCAGACTGTGGCTGCCGGGGGAAATGAGACTTAAGACAGAAGGGAGGAGCTGAGGAATAAGGAGAGTGAGACAGCCCAAGCATTAATATTTATGTCAGACAAACCAGACTTTTTTGTTCTTGCATTGGTTTTTATCCTGCTTTGGTATCATGGTAATAGTGGCCTCACAGAATGATTTTGAATGTGTTTCCTCTGTTCCATGATCTGTAAGGTTTTGATAAAGATTGTCATTAATTATTTTTCTTAAATGTTTGTAGAATTCACCAATGAAACCTGTGGTCTTGGGCTTCTCTGTGTTGGGAGATTTTTGATCCCTAATTCAATGTTCGTTCTTATTATTCATCTAAGAAGATTTCCTATTGATGGGATTCAAGGTTCATGATACAATCTTGGTAACACGCATTTTTAGAAATTTCCTGGGTTTTTTCCTAAGTTACCTGAATAGTTAGAATATAACTGTTTATGATAATCTGTTCTCACACCACGTATTTCTGTGTTATCTATTGTACGATTTTCTCTTCCATTTCTCCGTTTGGTTTCGAGTCTTCTCTCTTTTCCCTTAGTTAAAGTAGTAAAAGCACTGCCAATTTTGTTTCCTTTTTTTTTTTGGAAAAACTGGTCGTTATTTTCATGTTATGTTATTATGTATTCTGGTCTCTATTTTATCTATTTCTGATTTCTTTCTATGTTATTTCCTTTCTCTACTAAATCTCCGCTAAGTTTCTTCTTTTTCTACTTCTTTGTAGTGTCATGTTGTTGTTTATTTGTACTTTTTTTCTTAGTACAAGTATTTACAGCAGAAATTTCACTCTAACATCTGTTTCTGCTGCATCCCATAGGTTTGGGAATATTGTGTTTTCTTCCTCTTTTGTTTTGAGACATATTTTGATTTGCTGTTTGATTTCTTATTTCTCCCGTTGCTTGTGCAACAAGTGTATTGTTCAGTATTTACACAGTAAATATTTACTATTTATATTGCAAAAAATAAATAGCATTGTTCTAAAGCAGTTTAAAAAACAACAAAAGCCAGAAAAAATGAAAAAAATATAAAGAAATCAATGGGTTTAAAAAATATTAAGAGGCTGAGGTAATGAAGCACTGAGTGGTCTACATCCTACTTATGTTCTCTAGAATATCCCATTTTAAGTCAATTCTGAAGGACACATGAAACCATTATATATCTAATAGTATTATATATTATAAATATCAGATTTATTTTATCTTCTAAATTTTTATTTAAATTCAGTTAGTTAGCAAACATGGTAATATTAGTTTCAGGTTTACAGTCTAGTGATTCAACACTTCCATCCATTGCCCAGTGCTTGTGACAGCGAGTGCCGTCTTTAATTCTCATTATCTATTTTACCCAGGTTTTAGAACAATGCCCAAAGATCCAGGTGACAAACACAGATCTTCTATCTTTTTTCTACTAACTATTTAGTTAGTTCTAAATAGTTCATTTTTCAAAGTAATAATTTTGACACCATATAGGCCTAGGAAATCCGAAATAAAGCAGAATATATGCATCAATGTACTCTAGTCTACTCAGATACTTCCTGTTTGGAACATTCAAAAATTATGGAAGAAAGTTAATCATATTTAAGTATCACTCTATAATTTATAAGTAATACCATTTATTTGGTTCTCAAATGTCATTTATTTCTTAGTGAGGTTAGTTTTTACCCAGGACTTAAATAAAATCAGTGTCTCTACAATTCAATGTCTCAAGGGAAATGAACTACAATTTCTGTAGAAAGCAAATGAAACAAAATAGTAAAAAATGTAGATACTGTGACTGGTCATGTGCACAATCACAGGAATAAGGAATTTTTTAAAAGATTTTATTCATTTATTTGAGAAGGAGAGAGCTAGAGCAGGGAGAGGAACAGACGTAGAGAGAGAACCCCAAGCAGATTCTGCACTGAGTGCAGAACCTGATGTGAACCTTGATCTTATGACCCTGAGATCATGACCTGAGCTGAAATCAAGAGTCAGACGCTTCACCGAGTGAGCCACCCAGGTGCCCCAGGAATTTTATTTCACAATTATCCAAATGTCTAAATTTCTGACCATATTCACTGATCTATTCTGACCATATTCACTCCACTCCCTTTTAAATACCATCAATATACTATACTCATATTATGCTGACTTCACTCAATACAAGTTCTTACAGAGATGATTATTTTCTCCTGCATGAGAATAAGAGACCAAACATTGACTAAACCCACTTGGACATATATTTCAAACCGTGACTAAATGCCATTATATACTTTAAATAAACAAAAATTCAAAATAATCTCAATATCCCATATCCCTAACCATCAGTCTCCCCCAAAACAGATCAGTATGGCAACGATATAGCAGAAAAGCAAACATAAACACTAGAACCTTATTTGTAGACAGTTGCTAGAAATATAACACCTGCCATATATGGAAAGGGATACTGAAAAAAAATTTTTTTTTGTAGTAAGTACACTGTTTCCTGAGGGAAAAGTAAACTGTGCATAAATACATTATTAGATTAAAATTAACACAATGAAACTACTTCCCAAGTATCTCATGCTCCCCCGTTTATGCCGAAGAGGAAAAAGTCCTTTTGAGTAACTGAATTAAAAATCTAATGATTGCCATAGACACTGGATTTTAGCCAAATGACATCAAATCATTGATTAAACTAAATATTAACTAAATATAAATGTGAGAAAAAATCAAAATATGAAGTAAATTGGATGTTTTCAAAAACTATAGATCAGAACAATATCATGATTGGGTCTAACATTTTGGCTCTAAAAGAAGGCACTAACTTCACCAAAACCACAGCCAAGTTACCATGGAAACAGAAGTGCCACCATAATTTCACAGACCTCCTTCTGCAGTAGTGGCCCTTAATTGGTCTGCATGCACTCCATCCTTTTATCTTCATGGGACAAATCCACAAATATGCCAAGACTATGAGTCATACCCTTCAATACTGCATATTCATGAAAGAATCTTCAGAGAGTGAGTCATTTAATAGATGACTGAGGGGGAATTTTCAGCTTGACATTGTGTAATTTTTCTAACAGGGGTATTGTCTCTTCTCCTCTGGCTTCTGAGATGCTCTCTTAGACTCTCACATGGAAACTATCAAAGATTTTGAGCTGAATAACTAAATAGAAGATAGGATAGATGAATTGACTACACAGATCCAAGATGGTGGCCTGTGTGATCGATTCATCAGTCTTGGGAGGTCTCATGGATGGGAAGACCATTGCCACTGTTGACCTTCTCCCATCCCGTGGGCCTTCCCTGTATAATGTACATGATTATCTGATCTCTGGGATTTTCCATCTCTGACTCATCTTCATAACATGTATCTCCCTTTCTTAATCTTTTCAGCTCTCCATTCCAGTCACGATGAATGTAAGAAAGGAAGATTATTAAAATAAATTAATAGCGAGCTCTTTTTTAAGCAAGGTATGTGCCAGGTTTTTAATGCATATTGCCTCTCTTCCTTCCCACATCAACCCTGTGAGGTAAGTATTATTATGAATCCCATTTTACAGGTATAAATGTTACCTTAAGGAAACAAAATTTAGGGGAAGTAAGCATAACAAAATTTTGTTTTGGTACTTCACATCTTTTAACATGTATGCCATGGAGCTTGTTCTTCCTCCTTTCCTGTGGCTGTGGTAATCAGAGGGTGGTTTGGTTTGCTCTCCCCTTGCCCCCGCCTTATATTTCTCCTTCTGTTCCCCATTCTACTTGAGCCTGGGGTCTGGCTCTCCAGAACAGATAAATGCAGTAAACAGGGGAATGCTTGATAGTAGGGGAAAGCAGAAAGGTGTCATTAGATAAATATTGTTTGAGAAATCCTGTTGGTTCTCACTGAACTTAGGGCAAATATTCTGTGGGGCTTTTGTGGGACATTTCGAGTCCCTTCTGCTACATTGTTGGGAATTCCTCCCTGGCAGTTCCCTTGCTTTAGGTAAATGCCTCCCTTCCTGCAGTTTACTTGGCCACTTCTCCAACATATGGGAATAACTTCTTGTCTTACCAGCAGACACTGAGCTGTCCACCTGCCTCAGACCCTATCCTATACACATTACCTTCAAGACTGAACTTGAATCACCCCATTCAATAGGGTGCCTCTAACAGTCTACATCAGAGCATTTCCTGTGTACACAGCCCCATAGCATCCCATGCCTACTGCCATCATAGTATTTATTACATTGCATTACAATTAGTTTTTGTTCCTTTATAAGGCTCTCTCAAACAGACAATCCCAGGGCATCTCTCCCATGTAAACAGCCCATACCTGGGAGAAAGAGTAAGACTCACAGGACCCAAAATGCAACTCAAACTTATTTCCAGCCTCCTTTTTTAGTGACAGAACTAGATGGTCAGAAAAGTGCTGCAAAACTGGTTTTCCCCACTTTTTTTGCAAATCCCACTTTTGTGGCCTAGCATACCATTTTGGTATGTCCCATTGATTCAGCAGAATTAACTAAAGTCATTCCCTTTTAGCATTCTATTATATTTTAAAACATCATGCAAAAATTAATAAAGATTTAGTGGTTTTAGAAGTGACAATACATTTTCTAGCTTTTGTCGGACAAAACAGTAGTGTGGTTTTGGCATATGATTTGCTTCTTAAAAATTATCACTGTTTTGGTACTATTGTTTTCCTCTTTCAAACAAATATTGCAACATGCTACATCTTTAAAGTATTTGAAACATGCTATTTTTCTTAGGAACAAGCTGGGCCAAACAGCAGTAGGTTCTGGCATTCATTAAAAAGAAGAGACTATACGTATCTTATTAGATGTTCGGATGTACTGCTTGCTCTGTTGTTTCTTCAAGGGTGAGAGTCTCCATCTACTCAGTCAATTCTGTTCACAAATGTGATTTTTTTTTTTTTTTAACTTGGAGTACATTTGTGTATTTCCTAGAAGTCAACTAGGAAAAAATGACAAAACTCTAACTAGTTTCTAAAAGTTTGGGAAAATATAGGCGTTACTTGTTAATATTGTATTTTTATTGTATGTGTTCAGTTGTCTGAGCCTAAATGAATAATCTATGTTTAGGGATGTATGTATGTGTGTGTGTGTGTTGGGTGTCTGTTTGTTATATAAAAAGCCAACATATACTCTGACTTTAAAATAAAGAACTGAGCCGACAGACCATAAGAGACTCTTAATCTCACAAAACAAACAGGGTTGCTGGGGGGAGGGAGGTGGGGAGATGGTGGTTGGGTTATGGACATTGGGGAGGGTATGTGCTATGGTGAGTGCTGTGAAGTGTGTAAACCTGGCGATTCACAGACCTGTACCCCTGGGGCTAATAATACATTATATGTTTATTAAAAAAAATTTAAAAAAATTAAAAAAAAAGAACTGAGCCAAAGTATAGACAATAGAAACATAACTATCTATAAATTAAGAGGGCAAGACAAGCTTCCAACATATGCAAATAGCAGGTAAAAATAAACAATAATAACAATGAATAAAATTAATAATAATAAAACAAGAAAAACTATGAGGACACAGGAGGATCAAAAACAAAATAAAACAAAATAAACTTCTCCATGGCAAGAAAGAGAACAGAACCATAAAAGGGTAAGGGAGATTAAAATCCTTATGCAGGAAGTGGCAGCCAAGATTTTGTTTTCTAAAAGGGAAATGGAGACTAAATGTGTTTCATGTATAATTAGAAGAGAAAAGTCTCCTCACAATTTGAAGCCTGGAAGCTAGACAAAAAGTCATTGCTAACCACTGTCTGAAGATATGATTTTGGAGCATTATTAGTTCAGAGACACAAGTCTGGGTTTTTTTTTTTTTTTTTTTTTGGTCTTGTTTTGTTTTGTTTTGTTTTGTTTTTTCCTACCAGGAACTACTCAAGTCACTGTTTTGGTTCTGCAACTGTATACATGATATCTCCAGTGACACTTTGAGTCTGGGAATGGGTTCTCTGACTGAATGTGGCTCTGGATGAGGACCATAAATACAAATATAAAAATGGTGGACAGGGAGGAGTTAGCACAGAGTAAAGGCTATGGGAATACTTCCACAGAGCATGCGTATAAACCCAATTTCTAAGGCATGTGACTAATCTAAGAAAGTCAAGAAAGAGGTTAACAAAATTAGTTGGAATAAGCATGCACTGTAGATTAAAATAATTGTATAGATGAATCTGACAAGGCATTTTATATGTTCTATATGTTCAAAAAGAAAACATAGGTTCTTTTTACTTTTTAAATTACGAAATAAAAACAGGCATAAGTGAAACAAGAACAGGTAGATATAATGATGATATAACTTGAAATACAGGAAAAGTAACAATTTAATATAATGAAATAATAATAATAGCTAAGAATGATAGCACAACAATACAATAAGATAAGTACCATTATATTTATTTAAATGTGGGAAAACTGAGGTACAGTGAAGAAGTAACTTACCCAAGGTCACACAGCTAGTACTTGACAGAACACTTTGGTCTAGAATTCATAAAACATTTGAAAAAGCTTTCCATAAAATAGGTGGGATAGACTCTTAACTATACAGAACAGATGTGAGAATTATTGAATTTCAAGATCGTGCTAGGAATCCAGAAAGAACTCAAGACAAATAAAAAGATACATTAAAAACAAACAATCAAAAAAACACAGGGAAGAGAAAATGGAGATCTGTTGGGACCTTCTAGCATTTTTCATATAATAAAGCTAGGAAAAGAGTATATAGGTAATGGAAAAGGAATATATTTAAAAATAACTACTGCTCTGGCTTTTAAATTCAAGTTGAATAAACCAAATTTTAATCTTACAAATCAAAACATCCTCGAATAATTTTCTTTCTGTGGACAACTGCCACTTGTTTAAAATTTTATTTATAATTTATTTTTCAATTTTTATTGAGATATAATAGACATAGAACATTGTGTGAGTTTAAGGTGCACAATGTGATGATTTGATACACCTATATTTTACAAAATAATTACCACAAGAGAGTTAGTTAACACCTCTATCAACTCACATAACTACTGACTTTTTTTTCAGTATTTGAGAAATACATAAGTCTTCAGAACGAAAGGCCATTATAAGTACCAAACAGAAAACATATAAATAAAAACATCTCTATATATAAACATGTTGTAGTCAAACTGCAGAACATAAGGGAAGGAAAAACAAACTAATATTCTAAAATAATTCAGGAGAAATAACATTACCTATAATAGGAGGGCAATTAAAATCAACATCACTCTTTTTAGCAACCAGAGAAGCTAGAAATTAAGGAATCATAATTTTAAATTTTATGTTAAAAAACAAACAGATAAGTAACCTCTTAAGACAGGTATTCAAGACAACGTATCATGCAAATATAAAAGCAAGTTTTTCTGTTTCTTCTTCTACTACCTTTTTGTCCTTCCTGAAAAAGTAAATCCTAATATCGTTAGATGGGGCTGAGCAACATGACACCTACACCAGGCTTGGGGTTGGAGATGAGAAGGGGGTGGTTTCACAGTGTGTCAGAGACAGAACAGATGACGAGGGATGGATATGGGGTGAGGGAGGGGATGTGGGCTCCTGCCTAGGAGTAAGGAACCAATGTATTAGCAGGGTGAAAAGACTCATTGGACATCATATGTCAGAGGCTAAGCAGAGTGGGTCCACATGGAGAAGTGAGCTCATCTGGGATGTCAGTGTCATGTAGGTTGAGTGGGGCATCTACTTGATGACTATGAAACATTGGTTATATTCAGAGGGATTGGTCAAATAGTAAACATATTAATTCTAATAGAAGCTATGTTTCTCATACTAGGAAAGAGTCTAGAAACGTGGAAAAAAGAGATTAGAATGAACTTCATAGTTTTCAGTTCAAATGGGAGCTATCCTCATGGCTTTCTGGATAGGTTGATAGATACGAATATTTTTATATATTTCTATCAGGGATCAACCAGAGAAACAGAAGTGTTAGGAGTCGTATAGACTAAGGAACTCATGGTAGACGGTTAACCTTAGGCAATCAAGGTTATGGTTATGCAGTTCACACTGCTTTTGCTTCTGCCCCCGATGGTGGGCCAGGGGTCAGCAGTGTCAGGAGGCAGGAAAGAAACATGTTTGTGAAGTGTGGAGGGCAAGGGGAAATTGGAACCCACGAGAATGAACCCACGTCAGTCTCACCCTGCCTCCAATGTCGATGATAAGTGATCTTATCTGCAGGAGAAACTGATGCCCTTTCTCACAAAGCTACGTAAACACACACATGACATAGTTCCAGCAGGAGTCGGGAGGAACTGTGGTTTCTGGTGGTGGCTCATGTCAGCCAAATTTTCAAGAAAGTTCACAGCACCTGACACTTCACCAACCTTCTGATCATAAACACTGCAGCTACCGCCTTCCTGTCTTCAGATCTCATTCAGATTTCCCTTGTGAGAGGTGCTCACTCAGAACCATATAGGGAGAGGAATTCTGAGAACTCAAATTCAAGCTTAGCGGAGGTGAAACAGTACAAAGCCATCATGATCACAAAAGAAAAAAGTGTCATTTTATATGGAGAAGTCTATCAGTACCACTTTAATCAAGTGACTATGTGATCATCACCACTAATGGAATGAATTGAGATTTTGTGCTCCTTGATAAAAATGCAGCAAAATGCAGTATCTCTCCTAAAATATCCTGTATTTGTAACATGAATCTATTCATGAGAGCAAAACAAACCCAAATAAAGATTCTTCAAAATAACTGACCTGTAAGGTTCAGACATGTCAAGGACATCAACGTCGAGGAAGGAATTAGGAACTGTTCCAGGCTGAAGAAAACTTAAACGAAATGACTAGTAGGGCCCCTGGGGGGTTTGTCATTAAGCTTCTGACTTTAGCTTGGGTCGAGATCCTGGGGTCCTGGGATCTAGTGCCATATTGGGCTCCCTGCTCGGCTCTCCCTCTCCCACTCCCCCTGTTTGTGTTCCCTCTCTTGCTGTCTCTCTCTCTGTCAAATAAATAAATAAAATCTTAAAAAAAAAAAAAAGACAACTAAATGCAATTCATGATTCTGAATTGCATTATTTTTGCTACAAAGGACATTTTGTAACAATTAGGAAAACTTGAATGGGGTCTGAGGTTTAGAGTAGTAATATATATGAATGTCATTTTTTTTTTCATTTTGATCATGTTGGAAAAAATTTGTTTTTAAAAAACAGATGTCAAAAAGTATCTGTGTATAGGGCACCTGGGTGGCTCAGTGAGTTAAGCATCTGCCTTCAGCTTGGGTCATGATCCCAGAGTCCTGGGATTGAGTGCCACATCAGGGTCCCTGATTCTCCCTCTGCCCCTCACCCTGCTTGTGTTCTCTCTCTCTCTCTCAAATAAATAAATAAAATCTTTTTTAAAAATTTGTGTATAAAAATATATGCTGCTGAAGTTTTATGGCATCAGGTTGACCTTGTACTCTCACATAGATCTGGAAAAAAATCTTGGAGATTCTATTTTTGCCACTTTTTAATAAAGTTATTTCTAAATAGAAGAAATGAAAGGTTAAAAGTCAAATGCTAATAAATACAGTGAACATTTATTCCATGTTTGCTGAAAACCACTGTCCTAAGCCCTTTGTACATATTATCTTATTTGATTTTCACAGCCCTTGTGACCTAGAAATGTTTTTTATTACATTTTTTATGCTAAATACATAAATTTTGGTTTCCCAGTGTTATAGAACTAGTGAGTACAGAGACAAATATGAGCCTAGTTTGTCATTAGAACCTAAGATTTTAATCATTACACAATACTGATATTTTTCATTAAAAATGACTAAGAGTGATTACCATAACCATATCCTCAGTGAAGAATGCATTTCATTGGGAGGAATAAGTGAACATAGTGTGGAACAAAATAAACAATAGTGAATATACAAACTGACAGAATAAATTAGTAGAAAAACTAGGTTCTCTGAGAAAAAAATAAAGTTCTAAATAACAAGATTGTTGGAGATTTGAAGGTAATAAAAGTGCTGAAAACCCAAATATTTTGTAGAAAAATTAATGACTAAGCATGAATATTAAAATCTAATGGAATCATTCACATAAAGAAAATACAATTTACAGCTTTAGGAATGGAAAATAGAGAAAAGTATTTAAAATGTACAAATGTTTTTTTTTAAAAAGCAGAGAGAAAAATGTTTTGATGAGAAAACTAATACATAATGACAGAATAAGTCCAAATATACCTATCACTAAATAGACATAAATGAGTTAAACTTATATGCTTAAAGACAAAAGCTTCATCACAGATTTAAAATAATCTAGCTCTCTATGTTGCAGAGATACCTAAAGTAAATCTACATAAAGATTGAAAATAAAGGTATGAAAGATAAAAACCAGAAAAATTCCAAACAAAAGATAGATCATATAGCAAAATTGTTACAGAGCAATGGAATGGCTTTGATAATCATAGATAACTAGGTAATTATTAAGATAGCAATCTACCCAGAAGTTATAATGGTCACAATCTAGTGAGCACATAAGAACATGACTTCAAAATATAAAACAGAATGGACAAAATGACTAAGTTCCAATCAGAGTGAGAAATGTTAACACACATGTCTCAGAAATTATCATTCAAGTAGATTAAAAAATTGGTAGAAAACAAGAAATTTGGACAATGTTATAAATATTTAAAGTGGAAATAACATATGTTAAACTAAACAACTATGAAAGCAAAGTATAGCAAAGCTTGGGGACAGAATGCAAGTGCAACTTCATGTTTATTTTATATCTTGAACATCTTTATTTTTAAAAATGAGAAATCAAAAAAAGTGGAGTGATGTTTTCAAAAAGCTATTTCAAAAAGATAAAACTAAAGAAAGCAGAAAGAATGAAATAAAAACAGATAAGCACTAAAATTAACAAAATCTAACACAAAGGATCTGTATTTTTTTAAAGTAATACAACAGATAATTGTCAAATAGTACTAATAAATAAAAAAGGAGCCATCTCAAGTATATGATATTAGTACCACAAAATAGAAAAAAAAATGTTAACAATAGATTCACTAGATAGCTTTAAACAGTATGCCAGTCAATATTGTAACTTTGATACTACATTGGATAAGAAAAAATATAAAGACTACTCTCTTATAGAAAGATTGATGCAGAAATCCTAAATAAAATATCAGCAAATCAAAAATGGCAATGCTTGAAAATAAAGTATTGCAATTAAATAAGGTTTATTCACAATATGTAAAAGTGACTCAACTCCAAAGAATCTATTATAATAATATAACCTATTAACAAAATTAAGGAGAAAATAGCACAATCACTTCAAAGATACAGAAATGCAATATATTCATAGTAGAACTGCATTAAATTTATGAAGAAAAGGAAATTTCTCAAGTAATAAAAGCTCATCTACAAATAAACTACAACAAACAAAATATTCATTGAAGACATATTGGGAACATGCCTGCTAAAGATAGAATCACAGGAGACTCTCATTTAACTTTGTGTTGGAGGTGCTAATCAGTACAATGTGGGCAAAGAGAAGAAGAATAATTGGAAAAGAGGAAACAAAATTATCTGAGAATAGTATGTTTTGCTATGCAAATCCAAGAGAATGTACTTGCCGACATTTAGTAAACAGATGGCTAAAAACAACCTAAAAATAAGAGCATTTCTAAGTATCCAAACAAATTTTTGTGAAATATACTAGGAAAACAAGAGAGTTTACCCTCAGTAGGAAAACAAAACCAAAATAACAGTAAAGTGCATAGCAATAAGCCTAACAAAATACTCAAGATCTCTCTGGAGAAAATTATACATGATTGGGAGACAAAAGAAACTATTTTTACAATGGAAAAATATACTATGTTAATGGATGGTAAGACCCAATATCAGAATAGATATAATGTCCAAATTAATCTCTAAATTAAACTAAAGCCTATAATGACAAAAAGTTTTCATGGAATTTAACAAACTGCTGTTAAAATATGATGATGGCAGGGAGACAAACATGGCTAAAAGCAGTAAAAACACCACAGAAGAATTGCAAGTTGGAAGAAATTTATGAAGACATATTTTGAAAGTATAGTATTTAAAACACTAAGCTACAAACTCAATTATTAAACAGCCCACTGGAACAGAACAGAAACTGTAGAAACAGATACCAGTATATGTATTTATGTACATTATATTATATATGTAGGTCTATACTACACATATATATGACTATCCATACATATGTAGTACACATGTCTATATAGTTTATATATAGTGTATCATATAGTATATATCTATATACATGGATCTAGTATAAATCTATCTAATCTATCAAATATATAATATATACACTGTATCTATTCCTATATATCTATACTATATAATTATACAGATGCATACATATATACACATAGTATATGTACATACTATATACACATACACACATATCCATAATATATTTTGAATACTATGCAATTTTTATATATTATGCAAATTTAACATATTAGGCCAAAAAAACCTGTTTCTGTTGTGGTACTCTGTTCTCTATGTGTGTATGTGTTTATACCTACAGCTATAGGTATAGCTATAGATCTCTCCTATGATCAAATTATAATTATAAATCAATATGAAAAGAATGACTAATGCCCTTATTAGCAACACAAATTTTTTTTTAATCCCTGGGAAAAAGAAAACTAAAATTTTACCTCACACTGGATACAAAATAAGTGGATACTTGACTTAAACACAAAAACAAAGCTTTACATTTATAGAAGAAAATATAATAAAGTATAATAAATAGGAAATTAGGAATAAGGACTTTTCTTTAAACAAGTCTCCAGAAACACAAGCATGAAGAAGAAAGCTGAGAAATGTGACTACCTTAAAAGAGTATTTGTATAACGAGATACTACATATACATGTCATGATGATGTCCACATACATTCAGTGCATATAAGCAGGGCAGAATATTGATATAAGAGGAAAGAAACCACCCAATATAAAAATCAACAAAGCACATGAACAGGCAACTCAAACAATTTTTAAGAAAACAAAATAGTCAATAAGCTTATGAAAATGTGCTCAATCTAACTAATCATAAAAGACTGGCAAATTAAAAGAACAAAACTTTTTTTTTTAAGATTCTTTTTTTTTTTTTTAAAGATTTTATTTATTTACTTGTCAGAGAGAGAGAGAGAGAACACAGGCAGACAGAGTGGCAGAGGGAGAAGGAGTCTCCCCGTGGAGCAAGGAGCCCAATGTGGGACTCAATCCCAGGACGCTAGGATCATGACCTGAGCCGAAGGCAGCCGCTTAACCAACTGAGCCACCCAGGCATCCCAAAAGAACAAAACTTTTATTTTAAAAGTCAGGTGGTTAAAAAGAGAACTCCAATAGCCAAATTATGGAAGCAGCCCTTGTCCATAAATAGATGAATGGAGAAAGACGAGCTGGTACACACACACACACACACACACACACACACACACACACACACAGCAGAATATTATGCAGCACTAAAAAAGAGTGAAATCTTGCCATTTGCAACAACATAGATGGAGTTAGAGAGTATAATGCTCAGTGAAATTAATCAACCAGAGAAAGACACATACCATATGAGTTCACTCACATATGGAATTTAAGAAATGAAACAAATGAGCAAAGGAGAAAAAAAAAGAAGAAAGAGGCAAACCAAAAAACCAGACTGGTACTACAGAGAACAAACAAATTGTTCCCAGAGGGGACATGGGTGGCAGGATGTGTAACATAGGTGATGGAGATAAAGAGGACACTTACCACAATGAGCACTGAGAAGTGTACAACTTTGTTGAATCACTCTACTGTATACCCGAAGCTCATAACCGTATGTTCACTATACTGAATTTTAAAAAGAGAGAGAGAGAACACCAAGGGTGTTGAGGAAGTGAGTCAGCTACTACAATGCTACTAGAGGAAGAATAAATTGGTACAACCTGTGAGAAACCTGTAACACACATGTGCAGATGGGGGTGACTCATTATGGACAGCGCCATGTTCCAGACATTGTAAAATCAGGACAATCCTTTCTTCGAAAATGAAAACTGACTCTTTGGGTTGTCCCTCTGGAGTAAGTTTTGGATGCTGGCTGTTTACCGCCCGCTTGTCATAGTGGACCGTCTGAACTATAAAGATGCTTTGAACCACTGGCTCAGTCACTGTCCCTACACATCACCCAGGATCTACATCAGATAAGTAGAGGCAAGCCAGTGACTCAGCAAGCCACTTGGCTGTTTCCAAATATACAGACCTTTGTTTGCGGGGGTGAGGTTGCATCAGCCTCTTTCAACACACCTGGTGACAGAATATCAAAACCACTCTTGCTGTGACATTTGGCCAGAGTGATGAGAGGTGGGATTTTACTGTGGAGGCTTGATTACCATAATAAGTTTCATCATTGCTATTTGGTTTTGATATTTTAAGCACAAGTGGAAAACAGCAGAGAGTATTGTTTCTTTGAAAAGTATCACTCATGACTCAATATGTTAACTGTTCTCTGACACCTTGAAGTTTTCCCTTTGTGACAATTTCCCACTCTGTAACAGGCAAGGCATTTACTGAGCTCTTGTTAGAACAGCCCACAGACAGAAACTTCCCCTCATTAAAAACTGTTCACTGTTGAATATTGCGATTCTCATGGGAGTCCATTTGACTCACATTAATGTCTGAGTTTGCTTTCAGCTATGCCTTTGGAGGGGGTAGTTTTATTAAAATGAACTTATATGAAGTGTTATGTCATTATTTGAGCCCAACATTCGTTTGTTTCAATCACAAATTTTATTGAGCGCCAATAGGGTAACCTATCTTGACCCTGGTGACCAATACAATACTAGCCAGCATTTATTGAGCATTTATTATGTGCCAGGCATTGTTCTGACAGCTTTATGTGAATGACCTCCTTTATTCTTCCTAAGAAGTCTATGAGGTAGATGCTATTATTATCCCATTCTACAGGTGAAGGAACCACTGCAAAGGGAGGTTAAATCATTTCTTCCACATCACTCAGCAAGCAGTTAAGGGACCCAAGATCCAAACCTAGATAGTCTTGGCTTTAGAAAACACTTCAGCAGCTATGCGATTCTGCCTCTTGTAAAGAATGATCGTATTTCATGTCAAAATAGGCATGGGAAATTTTTAAGCTAACATGACAGTATATGATCATTTTAATTAAGTACAACAGTTTCATGGTATAGTTTAGCAAAATTATTGAGCCTTTTGCTTCCCTTTGACCTCACTTGAGATCAGTCAGAAAAAAAAAAATAGTATTAGATAGAGATTAACACGACAAGGTCAGACTTGTGGGTCTTAACAATAATAGCTGTAGAGTTACAGAAAGTGGGCAAATGAAATCCCAGTGTTTCCCAGCAGGGAACTGGCTGACTCTCCAGTAGGCAGGCATTTGCATCACACAAGCGGGTAGCCTGAAACTGAGCATGGAAAGTGGGATTCTGGCATATTGTAGAATGCTGAGTTGCAGTAATTCTGTTCCCTTTTCTAATCTTTGCTTGCTCCGCGAGTTCCTTCAGGACTGGGGTCTTGTGTCTCCTCCCAGTTCTTGCAGGGACTTGTGCAGAATTACTCAGGTGTCAGGTGTCATTCTCTCATTTGTAGTACCTCGTCTTTTTTTTTTTTTTTAAGATTTCTTTTAAGATTTTTAAGATTTTATCTATTTATTTTTTATTTATTTTACTTATTTATTTATCCGAGAGAAAGAGAGCACAAGCAGGGGGAGAGGCAGGCAGAGCTAGAAGCAGGCTCCCGCTGACCAAGGAGCCAGAGGCAGGACTTGATCCCAAGACGCTGGGATCATGCCCTGAGCTGAAGGCAGACGCTTTACTGACAGAGCCACTCAGGCACCCCTGTAGTACCTCATCTTATCCTCAGTTTTGAATGGCAAGAAGCACAGATGATTTTCTTTCCTTTCTTTTTTAATTTTCTTTTTCTTTTTCTTTCTTGTTTGTTTGTTTGTTTGTTTGTTTTTGAGGAACATTCAAAGATATTATTAAGCTTCACCAATAAGTATAGTGTACAGTCAGGGCAAAGAGAGTAACTCTGTAACACAGATCTGTGGACAATTTCTAGAAAGCCCTTCAGATCACTTCATCCTTAAAAAGCAAACACACACACAAACAAGAAAAATCAACAACATAAAACCTACATTGGAATCGCTTCCACTTTCACTGCTGAACTTTGCTCTGTGCTCCTGCCTCAGACCCTATCTTCCGGCTATTTTTTTTTAAAGATTGAGCATAATTCACCATATTCCATGAGAGGACCCCGCAGTGTCTCTAACTGTAGGTTGCAGATCTCGCCTATATCTATAGTCCCATAGAATCTCACTCCTACCACGATCACAGCTTTTATCCTCAAAAACAGTGTATTTTCCTGTATTCCTTTTCATGCATCTTCCCCCTGAATGTAAGTTCTTTGAGGGCACGGATAGTGATAACAAAGATTTATTCTTTAATTATCACTTTTTATCCCTGATGCATAGTAGAGTTCCTGATAAAGAAAAGTTGCTCGCTAAATATTTCTGGGAAAAAATCCATAATTTTCACTTTGAAAATAACTTTTACAATACTACTGTATTTGACCTTCAGCACATCATGATGAACAGCTATCATTCCCTCCTGAACACTGTTACTAGCATTGGTATGCAAGGGGAGCTATTCATGGCAGAATACGCTCGAGTATCTTTGTCCAGGTTTAGTCCTGGTACCTGAGTAACAGCCAAGTTGCTGAGGGAGAGGTAAGACAGATGATCTTCATACAAGTAGTTTAGAACACTCCTCTTCAAATAGTGTGTAATGTGCAATGTTGCATGATGTATTGTTGATAATTTGCATTTTTTTAAAGATTCAGAAAAAATTATTTCCTGCCAAGAATAGTATAAATGTTACTATAATGCCTCTATGTTGTTGTTTTTTTTACAAAAAGCCGACAGCTTTAACATTTAAATAAAGTAACTGAAGTACCTAGTAAATAAAATGAAATGTGGAGAAAGCATATTGCTCTTGCCTAATAAAAGATTTTGTGAATAAAAAACAATGAGTATTATTTTTTAAAAAGGAGGAATTAATCTAGAACAATAACAACACAATAGAAAAACAAAAATAAAGTTAATTATATTTTAGTTAATAGTTAACTATTTAGTTAATAGCTAATATACTTTTGAATTGAAAATTAATTATAATATTTATTTGGTGGTTATTTAAGTGAACACTCACCTTAAACAATAAATCAGTTATTTAAAATATATGACAACCAAATATTAAAAAGGAACACTGTTATAGAAAATAAGTTTTTGTATTTTATAGATGTGATCCCTCACCTGCCCCAAAAATGTTTTTAAAGATGTTTTCAAAGAAATCAATACTTTAAGATTTGGTTTGAACAGAGCACTGTATGTACAGTGTTTGTATACACTCTTTATTAAATTATCTAGCTCCTTGGTGTGTAGGGGTGTATGCATGGGAATGTGTGTGTGTGTGAGTGTGTGTGTGGAAGTATGTGAGTGTGTGTGTGAAAGCATGTATTTATATTCCTATATCTGGGCTGGGAATTTCCCACCACAGCAGGTATGGAGAAAAGGCAGCTGGGAATGGTGGGAAGTGTTTATTTGAAAACTAACTCAGCCATTCCTCAATTCATGCTCCTTATAAATTATTCAACCACTGAGCCTCAGTGTCTCTATATATAAAATGGGGGAAAAATGAAGATTAGCAATTGCACATATGTAACACCTGATAGAATGCTTGGCTGATAGATCCTGATAGACCCACTGAGAGCAAAGATTGTTTCCATCATTACTCTTATTAGAACTCACTTATATTTGACTAACTGCTTGGTAAGACTCAGGGACAGAAATCCTAAATATTAGGGTTAGACTGTAAGCTTTAATGTACTTTCTTCCTTTCACTGCTCAGCGCTGGGACTCTTCACACTACCCGTACCATCGTCCCCAACCACAGTGATTTATTAGAATGGTTATAAAGTGTGCTACTTTTGCCAATCGCTCTCCAGCATTTGAAACCCTTTGGTCTTCGAACAACTCTCTGGCAGTGGGGTCTCCTGTCCATCTGCAGATTAGGAAACTGTAGGCGGGGTTTGAAGGGATCCACTTGGGACCCTTCAGCCAGTGTTAGAGCAGAAATTAAACACAGGATTCAGCCTCCGAAGCTCTACCCTTCCTGCCTTTCTCATTTGGTCTCAGAGCCAACAACAAGCCAAACACCATGTCCCAGACAGAATTTACCATCCAAAGCAGAACATCATGCTGGGTGAACAGGGGTACCATTATGAACTACACTGTGACAAGAGGAGTATGCTGGGCTGAGCGGGATACAGAGGAAGGTGGGCTTTCGAGCTCCAGCTTCCTTCAAAAGTAGCTTGGGACTTAAAATATAATTAAAAAAAAAAAAAAGTCAAAGTAGCAAAGAAGAGACAGGTTGGTGATAATAGCTATAGCTATTTGGACAAGAGAAATATATGCTTTATGTTCCCAAACCCCCATGACCAAGTTCTGGAGTCTCAATGCTGTAGAAAGGAACAGTGCATGGGAGAGAAAGAAAACAGGCAGAGTTTATTAGAAACAGCTTGTCTACAAGGGAGCTGACGGGAAAGGCGAGTGTTGCTTCCCGACGGGCTAGCCTGCGAGGTTTGTAAAGGCATTTTCCCGAAGAGTGAGGGGTTGGGAATGGGGAAGTGTCCACTCAGTCCCGCTGTCATTATCTTGTGGTGGTTACTTTTTAGTGGACATAAGACAACCACAGGAGACCTTTCTTTGTGGCCGACGTTCTTTAGGGCTCCTGGAAAGTAGTACTACTTGAACAAACAGGTTTTAGACTGTTACTTCTAATTTTGCCCAGAGAACCATTACTGTCTAATGGCTGTTATCTCTCATCTTTTCCAGAAGGAGGTATTTGTCTCTACGCTTATGGAAACTTTTAACCCTTGACTCAGACCAGTATCTTTCCAGGAGTTGAGTCCCTCTTGCTTTCCCCATACTATCTCACTTAGAGGAAGATACTTCATTTCTTTGTAAGATTCCAACACTTCATATAGTGCCTAGAATATAGTAGAAGCTCAATAAATGTTTATTAAATTGCCTTGGATTTTTTTTTTCAGTTGCAGTGTTTGGTGAATAAAGGACTGGGAAATTGGTCAAAGTTACACAAAGTCTTCTGACTTGTCTATGGTGGTAATAAATGTGTGATTATTAGGTGCCCTTTTCTGAATGGGGAAACTGGAAAATCATACATTAAAGATATATGGTGCATACTGAGCTATGACTAATCACATTGTGGGGGAGGATTTGGGGCAAAAAGGCAGAGACAAGGGAATTAATTTCCTGTTTGAGCAAGAAATACCTTTGTTGTAAATATTAATCCATAAATAATTGGCTGATTTCATTAAATTGGTCAAATGGGTTATGTAATTGAAATGACAGGTTCAATTCAATGAGAAGAGCCCATCCTACGTCTCTGGATGGACACAACTATATGTTTTGTATATGTTAATTACTGTGATGTTTCTCTTTTCATATATTACTCACACCTGCTGCCCCTGGTAAGCAGATACATTACAGTGGGCTCAATACATTACGGTTCTGTATTTCTGGTGTGTGTACCTTGAATTTATTTTGAGGTGGAAGCTATCACATTTAGAGCCTCTGAATGAATTAAAACTGACATCAGGTGTTGAATCTGTGATGGGTGTGTCAGTTTGGTGGATAAAGAACTTCATGACACACCATAGCTTTGTTACTGACTGGACACACACCCATCGGTTTATTGGGCTTCAGGGGTTGGGTCTGGGAATATTTAGAGGAAGATCCAATCCACAAGGTAGAGAGATTGGTTAATGAGGAATTTACCCTGGGATCCAGGGCGAGTATCAACAGCTTCTCATCAAACCTTCCCAGACCCCGCTGCTTTATGTACATTCTGTGATGCTTTTCAGAAGCTCTTGGGAAGACCTTTGGGTGGCCGAGGGCAAGTATGAGGCAATGACAAAAAGTACACGTTGAAATCAAGAATTCTCCCTTCTGGATCTGTCTGTACCACTTGACTAAATGAAAGTCCTGGATCAAGTCATAGAATTTTCCAGGCTCTAGTTCCTCATCTTCAAAATGAGTGGTTGGTGTAAAATATGCCTTAGGTTCTTGGGTCCCTAATGACATTTCCTGGTCCATTTTCTGCAAGTATTGGCCATTTTTCCGAGGTCTAAATGAAGGTGTAAACAAAGATGTGCCCGAATTTTCATTCTAACTAATGAGGTCTCCGGAGAATCCACTACTGCCCTCAAATATTTTAAAACAAAGACTGCTTCTGAGATTTTGTCGCTTCTTACAAAATTTATTTTGAAATTTTACTCCAGTACTCTTCTGATTTGTAACCCACCTCAGCTGAAGATGCAGGTGGCCTTCAAGGATCTAAAGAGTTGGAGAATTATTAAGTAGTTAATTTCACTAACTGCAATTAATATATGAAACTTTACTTAAGGAGCACTTTAGTTAATCTGCTAGGAAGGTACCACATTCACATTCAAATGTATTAAACAATGCTACATAGTTGTAAAGTGACCCAGAAGATTCCAAAGGCTAAGGTGGAAAGTTTTCTCAACTGCACACTCCAGTAGGCGTGAGAATTATAACATTTTCCTAACTGGTCCGTGCAATGAACCATGGCTGGAAGATCAGACCTGTAAATGGAAAGGCTTGCTCAGGAGGGGAGAGGCCAGTCAGAACAGTATGTTCTAGCAGAACCCAAACACGTGCAGACATAGAAAAACCCATTTACCAAGGATAAGAACGAAGTGCCTCAAACACCAGGACGATCATAGGAAAGGGCACCCATCCATGGCTTGGCCATGGCTAATAGATTTCCTGTTAATGATTAACTAGGAGGACTCCATGGAGCACACAGACTCAGTGATTTCTCAAATCCCAGAATGAAGCATTTGCCAGGTGACTTGAAGGTCTGTTAATGATCACTGAAGGTAAAACCTGCTTGTTGACAGCTTCCTACTTTTTCTTGAGAAATTATTTTGCTCCTCTGGGATAACTGTACAGAGCTCTTGATAAAAATATTAAAATTCTATTTAGATGTACAATGTTTTAATGCAAATTTTTAACCATAAAAACCAAACGCTCCATTCAGTTAAATTAATAGAATTACAAAAAGATGTAATGATAGCAATTAAGTCTTGAAAATGCAAATTTTATAGTCAAGGACAATTACCTCATTTATAGTATATTGGAATGGTGCCAGATGAAGGTAATTTAGATCCCCCCAGCTCACAGTTACATCATGATGGATATCTTCATTTCATTAGTACAACAAAGATGGGTGAGAAGTTAGACAATAGGTAAAAAAAAAAAAAAAAAGAACCAAAGAGTATTTGACCTTTATAGTATAACTGGAACCAGAATTCATTCATTAATTTATCAAGTATTTAATGAGTACCAATTGTCTAAAATATTAGTGATGTATATATATTTTCTCTGCCTTAGAGAAAGAAAGGTCTCCTAATTATCAACATCCACGAAATACTGACTTCTAGAGAGATCAGATTTCTTCAAAACCAGGACGGGGTTTTGGTGCGTGGTGTGTATCTCTGTGCGCTGTGCAGATGACCTGATTTCATGTTGATTGGAGTGATACCAAGGCTCCCTGCAAAAGAACAATGGATTTTTCACTAATTATCTTTTCTTTTATTTGAACACACTTAAAGTAATTTTTGGTGTCTTCAAATCATACAGCTGTAAAATTGTACTACCTAAATGATTATTTGTGACATTTTAATATTTACTATGTATTTTCTAATGCTCTTTATTTTAATATTATCATCTTGGCTCCAGTTCATTTGCACAATATCCAGAACACGTTATCCTTTCCACATTACAGGAAGATGAGTAACTTTACCAGGGACACTGAGAGAGAGAGAGAGAGAGAGAGAGGAGATTTAATAGTAGGAATGTAGGTTTTTCAAACACCTATGTTCATATTTTCTTAATGCATTTTTTTCTGCTTATATTCATAAAAAACTAAATTGCCCATAATCTCCTCTTTTGCCCTCTAGAGGGCACTAGATCTCACTTCTGAAGATGAGGAAGTTCAATCAGCCCTACTTGCTGCTGTTAAAATTTTCCCCTTGAGTCATTATCTCTAGAGAGGAATTACTCCAGTCTAAGAGAGCCAGTGACTATGAGAAGCAGCTGGTTTAGTCCTTGCTACATCACTCCCGGACAGAGGGAAACCAATGTGCTCTGTGTGACAGAGGGACTATGCTGGTTACAGGTGGGCTTTGGAGACAGACCTGTCCAAGTTGAAACATGGCTCAGGCACTTCCTGGATTTGTAATGTTGAGCAAATCATTCAACATTTCTATTTCCCAGTTTCCTCATCTGTAATATGAGGATAATAATAATAACACTTACTCCATAGTGTTACTCCATAGTGTTACATAGTCCACTTACTCATAGTTGATTGTGAGTATCGAAACTAACAGTACATATAAAGAAGTTAGAACAGAGACATGTCTACAGCAAACACTCTGTAAGTATTACTTATTACTCCTGATCCCTTTTTTGGAATATAATCCCCAATAAAGATTCTGCACTTCTGCCCTTGGGATTTCTTTTTTAATCCCAGTGACACAAATGGGCAAGTCTCTATTAGGACTCTCTGAGAAAAATACACAACTCCCTTATACAGAATAGATATTAACTAAAAGTACTTTTTAAGAAGCTTATGCTATTGGTATAACAGATATCAGAACAGAAGGTAGACCTTTTCAAATTCAAAGTGACATGAGAATATTATCATTTACTTTTCCGATCGCAGAAAAAAGCTCCAAACCAAGACATCTAGAACTTATTGTAATGAAAGATTATAAGAATATATACTAAGAAAATGAATATATGATAGAAATAGGGCCCTTCTTCAGTACATAGAAAAGTTTTTGTTTATTTTGTCTGGTGTCTTTAAATGCCATAAGTAATAAGACTCTTTAGGGAATTTCCCCCCAGAAACTTAGTAACTAGAAGGGCCAGTAATGTTTTTGTGAAGATCAATCATTGTTTCTAGTGATTATGGTCAAGACTTGGCGGTTCATTTTCTTGGTTAACTTAGCTAGTAGGATGAGAGTTTTCCTAAATATCCATCTTGTTATTGATAGATTAAAAGGTTGGTGTCTTTTTTCTGATGTTTATTTGTTGAGGTAAATTCATCAAACATTTGTTTCTACTATTCAGAAAGAACTGCTTACATAATATTCTGAAACACATATACTGATAGTGAATCCCGAAAGCATGTGTTATCTAAGAAGGAATATAGGAAACCCTCTAAATGTTTGATTATATAAATGTTCAAATATGTATTTAAAATCAGCTGCCCTTGACATTCTCAAGTGATAGGAATTCATCAGTGAGCCTACTGATAGTCTGTGCCATAAACTTAAATAAACCTGACTTTACCCTGGAAGCCCATTCAGGCTAAAATCAACAGACAACCCTTTGCCTAGATTGTATGTCAGGATTTCAAGTGCCTTATAAGCATTTCAGATATATTCGTACTGGTTTAGTCATTACTAGTGAACTAATCAACTATCTTAATAACTGGTGAGATAACCAGCTGGTGAAGAAGACTAATAATCAAATCAGCTATATGTGCTTGTATCTCTTGGCATTTCTGTGGTCTGATGTATGGGCAGTATTATACATGCTATTTTTTACATATCCATTCAAAATGTAGAGACAGGATAAAAAGAGACTCATATACGCGTTTTTACTCTTCGTAATGAGTCAGTCTGTATGAGGTAATGATCCCTAGTACACCCTGATTCTCTTAACATCATGAGAAAAATTAGAAGCTAAAACTTCATTGTCCTGTTTAAAAAAAGAGAAATGAATTGATGTTCTTACTTAAAGTAGTTTCCCATGCAAAGCCACCAAATTTCTGGCATTAGAGAAAACAAAGGTGCGTCTGATACCCTAGCTGCTGTGTCTCAGTTGTAAAAATCTCGTCTGTGATCATAATAGGATATTGATTAGTTTGGATGCCATACAAAGCTGGATTGCATTTCTTGGTGGAGCACTAAAGGTCACTGTTTGATTACTCAATAACTTTTCAAATACAAGAAATGCTATTTAAAAGTATGCTTGAATGATTGGGCTGTGTTATAAGAGAGAGCACGCAGGGGGAATGATACTTCTTTCATAAAGATAGATGTTAAATTCGCATATCATCTTATATTTATTTATGCTTGACATTCCATAATATTTTATACGCTAGAACATAAACCATGAAATTAAATTATGAAAGCAATTTTTACATGTTATGATCCATGTGATATCTAACCTATGAAACATATAATTCACTTTGTTTTCTAGCTGTTAATTGAATTTGTCAGTGGGCCCATCTCATATTTAATAGCATTTATTCCCCACTCTGATAAAAGTAAGGCATTTTGCATTGCACTGTAGAAAATTTGGAAGATGTAGAAATAACAAAGAGGAAATAATTATCTCTAATTCTGATATTCTGGTTAATTTCTGTCCTTTTCTCTTTTTATTTATAAAAACAATATAAAATCTCATATTAATTCTGTTTACTACAAGTTATATCAGTAGGGTTATTTTAAGCTAGTTTTTAAAGATTTGTTTCCCCTTTATTTTACACTGGGAATGTATTCTTATGAATATTAAATAATATTGGAAAATTAATTCTAAATGGTTGCATAATATTCCAAATGATGGATGCCCTGTATCATATTTAATTTGTTAGTTTATGCTCATAAGATCTCCCCCATTTATCCTGTTCATATGACCTTTTGTTTGCTTGTTAAGAGGTTTATATGAAAGAGAGTTCATTACTTTCATTATGCATTGTTACTCACATCATATGCCTTCACTTACTTCCCTTGGCATTCCATATTTCTCTCTAATCACTGGCATCTTTGCCTCAACTTGACTCACTATTTGCCCAAACAAGTATTTGTCTTTGGTGAGTTGAATGACCTTGATCTAATTTGGCAAAGTAAAGTCATCCATTCAATCTATCACAAGAATGGGCTAGCAGTATCCTAGCACATGGTCAGAATTTAAAATGTATTTGGTAATACATAACATAGATGACTAAGTGGTAGGAGGGAGGTTAGAGAAGGTAGAAAGTAGAAAGTAGAGAAGTAGAGAAGGTAGAAAGTAGAGCATGTAGAAAAAATGGGGAGTTTGATTAGTAGATGAAGGACAAGGAAGAAAAACGGGGTGATATAGAAATAAAGAGGATGTCACAGGAATGGGCGGGCATAGGAGAACGAGTGTAGAACATCAAGAATGTGGTCAAAGAGTCAGGTGTTGGAAAAGAAGCAGTGTGCGAATTCACTGGGACTCTGTAACACAGACCTGTTTTACATCATGGGCAACATGGCAAAAGCATCATGAATGATAATCCCTGGCCTATGTGATGACCCATAGAGAAAAAAGACTGCTTTCATAATAGTTATTTGATTTAGGATTTCAGTAATATGATATACCTACCTATAGACCATATATATCCTTGAGACATTGATAGAAGTGGAGTATCTAGAGTTGGGGAGGCGATGACCTGTTTTTCCATGTGCAGTCAGCTGCTCCCGAAGCACTTGATTCATGAATAGAATCAGACTTAACTCTAGGAAACAGACAGTCCAGATATCCTGGAGAATGATCAGCTCAGTGAAGGGGACCTAAAATAGAATCACCCTAAAAAAGTTTGAAAGAAACCTTGTAGAAGACATGACCAAATGGCGTTTAAAAGATAACTCCTTGAAAAGGGAATGTCAAGTAGAAAAGGAACAGACTGCCTCTGTTTGACTGTAAGGAGAGGAGCCATGTGGTCAATGTGCAGACATTTCTGGAATACAGATTTTGGGTTGTTCAAGGAAATCCCATCACACAGTGAAAGTGCTTGAACTTGTGATCGGTTAAGTCCTTCAACCCTGACGGTGTTGAAGTGCATGTTGATAAACAGTAGGTGGGGATTTTGTTGTGCTGATTCACTTCTAGCTGGTAGAGCCACATAATCTTTAAGATCTTAGCCACCATTAGGATACTAAGATTTTTATGCAGAACTTTATCTAGATGAAGTAAAGAAAGTGAATACCTATTTACATTTATAAGGCCTAAATTACTCTAACAAGAGTTTGCATTTTTTTTAAAGATTTGATTTGATTTATTTGACAGGGAGAGAGAGTGAGAAAGGGAACACAAGCAGGGGGGATGGGAAAAGGAGAAGCCAGCTTCCCACTGAGCAGGGAGCCCATGCGGGGCTGGATCCCAGAACACTGGAATCATGACCTGAGCCAGAGGCAGATGCTTAACCACTGAGCCACCCAGGCGCCCCACAAAAGTTTCCATTTTTAAACCATTTTTGTTTTTATGCCATCAAAAATGTTGATCTTTTGAGTCAAATCTTTGACCTTTCACAAAAAATACTTAGAGCAACTATAACATCATTTTTAAAAAACTGTCATGCATAGTTTTAATCTGAAGATATTACATACATTTTTTGAAGAAATCTCTAAGTGTCAAGATATATATCATTGAAAATGACCCTACCCTGGAGTTGCTCATACATATAATGCATTTAGAATGTAGAAAGAATCTATAAGGGCTGCTTTGAAAACCCATTGAGGTAAACCTGCTAGAGCTCAGAGGACCATGAAGGAACTCCCCAGAGTTGGGTCTTATGAGCATGAATAAGAACTAACTGAATGATGTATGTTTCAGTTGGTTATATGTCTGACTCTTGATTTCAGCTCAGGTCATGATCTCAGGGTCATGAGATGGAACCCCACATGGGGTTCTTTGCTTTGCATGGAGCTTGCTTAAGATTTTCTCTTCCCCTCCTGCTATCCCTCCCCTGGCTTGTGCTCTCTCTCACTCTCTCTCAAAAATGAAAATTTTTAAAAAATTGAAAAAGGAACTAACAATGAAAAAGACTGAAGGGGTAGGGAAAAAATGCTATTGGTAGGAAGAAGAGCATACAAATGAGAAGTTGTAGAATTTGTAGATATCTAAGAATAGGTTAGTGAAGATAACCTTAATGTGCGAAGTGGGGCATGAAGGATGATGGGGCCAACAATAGATATAATTAGATAGAGAACAGCCTTTTACACTATGCTAAGTCTCTTGGATTTCATATCCTAGACACTGGCAAGCTATTGACATCAGTCAGACGGATTTGACTTTAGCTCAAGCATTGTCATTGTGTATGGATTGTGCAATACAGTTTTAAATGGACCAAGAATAAAGGCAAAGAGACTAATTAGGAGGCTACTGGAATCGCCCTCAGCAAGATCTTAAAAGCTTAAGCTGAACAGTGGTAACAGGCACAGAGAGAAAGTGAATTACAAATTATTTTTTAAGTAAAATAATGGATTACTAATATTGATTGAAAAGGTTAGGCATTAGGAGGTGTAAGAGTCAGTTATGACTTCAAATTTCTTACTTGGGTGACCCTGTAAGAACCATCAGCTGACCAGGAGCACAAGATTAGGAACATATTTTGAGGAAGGGAGTTGATTTATTCCATTTTGGACTTACTTACTTTAAAATGATTTGGAGTCCTTTAAGGAGTTACATGAGCCAGGCACCTGAATGTGAAGGTTTAGATCTCAGGAGAATGGTTCTATTTGAAGATATAAATCAAGTTTTGTCTACATGTCAATAATAACTAAAGCCATGAGTTTGCCTGTGAGGAAAAAAAAAAAAAAAAAAAGGAAAAAAGTGGGTTTAGGAAAAAAAAAAAAAAAGAAAGAAAGAAAGAAAAAAGAAATGCTGTGTTTAAAATGGTGAGCAAAGAAGAAACAAAGAGATAGGGAGGTGGTGGTAAGAGAAGTAGAAGAATATGAAAAAAAATTGATATCATAAAATCATGGGAACAGTTCCAAGGGAAATGAATCAATAGCTGTAAATGAAATCCATAATCTAGCAAGATAAGAGCTAAAAGCACCTTAAGGACCTTAAGTGGTCACCTTAAGGAGATTGGTGTCCATGGAGTGGTGGCCAGAAGACACATCGCTGTGTCAACTATCAGCAAGGAATTAAGGACCTCATATGTAGAATATTGTTTTCCTAGGAAGAGCTCCTCCTTTTCTGTTCATGTTGGAGAAATTTAACTGAGGTGAAGGACAGAGAAATGGTATAGGTAGGAGGGAATACAAGGTCAAAGGAAGAGGAGTATTTGAGTCGCTTGGGCTTTGTTTTGGAGTGGGAAGTATTTCAGTCTGTCTATAGATTCTAAACAGTAAGCTTTAGGGTAGAGGGAGAGTTGAAGGTAATGAAATATGGGAAAAAGAGATAGAAGTTGACATTGGCCTTGGTAGGAGGAAGGAGACCACACTTTTCCCAGTTCCTGCATTCTGCTCGTTACAGGTAGATCTGTATATGTGTGGTGGTGTGTACTCATAAAGTACCTCTTTTTTCCTCTGGCAATTATACATAACTGAATAGAGTTTAGTTTTATTACTTCCCTAAATTCTTAACTACAAGTCTTCAGATCCAGCTTTAAAAAAAAAAAAATCTTATTTTTTTTCATTAAAATAAAACATTTTAAAAGATAAGTTCTTCAGTCTAATTTTTTTTTTTCATCTTTCATATAAAACCCCTGGGCTTTGCTCCTTCTAACTTCCAGGGAAGTGATGCTTCAAAAGAAGGTTTCTTCCAGGGTAAGTTACCCACAAATGTGAGCAATTCACAAGCAACAAATATATACGGTCACAAAAGAAGTTAATCAGAAAAAATATATTTCAGTTGACCAACTTAGTGTTTCCTAAAAACATCTATACCGTAGAAACAGAATGCTGACCCTGTAATTGTGAAGTTGAGAATATTTTCCAAAATGGGCACCAAAGTAGAAGTTTTATGAAACTAAAGAATAGAAGGCTCTGGAAGGAACATGTATGATGAATTGAGTGGAACCTGCCCTCTACAAAACCTCAACCAATGATACTCACTTCTAGAGAAGGGATCTAGAATGACCTAAGGAGGAGTTCTCATTACACAGCATGCGCACATCAAAATGAAATATTTTATCTCCTTGCCTTAATCATGTAATATTCTGTACCTGATTTAGAAAGTGTTGGTTCATCCCTACTTTTGATAGTATGTATATAGCCTGAGATAGAGAACTTGATCCAGTATTATCTAGAAAAATTATCTGAACTTCATGGAGCTGATTGAACCCATTGTCTTTGTGACTTGTGGACACAGTAGAATATATTTGTGTCTTCCAAAATTGACACTTTAATCAGTCAAATCGGACAGTCAGACAAGGACTCATTTATGATGTCTTTTTAATAATATTTTGAATTACGCAAGTAGTATATAAATTTGTTTTCACAACGTCTTTCGGTTTATAAACGTCCCCATCAGTTCACATGTGCAAAATCATTACAAACCAATGAATTTCACCCCCTCTTTGGTTTCTACTAAATCCTTTCAGATTATACAATTAGACTGAGGTAACAATTTTTTCTCCATAATGCTACAGTGCCCTGTGACTCTCTGGTACAACATTGCCCACCTCCATGTTGGTATAGAACTCTCTTTAAGAAATAAATAAATAAATAAATAAATAAATAAATAAATAAATAAGGGTTTGGCTAGAGGAATCCAGCAGTTTGGTAAAATTTCTCTTTAAATAGTAGTAAATATTGTAAGTCATTTGTATAATCAGATACCTACACACAATGGCATATGCTTTCTTATTTCATACACCTCTGGGAAACCCAGATTATCTCAGAAGAAAACGTGGGTGCCTATAAGGGAAAAACCCAAACAATAAGGTCAAAAGAATCCAAATGAATTCTCACACCATAACGTGTTACTCTCTCAATTCAGCTTTCATTAACGACTTTCAGCGACTTTTAAAATATTGATCCTTTGTGTTAAAACAAAGACACTCCTTAGTCACATCTGAATAAAGATGTTTTGTAAACAAATGGATGAGGAAGAAGCTGCACAACATATAATTATAGTAGAAATTTTTAGTTTCCTTTTAAAGACATAAGTAACTGAGTTAAGTTTTCTGTTTGGACAATCTTTCCCCTTTTGTTTAATTAAATATTTTCAAAATATCCTTTACTGGGACACTGTTATCTTTTCCTGATCGCCCATGGCAATTGGAACATCCTTTTGTTGTAGCATCACCATGTTATTTAATAATGTTGACAAATTTATACTTTCCACTGGACCATGAACTCTTCAGGAACAGGAATTGTTTTATTCACAATGTCTATTCATCACGTAGCTAAGGGGTAATGCTTAACTACATCCTTAGGATTCCAATTCAGGGTGAGCCAGCATGGCACCCTGATCACTGAGAATAAAGGAGGCGATGGAATAACCCGAAACAGCCAGAGAGAAATTGAACCAGAGCACGAGGGCCAACTACGTTCAAGAACAAATGAGAGAAACCATATTCATTTGTCAATTCCCAAAAACAGAAGCCAAAACAAGAGGTCCAAATTGGGCAAATACAATGACAAAGCAATGATATGATACAGAGGGCAGATGAAAGGAGATGGTTAAAAAAATGTAATGTCTGTAGCATTGGGAACATGGAAACATGGAAATATGGGGAACATGGAAATTGATTTGAGGGACATGTCCTTATGTTGTGCAGAAAAAAGAAGAATCCTGCATGCATGTACAGGCACATACACACAAAGGAAAATGTAAACATGGGAGAAACTATGATCGCCTGCTTCTGTTAAAATATGTGTGATGGGGCTTCAATGACATTCTTCACCTGATCCAAGTCCAGAATACCAGGACTGGATGATGTTGGGGATAATAGCAGCAATTACGATATAAACCTATTTGCTTGAGATACTATGGGAGATTATACATAAACCTAGTAATATTTACCATTGATTTGGATAGAAGTGCCTTGCAGATAATAAGAGATTAGTACAAAGTTATTGATCTGATTTGAAAAATAAGAAAGTTTCGGGACACCTGGGTGGCCCAGTTGGTTAAGGGTCTGCCTTCAGCTCAGGTCATGATTCCAGAGTCCTGGGATAGAGCCCCACATCAGGCTCAGTGGGGAGTCTGCCTCTCCCTCTCCCCCTGCTTTCCCCTCCCCAACTCGTGTTCTCTTTTGCTCTCTCTCTCTCAAATAAATAAATAAAATTTTTAAAGAAAAAAAGAAAAAGAGGAAAGTTTCAACAAATATGTAAATAAGGGAAATGTCAAGACATACATAAATTACATGAGTAAGTAAAATATCTCCAAAGTGACTATAGAGATAGAGCACGAATGGGTTTTGGTATGGAGAGGTGGCCATGTCAGTGGCAGGTGGCCAGCCACAGACCTGCGTCTTTCCCCCGTCACTTCATCAGAAAGGCTAAAGAACATTCTGTGATCTCTTCTGGACTGATTTGTTTGAGGACTTATGGAAAGAGTGGTGGGAATTCCACAGCTGCTTGAGCAACCGGTGGGAGAGTTTGCAGAACCGGGGTGCATTCCACATCTGAGACACGGAGCAGGGGTGGGAGTGGGAAGAACAGACAAAAGACCTCACCTGAAAGGAATGGGGATGATGGACAGGGGAGTAGGCAGTTCCATGTAAAGTTTGCCTGTGTAAGATGTTTGTGCTACACCAAGACAATAGATAACGTATTCCAGCCAGCTGACTGCAGATGTTTACGATTAGCACGATACTCTGCTCTCATTGTCCTAAATTCTGCTCTATTCCAAATAAACCTGGATTGTTTTCGTCCTTATTAGCATTACACAACTAATTCCTATTGAAGCACATATTCGGCTCCTTAGACAGACGTTACTTCCAGATAGTGTATCTTCCCAGTGTTTGCATATTGCAAGGATCTGATGTTCCCTAAATAGGTAATGGTATTACTATATTCCGAAATGGTCCCTTTGGGAAAATCCTGAAGTCGTTTCCTGTTTCCTGTCAGTATGGTTTAACCTACACACGGAGACAAGGGCTGCAGCAGGTTTCAATGTTTCCAAGCAAAGCTTGTTTGAGCTGCATAGAGCTGTGGCTAGTTGAAGCAGAGAGAACATGGAGGATGCTCAGTTTCTCACGGAAAAGTCTCGAAAAGCAGGTTTTTGTCACTCGTTTGTATCATTTTTGAGTGTCTTCCAAACAGATGTAGTTTATAAAGTCTGGGAAAACTGAATGCCCATTTGTGGAGAGGACTCCTACGAGGTTTCCAACCTCCTTTTGTTTGCTGGGCCTTATTTTCTCATCTTCTTGAAGTACCTTAATGAGCAGGGATTTATTCGCAATTAATGGATAGCCAATCACTACAGTGGGGAATATCTACTTATAAAATTATGACAAATAGCCACACACCATGTGATCAGAGTATACAAATTACACCATAAGCAGAAAGTAGTTATGCTTGATTGGAGCAATTAAATGTTTTCTTTAAAAAAAAAAAAAAAAAAAAAAAAACCTCCAGTGAGAATATTTTAGAAAATGGCTTTTTAATCATCTATAGAACTGCTAAAATTACTGTCTCATAATAGTTTTAAAGTACGTCATCTTTAGAATTAACTGGAATTCCTTTGCATAGCCATGGGATTCTTCCCCCAGAAACCTGTTTACTTGAAACTTATTTTTAATCACAGACTTAACATTAACTCAATCTCCTGAATGAAGTGGCAGTGATTTTCTGGGACTAGAAAATGAGACATTTGGTTTCCACGAACTAGCAAGTACCATTCAGTCTGCACAGTCAGAGTAAGGAAGAGAGAATCCTAAACAAACATGTTCTGCCCTTCTGGGACCTGGACTGTACCCACCAGTTTGCAACTTGGCCATGAGTGGAGGACAAGCCCTGGGGAACTCCAACAGAGAATCTAGGTTATTCTATAGGGCCACTCTAGGAAAAAAATAAAAAATAAAAAAAAAAAAAGTTAAAAAAAAGCCAAGGAGCCACCTGATCTCATCTGGAAATGAGTTGTATCACCTGAAACCCTCTGAGTAAAGAAGGCTGGTGAAGAGATGTTTGAATTGGCTTTTGTTTTCTTCTCTGTTCAGCAGGGAGAGGAGAGAAGAAATGCAAGGGAGAGCTAAGGTTCTTAGCACGTCAGAGTAATGAGACATCTGTTGACCCACCGGGACCCAGAAACAAGTTCTGACCTTTATTGAGATTGGGCCAATCTCTTTTTTCCTCTCAGCTTTGCACTTTGAGAAATCCTAGAGAATCTTCCTGAATAGGTTAGATGGTCCTGGGGGAATGTCAGGGGACACCAAGAAGCAGAGCATATTTAAGCCACAGAGAGCACGCTCATTAAATACCTAGTAACAAAGAGGGAAAGCAACCACAAGGGGTGCGTTTGACCCTGACTGTAGGTGAGGTGGTCCTCAAGGACTTCCAGACGTAATTATGGGGACTTCACAAGGATGCTTGGTGTCCCCATCAGGAAATGGATACATACCATTAGCAATACTTAGCTAAACAATGTTAGTACTATCTTATTCACATCCATACACTGACAAATCTGAGAATATCTGCTTTGTCTGTTGTGTAAATGAAAATTTGAGAAAATTCTTGTAATATATATATATTTTTTTTTCCTAGTAAAGCCTGTAAGTCTCCCAGAATAAGCTGAATGCAGAAATTACTTTCTGAATACATGTGCCAGAGGCTTTTATATTAGAATTTTGGCCACCAAGACCACGTGCCTTCTGAAGTACACGATTTAGACACGCATTTAATAAGAACTACATCTTTGGAGGACTTACTAAGGGATGGGCACTGAGTTTTACATGTACTAAACACATTTAACCTTTACAACAACAAAGGCTTTCAAAATAAGAAAACGAAGGCTTAGAGAGATAAAGTGAGTTGATCATGATAAAAAATCAAATATTAGATAACATGTATAGTGAAACTAGTTCCATTTGACTTCAGAGACCAAATTTGTACTAAGAAAGCATTCTTTTTGGCTTCATACAATACAGTCTTTTTTTTTTTTTAAACTAGGGGTAAAACATCACCCTAGATATATAATTTAAGAGAAAAAAAGCATCTGACTTAATTTTATATTAACAGTACACTCAATAAAATTAATTTTCCCATCATCTGACCATCACAATTGTTCAAGCACTTAATATGGATTTTTTTCTAGACCTCTTCCAGAGCTTGCATATAAACCTATACCATGTTGATTCAACTTTATAGTCTCCTTTTTTCATGTGATAATAAATTACATGAATTTTCAGAAGCTGACTTATTTTTCAGGGTCCCACCTTAGTGATTGCATGATCCACTTAATTCATTAAACTAGTCTCAAGAAAGAAATGCATCTTTGGTCTGTCTGAAAACATGTCTTACTTTGATTATTTTGAAATGTTCACATTTTCCCCCTGATTCCTATTTCTTGCCTCTTGCCTCTATGTTCATATAAAGTTAAGTTTTCTCAAATGCCCTCTGAGGCACGGCTGCCCTCCCTCCTGCCGACCATATGGGTTACAACTTCTACTAGGAAAAATCTATAGTGGGTCTATCATGAAGGATCCCTTTTTCTGACTTTTCGCCTATTCCTTACCTTTTCTAGGCAATATGGCAGGGACAGATGGATTTGTTGTGGAGTTACCAACCTCATTCAGGATGCATGAGGGGAAGATGTTTTCCTCATTAAAAATAAAAAAATAATAATAATAATAAAAACAAAAATAAAAATCTAAATATAATCACTTTAGGAAAGCTGATTTACCTTACAGAATGAAAACAATGTCTCAAGGCTTTAATTTTACACAGTGCCATCTCCAAAGTCTGTGAGGTAAGGAGAGTCTGTGAGGTAAGGAATATGGCCGACTACTATGGATTACGTGAATTTGTTCCTCTTGGTCCCTTTGTTCATTCCTTTACTTCACCATCTTTATATCCTCCACATTTCCAAACTGAGCACTGATCCTCACATTATGTATAAATAGTAAGGGATGCCTTTAGCCAGCATGACATGAAACGAAACTAGAGAAATCTGCAGAACAGATCACTTCTCCCATCCTGAATAAGATCGTTGATCACACTAAGTAAATGTAATCCCTTATCCACTGAAAACCCCAGGGTCTAAACACAGGGTAGATCCTACTGTGAAGAAGCCAGAACTTTGGGAGAGATTATAAAACAGTGAAAGGCAAAATAGTCTGTAAATTCTCAGCTCTATTTCTCCTCTCATTAGCATATTTAATTGTTTCCAATAAGACCTCTTTGCAGCAGAAATAGAAAGACAACGTGAGCCAGTGCGCTGATGTGTGATATCATTTGAAATCCACACAGGATCTTTGTCTACCTGCTGTGCTTAATTTCAGTATACATTTCTATGATTAATTTTGTTTTTCTTCAGTACATCAGAATTTTCTAGTCATTCATGTTCATGCATCTTAAGCTATGATTTAAAGTGGACTAAAGATTCCTAAGAACTGAGATATTTTTGAATGTGGACTCTAAGGACACCCTATCATGAAAGTCTATTACCTGAGATGTATAATTACACGCATGACGTCAGGGTCCCTCAAGAAGATTCAAGGAGACTGTGAACCTAGATGGGAAAAATGACTTCTTTATTTTCACTAATATGTGACAAAAAATTTTGGCATTTCCTTTCATCTTTCCATATTGTCAAAAATTGTAGTAGTATTAGCAGTACGTATGATGTTGTCAGGAGTAGAAATCACCAGTTTACTCCTATCACATTGGTACAGATATCATGGAATGGGACATATTGTCATCATCCCTTTGACATTGTGATGATTACTGGATCTACCACTTGATCCTGCTACTTAATAAGCTGATGAAACACATTCATTACTCTATCAAAATCCTTTAAATTTTGATAACTTTATTTTCATAGAATCCATTTCACTTGTAATCTGAAGTATTTCACTTTGTGTGTTTAAAAATGTCATTCTGAGAGTGGATTCACAGGCCGCATCAGATTCCAAAGACACACATGACTCAAGAAGAGTTAAGAAACTCTGCTTCAGGTTATATAAAAATTTATATCACTGAGACATTTTAGCTTCTAAGTGGAAATACAAAACAATCAAAACAAATAAACAAACAAAAAGAAACAACAAAAAACATGTTTGCTCCCTATTCTGCATAGCTCCTACCACATCAGGACTTAATTAAAGTTTATTATTATACCTTTATTTTCCATAAGGTCTCCTTAATGTTTCTATAAAATGTATTAATGCATCATTTTACGAGAATTGGTTGAGCACTCGGTATGTACATGCTCTAAAGCAAGGCACTAGGAAATACAATAGTAGTGATCCCTGCTCTCAAAGACTCTGCAATCAAGCTGAGCATCCTGGCCATGACTTATAATGACTAAAACATAATTATGATCCAAATACGGGATTAATGCTAACAGAAAGTGCAAAAGCAGAGTTCAGAAAAATAAGAGGGCATGCATATGCACCCCAAACGCTGTGAAAGCTTACATGGAGGAGTGAGGCTTGAGCGGGACACTGAAGTATGGTTAAAATTCCAGGAGGCAAAGGACGCAGCCCTCACCGGAAGGTCAAGAGAAGGAGCAGTGGCTGGACAGGAAGTCACCTACTGTGTCCTCACTCTGCTTTATTTTTTGTTACAGCACTTACAACAACCTGGCATGTATGTATTTATCCAATTCACAATTGGGTCCAATTGTCTCCAACTAAAATATAAGACCAGCAACTTTGGTTAGCCCACTGATGTATCCACAGCAGAAATGAATAGTGTGTGGTATGTAGTTATTGTCTGGTTAGTATTTATTGAAGAAAGAAAGAGCAGGAGGAAGTGGGCAGGAAGAGATCCATAGACAGGGGGCTGAAGAGGCAGAGGGGAGAGGTAAACGTGTGGACAGAAAAAGCTGATGAGAGCAAAGTGTGTGTATCTGGAGAAAAGGTGAAAATACATAGGGGTGGTTAGTACTAACAATACCCGTAAGAGAATTAATCTGTACAGTCAGGAACTGGGAACCAATCTGAGAAGTCAAGCTATAAGGCTTTCTACGTAATGAACTAATTTGCATCAAAGTGCCTAATTTTAGGCCTGAGAACATAGCACGGGTTCAAAATGTTAACTCTTCTTTCCTGCTATTGAGATGTTTAAATTTTAAAGCTTGATAAGCCAGGCCTCATTTTAATTGCAAAGGGTGTTCCACTATAGGTATTTATAAGTTTTAGAAAAATTGGAATAAAAATCATTTTCCTTAGAAAATCTTTACCGCAAAGAATCGCTATAACTGGTTTATGCTGTTATGCTGCTCCTGGCTTATAGAGCAGCTTAGATTGCTATCAGGGGCTCATTCCGTACTTGACTGAATACTTAGCAAGATATGAAGACCCAGGCACAATATTGAGCTCTTTTTACACTAAATTTGTTATGAGACATTCAACTGAATAAAATGTTGGAGGTCCAGTAGTCTTGGATATTGGCCAATCTAATCCTTTGATTTCTTAGCTTAAAACAAGCAAACAAGCAAACAAATGAAAAAGCCAGAGAAACATGATACTTGTATAACTAGAACATAACTAATTCATCGAACTACTCTTTTTGCCATGTCCTGCGGTCATATCCTGAGTAAGCTTTAACCAGTTTTTCTCAGTATTTTAGCTACCTGAGTGTTGACGGAAGGAAAGGAGAAAGGAAGGAAGAAAGGACCAATGGACAAATGAATTGTCTTTTCTAGTTTTGGGGGTCAGATCATAGTTCTTCTCTACTGCACACTTTACCATCTCTCCTATAGGTGTGATCATGGGAGCTGACAACAGCTCCGAAATTTTCTTCTCATGTTACTTTATACAGAAGAGAATTATATTTCATTTCTGAAGTGTAAGTGGTTACAGGTTCAAATGCATAAATTTCTGTAATGAATCCCTTTTTATAATTAAGATGTGAGATGTAGGGATGAGAATGGATAGCAGTTAGTTATAAGAGAAAGGTCATATAATTTGGAATTTGAATAACTTAAATGTATATACTAGATCCATTTTTTTCCTTCTTTCAAATGTCATTCTGTCCTTATAGAAAAGGGATAATGCTAATATATTACTACGTGTGCCATATGATTATTCAAAGCTCAAACAAGCTAATGCTTGGGGAAAGAGTTCTTTTTTTTTTTTTCTTAAACATTTTATTTATTTATTTGACAGAGAGAGAGAGGTCACAAGTAGGCAGAGAGGCAGGCAGAGAGAGAGAGAGGGAAGCAGGCTCCCCGCTGAGCAGAGAGCCTGATGCAGGGCTCGATCCCAGGACCCTGAGATCATGACCTGAGCCGAAAGCACGGCTTAACCCACTGAGCCACCCAGGCGCCCCGGGGAAAGAGTTCTTAAAATGCAACATGCTATACATAAGAAGAGTAGTTGTTCTTGCTATTCATAATTTCCCATGGCACAAAATAATGACCCTAGGCTACGTATAAGGATTAACCTTGTATCTGACAGAATTACATAAATAATTGTCATTCACTAGATGCAAGGACACTGACCTAATATTAATTATTTGTAATGTTCTCTAATAGGGACTTAACGGTATCACCCAAGTCACCCTTCAGTTCCCTTGATTAAGCACCAAAAGGAAATTATTAATATGGCAAGCGAAAAGAGGTCTAGGTTATTCTGAAATTCAAAAACTTGGACCAAAAGCAAAATTTCAACATATGAGAATAATGAGTTGCAAACCAAGGATTTCCTTCAAAGAAAGGGTGGATGGATTTCACATATGACTTGGTCATCTCTTGCCCTGAAAATGCAGGAGTTTGGACATAAATATATATATATATATATATATATATATGTATATATGTATATATGTATGTATATACACATATATGTATATAATATATACATGTATATAGTACATATACACACATGCATACATATATGCATACACACAGGGCAAGGTGTGCAATTAATGACTGACCATAAGTGCCAGCACCTTACAGACTACTTTATCAGAAGAAGCCAAAGCAACTCAGTGTAACTTCCACCTTTCATCCTGCTAATCAGCTGGTAGAAGTTGATTCTTACATAGGTTATAAATTGTTCCAACCCCCAGACGAGTAGATGCGTTCCCTCCAATGGAGTGCCTTGCTAGAATAAACCAATTAATTCTCCAGCAAGGAGAGTGTATATTTATTATACTTCCCAGTTTTTTAAAGAGTAGTTAAAGCATCAAGTAACCACTGAAAGATTTAAAAGGGCATCAACAAATGGGCAAATCCAATAGATTTGCGGTTCACAGCCTCTTCTCCATCCAGTGCAGACAGGGGCTAGAAAAACTACAACCCTTCACTTACCCATGCATGCTGGTGTGTGTGTGTCTGTGCGTGAGTGTGAGTGCATGTGTGCATGTATGCACATGTGTAGGAAGGGCTTTGGAACAATTTACAACTGCCGGTCTTCTGATGAATGAAGGCATTAGAATAGCAGATGTAGAGCACAGAGCTAGAAAGTGAGCAGCTAAAGCATTGCCTTGGAGCGCCAGGAAATGGGGCCAGCATGGTGAAAACCATCAAGTTGCCTGGGCTGTGAATGTTTTAATGTACAATAAAGCACTTTGATAGCTGCCTTAAAAAAAAAAAAAAAAAAAACCCAACCTGGTAATGTTTGCAATTGTTTCCTAAAAGCCTCACAGAAATACCTCCAGCAGTTAACAAAGGGGAAAGGGTTAGTTGTCATCAATGATGTGGGAAAAGGTGCTAAATGACTCTGGCAAATGGCACAATAAGTGGGAGACACGGGGTAGAGCGTGGGGCAAGAACACAGAACACGATGGTAGCTGGAGAGCACTGCCCTTCCCTTGGGAGAACGAGGAATCCAGAGCAGCTGTTTCTCTCCCTCAACCTTCTTACCTGACGCAGAAGACTTTTGTCCTCCGAGCTTGGTTAGTCTTGGGTTCATCTGCAACTTTGGCTTTTCTGAGTCATGTGTTGTAGCATGTAGAAAAATGGACCATTTTTTCTACATTTCATTGTACCAGGCCTGTCCATAAAATATTTGTCTTACATTTAGAGAAGACTTAACCAAGATCCTCAGTAGAGAGAAATCATCATTTATTCCTGATAGTATAGGTCCCTGGGTGCCATGAAGAAAATACAGATACAGCACTCACAGTATCTCACACATCATTCCTTATAGAAGAGAGCAGCCACTTCTGCTCACAAGATCTGTTAGTTTCTCCTGTTCCTCATCTCCAACCGTGCTCTCACTAAAGGACAGCTCGTTTGGAAATTAGCTTTGTTGTTAACTTAGAGAACTAGCTAAGAGAATGGAAATGAAAATCTATCATTACTTCTAGGGGCGCATATTCCTGGAACTTCAGATGTTATGAGTAGTGCAGACCTTTCCTATCTAGAGAATAACACATTTAAATCCTTACACAGCCGTTTGACTGCCAAACCAGTGAAGGGACCAGTTATGACGCTGGTGAATATCTCTTAAGGTTTTGATACATTTTTTTTTAAGATTTTATTTATTTGACAGACAGAAATCACAAGTAGGCAGAGAAGCAGGCCAGGAGAGAGAGAGAGAGGAAGAGGAGCAGGCTCCCTGCTGAGCAGAGATCCCAATGCGGGGCTCGATCCCAGGACCCTGAGATCATGACCTGAGCTGAAGGCAGAGGCTTTAACCCACTGAGCCACCCAGGTGCCCCAAGGTTTTGATACATTTCAATGAAGTTGACTCAGTCAATAGATAATCTAATCACATTTCCTTCCTACATGTAGATTTGAACAGAAGGGTATGCAAACAAATTCCTATTTCTTCTGAACTAAATACTTTAAAAGAAACAAAAGCCTTTCCTCAATATTTTTGAAATGCACATGTTGTTAAAATTCAAGACTATAACTTTAATGCTTCATCCTCTAGGTTTGTTTCTGAGCTATTAATTTGCTATCATGTTTTGGGGGAACTTGTCAAGTTCAATTTTTTTTTCCTTTTTCCCATATCTGCAAAATATGCACACATTTGAATTATGACTTTCCTACAGGAACTAACAGCTGTATGTGCAAATCATGCATATAAATCAATTACCAAGGCCTATGTACTATAAATGCACCCATTAATTAAGCAATGTCAGATGCTATGAACCATGAAGTTCATTACATCTTTAGCATTCAAAACCAAGGATTATTTGAAGAAGAAATACTAAGTTTACCTAATAGTTAATGAAATTAAGCCGGGTTGTTGCCAACATTCTTATTTTATGCCTAATTCAGTGTTTAAATGTTTATGAATAAAACACTAACTGCTGAAAGCAGATATGTTGAAATGTAATTACTGGTAAGTTATAACGCACTTGAGGACTCATTATACCAGACTTGGGAGTTTTAAGATCACCAGTGTAACGCACTCTCCAAAAACACAGAGTTTTTATGGGCTAAAAGCTGGAAAGACATAAATGCTGTTGAATTTGTCCTGGCTGAGTGGAAATTTTGATGATCGTGGTGGTATGATTTATGACTATGACATTTCCCAGTCATTACGTGGTTGCATTTCAGCATTGTGACATGATTTGCATATGTGAATATCCCAGCAAATTAGCTTCTGATGACTGCTGCATCTGCCTGGATAAAGAAACCCTTATCTTAAAGTCAATGCAGCTGCTCCTACAAAAAAACCTGCTTGGAACAGAAATGTTCAGTCCTGTTTCCCTTTGAAATCTATAGTCAGTGACTTGACACACATGGGTTCAATTTCAGGGATAAATACATGCTTGAAATGACTAGGTTTACACATCTGTAGACATTTTAACATCCCTTAAGTTGTCTGCTCACAAAGACTTCCTGGATGGTCCAGAGAAGCCTGACACCTTTTCCCACACCCCTCTGTCTGGGCTTGGAAATCCCATGGCTCTGTTTCTGTCTGCCCCCAATAAATTCCCTCTCCTGCTCTCTTACATATAAACCATATTTTCTTATAACCTGAAGTACACTAACTTGTGGTAATTCGGCATGTGTGGGTGTTTTCTATATGCCTACACATATAGTACCCATATTTCTATGTTAGCTAGCTCTAAGAACTCCGTTTACCTCTGTGAGTTAAATAAAATGCTGCTTGTCAATTCCAGAATCTTGGAAAATGAAAGATATTTTATTTTATAAATGTGTTTGAATTCCCTAAGTCTTGCATTTCACACACACAATCAAATATTTTTACAGAGAAACGGTTTTCATCATCCAGAAGAAGCTAATAACATAATCAATCTTTGGAAATGAAGTATATCCAAAAGTGATTTTGCAAGTTTTTTCCCCCCTGCCATATTGGTTAAATTTGGCTTCCTTTAGTCTCTGAATTTGTTACTGTTTCGTTCCCGCTCGGTGTCATCTATTTATTCCGCTTATATTTTCCAGACAGAAACCCCATTTCCTTCCTCATTTTTTTTCTCCAACTGTAGATTATAAGTAATTTTGTTTTCCTGTTTTTAACATTGTTTACACATGTTTGCTTACTCTGGGCTTAAGTAATGTTGACATATTTCTTAGAAACCTGCATCATACTCTTGGTTCATGGCTCTTGATGTTGGGACTTCCTTGATAATTTCTATAAATATCCTTCAACATGTAAACTCATCAAAAAACTCTTTTTACGTGTGGACTGATTTTAATACTCTTCCTTATTCTGTGTCATGAGACGTACTTCAAATTGTAGAAAGACTGTATTCTTTAGAGACTTCCATCTTTCTTTTCTTTTTTTAAATCCTGGTATAATTGACATTTGGTGTTTTAGATGTACCACATAATGATTTGACATTTGTATACACTGTGAAGGGATCACCACAATAAGTTAAGTTACCATCTGTTACCATAAAAACTTAAAAAAATATATATATTTTCTTGTGATGGGGACTTACTTTCTTGGCATCTTTTAAATTTGCAATACAATACTATTAACAATAGTCAGTTATACATTACCTCTCTATGACTTATTTATTTTAGAGCTGGAGGTTTGTACCTTTTGACTACTTGGCCCATTTGGCCCAAACCACAGTCTCCACTCCTAGCAACCACCACTTTGTTCTGTTTCTATGAGCTTGTTTTTTTTTATTTTTATCTGTTTTTATTTTCTTTCTTGACATTTTGCATGTAAGTGACATGATACAATAATTATTTCCTCTGTCTGACTTACTTCATTTAACATAATGCCTTCAAGGTCCATTCACGTTGCTTCAAATGGCAAAATTCTATTATTTTTTTGTTTTTATTTATTTATATACTTTATTTATAAGTATTTTTATTGTTTTATGGCTGAATGATATTCCATTGTAAGTATATGTATGTATATACATGTATATATATGTGACATATTGCATATATCTATATATGACATATATACCACATTTTCTTTATCCATTCGTCCATCTATAGACACAGGTTGTTTCCATATCTTGACTATTGTAAATAGTGCTGCAATGAACATGAAGGTGCATATATCTTTTCACATTAGGGCTTTTTTTCCTTAGGATAAATACCAACAAGCAGAATTGTTGGATCATGTAATAGCCCTATTGTTAACTTTGTGAGGAGCCCCCAGACTGTGTCTACAGTGGCTGCATCAATTCATATTCCCACTAATAGTGCACAAGGGTTCCCTTTGCTCCACATCCTCACTGATTTTTATTTCTTAGCCATTTGTAAATAGCCATTCTAACAGGTATGAGGTGACATGGCATTATGGCTTTAATTTACATTTTCCTATGATTAGTGACATTGAGTATCTTTTTATATACCTGCTGGCCATCTATATGTCTTCTTTGGAAAAAGGTCTATTCAGATCCACTGCCCATTTTTTAATCAAATTGTTTGGGTTTTTCTTTTTTGTTGTTGTCGTTATTGAATTGTATGAGTTCTTTATATATTTTGAATATTAACCCCTTATCAGATATATGATTTGCAAATTTTCTCTCATTCAGTAGGTTGCTTTTTCAGTTTGTTGATGGCTTCCTTTGTTGTGCAGGAGCTTTTTTTTTTTTTAAGATTTTTTTTCTTTATTTGACAGACAGAGTGCACAAGTAGGCAGAGAGAGGAGGAAGCAGGCTCCCCGCTGAGCAGAGAGCCGGATACGGAGCTTGATCTCAGGACCTTGAGACCATGACCTGAGCCAAAAGCAGAGGCTTTAACCCACTGAGCCACCCAGGTGCCCCGCAGAAGCTTTTTAACTTGTTACAACCCCACTTGTTTACTTTTGCTTTTGTTGCCATTGGTTTTGGTTTGTTTCGTTTTGAGGATTTTTATTTATTTATTTGACACAGAGAGAGCCAGAGAACACAAGTGGGGGGAATGGCAGAGGGAGAGGGAGAAGCAGCTTTCCCAATGATCAGGGAGCCTATGTGGGATTCAATCCCAGGACCCCGGGATCATGACCTGAGCTGAAAACAAATGCTTAACTGACTGACCCACCCAGGCACCTCTGCCATTGGTTTTGGCATCAAATCCAAAAAATCATCACCAAGACCAATGTTAAGGAGCTGATTGCCTATGTTTTGTTCTAGGAGTTTTATTGTTTCAGATCTTATATTCAAGTCTTTAATCCATTTTGTGTATGGTGTAAGATAGAGGTCCATTTTCATTCTTTTGCATGGACTGTCTGGTTTTCCCAACAGCATTTACTGAAGAGACTGTCCTTTCCCCATTGTACATGTGTGGCTCCTTTGTTGTAAATTTATTGACCATATGCATATGGGTTTATTTCTGAGCTATATATTTTGTTCCATTGACCCATGTGTTTGTTTTATGCCAATACCGTATTGTTTTGATTACTATAGCTTTGTAATATAGTTTGGAATCAAGGAGCATAATATCTCTAGTTTTGTTCATCCTTCTCACATTTGCCTTTGCTATTTGAGGCCTTTTATGGTCCCATCAAAATTTTAGGATTGTTTGATCTATTTCTGTGAAAAATCCCACTGGAATTTTGATAGGGATTCCCTTAAATCTATAGATTGCTTTGAGTAGTGTGGACATTTTAACAATTTTAGTTCTTCCCATCCATGAGAACAAAATATCTTTCCATTTATTTGTCTGTTTTCAATTCCTTTCGCCAATGCCTTGTAAGATTTCTATTGTTTTTTAAATGTCATCCCTTTGAGGGTTTCTATAAACAGGATTACACTTATTTGTAACCCCAGATTTTGAAATATATTTTCAAAATAATTACGAACATGTTTGATCCCACCCACCATCAAATCCCTCTATTAGTTTTTCCTCCCCAGGGGAATAATCACTTCCTCCATGATTCCTAGTCACTTTATATCACTCACAGTTGTGCCTCATGAAGAAATTTAAACAAGTCACAGTTTTCATATTTTTTATATTCATAAAAAAATCAGAGTATAGTGAAGGCAATCAGGAATTTATAGATACTAGTAGATTTAGAAATCTTGAATTAGGCCTGAAGTGTAAGCACATCTTTTGGCCAGTTCTGTAATACAAAGTGGATCCTAGATCCTCCCTCGGCTTGCATGATGAATCATGATTAATCATTGTTCTAATTGTTCTATTGTTTTCTCCCATTTAGTGCCATTTCAAAGATCACAGGCTCCACCCACCTGAATGCTGAGCTTTTGACAAGTCTATAATGTAATCTCAGTAATCCCATGCAAAACAGAGGAATGCAATAGGAACATAGGAACATACCCATGACATACAAAGGAACATACCTTTGTAGAGGTGCTTCAAATAGTTGACCACTGCTATAAAAGACTGATGCTTAATACTGTCAGAATCACGAAGACACTTGAAATGTGTCTCAGAACTGCCTATCTCAGAGATGAAAAAAGGAAGCATTTATTTTGCATGTCCCATCTGCTATTGTCCAAGGGTAGCTCCTAGAGAGTAACTCTCTACACCCCTAGGTCTTACTTGCATGAGTGCCTGGCTGGGTTTTGTGAAGATCCTTCACCATGGGACAAAAAAGACCACAAGAAAGGAATGAGATAACGTGATGCTGGTGGATAGAAAGGCCCTATCCTATTGTCCCTGAGTAAAGTTGGTTGAAACCTAGGTGGAACTTGTCACCCTATGCAGTGGCAAAGTAAGAGCTAAGGCTGAGAGAATACTGAAATGGTACATGAAAGCTATCAGGTGTAGTCCAACCCTTGTTCACTGACATTGAATCATAACCCTCCAGAAGTCGAATTCATCACTGACTCCCATTTAAGCAGAGGTTTTCTATAATCCCTGCAAGTCTTAATGCAAAGAGAGCAGAAATAATACTAGTTGCAGTCACTGCAGATCTTCCTGATATCATCACTATCTCCCTCTTCCATTGTTTTCCTTCCAATTTCCTTTCACCATCAGGAGTATTTTAACTGGTCTACATTTTTTATTACTGGGATGACCCAGACATTCAGCAGTTAGGGTCTATGCCCTGATGAATACATTTTATTCCTAAAAGCCAGATTCTTTTAAAACAATCCTAAGGTCATAGAGAGGGAAAGCACAAATTCCATAAAGGAATAATTGGAAGTGGTAATGAGAGGGTCTTCTACTCCTTGGTTCCCATTGGCTTATCTTCCTTTCTTTTTCAAGGATTCCAAAATAATTAAGAAAAACTCATCAATGGTATAATCTTTTAAATTATAATCACCCTCATATGTTTTAATGACTTCATAACCCAGTGTTTTACCTTCTACCTGTACTTCATCCCAGTTGACTTAGAAGTTTGTATCTTGTACAAAGCCAGGTGCCACAGCATTGGCAGAGTAAGAGGTGGTGTCGAAAGGATGAAAGGAGGCTGAATTGGTACATAAAAGATATCTAATTCCTCGCTACTTTCCGTCATGCTTCTACCTGTTCACACCAGTGTCTATCTCTTATAATCCATTGTTGCTAATGCCTCTCTTTAAACAAACTTGCTTATTTTTTATAAATATGTTCTTCCACTACAAATTCTATTCATTGTTTCAACTCTTTAAGATTTGTTGGTATCTTTGGAATGGTACATAACACATTGTGTCCAAATTTAAGTTTTTCTTCAAAAGTGATAATATTGAAATTTAAAAAGTGAAATATTAATAATATTGAAATGTTACAATCTTTAAATACATTTACATACATTAACTCAGATTGGTATTATGTATTCTTTTTATAGAAGAAAATCTCAAATTCAGAAAAATTAAGTAACATGTCTAAGATCATAAGTAGATCCTGAATTCCAAATTCAAGCCCTACTAGCCCAGTTTGTAATTTGAGAGAATGTGGAACGTGATCATAATCCTTCCAGTCTCAGTGAGTTTAAATAAAGACTAACTTTTCCAAAGCATTTTCTTTCCTATAAGTAAAAATATCAAGGAAAGGCAAGACTTACCATTTCAGAAATCATTTCAGTGTTTTATATAGACATTCAACACATGTAAATCTGCCACCAATAATGGAGATTAGAAGAGTGACCATTATGGTTTATAAGGGACAACAGATTCTTCCATGTTGAGGACACATGTCACAAGATGGAAAAGAAAATTATGTGAAAAAGCTAATTTAAATGCAAAACTTTATAGCTGCAACTAAGACCTAGAGAATTCAGAAACTTGAGATCATTTAGAATATTCACGTCAAACCTCATCTCTCCAACTACTTGAACTTATTATAGTCTAAATAACTCATTTTCTTAAGTGGAAATAATCTCTAAGGTCATCAAACTAAATTGCTTTACTAATATCACCAAATATAGAGTTTTTTAACAATAAAATTTTAGACTTGTATTATCAATTGGTTATGGTTATAAAATTAATTTTTCCAGATATTTTACAAAATATTGATGAAAGTGTTCTTGAATGCCTGCAGTTCTATATTATATTTGAATTCTTCCTTGTTCAATTAAAAAACATTAATTAAAAAGATATTTTTTAAAACAATGTCAACATTTCCTACTTTTTGAAATATAACTTAAGACACTGAGTTTAATGTCTCATTAGTAACTAGTATTCCTGGTCTTATGCCAAGCATCTGATATTTTGCCCTATTTTTTAAGGTATTATCCTAGTTTTCATTTATTTTCATATTATGTTCTGAGGACTATATTTTCTCTAGTAAATTAAAGTGTTTATGCACATTTTAATTTTTTTAAGGTTTTATTTATTTATTTGACAGAGACAAAAACACAGTGAGAGAGGGAACACAAGCAGGGGGAGTGGGAGAGGAAAAAGTAGGGTTCCTGCCAAGCAGGGAGCTCTATGAGGGGCTCAAACCTAGGACCCTGAGATCATGGCCCAAGCCAAAGGCAGCTGCTTAACTGACTGAGCCACCCAGGCACCCCACATTTTAATTTTTTACTAAAAAAAATCTATTGTTCAGACAAGAAATCCATAACTCTTTTAATTCTTTTCTTCCATGACACATGCAACTTTTTTTCTTTTAAAATGATGAACTATATTTATCATCTATGAAGTGTTTATATGTTTATGATATATTAATATATATCTTTCTTAAGTATACATACACACATATGTGTGTGCATATATGCATATACACACCATATCTATTTTGACATATATAATACGTCTTCAAGTTATGAACTAAAAAATATACAAAGAATACCTGCCACAGTCTTTAGTTTCAACTCCTCAGAAGCAACCATTTTTATTTAACTCTTCGTTAGTATTCTTATACTTCAGTTCCATCATTTTTTAGTTTAGTTATTATTTCCTAATGTGGAAAAAAAAGATTAGGCTTTTTGCATTCATCCCTCACCCCCATGAACATATACATGCTTCCCCTCTCCCTCTGACCCTCATAAAGCAGTTGAAATATAATTAAATCAATATCCATCACATTTTATTATGACTTTGCGAATCTTACAGACAACTGAACCAGGTAATGAACTGCAATCACTGTTTTATTTTTAAAGATTTATTTATTTATTTACTTACTTATTTACTTATTTGGGAACAAGAGCACGCACAGCAAGGGGAGCAGCAGAGGGAGAAGCAGGCTCCCTGCTGAGCAGGAAACCCAACACAGGGCTGGATCCCAGGACCCTGGGATCATGACCTGAGCCAAAGGCAGACACATAGGCAACTAAGCCACCCAGGAGTCCATGTAATTACTGTTTTGGTATAAAACTTTACATTTTAGGAGAAACAATAATCTCTTTTTTTCATTTATTTAGCTTTCTATGAGTCTATTCAGCTCCACACTCTCAGAGTTAATAAATTTCCTTCAGGTACTCTTGAAGATCAGAAATTCTTGGGGCACCTGAGCGACTCAGTCAGTTAAGCCTCCAACTCTTGGTTTTGGCTCAGGTCATGATTTCAGTATCATGGGATCCAGTACCAGGTGGGGCTCTGTGCTCAGCTGGGAGTCTGCTTGGGATTCTTTCTCTCTCCCTTTCCACTGCCCCACCCTGTGCTCTTGCTTTCTCTCATTCTTTCTCTCATAAATATATATGTGTGTGTGTGTGTGTGTATGAATCTCCATGCTCCTGAATTTCATCCCTGGGTTGTTTATTTGCCAAGTCTGTAATAGAATTTTCATCAGGCTTTCTTCTCAACTCTCTGTAGTATTGGCTTGTTTCTCAGCTTAGCTCCTGAGAAAGTATGCATGGGAGATAATTTTTACAACTTGCATGTTTCAAAAGTCCCCACTTACCCTTTTCCTTGATTCATAGTTTGTTGGGATAAAGAATTTTATTTGAACATCATTTTTTCAAAACTCATTACTTAAATTCTTTTTGAGAATTTTGAATCATTTCTTTATTGTTTTATTAACATTAAGCTACAGGTAAGGCTACTAAAAATCTGATGTCATTTTGACTCCTGCTCTTTCACACATGCTCTATCTTTTAAATTTTTTTCTAGAGTATGTTTAGAATTCTTTGTCTCTTATATCATAAACTGTGTCATGTTTAAGTCTCTGTTATCTATTGATATAGGCTCTTAATGGGTCCTCACTACTTAGAAACTCACATCCTTCAATTTTGGAAATTGTCTTTAAATTATTTCTTGGAAATTTTTCTCCTCCCATACTCTGCTTTTCTTTTGTTTTATTTATAAATATTTTATTATTCAGGTGTTGCACCACTTGGGTTCAACACTTTACATCTAGAGCACAAGAATATGGTGCCTATTTCCAGGCATAAATACTATTTACCTCAGCTATATTTTTCTATAAATAAAATCATGCATACAGTAAAATATTTTAATACATACAGGAAAGCAAATAAGAACAATATACTTTCAAGAAACAAAGTAACCAACAGAACCACACTGAAAAATGACCCAGTTGATGGAACTATCAAACAGAAAACTCAAGTCTAGATGATTAATTTGTTAAAGATTGCAGTGGAAATCTAGACAGCATTCTCGTTAAAATGGAGGATTTCAGAAGAGAAAGGAGAACTATAAGAAAAATTCAAGAAACATTGCTAGAAATAGAGAACGCAGTAACAGTAATGAAGAATGTCTTCAATAAACTTGTTGGAAGATAATTCTCTGTGGATTTCTTGACTTCTTGCATGACCTTGGCCTTCTGAGAAATGGTTTATTTGAACAGAAAAGTTTTGGAAACTAGAGATACCAGAGATAGTGTTTCACCCCAGAAATATTTGGAGACTCACCTACCTGAAGATGTCCCATGGTAGTAGAGGTAAGACTTTGACTTCTCCCCAGGGGGAAAAAAAAAAAAAATCTGTTTGTATTCCAGGGTCATAAGTAATCCCTTTCTTGGGAAGGGGGGGTGGGCAATTGTGCCAGCAGCTTCCTAAAGCTTAACATCATTTACCGTCAAAAATTTTTTACCTGTAATGCATCTCCCTCTGCAGGTAAATATCTGGCCCCTATCAGATCACTGTTTGGAAATTGAGGCATGGACCAACAACACAAAATATTTCTCTGACTGCCATTTTTGTTGAAAGTAATAAAGAGCATGTTTCTCTGACCCAAAGCTTTTGTGTTCTGTCAGTATATGTATATACCACAGTGGTAGACTAATTTGTTAGATTGGAGGTAGGAAAAAATCTCAGAGCCTTAACAGTTTCTGATTTTTTTAAATAAATTTTATTTTATTATGTTATGTTAGTCACTGTACAATACATCATTAGTTTTTGATGTAGTGTTCCATGATTCATTGTTTGTGTATAACACCCAGTGCCCCATGCAATATGTGCCCTCTTTAATACCCATCACCAGGCTAACCATTCCCCCACTCTCCTCCCCTCTGAAACCCTCCATTTGTTTCCTGAAGTCCATAGTCTCTCATGGTTCATCTCCCCCTCTGGTTTCCCTCCCTTCATTTTCCCCTTCCTTCTCCTAATGTCACAGTTTCTGATTGAACAGGACTCATCAGTATACTTGATACAACTGAAGAAGGAATCAATGAATTTGAACTTAAGTTCACAATAATTACTCAAACTGAAACACAATAAGATAAAAGAACTGTAGAAAAAGAAAAGAGAATAAAGAATCCAAGAACTGGGAGGCAATACCACATGCTCTAACATGTGTATAATTTGAAATCTATAAGAAAAACAGTGCAAGAACAAAAAAGAAATGTTTGAAGAGATAATGGTCAAGAATTTCCAAAATAATAAAGACATAAACTACTGAAACCAAGATGCTCAGAGAACTCCAAGCAGAGTAAGTACCAAAGACAGAGACACTAGAGAGCATTGTGTGTATTAACAGAGCCTTCAAAATGGTAGCTTTTTCTACAGAAAAATCTGCTTGAGTCATTTAACTGTAGAAACCCCCATGCTTATAATTTTTTGTCTTTCTTTACTTTACTATTTTATATCTGGAGTATGCTTAGCTGGTAGTATTCTCAGAACCAGATATTAGAAGCAGTCCCATAGATTTCACCTTTCCAAATTAAGTCCCTTTTACTTACCTGTCTATTAAATGTTCGTGACTACACTTGTTTTACATGGTGTTCTCGAATCCAGAGTCTCTGGTTCAAAATCATTCATCTCAGAAAGCAAACCCTCGGTACTCAAATGGACAAAGTTGTTTCTGTTAATTACCTACAGTAAGGTTAGGCATCTGGAGTTATAACTGCTTCCTATAAAGTCTTCCAGCCTCCACTTTCAAAGGTGTCTCTAGTACTTACTAATTCCAGGACTTGAACATGAATTCATCTAATTCTTTTTGTTATTAATGCTATTATATTTTATTATTATATATTACATATTAATTTTATTTTTATTTATTCTCTTATTTGTTTTATTTTGTGTGTTTATACCTTTAAATATATATTTACTTCCGTCTTGTAAGATTGTTATTGATAGCTGTGGTATTTTTGTCTAACTCCTCCACATTTATCCAGAAGCCTTCTGTCACCATTCACGTTTAAGATTTATTGTTTTAATCTCTTATTTTAGATCTAATTACTACTAACTTATTGTTTGTCTTATGAACCTTCAGAGCTAGGAATTATTTTGGTGTGTATATCATTTATTTTGATTATATCTATTTTACTATGTCCACTAGTTAACATAATTATTTGATATTGTCGCTTCTTCATTTGATGTTCAATATTTTGATCAATCTTTCACTTTTTTGGGTAACCATTTTAGGACAGGAATGTACCTTTGCCTGTAGAAGAGTATCTTTCTGTCACCTTTACGTGAGACCTTTAGATGACCCCCTATCTGGGTGTAGCAATTTCTAAGTCTAATGCTTTACCATAGAACTATGAAGACATTTCACTGTATCATGTTTAATGTTACAGAGAACTCTTTGGCCAACTTGAATTTTCTTCTCTTTTGGGCAATCTGATTTTTCTTCCTTATTGCACATAGAAATTTTGTCCCTTGAAATTTCTCCAGGATATGGCTGGGTCTTGACTTCCATTATGTTGAATATTATACAAGTCCTTAGAATATGCAAATGTGAGATATGGTCAGCCCCCCAACTTTTTCCCCTAAATTATTATTATTGTTGTTATTATTATTATTCTAAAAATTATTTATTCCCTTTTATCTTCTCTGTTCTCTGGTTCTACAATTTGTAGGATTCCTATGATTGGTAGGAATAGATTATCCTTTATGTTTCTTAACTTTTCTCTAATCAATTCATCTTTCTGTTTTCTTTTTATTCTGTATTTTTGGGGACAATTATTTCACTTTGTCTTTTACTTTACCAATTTAAATTTTGACAGTAGTCAAAATCTTGTTCATTGTCTCCATTATAGTTATTTGAATTGGAAATTATGTTTTCTTCTCAGTTTTGTCTGTCTTCATGGCTTCTTGTTTTTGTTGTTGTTGTTTTGGTTTTCCATAAAGGGAATAAAAATATCAATTTCCTTTTTTTTGTTGTTTATTCCTGGCAGTAACTTTATTTCTTAGAAATTATTTTCTCTTATTTGTCGGGTAAGTCCTCTTTATTGGAGCTGTAGTATTTTTCAGATGATTCACCTTATGTCTCAAATTGTTGTTCATGTGTAGGAAGACCTGTGTTACATATTTCATGGAAGATAAAATGGATTTTCTTAAAGAGTTAGTAGGTCTTTACTCTAACCTTTCAGGGCAAATTTAAACTATATAAACCAAGTTTTCCCTGTACTTGATCTTGACCTCATCACAAATTCAAGAACCTGCTGGAAGTAGGCAGGAGCCATAGTCCTCTGCAGCCCAAGTGGGTATTGTACTTATAAGATCCATTTCTTTGTCATATATGCTGTGACAGCCAGAAATTACCCAGGATATGGCCCATGTTCTTTTTTGATATAACTGCTTCCTTTATGAAACAGCTGTATGTAATGGTTCCACTTCTTGTTAGCATGACATTCCCTCCACAGTGATATTGTGAGATCCCTGTTTGGTGTGGCTATTGTCTTCATGGGCACTTCTATGAAATGGAGAAGGAAATCAAATAAGACCTTGGACCCATTTCCCCTCAACCCTTGAGACTGTTTTTTTTGTTTTTGTTTTTGTTTTTGGTATGAAATCCTTTACTTCTTCCTGCCTTATTCCCATTATACTGTCAAGAAATTCCTCTAAGTTGACAGCATGTTCTATGTGTTGACAGAGGAGTTGTCTTATACATTTAAATCTAAGTTATTATTTTTGTAGAAAGTTGGTGGGGGACAATTTAGATGTATGGACTTAAGTATCTTGATACCTATCTCTAAAGAAAACTTAAAATAAATTATTTGCCTAGCAAGTATCCGGTTTATCTAAAGTGGGTCCAGGTAGTTAGCAAATAAGTTTAAAGGAAAAGGGATATATATCACAATTTTAAAATAGTCGAGATTATTGTCTGATTTTTAAGGAAGCAGTTCTTTCCATCTGGGTGAACAAGGAAGACTGAAAATGCAAAATTTGCATGATTCTCAGTGTAGGAATGCATCTCTCTCTTGAGCCTAAATAGCATGGTTCATGGCAGATTTCTATCTCACAAAACCAAAATCAGTAAAAAAGCAGTGAAAATCTAGGAGGGGCTTAAGTAATTTTTAAAAGGAGATAGAGGGAGTTTTAGTGATTAATAATGGAATCATTAAAATGACCTGAAATGTGTAAATTATTTAAACCATTAGCAGACATAAGCTTTCAGTAGTTACCCCAGAAACTATTTTCTAAAATGTTGAAAAAAGATTATTGCAGTATTGCAATTGGTTGACTATATTTTTAATTGAGAAAGAATTATGTTGAGAAGTTGTTTGAAATCAACATTTGGCAAGAAATGTAGCCCATGAATCATAACAGGCTCCAAATGGTTTTTATAGCAAAATAGTTGAGATGTTTAATCAGGTGACTTTTTTGAGGAAGAATTATTAAGTTCCTGACTCTAAGTAGAGTTCCAAGACCTGTCATAGTTGACTCGGTGCTTGTGGTGCTATAAATCTTCACCATCACCTGGAACCTGTTTCTGAAAACTTCCTTACCGAAGTCATACCATGCAAAATAAATCCTCCACTATTGACATTTCTAGTAACCAAGCTCAGGGAGTCTTTCAAAATTTGAAATGCTTTAAATTTCAATAGGATAATATGATTCATTTTCATTTTGGCTATGCAAACTGAAGAAAGTTTTGTTTTGTCTTGTTTCACATTTTAGCAGTAGTTAGCCATTCATAAAATGCTACCTGTATTTATGCTAAATGACCATTATCTGCTAAGGTAAGATCTATATTCTGTTTTCTAGTCAACAGATTTTATTCAGTGTTTCAGAGAAAGCTTCAGAGAAGGTTTAAAGTATTGAGGAAAAATGTGATATTATATGTTCAAACATTTATAATGAAACATGCATTCTAAATAAAAGCTTAAAGTGAAAATTATACATTCATTCCTCACTTACATAAAATTTATATATTTCCTTTGGGTGAAACCCATTTTCAGTTCAACAGTGGTCTTTTCACCCAATGACTTGGGTATTGCACTGAGCTCTCTTTTAGAATAGGGGTTGGTAAGAAGGGGAATGGCTCAGCTATCAGTAGATGTTGGAATATCAAAGAAGCAGTAAATGTCCTAGGATCCATAAGTTGTCTTGACTAACTATTTACTATGGCTAGCATAACAAAGTACAAAATCTGAGTGTCTTAAACAACACAAGTGTATTATTCCTCAGTCCAGGAGGCCGGAACTAAGATTAAGGTGGTGGCATTGTTGGTTCCATCTAAAGGCCATGAGAGATGATCTTCCCCATCCCTCTCTCCTACCTCTTGGTGGTTTGTGGGCAATACCTGGCTTGTGGAAGCATCCTCCTGACTTCTGTGTTTACCTTCACATGGCATTCTCCATGTGAGTGAATCTCCAAACGTCCCCTTTTTGAAAGGTTATCAGTTCTATCGGATTAGGGCCCACCTTACTAAAGTATTACTCCACCTCACCTGATTACTTCTACAATGACTGTATTTCCAAATAAGGTCATATTCTAAAGTACTGGAAGTTATGACTTGAGCATATGAATTTTGGGAAGACAATTTAACTTCTAACTCTGCCCCCTCAACTCTCTAACCCTGTGAACTTGGGCAGGTTACTTCATTCTTTGTCTCAGTTTCCTTAGCGGTAAATAAAGTAGAACTAATAAGCACGTGACTCATTGGCATATTTAAGGATTTAATTAGGCCATACAACACACAAGACATCTAATCACTTTTCAGTTTTTAATACTAGTAAAACATATTTTGCCATAGTTTGATTTCCACCTTATTGCAAGTTTGATTTAATCTTAACTTTAATCTACACAGAAAATTATGTGGAAACTTAAAGAGAATACTACTAACCAAGTATATTTTTAAAAAATAAGAAGTAATTCTTAATGTCCAGTTTCTTTTCTCAAAAGCATTCTGAATATGCTCATAAATCTTTATGTAGTGATCTTAGTGATTCACTAGTAAAACTTCATCTCTGATATACATTGAAAGGTCACAATTGCTTCAAAGTAACAGAATAACAAGATTAATACTTATACTTTTTCCACTGCATATTTAATAGGAGGAAATGTACATAATAAATAATAAAATTCAGAAAATGGCATCAAGTACAGTTTTGAGTTTACCCTGTCAAACAGGCATATGCTTCTGATTTTTTTTTTTTGCTTCTGATATTTTTAAACACATTAAATATTTAGCAATATTTCCTGAAAATACTATACCAATAAGAGTTAAGTTACTTAATAGAAGTAGTTATCCTACTATGTCATGAGAGGCTTCATTAGTTTTTCTTTGATAATTAGCTATAACTGCATCAAAAATTATTAGCTATAATGAAACAAAGGGTCTTTGAAAAGTGAACCCTCATGAATACTTATTGTGAGTAAATTAAATTGAAAAAGCCTTGATTAAGCAATATACACCTAATTTCACATAAAAATGCTGATTTCTCCCTAAAGAACAACTACAGACTCCTTTGAAATGGGAATATTTCATATGAATATCAATTAATCAAAAAATGTATTTATATGATGTCCTTGCCTAGAATAAAAGGCATATGCAATTTCACACGTATTCAAAAGTCAGATGAATTAATATTGATATCATGCATCAAAACAACAATCAAATTGTCAAATCTCAGTGAAACAGTTTCATCAAATAAAATATAACCCTCTGGGAGTTATTTTCTCTTGTTACAGTCTTAGAAAAATTTTTTTGTATTATAATCAGATACAAATATTCTAGGTCACTGGGAAAATGGTTAAGATTCAGAATATTTTTAAAGGGAGCTTGGATAAGAAGATGGGATGGAAAGCAAAGAGGATAAAAGAGAAAGAAATATACTATAAAGTGATAGAAATTGGAACACATGCTTCTCACCAAGTCAACAGGCTAGAGAGATGTTCTTAATAAACATTCTAAGTTGGGGTGCCTGGGTGGCTCAGTGGGTTGACCCTCTGCCTTCGGCTCACGTCATGATCTCAGGGTCCTGGGATCGAGCCCCGCATTGGGCTCTCTGCTCAGCAGGGAGCCTGCTTCCTCTCTCTCTGCCTGCTTCTCTGCCTACTTGTGATCTCTCTGTGAAATAAATTCTTAAAAAAAAATAAATAAATAAATAAAAATAAAAATCCTAAGCATACCTTGGCATGTATATATATTTCAACAATAGCATCCTTTTGGGGATGGACCTTCAGGGAAATTTTCAGATAAATATCAGACCTGATTTACATTACACATTCACACAAGTAAATGAGCAAGTAAATAGTGAGAAGGATTTGTGTAATGTGAGTATCTGATGGATGTTCCCTCCCTAGGTCCCTTATCCCAGAGCTCTTGCAACGGTAGCTATGGCTCCTCTGTGGTCTTTTGCCCCACCACTAATAAAATACCAGCTACTCTGCTACCTACAGGTAGTGGATTCCTGTCTAACTTCTACCTTCTACTGCTACTTCTAGGTCAGCTAAAGATCAAGCTTGACTCGGGGCACCTGGGTGGCTCAGTGGGTTAAACCTCTGCCTTCAGCTCAGGTCATGATCCCAGCATCCTGGGATCGAGCCCCGAATCGGGCTGTCTGCTCGGCGGGAAGCCTGCTTTCCCCTCTCCCTCTCTGCCTACCTCTCTGCCTACTTGTGATCTCTGTCTGTCAAATAAATGAATAAAATCTTAAAAAAAAAAAAATCAAGCTTGACTCTCTAAGATCAAGCCATATCCCAATTCAAAATCTGCGTGTTTATACCTGTGCCTGAGCTATGATCAGCAGTATAGCAATTATTCTGTAGATTTGATTCTATTCAAAATTGATCTGAACTTGGCCATGCTGTGAGTTAAAGACAGAGACCAAAAAGACAAGGGAAGGAAATACTCCATTATTTGGTTAATCTTGATATCTAATGCCAAATTTATCAGATAATTGCCCTAGGTTGCTTTCTGTTTTGATGTATATTCATGAGATCAGCCTCAAAGAAAACATTTATGCTTCACTGATCAATTGACAACGATTGAATTTTAACTGCTCATTTAAAAATGCCGTTCAGTGGATATATATTGATACATATTGTATTTTTTTTTCATGTATCTTGAGTCCTCAAATAGATTCTAACTGCTTGAAAATAGAAATCTTGGCTTATACAGATTTGTAATTCCACACCACAATTTCTGGAGTATAATATGTGGTCTACAAATATCGTGTATTTAAATAGTTCAAAATAACCACAGTAAAAGTAATGGTCGACACCTCTCTATGGAATAGTTACAGAAGGGTCCAACCAGTATTAGGCCAAGATTATTGAATGAAATTAATGCAATGAAGATTAAATCTATTCAATATCTCCAGCTATTCCACACTACTAATAGATTTGAAACAACTTTTCTATCCTAAAAAACTTTTCTTCAAAGAAATTGAGATCAACATAAGTAGAAACTGTGACATGCTAACTGCCAAAGATGGCATCAAAGTGACTGGCTGTCATTTTGCCCAGGCTTTTTACTAAAACAGGAGGCATTTTCTTTTACCATCATGAAAATTATAGCTTTCCTGTTAAAGCTCTATGCATACAACTGGGAAAAAAGAAAAAAAAACAAAAAACAAAAAACAAACCTGGCCTGAAATGTTGCAATAAACTTTTTCTGTTCATTTTGCCATAAACCAGCATTTCTTGCCTCATTTAAAGGGAATTTGTTGAACAAGAAAATGGACTCAAATGATTTTCAGATGTGAATGGGTTTCCAGGTAGTCACCTGGTCTAGGGACCAGTCACACTTTCTTTAATCTCTTTAATGTCACTAAGGCACCATGCTTCAGTGGTCATGGCCTTTCAGGCTATTCTGCAGGATTTTCCTCCTTCAGGTAAATAGAATCATATTAACTCCTTGTAATGATGTAGGTGGTAAATGAATCCCCTCTTGAAGGAGAAGTGTTATCTATGTGCTGTGAAAAGAAATGTTAGAGTAACAGAATCCAAGAGTTAGAAAGAAACTCAAGGGTCATTTACTTTCGTCCACATTTCAGCTGTGAAGTCTCTCCTGTAATATTTGCCAAGTCCTCATGAGGTAGGAAAACTTTTAATGACAACATTTATGTTCGTATGTAGGAAATAAAAGTATTTTTCCATTCACATGGTCTATGACATTTTCCATGCCATGGTCCATGAAATCTGCCTTGATTTAAACTCAGCCCTCAAACCATGGCAGAAAGCCTAGACAGAGCCAAGAAACAGGAGAGCTTTGCTCCTTACAAGGCTTGGAGCACAACTGATTTCCTAAATGTGTAGAATTCCTCTGCTAGGAAGTAGAGGGAGGCTCAGTTGTTTAAGTGCCCAACTTGGTTTGGGCTCAGATCATGATCTCAGGATTGTGAGATCAAGCCCCACTTCGGGCTCTGTGCTCAGCAGGGAGTCTACTTAAGATTCTCTCTCCCTCTCCCTCTGCCCCTCCCTCACTTAAATAAAAATAAATAAATAAATAGAAACTTAAAAAAAAAAAAAAAGAAATAGGACTTGGCATCATATCTGCCTTATCTACTTGTGAATTGAGCAGTTCAGGGAAGACTACCATAGCCTCAGAAGCACTGTTCCAACTGCAAGGCTCAGATGTCCACCATTAGAGAATTTTTTATTTTTTCCAGCTCTAGCCTTTAATTTTTTTTCTTTACAAAATGCAATCTCTTGGAAATGTGTAATCATAAAATTGCTAAAATTTCATATTTATACTTTTTGAAAAGAATTTCTCCCTTACAGAAATAACTGGTCTCAGCAATGTGCAAATTATTACAACAAAAGAAAGTAAAAGAGGGGATTAAGAAGCACAAACTTCCAGTTTTAAAATGAACACACCGTGGGTGTATAATGTACTTGGAGAATACAGTCAATGATATTGCATTAACTTTGTAAGGTGACAGATAATAAGTAGACTCAGAGTGGTGATTATTTTGCAATGTATACAAATGTTGAATCATTATGTTGTATACCTGAAATTAACATAATATTGTATATCAATTATTAAGTCAATGAATAGGAAAAGGGGAGAGGATACACCTAGGGAAAGAAGTTGCCTACCTGAAACAGTGAATAGTAAATGGAAACTTTAGCATTTCAGTTAACCTGGTCTATAGCCACTCTGAGCTGCCTCAGAGCCTTGAGCAAGTCCTTCACATACACCTCAGTTATTAGGAAACAAAGGCCTAGATAGTGTTGTCAGCAGCTATTGCTTAATAGTTCTTACCATCCTGTGGAACAACATAACAAAATGCATAACGTTGGACGCTGAGGAGTGGAAGGTGTCATCCCCACTGATCACAGGTCTCAGACATTGCTATGACCTGGACCCAGCCTCTGTCATTTGCTGGACTTCCGTCTCAACGGTCTATCAGAAAACAAGTTGATTAAACATCTACCATATGCCAGGTACCAGGTGAAGTTTGGGCCAGGTTCCAGAAACAGAGCAAAAAGGCTCTGCCTTCAAGGGGATTCAACTCTAGAGAAGAGGGAAAATCGGTAAGGCATAGGGAGGCTAGCCCAGGGACCTTTCCTCCTCCAGCCCCCAACATAAATGTGAGGGAGAGTTACCTGGGAGAAGGATAGGAGAGTCACAGGAATGGCTGTTTCGGGCAGAAGGAACAGCATGCCATGCCTGAAGCAGAAAAGACAAAGATACTTCTAAGGAAAGAGAAGAAATCCAGGAGGCCTAGAACAGAGAGAGTGGCTGAAAGTGTCATGAGGGATGAAGCTGGAGACCCAGATCATGGAGGGCTTTGTGTAGCAGGGATTTGAGATCTTTGCTTAAGCATAATATACAGCTCTTGAATGACATTAAACTAGCTAGTGACAAGATTAGAATTACTTTCACTTTTTTTTTCCTTAAGTGTCAATCTGGCTGCAAGTCCCAAACTGAATTAAATAGTGCAAAATAGGAGGTGAAGAAAGGAGGAAGCCGGGTTAGTCATGAGAGAGACTAGTAGGGGCCAAACGAAAGAAGTAACACTAGGAATAAAATCAATATTTGTACATTTGAACAACTGAAAAGACAGATGGCTTATGATGTGGAGGGGGAGAAATAATTTGAAGATGACGCCTTGGATTTTAAATCCTGGGCAAATGGTGGAGCCATACATTTAACAGGGAAGAGAAGGAGCCGCTTTAAACCAGGAGGTGGGGAAATCTATGAATAGCAATGGACATTCATTCAAGATGAAGTGTTGTGTGGACATTTTGGATTTAGGGGCTCTTAGTTTGGAAGAGAGGTCTGGACCTCAAAGCAACATTTGGGCGAAAGTACTTGGATGGCATTTGCAACCGCTCGAAAGGTCACATCCCCCTAAAGTATGAGAATAAGAAGGGAAAGAAGAGTTAGTTCATCAAACCACGTCCACAAAGTCAATGTTCAATGACTGAACTGACCTGGAAGGAAATAATGGGGCGATATTAAGAACAAAGATAAAGAACCACCTATAGCTGACATTAGGATAACTTAGAAGCCAACATGTCCATAGAGGAGAGTGGTCATTTGTTTATAATGTAATGGAGAGATCAAGTAAGACTAAAAAATGTCCATTGCATTCAGTGCCATGAAAGTCATTGGTGAATTAGACAAGTTATGTGTAATTAATTAGCAGTTCTATGATAATTTTGAATCCTGAAAGAACATTGCAGATGATTTTCACCTCCAATTCTTTTGACAGATGTAAAAATAGGCTCAGGGCACTCAAGTAAATCTCCCAAGGTCACATAGTCATCTCTGGGCCGGGTGCTTCTCCCACAGCTCTTTTCATTATACCATAGTCACCGATATCTTCTTTTCCTGGTTCATCAATTTGAATTTTTAATAAATAAGGCCTTGGTTTTCCAAAGCAGTAATAACAAGATTCAATTGTTTAGAACAATACCATTTTTTTCTCTAAATATTGTTTGGAGATAATAAACTGATATCATTCAATGCAAACAGGCCAGAAATACTCTCCATCAAAGGGTCCACCAAAGAAGGTCAGAGGTGCCTAGTCTAAGGACAGTAGTGCCAAGCACGAGGAAGACATCTTTCCTTTTGACATTTAGAAAAAGCCACCAACGGCTTGGTTAAAATTACAAACAAACATACTGTAAAACGTCATGTCAAAGCAAAAGAAAACAAAAAGCTCCAAATACCATCTTACAGTGGCATATCAGAAGGTATTTGAAAATGGTTACATGCCATTACTTTTTTTCACTTTGGTAAGATGAAAACAACAACATGACTTTTTTTTCTTTTTTTATGTGTTAACAATGTACTCTCTCAGGCTAAGACCTTGTATTCCAAGTTGAAGCCTAGGGCAAAATTTTTATAGCTGAATTATAAATCCCTGAAAATAGAGATTTATAATGGAAATTCTTGAAAGCCATACCTAATAGTTCTGTACTACCTGGAGCCCCACTTATGAAAGGCGGGCCCTGAGACTTTCTTCCAGGTAACTTTGCTAATAAGATTAAATGATGAAAGGGTGTTCAGATGAAATATTTAAGACATAACCCTTTTTTGATACTAGTACCTATTGCAGTAGGCCCTACACATTGAAAAACAGAAACAGAGGAATCTGTTATAGCTGGATAGAAGAATGTAAGATATGAAAAATTCTTTAGGGAAATGATGGGTTATTAAGGTATGGACTATAATATCATCGTCAATCTATAAAACTTTTACAACCTAGTCTTATTTGCACAGAGATTACATCCCCAAAGCTCAGTGCCAAAGACACATGTTAATAAGCTCACAACTTTTAATTAAGCAATATGTAAAAGTAGATTCCCATTAAGCTGTGATTTGTGGGCTAGTTCATTACAGTGGGCCCCAACCACCAGACACATATTCAATACAAATCAAGCAGTCTGCATATTATCCAGCTTAATGTGAGCCGACCAGTGATGTTTTATTGCCGGTTCAGGAGAGCGGTTCATAGAAAGTATTTTCCCCCAAAAGACTAGGACAGAGATCAAAACCTAATGACCCCATGGTGCTTGTTTAATGAAATGACTCATCTGCATTGTTTATTTGCATAACACAATAATTACTCATACAGTTAATTATCATACATCTGATTATCTGACCTGAGGGGTTAGAGTTTTTATTGTCTTAAACCCTTAGAGGGCAGTCCTGGTAGTTGGTTTGAGTAGTTGGGAGAAAAGATTAAATTTGCCTTCATTTCAGTTTGGTTGGGAAAGGAAGTGTTAAAGGAATTAATGGTCTGGGGAGAATTGGTTAAGTGAAAAGAAAATGAGCCCCAATTTTTCCTCCATAAACTAAATTCTCCAGGAATTAAAGTGTTGGTGCTAAAAAATAAAACCATGGAACAAGGAGGGGAAAATATGATCTCACAATTGGAAACATTTTTAGTACAGAGAAGGAGACCAGATAAAGGGAAAAACTGGTGTATTTGATGGCATAGATAATAAAAACTCTCTACATAAAATATAATCATCAATACTTTTTAAAAAATGATGTCTAATTGCTTGAGTTAATGTATAAATGGTTGAACTGATCATTTAATTAATAATTCAATTTATTCATTGAATAAATATTTATTCGACACTCATTGTGTACCAGGCATTGTATCAGAAATATACCTAAAATATGTATCTGATCTTATATGTATCAGATAAATATCTGATAAAATCCTTCACATACAATGAGTGTCTACATGTATACATATATTCATTCATATATATATCCAGACAAAAGTTCTTTACCAAGAATAAAATCCTTATCCTTTCCTTGGGCCTATTTTAGTCTTTCTATTCAATTCAACTTAATTGTCTGCTTGTATTGGTGCCAGTTTATTTTGATAATTGATGAAGTTTTTAAAATACATTTTAAGTCTTGTTTTTCCAGGTTTCCTTCACCCTTTCTTCCTCTCCATCTATTACACATGTGCTGCATGTTTATTGTAAAAACATTGGAAAATGTAGATACACAGAAAAGAAAATCACCTAAAACACCAACAACCAGTGTTAACAGTCTTCCTTAATTTTAATACAAATATATACATATATCTGTATTTGTGTAGAGAGAGAGAGATTTTTATAAAAATATATTTTTTATAAAAATATATTCAGATTACAAATAACAATCATTACACTTTCTTTAAAATATATTACAGGGGTGCCTGGCTGGCTCAGTTGGTAAAATATGCAACTTCTGATGTCGGGGTTGTGAGATCGAACCCCACATTGGATGTAGAGATTATTTTAAAATAATATTTATTTATTTTATTTATATTATTTATATTATATTTAAATATTTAAATATTTAAATTATATTTGTTATTAATTAAATTATATTTAAATAATGTAAATTATATTTAAAATAAAATCATTTAAAAATATACATACATGTATATGTATACATATAAGTATATGTATATGTATATGTATATGTATATGTATATGTATATGTATATTACAGAAGGCTTCTGACAGGTTTGATCAGTTAAGTGTCTGCCTTTGGCTTAAGTTGTGATCCCAGGGTCCTGGGATCGAGTCCTGCATTGGGCTCCCTGCTCATCAGGAAATCTATTTCTCCCCCTCCCTCTTCCCTTCCCCTGTTCATATATATTATATATATTATATATATTATATGTGTGTGTGTGTGTGTGTGTGTGTGTGTGTGTGTGTGTATATAACAGATGCATTCCCAAGTCCATTACTAAATAGTAGCAGAAACCATGCTTTATGCTCATTGAACAAGTGGTTGGCAAACTATGGTTCACAGTCCAAAACCAGCTTACCAGCTGTTTTTATAAATAAAGTTTTACCAGAACACAGTAACACCCATTCCTTTATATATTGCTTATGGCTGATTTTGTGCTATAACAAGAAAGTTGAGTAGTTGTGACAGAGATCATATGGACAAAAGACGTGAAAGATTTGTTTGCTCCTTTATAGGAAAAACATAAACCCCAACACTAAACCATATCTTCTTGGGAAAATTACATTCCTACTATGCAGTATGTTTGGGATCATATGACTGAATTTTGGTCAATGAGATATGATTGAAATCTACATAACCACTTCCAGGTTTTGACATAAGAATCCCTGTGCAAACTCCAACTGTCTTTTCTTCCATGTCTGTCATATCAGATAAAAAAAACATATGAGACAGAGGACTTTCAGTGAGTGAAAAATACACTTCTGTGTATGCTAGTGAGCTTTTAATATTCTTTTGTATTTTTTGAGACTGTAGAGATTTCTATTACAAGAATATAAATGATTTATTTCACCAACCCTTTAGCATAGGTTGAATATTTACATTATTTCTAATGTCCTATTTATAAATAATTCACTATGGAAAATATTGTATTTTATTTCTGTACTTATCCAACTATTTCTTTACATAATTATCTCTTAATGAACTTCCTTAGTTAAAAGACTTAAATATCATTTTTTTTGGTAGTAATTTATTTGGGTTTTTTAATGTTTTTTATAACAAAAGATGAGTCTGTTATCCCAATGGAATATCCAAAATTGTTCCACATTTTGAGACTATTACATCATTATTTGTATTTTGTTCAGCATAATTGATATTTGAGGTATAATTCAGTATAATTGATTATTGAGGTATAATTGATAAATAAAATTGTGTGTATTTAAAGTATACAAGTGATGATTTGACATATATATCTTTTGTGAAACTATTACTACAATCAAGTTTAATAATACATCCATCATTTCATATGGTTAGCTTTGTATATGTGTGGTAAGAACACTTAAGGTCTGTTCTCTTAGCAAATTTCAACTACACAATACACATTATTAACTGTAGTTATCACGTTATGTATTAGATGCCCAGAAATTAATGATTTTATAACTGAAGCCTAGTATGCTTTGACCAGTGTCTCCCCATCTTTCCCTCATCCCCAGCCCCTGGTAATCACCATTATATAGTCTGTTTCTATGAATTTGACTTCTTAATTTTTGTTTGTTTATTCATTTTAGATTTCACATTTAAGTGAGATCATATAGTATTTGTCTTCTGTCCAGTTAATTTCACTTAGCATAATGTCCTTTAGGTTCATTCATATTGTCACCAATAACAAAATTTCCTTCTTTTTATGACTAAATAATATTCCACTGTATGTACCATATTTTCTTTATCCACTCATCTGTTGACAGCAATTTAGGTTGTTCTTATATCTTGGCTGCTGTGAATAATGCTGCAATGAACATGGAAGTGCAGATATTTCTTTGAGATATTGATTTCATTTCCTTTGACATATACCAAAAAAGAGGAGATTTGGGGGTCAAATGGTAATTCTGTTTTTAATTTCTTGAGGAACCTCAATACTCTTTTCCATAGTGACTTCACACTTGGATTTACATCTTGACAGTGTACAAGGATTCCCTTTTTCCACATCCTTGCCAACACTTTTGTTGGCAAATCTATTGTCTTTTTTATTAAAGCCATGTTATCCTAATGGTATAAGATAATACCTCATTGTGGTTTTGACCTGCATTTTCCTGATGACTAGTAATATTGAGCATCATTAATCACTTGTATGTTAATCATATGTATGTCTTCTTTGAAAAAAATATCTATTCAGGTCTTTTGCCTATTTTTTAATTGAGTTATTTTTTGCTGTTGAGTAGTATGAATTCCTTATATATGTTGGATATTAATCCCAATATATGGCATGCTTGTATAGGTCTCCTTTTCCTTTTGTTGATGGTTTCCTTTGTTGAGCAGATTTTAGATTTGATGTGGTCTTACTAATTGATTTTTGGGTTTTATTTTTGTGTTTTTTTTTTTATGCTTTTGGTTTTCATACCCCCAAAAAATCATAAGGAAGATCAATGTTGAAGGACTTCCTCCCTATGTTTTGTTTGTTTGTTTGTTTGTTTGTTTCCAGTACTTGTATGGTAACAGGTCTCATATTTTTGACTCTGATTACTTTGAGTTAATTTTTTGTGAGTAGTAGAAGATAGGGGTTGAATTTCATTTCCTGAATGTGTTTATCCAATTTCCCAGCACCATTTGTTAAGAGACTATCCTTTCCCCTTTAGGTATTCCTGGCTCCCTTGCCAAATATTAGTTGACTATATACACAGGGATTTGATTCTGGGATTTCTATTTTGTTCCATTAGTCTATATGTCTATTTTATGCTATTCTTATACTGTCTTAATTTCTATACTTTGTGGTATAGTTTGAAAGTAAGAAGTGTGAAACCTCTGGCTTTGCTTTTCTTTCTCAAGATCACTTTGTCTATTTGAAGTTTTTTAAGTTCCATCCAAATTTTAGAACTGGTTTTTCTAATTCTGTCAAAAATACCAATGGAAATTCAACAGGGATTGCATTAATTCTATTGATCTCTGTGGGTAGAATAAACATTTTAATAATATTAATTCTTCTAACTCATGAACATAAGATGTTTCTCTATTTATTTGTGTCTTCTTCCATTTCTTTTATCAGTGTCTTATGGTATTCAATGCATAGGTGTATCACCTCTTTGGTTAAATTTATTCCTAACTATACATTGTTTTTGATGATATTGTAAGTGGGATTATTTTCCTAATTTCTCTTTCATATAGCCCACTGTTACTATATGGAAATACAACTTACTTGTGTACATTGGCTTTTTATCCTGAAACTCTACTGAATTTGTTTATTAGTTATAATAATTTTTGGTGGAATCTTTAGAGTTTTCTATATATACCATCTTGTCATCCACAAACAGGAAATATTACTTCTTCCTTCCTTATTTGAATGACTGTTATTTCTTCTTCTTGCCTAACTGATCTGGCTAGGACTTCCAGTACTATGTTAAATAAAAGTAACAAGAATGGACATCTTTTTCTTTTTCCTGATTAAAGGAAAAGATTTTTTTTTTTTTTTTAATCCAGTAGTGTGCTAGAACTTCTCCACTGGACTGTGAGAGTTCCCCAGAAATATTCTCCTCTGTGGGTGGTTATAAAAATTGGTGTTCTTTAGGGCAAAGTTCTATTCTACCTTTTTGCTGATGTCACTACTCTAAATCCTCCCAACACAATTTACTGGATTTTTCATCCCTTACTGAAAAATTTGAGTGGATAATAAATCTGTCAATAAGATCACTTTTATTTTTTTCCCTTACTAATATCATACATTGTACTAATAAACTTTTTAGTGATGAATCATTGTTCAACAACTAAGTAAAAACTTATTTAGGAAAAGAAGTTTCTTCTTAATTTAGTACTATGCAAAACTTGCTAACATTTTCCTCAGGTCTGTAAGTCTTGTGTGTGTATGTGTGTCTGTGTGTGTGGATGGGTATATATACCCATCATCATTGTTGGGTAGCCATCATCTCTCAGTCTTAATACACACACATGCAGGTAACATAGACTTACAATGGTTGGAAACTCAAATTTTTTTTCAGTTATTTAGAATAATTTAAATGGTATCAGATTTACCAGTTCCTTAATGTTTTTATTTAAATGACCCCCCAAAAAATTAACCAAGAATCCATCCAGCCTAAATAATTTTCTGAAAGATGTTTTCTAAAATACCTTAAAAATGCTCTTGATGTTTATTACTTTAGGAATTCAATTCTTCTAAAATGATACCTAAAAAATTATTTGTCTCAGTGAAACGTTTTTATTTATCACCACAGAGATATGTATATTAAACTCTGATTTTTAACCTCTCCTTTATTTGTGGTTATATCACACTTCTCTGATACCTAATGTAGTATATTTGCATTTTTTTCTCTTCTTTCCCAATCTTAACAGAAGATAAAATTAATAATGAACTTTATCACCAAAAAAACTACTACTTTATGTGCTCTTTTCTGAATGGTCTTCAGCTCTGCAAAGTTTATTTTATATATATATAATATATATATATATAAAAGTTTATTTTATATATATATAATATATATATAAGTTTATTTTATATATATATTTTATTGTTTTAATAGTAAAAATATTTCTATCTAGATACAACTCTGGTCACAGTTCATAAATTTTCATATATAGTGTTCTAATTGCTTTATAAATACTATTTTTTAAATAATTTATTATTGCAAATTTTATTTTCTCTTGGCCCACAAATACTTTCTTGGTGGAGGAGGAGTGCACGAGTACTTTTAAAAGGTCCTCAATATGTATCCTTTTAATATCAACTTCTAAAATCTTATAATTGTTTCTGTGCACTCTTGCCTAAATATGTATTATACAACTTCTGCTGCATGTAATTTAGTGATTTTTTTTCTTTCTTTTTTGTTGGGGAATTCTGATATATGTTATATTCTTATAAATGTGATTTTATACTGACATTATAAAACATTAACATTCATCTATACAAAATATACTGGTTTATTGTATTATTTAGGCTTTCTATATTAGTGAATATCTGGAAATGTGTTGTAGTTACGTTCAATGTTTTTTTTTTTAAATATAGATTTCTAGGAACCACTCGTGCTTTCCTAATTCAAAATATCTAAGAATTCATTCTAGGATTGTCTATTAAAAGCATTGAGCATTGAGGGGGGAGGAGTCAAGATGGCGGAGAAGTAGCAGGCTGAGACGACATCGGGTAGCAGGAGATCAGCTAGATAGCTTATCTAACCATTGTGAACACCTACAAATCCAACGGGAAATCAAAGAGAAGAAGAGCAACAATCCCAGAAACAGAAAATCGATCACTTTCTGAAAGGTAGGACCTGCGGAGAAGTGAATCCAAAGCGACGGGAAGATAGACCCCGGGGGGAGGGGCCGGCACCCGGCAAGCGGCGGAGCGACGGAGCACAAAATCGGGACTTTTAAAAGTCGGCTCCAGTGGGAGACATCGCTCCAGAGGCTAAACTGGGGGGAAACCCAGGCGGGGTCAGCATAACCCCAGGACCCGCAGGGTCACAGAAGGACTGGGGGTGTCTGAGTGCCGCAGAGCTCGCAGGTATTGGAGCGGGGAAGCCGGCTATAGCGACAAAGCCGAGGAGTGAGCTCTAAGCCCAGGGTTACCTTGTGCCGGTCGCAGGCTGGGTGGGCTCGGAGCGCGGCCGGAGGCCACAGAGACAAAAGCGACCCGGCGCTTTTCTCCAGCTCCAACAATTGACTGCTTTCCTCGAGGCGCGACCGCAAGCCAGGGAGGCGGGACTGTTGGGCGCTTTGCTCTGAGAGCGCACTGAGGAGCGGAACCCCAAGCTCTCGGCTCCTCCGGGCCGAGAGATTGGGAGGCCGCCATCTTCATTCCCGTCCTCCGGAACTCTACGGAAAGCGCTCAGGGAACAAAAGCTCCCGAAAGCAAACCCGAGCGGATTCCTTAGCCCGGCCCCTGGCAAGGGCGGTGCAATTCCGCCTGCGGCAAGGACACTTGAAAATCACTACAACAGGCCCCTCCCCCAGAAGATCAACAAGAAACCGATCCAAAACCAACTTCAGTCACCAAGAACAGCGGAATTCCACAGCAGGAGAAAGCAAATCCTACCTGGACAAAATGACAAGGCGGAAAAACTCACCTCAAAAAAAAGAACAAGAGGCCGTACCGAAGGCTGGAGACCTAATCAATACAGACATAGGTAGCATGACAGATCTAGAGTTCAGAATGACAATTCTCAAGGTTCTAGCCGGGCTCGAAAAAGGCATAGAAGATATTAGAGAAACCCTCTCCGGAGAGATAAAAGCCCTTTCTGGAGAAATAAAAGAACTAAAATCTAACCAAGTTGAAATCAAAAAAGCTATTCATGAGGTGCAATCAAAAATGGAAGCTCTCACTGCCAGGATAAATGAGGCAGAAGAAAGAATTAGTGACATAGAAGACCAAATGACAGAGAATAAAGAAGCTGAGCAAAAGAGAGACAAACAACTACTGGAACACGAGGAGAGGATTCGAGAGATAAGTGACACCATAAGACGACACAACATTAGAATAATTGGGATTCCAGAAGAAGAAGAAAGAGAGAGGGGAGCAGAAGGTATATTGGAGACAATTATTGGAGAGAATTTTCCTAATATGGCAAAGGGAACAAACATCAAAATCCAGGAGATGCTAAGAACGCCCCTCAAAATCAATAAAAATAGGTCCACACCTCGTCACCTGATAGTAAAATTTACAAGTCTTAGCGACAAAGAGAAAATCCTGAAAGCAGCCCGGGAAAAGAAGTCTGTAACATACAAGGGTAAAAACATTAGATTGGCAGCGGACCTATCCACAGAGACCTGGCAGGCCAGAAAGAACTGGCATGACATATTCAGAGCACTAAACGAGAAAAACATGCAGCCAAGAATACTATATCCAGCTAGGCTATCATTGAAAATAGAAGGAGAGATAAAGAGCTTCCAGGACAAACAAAAGCTGAAAGAATTTGCAAACACCAAACCAGCTCTACAGGAAATATTGAAAGGGGTCCTCTAAGCAAAGAGAGACCCTAAAAGTAGTAGATCAGAAAGAAGCAGAAACAATATACAGTAACAATCACCTTACAGGCAATACAATGGCACTAAATTCATATCTCTCAATAGTTACCCTGAATGTTAATGGGCTAAATGCCCCAATCAAAAGACACAGGGTATCAGAATGGATAAAAAAACAAAACCCATCAATATGCTGCCTACAAGAAACTCATTTTAGACCCGAAGACACCTCCAGATTTAAAGTGAGGGGGTGGAAAACAATGTACCATGCTAATGGACATCAGAAGAAAGCTGGGGTGGCAATCCTTATATCAGATCAATTAGATTTTAAGCCAAAGACTATAATAAGAGATGAGGAAGGACACTATATCATACTCAAAGGGTCTGTCCAACAAGAAGATCTAACAATCTTAAATATCTATGCCCCTAACATGGGAGCAGCCAACTATATAAACCAATTAATAACAAAATCAAAGAAATACATCGACAGTAATACAATAATAGCAGGGGACTTTAACACTCCCCTCACTGAAATGGACAGATCATCTAAGCAAAAGATCAACAAGGAAATAAAGGCCTTAAATGACACACTGGACCAGATGGACATCACAGATATATTCAGAACATTCCATCCCAAAGCAACAGAATATACATTCTTCTCTAGTGCACATGGAACATTCTCCAGAATAGACCACATCCTGGGTCATAAATCAGGTCTCAATCGGTACCAAAAGATCGAGATCATTCCCTGCATATTTTCAGACCACAATGCTCTGAAGCTCGAACTCAATCACAAGAGGAAATTTGGAAAGAACGCAAATACATGGAGACTAAACAGCATCCTTCTAAAAAATGAATGGGTCAACCAGGAAATTAAAGAAGAATTGAAAAAATTCATGGAAACAAATGATAATGAAAACACAACAGTTCAAAATCTGTGGGATACAACAAAGGCAGTCCTGAGAGGAAAATATATAGCAGTGCAAGCCTTTCTCAAGAAACAAGAAAGGTCTCAAATACACAACCTAACCCTACACCTAAAGGAGCTGGAGAGAGAACAACAAAGAAAGCCTAAACCCAGCAGGAGAAGAGAAATCATAAAGATCAGAGCAGAAATCAATGAAATAGAAACTAAAAAAACAATAGAACAAATCAACAAAACTAGGAGCTGGTTCTTTGAAAGAATTAATAAGATTGATAAGCCCCTGGCCAGACTTATCAAAAAGAAAAGAGAAAGGACGCAAATAAATAAAATCATGAATGAAAGAGGAGAGATCACAACCAACACCAAAGAAATACAAACAATTATAAGAACATACTACGAGCAACTCTATGGCAACAAATTTGACAACCTGGAAGAAATGGATACATTTCTAGAGATGTATAAACTACCACAACTGAACCAGGAAGAAATAGATAACCTGAACAGACCCATAACCAGTAAGGAGATTGAAACAGTCATCAAAAATCTCCAAACAAACAAAAGTCCAGGACCAGACGGCTTCCCAGGGGAATTCTACCAAACATTTAAAGAAGAATTAATTCCTATTCTCCTGAAACTGTTCCAAAAAATAGAAATGGAAGGAAAACTTCCAAACTCATTCTATGAGGCCAGCATCACCTTGATCCCAAAACCAGACAAGGATCCCACCAAAAAAGAGAATTACAGACCAATATCCTTGATGAACACAGATGCGAAAATTCTCACCAAAATACTGGCCAATAGGATCCAACAGTACATTAAAAGGATTATTCACCACGACCAAGTGGGATTTATTCCAGGGCTGCAAGGTTGGTTCAACATCCGCAAATCCATCAATGTGATACAATACATTAATAAAAGAAAGAGTAAGAACCATATGATACTCTCAATAGATGCTGAAAAAGCATTTGACAAAGTGCAGCATCCCTTCCTGATTAAAACTCTTCAAAGTGTAGGGATAGAAGGCACATACCTCAATATTATCAAAGCCATCTATGAAAAACCCACCGCAAATATCATTCTCAATGGAGAAAAACTGAAAGCTTTTCCGCTAAGGTCAGGAACACGGCAGGGATGTCCGTTATCACCACTGCTGTTCAACATAGTACTAGAAGTCCTAGCCTCAGCAATCAGACAACAAAAAGAAATTAAAGGCATCCAAATCGGCAAAGAAGAAGTCAAACTATCACTCTTTGCAGATGATATGATACTATATGTGGAAAACCCAAAAGGCTCCACTCCAAAACTGCTAGAACTTATACAGGAATTCAGTAAAGTGTCAGGATATAAAGTCAATGCACAGAAATCAGTCGCATTTCTTTACACTAACAACAAGACAGAAGAAAGAGAAATTGAGGAGTCAGTCCCATTTACAATCGTACCCAAAACCATAAGATACCTAGGAATAAATCTAACCAAAGAGGCAAAGAATCTATACTCAGAAAACTATAAAGTACTCATGAAAGAAATTGAGGAAGACACAAAGAAATGGAAAAATATTCCATGCTCATGGATTGGAAGAACAAATATTGTGAAAATGTCTATTCTACCTAAAGCAATCTACACATTTAATGCATTCCCTATCAAAATCCCATCCATTTTTTTTAAAGAAATAGAACAAATAATCCTAAAATTTATATGGAACCAGAAAAGACCTCGAATAGCCAAAGGAATATTGAAAAAGAAAGCCAAAGTCGGTGGCATCACAATTCCAGACTTCAAGCTCTATTACAAAGCTGTCATCATCAAGACAGTATGGTACTGGCACAAAAACAGACATATAGATCAATGGAACAGAATAGAGAGCCCAGAAATAGACCCTCAACTCTATGGTCAACTAATCTTCGACAAAGCAGGAAAGAATATCCAATGGAAAAAAGACAGCCTCTTCAACAAATGGTGCTGGGAAAATTGGACAGCCACATGCAGAAAAATGAAATTGGACTATTTCCTTACACCACACACGAAAATAGACTCAAAGTGGATGAAGGACCTCAATGTGCGAAAGGAATCTATCAAAATCCTTGAGGACAATGCAGGCAGCAACCTCTTTGACCTCCACCGCAGCAACTTCTTCCTAGGAACATCGCCAAAGGCAACAGAAGCAAGGGCAAAAATGAACTATTGGGATTTCATCAAGATCAAAAGCTTTTGCACAGCAAAGGAAACAGTAAACAAAACCAAAAGACAACTGACAGAATGGGAGAAGATATTTGCAAACGACCTATCAGATAAAGGGCTCGTATCCAAAATCTATAAAGAGCTTATCAAACTCAATACCCAAAGAACAAATAATCCAGTCAAGAAATGGGCAGAGGACATGAACAGACATTTCTGCAAGGAAGACATCCAGATGGCCAACAGACACATGAAAAAATGCTCCACATCACTCGGCATCAGGGAAATACAAATCAAAACCACAATGAGATACCACCTCACACCAGTCAGAATGGCTAAAATTAACAAGTCAAGAAATGACAGATGCTGGCGAGGATGCGGAGAGAGGGGAACCCTCCTACACTGTTGGTGGGAATGCAAGCTGGTGCAACCACTCTGGAAAACAGTGTGGAGGTTCCTCAAAAAACTGAAAATAGAGCTACCCTACGACCCAGCAATTGCACTCCTGGGTATATATCCTAAAGATACAAACGTGGTGCTCCGAAGGGGCACGTGCACCCGAATGTTTATAGCAGCAATGTCCACAATAGCCAAACTGTGGAAAGCGCCTAGATGTCCATCAACAGATGAATGGATAAAGAAGATGTGGTATATATACACAATGGAATACTATGCAGCCATCAAAAGACATGAAATCTTGCCATTTGCGACGACGTGGATGGAACTAGAGGGTATCATGCTTAGCGAAATAAGTCAATCGGAGAAATATAACTATCATATGATCTCTTTGATATGAGGAAGGGGAGATGCAAGGTGGGGGGGTTTGGGGGGAGGTAGGAAAAGAAAAAATGAAAAGATGGGATTGGGAGGGAGACAAACCATAAAAGACTCAATCTCAAGAAACAGACTGAGGGTTGCGGGGGGGAAGGGGGACGGGAGAGGGTGGTGGGGAAATGGACATTGGGGAGGGTATGGGCTATGATGAGTGCTGTGAAATGTGTAAACCAGATGATTCACAGACCTGTACCCCTGGGGATAAAAATACATTATATGTTTATTAAAATAAAAAATTAAAAAAAAAAAAAAAAAAAAAAAAAAGCATTGAGCATTGAGAAAAGAAAGGAGTGTAAAAGTTAGCCATGTGGACCTCCAGGGGAATTTAGCAATGTGGATATCAGATTAATAGATAATAGAATATAGAAGATATAGATATAGAAGATAATAGAATTATCTTCTAGGCTGAAAGAACAAGTACATTTGGGCTATAGTAAAAGACCAGGATGATAGAACATAGTGAATAAAGGCAAGTGTAGGTGTGAGATAAGGAGAAGTAAGGACTCAGTTGATTGAGGGTGACTTGAGGTTATGGGCTTTGCTTTTTATGCCAACCTAATGGAAAGTTTGAGCAAAGCAGTCATGTGATCTTACTTATTTTAAAAGGATCATGTTAGTTAATGTGTTGGGAATGGATCAAAGCGGAGTGAGATTAAAGATAGGGAAATCAGTAAGAAAACCACTGAGAAATCCAGGAGAGCAATATTAGTGGCTTAGATTGGGACCATGGTAGAGAATTATGTGATAAGTAGTCAGATTCTGGATTTAAGCATATACAATAGAGTTTCTGAATGGTTGATGTGGAATCAAGAGTAGCTTTAAGAGGCAGTACAGACCTTTACAGAGGAACCAGCCCACCATGACTGCACTCTCACCTTTCTGTGACCATATGACTTGCTTTGATCCTGTGAGTAGACATATTTCATATCTTCCTGAGATCTCAAGAAACTGTCATGCTGCCTCATATTCCTTTTTCCCTCTGCCTTGACAATCAGCAGTGTTCTGGAGAGCAGGTACTTGATCATTGTGGCCACAGTGAGAATGATGAAAAACTGTGTAGATTTCTTAGGGGACTTGTGATGAATATATAACTGGCTCAAGAAATTACCTTTGTTTTTTCAGCTAGCAACTGTTAACCAGCAATCACTTGGAAAGTGTGTAACATATCTAATGAGTATCCTAAGATATGAAAAGATGAGAAAGAATAGAATGTTAGTAGGATGTGTTGGATGTAACTGGCTGCATTTGACAATGTACTACCAAAAGAGATGAGCTTCAGAAGGATCGGCAAGCAGAAATGAAAGGGGATGAAGAGAGTGGGAAAATATGGAAATAGATACATTTTTCACTATCTATGAGCACAAAATAAACTTGAGAAGCTCTTCGAGCAAAGAAAGCCTTTTGGCAAGGATCAAATCAATGGAAGCCCCTCATTCCCATTGTCACGACCTCTGGGTAGATTATGGTGATGCTCAGTTAATGTAGCAGAAAATGGCTTAGGAAAAAGATCTCACTTTCCCACCAATGCTTAATGAGCTCAAGGCACCTGCAATTAAGCCATGTCTCAAAAAGAATTGTAAGTATGGTTACTGGCATATGAAACTGACTGGAATCAAATAAATACAAAGCTGCCTAAGTTTCTGAGACCGTTCTACTGCCAAAAAGAGCTGCTAACCTAAACTAAAAAAGACTCTAATCATTTCAGACCTAAAATAACCCTGGGGCCCTGAGGATCAGGAAACAGTTTGACAAAGCTGCTCAGTCTCCAAGGAGGGCATATTCTCTAAAGTTCACTTCAGCTATAACTAAACAGGATAATGACACAGAAAGGAACTCCCAGAAAGTGGAGCCAAGAGTCATAGAGAACAGCGAACTGCGGGGGAGGGGGGCGACTTATACCACGAAGCAGAAATAAAGCCTAATCAATAATTATTCCCTACAACCGAAGGAATAGACCTTTTCAACTGCCTGAGGAGTTTTGGAACGGTTGCCATTTCTCTTTTTGAATGGAAGTATCTCCTATGCTTCTATCTCTGTTTCTCCATCATATATTGGGTATGTGGGATAGTCAGTAACTTTACCTTTGTGTTACTAGGTTTTTCAATCAACTAGAGCGACATTCACTTCTGATACAGTGGTTACCTGGCATCACCTGTACCTATTGCATACACCACTGTACATCATCCAGAGGTCTTGAGTATGGATGATATGACTTTGAGAGGGCGGTAAGTATATTTTACATACTGAATGATGAGTGACCCAAACATTTGGTTTACTAGTTTAGTTAACTAAAATGCCCAACCGTTGTAGTCATTAGAGGTGCTCACAATTCTTCTTTCTCTTTTGGTGTGGTAGGACTGTACTTCTCCACCCAATTGAAATTAGGAGTAATTTGGTGATCTGCTTTAGCCAATAATATATAAATATACCTGATATGTATAATATCCAGGTAGAGATTTGCAAGCCAATATATACTTTCTCCTGTGCCTTAATAACTGGGAATTTTTCCATATAATGTCTTCTCCATTAGCCTGGGTCCAGAAGGAGGATGACAATGATGCAGAACAAATCTTTCTGGTCCCAACTTTGGCAATTCAGATGGAAATGTAGTATAACAGGGAAGCTTTGTTGTTATAATCCACTGCGATTTGAGTAGTGCTTTTTACTGCATTATAATATCTGAATAATATAAGACTCAAAGATAACTTTAAACATTTGGCTTGAGAAAATCGAAGGTTGAACTTGCCATCAACAGAAATGCATAAAGATGTGGAGAATCAGGTTTAGAGGGGAAGACCATAGGTAGATGTTTCCTCAAGTGAAAAGGATATGTATGTCTGATGTTCGTAAGATAGATTTGCCCTAGAGCTATAAATTTGGGAATTGTGTCCTCTTGTAACTGAGATCAATACTAAAAGGGGAAAGCAAAGAGAAAAGAAAATAAAGACTGAGTCCTGGAGCACTTCACCATTGAGAAGTAAGAGAAAATAAGAGGCCAAAGTAAAAGGAACTGAGAACTATCACCATAGATATAGGAAGAAAACTAGTAGTGTCCTGGCAACCAAGTAAAGAAAGTGTACAAAGAAGAGAGAGTGCTTAATGATGAAAAAAATTTCTACTGAATGAGGTTAGATGAGGATTGAGAATAGACCATTGCATTTAAGAATATGGAGGTGGAGTTATTGTTGGCTTGTTACTGAGAGTAGTTTCCATGGAGTTCAGGTATGAAATTACATGTAGAGTGGGTATCAGCAAGCCCTGGAGGAATTAGTAATACCAAGAAGAGAAATTTCTTCCAAGGAGTCTTGTAATAAAGGGTAGCAAAGATGTGAGATTGTAGATGATAAGGAGAGTGGAGTCTGGAGTAATTATTTTCCAAAATGGAGAAACAATAGTAGATTTGTATTATTTTTTTTTAAAGATTTTATTTATTTATTTGACAGACAGATCACAAGTAGGCAGAGAGGCAGGCAGAGAGAGAGAGAGGAGGAAGCAGGCTCCCCGCTGAGCAGAGAGCCCAACGCAGGGCTCGATCCCAGGACCCTGGGATCATGACCTGAGCTGAAAGCAGAGGCTTTAACCCACTGAGCCACCCAGGCACCCCGTAGATTTGTATTATTAAGTAGAGAGTTAAAAATGGTATTTTAGAAAAGAGGAAAAAGCTGTTGGGATTGATATCCTTGACAGAGGATGTGATCTAGTGCATAAGTAGGGAGATGAGCTTTAGAAGAACATGGTGCTTTCTTCTTTGGTAAAGGCTGAAAGGAAGAATATCTGGGGGCAGGTGTTGGTAGGTTGGTAGATAGGGTGGCAAGAATTTGTTGTGATGGTGGCTCTCTTCTGATTGCTTCAATTTTCCTAGTGAGGTAGAAAACCAATGTATCAGTTGAGAATGAGGCTAAGGAAGAATATGTTGTAGGTTTTATTCCTGCTTCATAGAAATTTATCTTCTAAAATGTTTTCAGAATGCAACTTTTGGGCATCTCTCTTGGGCATATAAGGCTCATATAGCTAACTTTAAGTTTTATAGGAGATATCATATTTTTTTTTTAAATTTCTTCAGTGATTTTAGTGGTCAAAATTATGTCTGTTATTTCAGCACTGAGTGTAAGAGCAACCTGAGCTCATAGGAAAAAATGTGGTAAGTATAGAGTAATATTAGAAAAAAGTAAATTATGAAATTTATTATCACCCACAGGTAGCCATTATCAACATTATCTTTGTGTGATTTCCAGATTATTTCTAGGCAATGTGTGCTTTCTGCAACTGGATCATAGTATTGTTTATGCTCCCCATTATATTTTGAACATTTCCTCATATTATTTTATTATATGAAAATGTACTTTAATGGATATCTCATATTACATTATGCATTACATTAGTTACAGGATACCCCTGATTCATCTGAGCTACCTTAGTCAATGGAGTCTGATACTAGCATGAGATAGGCAATAAATCAGTCGAACAACACTTTGGAAGTAAAAAATATATAACTTGTATGTGCTTATTATAGAATAAAAGTGACATTTCAAAACATAAGGAAAATGATAAACTATTTAATATACTACATTAAAAGAGAAAGACATTTATAGATTAAACTACATAGAAATATAGAATTCCTATATGCCAAGATATATATTAAACTGAAATAAACAATTTACAACCAAGGTATATTTTGGTGACATATCTTATATGCAAAGTTTTACTGCACTTAATATACAAAGAGCTATTATAAATCAATAAGAATAAATGAGTTCCAATGGTAAAACTAGATTTTCATTAATCATGTAAAATAAATGGCATTTCTAATGAACTATTTCTTACCTTTTCAGGTAAGAAAATATTTTTACAATTAATGTACACTATTAGCAATAGTCTGGAGAAAGAGGTTATCTCAACTACCATTTGTATTTGAAATGGTAATTGGTACATTATTTCTGAAATCAAATTAGTACATATTAAAATTTTAAATGTGGTACCCTTGATTTAATAATCTTACTTCTTGAAATTTCTTTTTTTCTTTTTTTCTTTCTTCTTTCCTTCTTTCAATCCTTCCAGTATTTCTTTTTTTCCCTACCCCTTTCTTCTTTTTGTTTCTTTCTTTCTGTCCTCTCCTTCTTTCTCTCATCAATTTGCTTAGCTAGTATCATAGCTAATACATTTCCTTCATCATCCCTATTATTCCTCACAACACTGTGAGGTGGACACTGAGAAAGCCCCACATGGAAGATTGGTTGGAACAACTTTGGTGCCTTCATGAAGAGAACTGTTAAGAAAATCATACTGAGGCACCTGGCTAGCTCAGTTGGAAAAGCATGCAACTCTTGTTCTCAGAGTTGTGAGTCTGAGCCCCACACAGGGTGTAAAGATTACTTTAAATGAATAAATAAATAAATAAATAAATAAAACTAAAAAACAAACAAAAACAAGAAAATCATGCTGCATACTCACATTGAACATAGAATGAGTTGAACTGAAGGAGAACAACCAAGGCCATTCAAGGAGAGGCTGAACTGAAAGTATACATTCAGCTTTCAGAAGAGAAAGACCTTTGGTACATTAGTTAGTAATCTGTCTCTTAGAGCCTCAGTTAATACCCATTAATGCTCTCTTCCTGACCAAGCTCTCACATCCCATGAGGTCAGCTTAGGACTTGGTGATCCCTACTTTGAAGTAGCCTTTCTCTAGGACTCAGGTGGACAGGGTGCATCAGATATTCAGAAATTGTCTCTAATCATGCAACCTGAAAATCATGTATATGGATTATGTCACTGGATTAGCAGGTAATCTTTGACATGTCTCAGAAGGTCAAGTCACTCATCCAATGTTGCATAGACAGTAAGTTATAAGGGAGGATTTCGACCCAGATCTAACTCAGAGCCCCAGCTCCTAACCACTATTCTATACTATATCATCCATCAACTCACTTATATGATTACTGAAAACCTATTATGACCTAGATGTTGGAGAGGTTATCCTTGAAGAATTTACACCATGTTAGGAATGAACTTCCACTCCTTCCACGGTCTCAACAGATTAAGAAAAGCAGTAAGAGAAAGACCTCTAAATTCTGATCTATCCTGGTGCTGCAACTGTCCTCATTGTCCAAAATCAAGCAGACACTGTCGCCCACAGAGCTCTGCTGTTCAATGCCACAAGGCCAATGTCTCACTGTATAATACAAACATTTGACCCTGTTTAAAACATTGGAGGCATTGGTGGAAGAGGTAAGAAGTTAATTTGTGGGAGTGGGAGGGGAGTGGAAATTTTCCTGGATCCCTGGAGGGAGTACCCAGGATTATCTCCTTCACCTTTGAGTATATCTTATCCCTTCCCACCTCGACTCCTTATCACTCACAAAAATAAAAATCTATGTAAATGCACTGTATTTAAAAGAAAATATTTGGGGGACGCCTGAGTGGCTCAGTTGGTTAAGCGGCTGCCTTCGGCTCAGGTCATGGTCCCGGCGTCCTGGGATCGAGTCCCACATCGGGCTCCTTGCTCCGCAGGGAGCCTGCTTCTCCCTCTGCCATTCTGTCTGCCTGTGCTCGCTCTCTCTCTCTCTCTCTGACAAATAAATAAATAAAATCTTTAAAAAAAAAAAAAAAGAAAATATTTGGGATTTTAAAAAGCAATAAGGTTTACTTTACCTCAGTCAATAACTAGTTAGTTAGGACTAACCATTTGTCAAAGCTCTGATCTGTTGTGTTTAGCAGCTTTTCACAAAGATTCAGACTCTGTAAGAGCTACTTTCAAGGTCATGGAAGGTTTTCCTAGTAGTAAACATTCTCATTTAAAGTGGTGATTTTCCCATTCCTCGAAGTGATTAAGATTCAGCTAGACGACCAACTGGAAGTGATACAGTAGAGGGATTTGTGTTTCACGTAGGTGGGTGGACCAGATGACATTGTGTGTGTGTGTGTGTGTGTGTGAATTCTTACAGACTAAAATATATAGAAAAGACCATTTTGGAGACAGCTTGAATAAACACTTACAAAATGGAAATGCCACAATGTCATCAAGGTTGTTTTTGGTTTTTTTTCTCCTCTGCTTATCCAAGCATTATCAGTTGATTTATTTAATAAAACTGAAGACCACGAAAGACTGGAAATACAGCTTCCAATAGAATGCTTTCATGCTGTGATTGTTGAAGTGATAAGTAATTTGCTTTTAATGCTAGCACATACCACTTAGCACCATATTTAACTGAAGGATGAAGATCACTCATTTTTTATCCACTTGCTCAACTGACACTTAGTGTAATCTATCTATTGTCACTGAGCTTAATACAAAGAACATTTAATAGATCTCACTTCCAAATTTACAGCAACCACTTAAATTTTTAATTCCTTCTTATTTATATTTTTATTCCTTAAAAGAATTTAATTTCAAATGGAAAATCTATTTGGGTAATAAGAACACAGTAGGTAAGAGCAAAAACAATATACTAGAAGGATTTTTTTAACTTACAGTTTTCAATTATAGCCAAATGTTGTATTATATATTATTTCTCTATGTAAGAAAACATCAGTGTGACTGACACACATCAATTAGTAATGATAATCCTAGAAATAAAGTTACCAATGAAATTATTAAACAAACATTCATGGGTTTATAGATAATGCAAAGCTTGTTTCATGAACAGATTCTTAAAAAATAATAATGAGCATTATAAATTATTCTCAATATACTAGGGAAAACTGATGACTGGATTCACAAAGAGATATATATCTGTGCTATATATATATCTAGGACATATATTTATGTTTATATATCACAGTTCCCTTGAATTTTGTCTTAAATTTTAACATAATATTTTGAACTGCATATAAAAATGTGTACACTGTTAAGGTGTATATTATACCAGGATCCCCCATGTTAGAACTCTGTTTTTATAGACCATCTATTTATAATGACCTTTCTATCTCTCATTATCTATGGACTTCTTATCTTCAGTTCATAAAGGGCCAAAGAAGATGAAAGGAATTGACTATAAGAATAAAAAGTTTATTTTTTTCTTTTTTTTAAATTTTTCTATTAAGAACCTAACCACACATCTACATCCAAAAACAAAACAAAACAAAACAAAAAACCCTAAATTAAAAAGGTTACCTCAATGACAATGCAAATGCAACATTTACTTCAGAGGTAAGATAGTGCCAAATACTTCTTTCAGTGTTGGACTGAATTACAGCACTGAGCCCATGCATATTCAACGAGAACAGAGAACTCTTGAAAAAACATGTTAGTCACTCTCTACCCAACACACACACACACATACACGCATCACGTTATAAAGGTGTTAGAATGACTCATGTATTGAATCTATTACTTAATGCTTAATGCTCAGCAAGATAAGTTCAACAGCAAGGAAAACAAATATAAAGCAACAAGAACAACAAAGCACTACAGACTTCATTTTAAAACACTGAACAACTTGTGATGCAATAATGTAGTAAGAGACTCCTTGGATTACGAAATACGCTGTGGCCGTGGGCTTCCTTCAGGAGCCAGAAAATAATGCTTTTCTTATTATACTAGTCCTTCCACGGGGGCCACCAATTCCTAAAGGAAACACACAACAAAGAACAGTGTTTTGTGTTGTTGTCTCTATTCTCTGCACTGTTTGTTCAGTTTGCTGTTACACGGTACATTAAGTATAAAGTTAGTGAGACCTGACCTATGACTTTACTCTTTCATGTAACAAAAAATGACTGAGCACTTAGTAGTTCAAAGTGAGTGCTAAGGACTGGGGAGAGCAAAAATAAATAAAGGAAACGGTGATTCCCGCCCTCATAAAGCTTGAGTTTTAGTGAAGGGAGTATGAATAAAAGTGGCATATTTAAAAACTCAGTAGGCATTTTTATTAATTCAGTTAAGTGAATGACAACTCAGTAAAAAAAAGTGACCATGTTGTTTGTTCAACAATACTTGAGTTACCATCTTGAGCGCAGGAGCTAATGAAACGTAGCTTAAGGTACAAAAATCTGATTTGTATACATCTATTCCTCCTCAGTGTATTTTGTGCTGATACAAGTCTTTCATAGAATTGGTTTTACTGCATTGCCCCCCACTTCTTTTTCTGGCCTTTTTTGTACTAAAAATGAGAACACCATGAAGACCTGACTTTATTTTTTTTTTAAGATTTTATTTATTTATTTGACAGAGAGAGATCACGAGTAGGCAGAGAGGCAGGCAGAAAGAGAGGAGGAAGCAGGCTCCCTGCCAACCAGAGAGCCCAATGCAGGACTCGATCCCAGGACCCTGAGATCTTGACCTGAGCCGAAGGGAGAGGCTTAACCCACTGAGCCACCCAGACGCCCTAGACCTGATTTTATCACCGCCCCACCCCTACTCTCTTTCACATCATCTTTTCAGCAGGAAATATTTATTAGCCCCTGAATGTACCCAACATTTTTCTAAGTTCTGTCAGTAGGAAGATACTTTCGAGAAATTCTCTATCCACAGATACTCCATGTTGAAATGGGGAAGACAGAAGTATGTAATTAGAATACAAAACCCTTAAGGGAAAGCGGAAGTAAATTCCTGGTAATCGAAACTGTAACCAATTATACTTGCAAGAATGGAGGTGACGACGGAAAAAAAAATCAATGATAATGACAGTCAAGTCTCATCTTTTTTTTTTTTTTTTTAAGATTTCACATATTTATTTGAGAGAGAGAGAGAGACAGAGACAGTGAGAGAGCAGAAACAGAGAGGAAAGAGAGAAGCAGACTCCTCACTGAGCAGGGAGCCCCACAGAATGGGGCTCAATCCCAGGACCCTGGGATCACGACCTGAGCTGAAGGCAGATGCTTAACAACTGAGCCACCCAGGTGCCTCACAAATCTCATCTTGAAAGAAGAGTTGAACTGCCAGAAGTGGGCATGTATGTTAATTTAAGCTATTAAAAGGTGTCTGACATATTTATTCATTTCTGTAAGGTTGAGTTCTGTTGACAGAGATATTACTGTGTGTTGATCTGCCTTCAATAATAGCTATACAGGATGAAAAATATAGACAATATATGCCTATGCTAATTTTGGCCAATAGAGCAAACACTTAGTGTAATTCTGAGTGCAATCATCTTATGTGAGACTGAAGATACCATCATAATCAGACAATGATTAAAGCCCAGAATGGAAAATCACCAGGATCAGATGAGTTCATGTTTCCTAATTAGAAGAATCAATTTTTACCCTACTAGAGCTTTCTGTCTGAGAGAAGCGGATTTTAAACATCTGCACACCCTTCGTGAAAGGTGCAGAGAAAGGTCGGAGATCCTAGCCATCCACTATGTTTGTTGTTTGGTAACGAGGCAAAGGATTCCTCATGATGCAGGACTTTCTTGGACCCATCTACCCTCTCATGGTTCATTGTCCATTTGCGATCATAAATCATATTCCAAACCTCTGATGAAAGACAGAAAAGCGAGGGAGTAAAGAAGAAAAGGGATAACATAAGAACCGAAAAGGGAAGTATGCTAATTTGGTCCATTTAGAAAGAGTTGAGGTATACGCAGGGAGCCTGTATCTGACCCAGGCATTTGCGGGCTGGTTGTTGTTGTCTTAGAACACGAGCCAACTCATTTATGGGATCTTCATTTTTATTATTTAATTTTTCCATTTTTTTTCTTGACGTTCTTTCTTAAAAAGAAATGTGAAAGTTTTCAGCTAAATAAAGGGGAAAAGGGCCATTCCCTTTATTCCCTCCAAATGAAAGAGTTATCACTTATAAAGAAAAGTGAAAAATGGTATCCTACCACTCTAAATTCCACAGTAGCCAAGTTTCATTCTAGACTAACAAAGATCGACAGGATCCTGTGCTCTCTGAAAAACATCACTGGGACGACCATGACTTCCAACAGTTGTTTCCAATAGTGGCTATTAACTTCTGAAAAGTACATATGATAAGACTGTAGATGAAAGAGAAAGTTGCACTAATCTCACATGACTTGCACACCACTGTGGAGCTTTAAGGAAAAAAAAAACAAACAAACGGGGGCAGCTGGGAGGCTCAGTTGGTCAAGCATCTGTCTTCTGCTCAGGTCATGATTTTCCCTTCCTGGGATCAAGGGAGTCCCACATCAGCTCCCTGCCCAGCAGGGAGCCCGCTTCTCACTCTTCCTCTGCCTGCCACTCCCACTGCTTGTGCTCTCTCTTTCATTTTCTCTGTCAAAAAAACAAATAAAAATCAAGAAAGAAAGAAAGTCATACACACACCCACACAAGCGGGTGGGAGGGAGAGAGGAAGGAAAGATACACATACAGCCCAGTTAAATATTTAATCAGTAGAAAAGTCTACCTTTTTATTTTCATGGATTCTTTTCATTTCTCCTGATTTAATATCAAAGGAGTCTTCTGGTGTATCATCCAGTTCACTGATATGCTCCTGAATCGCTGTGACTACTTCAGTAGGGATAAACCTTAGGCCACTGATATCACCAAACACCTGAAAAGTGGTGATAAAATGGCACATATTAACCTACCATATTTCAAAGAAATATTTAGGTGGAATGAACAAATGCTGTGACTTTTTCCTTACCCCCTCCCGCCAAGATCACAGCTTGGAAATCCCCCGAAATGCTGTATTGTTAACCTAACTCCACAGTTTAACAGAAGATTACAATTTAGGTTTTATGGTTCAGTTTCACTTCTGACTTTAGCAGGCATTGTATCACACACCAAAAATATAAATTAAAATCTGCATAGCATTTACTAATACAGAACACGGGGTCATAATCAGCAATTAAAATACACTTGGAAAGTGAATTGTCCTAATTCTATGAAAACCAAAAATGTCAAAATCAAATACAAGACTGGGATTTTCTTTTCTTTTTTTTTTCTTTTTGGCTTCTCTCTTTTTCTTTCTTTCTCTTTTTTTTTTTTTTTTTTTGCCTTTAATAACTATTGTGTGATGAAATGGATCGAAAACAAAACTGTTTTCATATGGGGGAAGATACAGAACAGCATTCCTTTTAGTAGGAACTCATTGTCCCTAGAGAAACTTTCTGTATATACAAGGCTAATTATCTTTGAACACAACTAGCAAGCATGCCAACATTGTGTTTCACTTGTCACACACAGTTTGGGTTTATTCCTGGGTTGTTTATAATGCTCATCAATTTCACTGACTTCATATGTCTCTCCTACATCTTGAAGGTATCTAGCATTTCCAAGCATTCTGCTGAATGACTGTTTTCCCTAGAACTTACGACCCTTGAACTGAAGGCTGTCCTGGTTCAAAAGGCAGGCAGGCACATCTAGATCTACATTGGCTGAATGAATGCATTTCTCTGGATAGCAAAGAGGACATCTGCTTACTTGACAAGTTCCCCCTTTGGTTACAGGAGAACTTTTTTTTTTTTTTCTTTTTCTTTCTAGAACTACTAGAAAGTAGTTCCATCTCCTAATGGGGCTAGTAATCATATAGTAAGCTAATCAGAAAGCCTTTTTCCAGAAAAGGACAAATAAATTTCCTTCCAAGATAACAAGTACTTGGAATGATAAAAACCTTGAGCTATGCTACCATCTGAAAAAGACAATATCAAGAATGAAGCCAACATAGATGAAAATAAGGGAGAGAAGAGAGACATTGGATAACATCCTTTCAACCCCCGAATTCAGCCATCCCATTAGAATATCTACTGTAATTCCCATTTAAGTGACTTAATAAATACCTTTTGTGATTAAGCAGAAATAGTTAGATGTTTGACATATACAACTACATCAGTTAAGAAAAATAGATATCTTTGAACACCTTGATTTTTTCTGTCTTGTTGAATCTTTCTTACAGACCTTCTGAGAGTCTACTTTCCCTAAAATTTTATGGTCCTTTCCCAGTATTTGCTTCTTGGTCACCCTTCCTTACCATCTCATTTATTTATTCTTTATTATATATCTTCCTTTCTACTTTTTTGTATATGATCTTTAAAAACCTGAATTTCTTGGGAAATAATTTGTGATATAACAGCACCTATTTAGATACCACATTTTCTTTCTTTTCAAAACTATCTAAATATGTAAGTCAGAATCACTATGTGAGAGCTTTTTCCGTGTCTCTTGAGATATGTTCCCTTTTAGATCTTCCATACTGTGGATCATGCCTGTTGTTTCTCAGAACTTCTGAAACGTTCGTTCCTGATATCAAATTGGGTGGCACTCAGTCTCTACCAGACTTAGGAATAACAGAACAACAAAGTCAATTTCCCTTAAATTTCCTGTCATTTACAATCTTTTCTTTGTGGTTGAGAATTAGATTCAGAGAAACCACCTCAATCATCACTTTGTCTTCTAAGAGATGAATTATTGGGACTTCTCCTTACTCAGTAGTATATCTCCATTCACAGGAATTCCACAAAGCCTATCATAGATACGGTAAGGAAGATGAAGAATTTTAAATCAGGTATGGCATTTCAGAGATTTTGATTTCATTTATCCCCTTACCATAAAACCCATGTATGCAAAGCACTAATTCACGGACCACAGCAACACAACAATATTGGGAGGCTTAGTTACACCCATTATGGTTCTGTGATGAAATAGAATTTTCTTTTTCTTTCTCAGTGGAATTCAGATTGCTACACCTAAAGTACAGCAATCTGAACCAGGGGTAAAGAGTCTATTAAAATTCTATTACAGGGGCACCTGGGTGGCTCAGGCGTTAAGCGTCTGCCTTCGGCTCAGGTCATGATCTCAGGGTCCTGGGATCAAGTCCCGCATCGGGCTCCCTGCTCGGCAGGGAGCCTGCTTCTCCCACTCCTACTCCCCCTGCTTGTGTTCCCTCTCTCTCTCTCTCTCTCTGTCAAATAAATAAATAAATAAAAATCTTTAAAAAAATAATAAAAAATTAAAAAATAAAATTCTATTACAACCATAGACTTCAAAAATAGGACCAGAAATAATACGACACTCTATGTAAGTAATGGATTGAATCAACATTGTTTTAGAGAAAGGGTATTTTGCATTTTAAAGAAGTAGAGTGTTGATGTGAATTTCCTCAAGCAGTTAAATAAGGGCTGACAGTGGGATTTATTCTGTGGGATTTAGTGACGATGGGGCGCTGGTCATGGTGACCCTGCGGGTCATCACAGCTGTGAAAATTGCAAGCCAAAGCAAACAGTCCTTTTATTTTTGCAAAAGTATACTTTACTTGGTTGTAAAATAGTCGATGTTCTTAGGTTAAATATCTGAATATTGCTTCTGAAGGAGCAGGTGTCACCTTAAATCTAAAGTCTAGTTTGTTTACTGGCTGTGTTTTATATCCTTTAGAAAATGACACAAAATGGCAATAAAATCATTGTAAGTATTCTACAGGGGAATATAAATGCCCTTTGGTTACAGTGTACATACCTTTATACATAATTCCAGTTTATTTTCCCTGGAATTATGTTAAATATGTAAAAAGCCTTTTCTCATAAAGGTAAAAATGCTAGATATTTCCAAGTTGTAATTTAGCATTAGTGTCAAAATTGCTTCAGAAAATAAGCTACTGTTACTGTTTCATTTCTTTTAAGTGTCATTCAGCATACTATATGTGATTTTGCACATAAATAAGCTTATATGATTTTATATCAGTGTTTGGAAAATGTGGGATTAAAAATAATTTATTGGGTACAAATATGTAAAAATAACTGACACTATGAACTGGTTTTTTACATTGTTTTAGCATATTACCATTAAATAATTGCTTCAGGGAATTACAGGAGAATTTGTTCCATGAACCATATAGAAGAAACCATAATACTTCTATATCCATACATTCTTAGAGGTAAAGAATCAGCACATTTGCAGATAGTTCTTAGGTTAAAAGGATACAGTTACAAAATGCACCAAAATATTTCCATGATATTTCTTCATATAGATATAAGTAAAAATAATTATGTTGACTTTTTTCATGAGTAAATTATCTTGGACTTTTAGGAAATGAGTATTAGCCTTATCAAATGGAGTCAAGATAAAAATCACTGATTAGGGGCGCCTGGGTGGCTCAGGGGGTTAAAGCCTCTGCCTTTAGCTCAGGTCATGATCCCAGGGTCCTGGGATCGAGTCCCGCATCGGGCTCTCTGCTCAGGAGGAAGCCTGCTTCCCCCTCTCTCTGCCTGCCTCTCTGCCTACTTGCGATCTCTCCCTCTGTCAAATAAAGAAATAAAATCTTAAAAAAAAAAAAAAATCACTGATTAGTAGTAACATGGCATATTCTGAAAATGCTTCTCTCAAGCACTGACTTTTTGTTTGCATGGATTTAAAACACATTTTTTATATAAAAATTCAAAATTTTCCAAATTTACTGTGACTTCAGACTAATAAATACAGAGAGGCATGTTTTTTCACATTTTTCACATTTCCCATTTCACCCTTCAAGATCTGGTTTCTAAAATCCAATGGAATAGGGGAGAAAAATATTCAGAAGTAAAAGTAAATAAATTTTTATTAAAGGTAAAATATTCCATCTTTATCAACTGTGCAATAAAGATTTAATTCTTCCCCTCTATAAATTTTGTGTTAGACATTTAAGCAATACGTTTAGTTAATATGTTAAAGCCTATTTTTAACACCACTTCTTTATATTTAATATATGTTTTAAAACATTTCCTATGATTTAAAATCCTGGGAAGTAGTTTTCTCTGATATGTCAGATGTATATGTATTATTTCTGATAGATGTTTGAATATAATAATATAATAAATCTTTTCTACAGCTTTCATAAGGTCTAATTGTTTGAAGACTCAAAGAAAATCTAAAATGCTGAAAATAATTTTATGTGTGTTTTCAAAAATAGTATCTGATCACTCTTTTTCTTATATACACAAATAAAAAACATGAGGTCTCTAAAAACCAGAGATTATTAGTGCATGATTGTCTCAAATTATTTATCAGTATAAATAAAGTACAGGTAAATTTAGTATTTTATAAGATAGGGCAAGTGTGGTGGTTTCAGAAGAGACCTATAGATTCTCTCAAATGTCTCTAAATGCTATATCTCAATATACAATAAATAGAACCAAAATAATTCTTCATGATTTTCTACAGAAACCAAACATAGTTGTACTAACATTACTTTAGTCACTAAAAGTTAATATTCAAACTTATCATTGAAATAGTTTCTTATAAGTTTCTTACACATTCCTGAAAATGTAGCTAAAATCTGCTATATTTATCTAATAATTATAGGATGCTAATTTTGAAAAAAATTGTTATTTTCTGTCTTACAGTTTATATAAATATGCATATATATGTATATGTACATATGTATGCATATATATGTATATATACATATACTTATATATGTATATATACACACATACATTATATATGATATAATAACATATATACATGTATTTTTATATGATAAATTAAACTAGAGGGAAGAATTGTCTACCTTAGTTTTGTGAAAAGCAAAACATCTCATAGCAAGTTATACTGACCTAATTATTATGGACAAATAAAACATTTATTTTGACACATACATATGGGAATAATAATTTTGTCACATAATTTTTTAAGTAATTCATATATAGAATTTTATGAATTTTCTATGAATTTTTTAATTTATATGAATTATATGAATTTTAAATATATATTTAAAAGATTAGTAAATGTGCCTATGTAAGATTTCTGTGGTAGTAGGACAGGAAAATGTCTTATAAGTGACATTATATTCTAATACTTGTCTGATCATTGAGCTCCTCTTTGCTCTTGTATTCTGATTCTTTTTAAAAATATTTCTTATAATAGGGCCTAAGTTTTAGATAGACAAAATGATGATCCTCTACAGTTTATTAAAATAGCCAATCATTCGTTGAGAAAGAAAAAGGCAAAATAGTATCAAGACCTTATCTTTAAAAAAATTAAAAGAAGTGATAACTGTTAAGTTTGAATTTGAACACCAGAAATAAAAGGCATTAGTGCACTTGAAATTTTTAACAATATTTTATGCAAATCCATAACTGTTGCTATTACTGTTTCATTTTAATGTATATTTCCCATATTGTCACATAAGTAAATGTGTCCAAAGGACTCACTGCATCTTTTTATGTAGGTTTTGTGCTAGAAATGTAAAATGGTCCAAATTTAAGGAATAAAAGTATGACTTTCTCCCATTCGCATGAGTACATTAATTTTAGTATCTTCTTTAGGCAAACCCATACAATAAAAACACACACACACACACGAATGGTTTTTTTCTTTCCCATACGCAATGTCTTTCCACAAAAGAAAATCTTGGATGGAAGAAATCCTCCCCTGAAAATGAAAGCTATCATCAACAATTTATACATTTCATGAATATATTCCAGAGAGCCCCAATTTCCTTTACTGTCCTCTTGATTTCTCTTCCACATCAGTGCATACATTTCTCTCTCACACACACACTGCTGATTGGTCATTTTAGTAGATGGATGGGGGGATTTCAAAATTCACGGAAGAGTCTTCCAGAAAAGTACGAAAATATGAGTTAAAACTGAAAAGTCTGTTTTCTTTGCCTGATGTTCTCCTGCAACTCACTGACTCATGGACCAAATGTGGTTTGCCCCCAACTTGGTTGATTCCAAGCGTCCTGTGGATTGGTGGGGGACATTCAGCTTCATCTGCTGTCTTCTCACTGAGACCAAAAAAGGTGAGGTCCACTTTCTCAATACCTGCTCTTTGCACTGTGGGGTCCCTCAATTCTGTGAGCGGAAGAAAAGCCCAGAGCCGAGTAAAACCCATCTAATAACAAAATTGTGTTTCCATTTTTCTTTTTTGCCTTTCTTCTCCTGCTGCTTTCTATCAGCAGAGCACTTAACAATCACTAATTGGTTAATGTGTTATTTAGGCAAGTATTAATATTCTCATTTTGCAGACAAGGAATGAGGCTTCCTGCTGTGTATCTTCTGGCCCTGGGTAAGGAGCTCTTCAGACGGGAGATTCAAAGTAGGTGAGCCCGTTCTCTGGAGGCCCAGAGACTTGCCTGGAGCCGCTCATCTGGGTCTCACAGAGCCTTTGTGAGATCGCTGAGTTCCTGACTCCCACTTCTCTGCTCAGACCACCGGGCAACACTGCCTCTAATGACAAAAAACCCTTTTCCCATTCCACCCCAACCAATGCTCCAAGGACTTTCTTAATTGCGACAGATACCCTGGGATTGGTAAGCTTATTTGTGACTTGATGAATCTGCTCTAGTCTTGCCTGGGTTTCTAGGTTTTGTAGCACTAAAAACTTTAAAGTAACTTTGTTCAGGGAAAAAAAAAAAATACACACACACACACACACACACACACACACACACACACACACGATATCCTGCCTACCTATTGAGCAGAGATGAAGCATTGCTCTCTGAGAGTCTATAGCAACACTGAGCTCAGATGGGGCTGATAAAAATAGAATTAAAGAAAGGTGCTCATGGCCAGACAGACCAGTGATGATCTCGACAAGTATGGAGGGAACCTCATTTTTTTTTCTTTACGATTTTATTTATTTATTTATTTATTTGAGAGAGAGAGAGAGAGAGAGCGTGTGTGAGAGAAAGCACAAGTGGAAGGAAGGAGCAGGCTCCCCCCGAGCAGGGAACCCAAAGCAGGGCTCGATCCCAGGACTCTGGGATCATGACCTGAGCCAAAGGTAGATGCTTAATCGACTGAGCCAACCCAGTGCCCCAGAACCTTACATTTTAAAGCAAAATATGCAGAACACAGTAAGGGCTATGTCATCAAGGGTGACAGGCCTGGATGGAGAAAAAAAAAAAAAAAAGGCAAACACAAATCAATAGGAAAGATCCTTTTTACTATGACTTCTATATCAGACTCACAAAATCTGACCTCTTGAGAGTAGAACTCGTTCTGTTCCAAAAACATGGCTTTCCATAAAAATAAAACCTTGAAGATAATTTGTTCATACCCAAATCAGTAGGGTTTTATTGAGACCAAAAAAAGGTTAATATATGACCTATATTTCATACCAGGATAAGAAGAGACTTCAAGATCACTCTTGTCACAGGTTAGAGCTGTGTTAAATGCAAAAGGAATTTAGATAACTGGATATCCTATTTAAAAACGACCATAAAACCTTTGAGAGTAGTGTTTAGGCTATAAGGCTGAAGCAAAATTTCATCCATTTTTATTTTATGGGTTTTGCCACATCTAATTTGTGAATAAATTAAGCTTGGACACAGCAACCTGTTTCTTCCCATGTCAGAATATCCATTCAAAATGTGGCTTGGATCTCACAGGTGTCTCTAAGTGGGTCTAAGTGATTTCCTAAGTTTAAGTTCCCCCGATTCACATAATGTGATGCATTTCATGTCTGTTTCCCTGGTCAGGGTGGCATGAAATCACTTAACAGCAGCACAGTATTAATTGTGAGAAATCTCCATCCTTAATCGAAAGGATATCACGGTGCCAGATTACCAACCACGTAGAACAATTTGGCACCCAGAAAGTCAATGCAATTTAACAGATTTCCTAGAGCATCAATAATGTACTTAGCACAGAGAGAGTGAGCTCCAGGGTAGAAGTTAACTTTAATCCAAGTAGGAGACTATTTATAAACCGTAATTTTAAAAGTCAAATAGATTTATCTTTCATCTGGAAAGTATAATCTACCTAGTTGTTGATATTTGAAATTTCTTGTCAATGCATGCATCTTTGGGGAAGAAGTACACTAATTTCGCTTCTCACTGAGGTTGCAGAGGACAAGACCAGCCTTGAATACCCTCCCGTTTCAGGTTTTATAGTTCAAAGGGTCAATAATACACCTGGAAGTACCTGGTAAGGGTCTGGAGAGAGAGGGAGGAGACTAAGATGATTGTCAAGTAGCCAGACGCGAGGCTGAAAGAACATGTGTCTAATCTTCAAGTTGCTCTAGAACTTGTTCCTAGGAGACCTGTCCTCTAGGAGACAAAACTTCATACTAGCAACATGTTTAGAGAGGCTAGATAAAATGTCATACTGGAGATCAGTGTTAGAGAAGGTGCAGGGGGTAGGTCTGTTTGAAATGGGTTACAAAGATTTCAAGGAGCAAAAAGCATGTCACGTAAAGCATGAAGAAATCAGTCAGTATGTCTAGACTGCAGACCCACGAGTAAGCAGGATGCGTGGAGGCATTTGCTGGGGTCTGCAAAAAGGGGGAAAGCTGGTTTAGAATGTACTAGAATCTCTACTGGGCACAGGCTCAGAAGTGCCGAGGGCCACTTCCATTACTGTATTATTACCATCACTAAGGCAGAGGTGGTGAAAACACAGACAGAGGGTCAGAGGGGCCCAGGAGCCTGATCGCCTCACCATTAAATCCTCCCAGAAGTGATTTTATTTTTTAGCCTAATGTTACTATTAGTACTTGGAAAAAAAGATGTTTACAAGTTGAATGAATTTAATGTTGCATGATCCATAATGCTTTGTCATCTTTATTGCACCTTCTTTTTTTTTTTTTATAAAAAGAACTAAAAGTACTTTGCAGATGTGATCCCATTAATCTGCCCCAAATCTCGATGAGGCAGGCGGTTTAAGTCTCCATAACCCAGTTTTACAGATAAGAATGTCGGCAGAGAGTATGGGAAGTGAGTAAGGCAAGGTTCTGAGCAAATGCAGGAGTGAGTGAATCCGAGGGCCCTGGGGATCGCTCTGCTCCTGGGAACGGGCCACCTCATGCCAGGGCTTCCCGCTCAGTGGTCAAGGTCGGCAAGCTGCCGTAAGATGTTTTGTAGCAGAAGCACAGACATCCCTAGTGTCCTGGCTTCATCAGGTCTTTCAGTGCATGGTGTGTACACATATTTAAGCACATGTCTGTGCAAATTAAAAACAAAAATAAAAACCAAACAACAACAAAAAAAAAAAATAAAAAAGCAAAGATTTCAGAAACCTAAAAAGGATCATATGCCAAAGTACATATAGCAGCCCTTGACCCAAACCCTCAAAGAATTCAATCAGTCAAAATCCCCCCACCTGTTGCTTTACTGCAGTATACACAGCTCTGTCACTTTCACCCCTCAGTGAGGGAGCAAGGAGGTCAAGTGATGGAGAATCTTGCCTGGCATGTCTGCGCTTTTCCCAGTAGAGTGTCTCTGTGTGTCGCTCCAGTACCCAAATGCTGTCAGGGGATAGGGATCTTAGAAAGGAGAAGCTCCCTAGTTGCAACACTGCTCTCCAAGCCACTTGAAATTTCCTCAAGGTTCTATTCAAGGCAATTGTAAGAGGACAGATTTTTATGAACTATATAACAAAAATACAATGGTAAGCGTCCATAGGGAAAGGGTGAAGTATTCTGCAGATTCTTACCAATTAATATTTTGCCACTGTTAAGTGATTTCATGCCAACATGACCAGGGAAGCCGACATGAAATGTATCTAAACCTTCCTCCTCCTCTCTACTTTATTTCCACCATCTAATGGGAAGTAACATTCTTTCAGACTTCAGAATTCAACAACACTGGAGCAAATAGGACCAATCATTGGGTTTCACCATGCCATGAAATGTGGATTTTAAGAATACGGTGCAATGTGAGAGATTCTTTTTTTTTTTTTTAAGATTTTATTTATTTATTTGACAGACAGAGATCACAAGTAGGCAGAGAAGCAGGCAGAGAGAGAGGAGGAAGCAGGCTCCCCGCCGAGCAGAGAGCCCGAGGCGGGGCTCGATGCCAGGACCCTGGGATCATGACCTGAGCCGAAGGCAGAGGCTTTAACCCACTGAGCCACCCAGGCGCCCCGAGAGATTCCTTTTTAAGCTAAACTCAACTCACCTGAGGACTCTGACTTTTTAAGGGAAATCACGGCCTGAAGATGGTGGCTAAGTGCTCCTTTAACATTTGTAAAGATTTAGGGATGGGGACTTTATTTTTCAAGATTTGTCTCATAGAAAAAGTATGAAATGGCCACCAGCTCAGTCATTTTGTGTGAGATCATGTAAGCAAGGGACTGTATTGAAGTATGCCCATGGACCCTGAGAACCCTTCTTCATCAATCTACGGGTAATTACAAATGCTACCTGAATCAAAGTTCTCATGGGCTGAATCCTGAATTATTTCACTTGATTTGTTTCCTGTCTCTCTCCCTCAAATATATCTGCAGAAACAATTTATTTCTTACATAATACTTTTATTTCTTTAGAAAACATTAAAACATATCTTCAAGGTTATTATGGTATTAGAAACATTAACTATATGATATGCTTGCAAAGTAATTTTGAAGCCTTTGAAATCAAGTATAAACACACACACACACAAACATATACATTCATGCACTACAACATACACAGCACTTGCATTAAAATCTTTTCATATGAACGTACCTCAACAATGGCGCCATTAGGGAGTCGGAGAAAATGGCGGTAGAGCTCTTGGAACCCACTGGGATAAACGGTGTATATAGATACACGAGAAGTAATATCCCCTGGACCAAGTGCAGACTCAGAAATTTCATTTTGCTGTTGGAGGTCACAGCTGGAGATTCTGGACTTGACGCCATGGTTTTTCCAGATATAATCATACACTGCCACCTAGTGAGACACAAACCCCCCCCACCCCCGCCACAAGCCCCCCAGCCCCAGAAAAGAAGAGAAAAAAAATTAATTAACTTCTGGTAAGAGCATAACCAATTTTAAATGATTTTACAATAAATCTGGAAGTCACTGCCATCTGCAGTGCCTGCACTCCATTCCACGCATATTTTTATGACATATATCTAAGTGGTGAAGATAGACAAATCCCCCGTGTGTGCTCCATAAAGTTAATTCTACACAGATGAAGCTGTAATTGGCTCCCGTATTAACCCAAAGTAGGAAGATCAAGCAGGATGTGACAATGACAATGTTGATTAAAAAAAAAAAAATGCTTACGAATGGTGTTATGAACGGGTGTTTGTGTTTTCTCATCCAAAAGAAATCCCTGCTCATTTTTTCCTTGTTCTCACTGTGCTAAGTGCTAAGTCTCCGGCATCATCGAGACAGTGACGAGATAAATTAAAGATACATTTTGCTGAAGTGCACAGGGCAGGATTTTTGCATACTTTATACATTTATCTACTATTCTTCCTTCGTAATGTCCCCGACTCTTATACTTGCGGGACTTAATTTCTAGTAGGATTTCTCAGGTAACAATTCCATTTTCTGATACAATGTACCTGTGGGGTCTTCATTAATACTAACTGAATTATGAGTGAGTGGGAAAGACACTCTTCTATTGCTTGTTTAAAATATTAGTAGGGCACGGGTGCCTGGGTGACTCAGTCAGTTAAATCTCTGCCTTTGGGCTCAGGTCATAACCCCAGAACCCTGGGATTAAGCCCCACAATGGGGGGGGGGTGGTCCTTGCTCAGCGGGGAGTCTGCTTCTCCCTCTCCCTTTGCTCCTGCTGCCCCCCACTCATCCTTTCTCTCTCTCACTCACTCTCTCAAATAAATAAATAAAATCTTTAAAAAGTAAAATATTAGTGATGAAGATCAGACTATAACACTCTAAAATTTGTTTGTGGCCGATAAAGTTTCTGGTCTCCTGATATCTTTAACATTGTCTACAACCACTGAGTTACACAGATGCTTTCTATCATTTCCAATTTCCATATCTGCAGATGCCAGTAGTTTCAGGATCAGAGAGAGGAAAGGAGTCAATGGATTTCTTTTCTCACTGGCTTTTTCTGAGGCAGAAAACGTTTATCTGTTGTTGCAGACAGTCCAGATCAAACACGTGCTCCAAAGTTAACTCCTCCTAAGATGATTTACAAATATTTTAAACCCTCAGAAAGACAGAAAGATTTTAACAATATGAAAGAAAGTTCTGGCCAATTGCTGTTTACTTCAAGTCCATAACCGACAATAAACTCCCAAGATTCCAGCTAGCAATTTTTTTTTTTTCTTTGACAAGATTGAAATCTGGATGAACAGGTAAAGAAGAGGTAAACGTCTGGAAACGGCTTGCGTGAGAGGAAAGATCAAGGTCTATTATAATTAAAAACAGAAGTTTCCTGAGGATCCATTCTATCTTAGGTTTCTGAGGAAATCAAAACACGCTTGCGGGAATTCACAGTAAGCACACAGTTAACAGAAAACTACTCTGTGGTGAGTGAGTCCACAGAAGGCACCTTCCTAAGGAGACGAGCTTTGAGTTGGGTCTCAAGGCCTTCACAGGATTGCAGTAGAGATGAAAAATGCCAAAGATGCTTCTAGCAAAGGAGCAGGAATCCTAACGGCGCTGATATGCAAATGCAGCTGGGATTCCGGGGCCCAGGAATGGTCCAGTGGACTGGATTGTAGCAGGGATGCGAAGACCAGGGTGCAAGGCTGGAAACATCTTTCGGGATTGCAAAACTGTCACCTTCTGTGCTAAGATATTTTGAGCATAATTTGAAAAGGGGGAATGGGGTGGTTTGAGCAGAGGAGGGGTTTGATTTGTATTTTAGAGTAAGAGAGCTGAAAGCAAGGTGGAGGGTAGACCAGAAGGATGAGGGATTGGAGATCATCCTGCCCAAGACAGATGATGAGACCTGGTGCTTGGGCTGTGGCAGTTACATTGGAGACAGTGCATGATTTCTTTTCCCGAGGAAGATTCATCAGAGTTTGGTCACCAGGTCGTTATGAGCTGTGAACAAAAGAAACACCTCAAAGGTCACAACAAACGCGAGACCCCACAGACCCGTGAGCCCACAGAAATGCGCTGCGGAGAGCGAGCAGGCAGTGCACGCTTGAGGAGGGACAATCATTCATTGAACATACATGAAGGAGAAATTCATTAAACTATGGCATAACTGTGGCAGCCACTGTGCAACTATAAATCAATGTATATAATTAATTCTTCATCTGCGTGGTAGCCTGGTAAGGATGTGAAGCAACACCACACATCGCCAGGTAATATCAGGCGATGAGCGAAGACAGGCTGCTCTTCAGGCCCCTCCAGGAGTCTGTGTGGGATCAGAACCGAGGCCTCGTAGCTCTCCACCCCGTGCACACAGCTCCAGGCCAGGTATTACATATGTCTCTCCTCTTCTTTAAAGGCAGCCCATTCACCGATGTTTCCCAACCTCTGGATGTAGAAGATTAAGCTTCAGGAAAAGCAGAATAAAATAAATGGGATGGGAACAAGCATGCCGTGTCCTGGAGACCCACCTGTCTCTGCTCATGGCACGAAGTACTGGTGAAAAGGGAGTTAGACTGGAGCCCTGATAGATCAGAGCCTCTCCGTCTGAGAAATGCAGTGAAACCCCCCCGTGTTGCTCCCCTAGACACCGTGGGTCTGTTGAAATGTCTGTGAAGATGTGCACATTTGTCTGAAAAGCAGCAACTCAGCCTTCAGAAGTTAACACATTTCGAAAGGTAAGTGACCTTTGTGGGCAGAAAAACGTGCAGAGTAGATTTTTTTTAATAATTTTTACCCATTTGGATATGCACTTCCTTCTTCCTCCCCTTTTTAACCATCTCTAGCCCTAGGGAAGAGAGCATAACTTGCCTTCTGCCCAGAGACATCTTTCATGTAAGCGTCTAGGAAGAAAGGGGTAGGTAGACTTGAAAGGAAGTCAGCAGTGTTTAGTGGCAGGTCTTAATGTGGGCAATTCACACACACACACACACACATACACACACACACATAATATATGTATATTTTAATTTAATGTTGCCAGTCTGCCAGGTTGGTATATTATTCCCATTTTATAGATTAGGAAACTGAAGCTCAGAAATGTGAAACAACTTGTCCAGACACACTGTTATGTGGTCGTATTTACTAAGAGATCATTCTTATTCCATTGCCTCAGAGAGCCCTACACTCCTGGCCCCTCTCCACAACTTAACTCATTGTCCTCTCTGATGAATGCAGAACAAGAAATCCGAGAAGCCTCCTTGCTCTGCCCTCTCGTTCTGTTCCATCCAAGCTACCTCTAGGAAGTACCCATATTCTCTGCCTGTTCAGAGTCTAGAGCTCCCAAGACCAGCCTCTTCTGAGCAAGACCTTGCATTCCAGCTCCGTCTGTGCCGACTCTCCTTCCTTATGGGGTGATGAATTAACAAGCCCACTTGGCAGCTGATCTAGAGCCATATCTTCCAAACAGCTTTATCAGCAATGAGGCTGACACTTTATTGCCTTTGGTCTGGTTCCCGTGTTTCCTTAATTTTCTCAAATAGCTCAGATGGGGAAAAGAGGTGTATAACGTAGTAGCCCCCTGAGTCCCCAACAATAATCACACAGCTCTGATATTTGAACCCAGGTTGGACTGACTCTAAAGCCCAGGCACTTCTGATTTCACTGTGGGGGTAAAACATGTGATCACGTTGGACACTATTATCTTTGTGAGTTAGTGTGTGTCTGCAGAGTGGGGATGTGTCTAAACATGATTCTGGAAGCTGAATTTCCCTTTCAGTTAAGTGCACCTATGGAAGAAGCTGAGGGAAGGTTTTTTTTCCATCCTTGGTCAGGGTGGGAACTTTGTAAACACCCTTCTTGACTCAAAAGGGGTGTTGTGGAGAATGTCATGAAACAAAAAGGAGTAGAGGCAGCGTCCCAATTTCTGCCGACATTAAGACTACCATAGCCCATGGAAGTTTCTCAAGGTTCTTTGAATTGAAGATGAACTGGAAAAAGTACTGGAGTGTGTTTTCCTCCCCTCTTCTGGACCCTAAGGTTGTAAAACAAAAGCAATTGGGGTCCTTTTCAGGATTTCTAGCTAGCGGTTCTTAAGATAACATCATCGAATATCTATCAACAACCAAGCGTGTGGATCAAGTGAAACCTTATTATTTGGGGCACACACCTCCTCATAGAAAAGAAGGCAGAGCAGAGCAGAAGGGAGGGAGAGAGACCCATAAAACCTCACTAGAAATGGTTAAGAATCTGAACCAGATGTTCACGCAGAAGAGAATATTTTCGGTTACCTGCTGATATATTGAACATTCTCCCATTGGCCATGAACACATCCTACCCTACGGGTAATTGCTTTATATTCTGACTTACAACCGAAGACAGCCTGAAGCAATTGGGGATGCTTAGCTTTGAAACCTTCTTAAAATCCTCCCTAGGGTTAAGAAAGTAGGGCAAGGTAAAAAAAAAAAAAAAAGAAGAACATGGATTTTTATAACAGGAACTAAATCCGAGAAAGGCAGATCAGAGGGTGGACACAGAGGTGAGGAGTGATGAGGAAATCACCATTCGATTTTTCTGAGGTCCTTTGGCTCACATCTGAGTAATCCATGTGGGTGAACGTGATTCTCGGCACCCATGCCCTCTTGACGTTTAGCTCGATTTCTTTAAAGCTAGCTGTTGAGCAACAAGCTTCTTGGCAAACTGACCTGTGATCGTTAGTAACTGTTCCCATGTAATATTTCTCATTTAATTTTATTTCAGGCCACGAAGGCAATTCAAAGAGAGGAAGGGAAGGATTTGTTAAGGCAAATACCAGACAACCTTGGACATTCTTGCCTAGGGTCGGTGAAGGATGAAAAAGAAGGAAACAGGATATGATTTTTTCTATAAACTGCATTTTCTCTAGATGCCTTTGTTTTCCATTTCCTAGTGAGGAATGGTTAAACTATTTGGTAGTTGGGATAATATCCATGGAAAATTGGAGCTCACTCGGTATTTCTGCAAAATGATAGGCCAGAAGACATCTACCATGCCCTTTGGAATCCAAAGGTAACTCCACAAGTGAACTCTCCTGCTATCAGAAATCTCTTTCCTTAAACCCATCAACTCTGTCCCTTCGTTTCCAAGTGAGCCCAGAGTGAGTTAATAGATCTAGTGAGACAAGTGAATAGAGACTACACGTATAAGACACACTTGAGGAGCTTAATCTGGAGGCCCAAAAGCTGAGAAGAACCCACAAAATGCTCAACCCACAAACAATAATCCTTAAATGAAGTTCATGGTTCAGCAGAAAAACAAGTTAAGGGCAGAAATTCAATGGTAGACAAAACAGGCCGGAACAGGTTCAAATGCTGCATATTTCACAACAGAGCTTAATTAAAACAGGACTATGAGGCTGTTAATTGCATTATAATAGTTCAGCATGAAATTAGGTCTGATGTGAATGTCCTTATAGTGGATTTGTTTATGTTATTATAATTACACAGTGGTACATAGATTTGTTGCATAGATACATTTTTAAAAGGCCAGCTCTTGGGTGGATTTCTTTTTTTTCCTTGCTGGAATTTGCACTCTATTTACAAGTGTGGAAAGTCGGCAAAAGGGAACCAGGGTCAGGAAACTAGGTCATACTGGATGATCCACTTGGTCTCCTGTGTATTTAAAGCTTAGAACTCCAAATAAGTTGTGCCTCGATGATGGTGATTTTATTCACCATTTCTTTGGGAGAACATGTGTCATTACAAACAACTGGGTCTCAGGAAAATAGGTGTCTTTCCCAAAAGTGCTTATTTTGACTTAGAAAGCAATGCCTTCCCTTAGAATCACTGAATGCAAACCTATGGTTAATCTTGTGTCTGTAGTTCCCCAATATCATATATCCGGGTATAAATAAAAAAATGTTGGGGCACCTGGCTGGCTCAGTCATTAAGTGTCTGCCTTCAGCTCAGGTCATGATCTCAGGGTCCTAAGATCGAGCCCAGCATGAGGCTACCTGCTTTTCAAGAAGCCTGCTTCTCCCTCTCCCACTCCCCCTGCTAGTGTTCCCTCTCTCAGTATGTCTCTCTTTGTCAAATAAATAAATAAAATCTTTAAAAATAAAAAATAAATAAAAAATTTAAAAATGCCAACATTTCAAAGATTTGGGTCTAGTAAAAGATGGCAACTCCTGTTCACAGAATGGAAAAGAGGAAAAGACATAGCAGGAGTGGATTTGCTTTTCTGAATATAAAAATGGATATTGTTCCTTGACTCGTCCATAGTTTCCACTTTTGGGATGAAGACTTACTTGGCTCACACAAGAACATAACCTATGACCTTAGCCTAAACACTAAAACCTGAGATAATATCAGAAGTTTGGGAAACATAGACTACATATTTGATAATGTTTTCGATTTTTACTGAGACATATTTATTTCCATGCAGATGCACTTTGGGACATTTCTTCATTTTGTGTGTTGCTTTGAAATAGAACAGCAAAAAATTAATAGAAGATTACCTACAAATAAATTAGGTAACTAAGATGATTATGCCTTCGTTTTTTCTTTCTTTAACATAACCATTAGGAGTATAGAACAAGCACTTAAGTAAATTTGAATCAATTTAGAGAAAGGTAATAAACTATGTTGCATTGTCAGAAAGGAAAGCCATACTTCTAAACAAAATTACCTGTGCTTAATTTAGGTAGAAATTATGCAATTTGGGAAAGATAATATATCTCTGTATGTGGGTGTGTACACACTATATAGTGAGTTTTGCTATTGTGAATATCTCTAACTTTAAGAACCCCCAAATTTTGCATCTTGCATCTGTTAGCAGAAATATATGCTTTTTTCATAACACTTCTGCAAAATTCTTAAGAAACACACTAGGAAACCACAAAGAACTTGACTTCTGGTTATGATATTTTTCAAAGCTCTTGGGAATAGAAGTAAATGAAAGAAAAAGTTACGGGTTATTTCATGCAAATAGAAAGTCACAGGTCTTAGCGGTATTCCCAAGGCTTTTGCTTGTACATATGTATGCAAACATTAATAGTAGCACAATACAACTATAGGGGAGCAACTACAGATTTGTTTCCAAGAAAGCAAAAGCATAGAGCAACCCCACCGCCCCACTTCTGTGCATGGAAAGCCCTGGGAAGAGAGGACTCTAAAGGGAAAACATGAGCTCGGGAGCAGAGAGAGGAGATTCAAAAGATGACAGGAAGAAGAAAGGTAATGAAAAACAAAACAAAACAAAACAAAACAAAACGAACAAACAAAAAACTTTGCTCCAGCCACCCACTGCCTTTGAAGATAAATCCCACAGGTGGCAAATGCATTTGTTTAAATGGAAAGCAGTCATGATGACGTGGTTAGCGGTATTTTCCATTCATATTCTCCACTCTCTATAGACACACAGAGAAAAAAATGTTTAATTTTATGGTCTGATTGCATATAAACCATGGCCAAAGAATTGCACCATATACTCAAATCATCAGATTTAAAAGGAGACTTTTTCTTCCCCTGAATTCCAGAAAGAAGAAAAAAACCATGAAATTATCTGTGATCTAATATTTTAGTTTCTGGTCCAAAAGAACGGAAGGCAAATAATTGGACTGACTCAGATAAGACAGTCAGTTTTAGTCCAATTACCAGAAAGAAAGAAATTGGACTATAATTTTTTTTTTTTTTTTTCCTTTCCAGATAGCAGCCTGGCAGTATGATCCATAGACCAGGGTAGAATTTACTTAAACCCATCCATCCAACTAAGCCACTAAATCACTGATAAAATGAACTTCAGGTATCTGCAAGTATGAAGATTACTTGTTCTTTTTAAAATATTTATTCAACCAACACCTCTACCTTTGCTTTGATGTGCCGTGAGCTCTCTATCAGGAAATTATTCATCCAAAAGGGTACCCACCACCATACTAGTGGCTGATCTCTTGATTCTTATCCCACACCTTTAGTTTAATTTTCTCTAATGGCAGAAAAATACCGAAGTGTAAGACATGCAAAAGATAGAGGGAGGAGTTGTCTCTATGTATAAGCGTGTATGTGTGAGTGTTTTATTTTCGATTTAGGAAAAATTACTCCCAAAAGGTAGTTGCCCAAATATTTTTGCATCAGCTACAATGAACAAAACTATATAAATTATAATTTCTTTATACCCTAACCATCTTTCTTCCCCTAAACCTTAGTTAGGTAGTATAAATTGGCTGAAAATCTGGGAGAGCGAGTTGGCAGCGGTAAGAGTGAATTTACCAAACACTGAGCATGCTCCTACATGAGCTTTTGTAATGACTATTGCATGAATCTTCCCCAGACACCTACCAACTCACTCGCTTCCTTTAAAAATGCTACTCAAATGTCACCTTATCAGTGCATCTCTTCTGACCACCCCCCCATATGAAATAACCCTTCCACCGTCAGCCAAACCCTATGCCTTATTTTCATCATATCATTTGCTAAAAGTGTTACTAGCAACCATACTATAGATTTACACTCTTCCCACACACAAACGTAAGCTTCGTGAGAAAAAGAAAAAGAGCTTGGCTCATAAGGGACACCAAATTTCAATTTGCGGAAGGGATACATGAATGAATTAAGTGATTTGAATGGATTCAGTATTGAAGGCAGCCTGTTTTTATTCTGTTTTTTGTTTTGTTTTGTTTTGTTTTGCATGCCTATCTTGGAAGCCGCTGAAATGGATTCATTTTTGAAAAACTCCAAAATGGATATGCAAAACTACCCCTCTTTAATATCATTAAAAAAAAAAAAAAATACTAAGGCCATGCCTTCAGAAGCATCAGTGAGATGAACTCTCCACCAACTTCCCGCAATGCAAGTTGTAACTCCTTATTTCCTAATTTAGTAAAGTTTGTTCAGCTGCTATCTTATCACACCATCCTCCTACTCCACCCACACGCCTAAGACTGCCTGTGTCATAACTCTCCTGGAATAACACCCCTTTGCACGCATATAAACCTTTGCTCCAAAGCAATGATGCATTATATGATAATTAATTGCCTTATTAACAGCCCAACAAATAAAGAAATATTATTTTGATTGGAATCGTAGTGATTTAATGAGGGGGGAAAAAAAGGAGTGTATTTAATCTAATACCTTCCTCTTACAGGACCAGGGAATATTTTCCAATTGTTTTTCACAACTATGAAAGAAATCAAAAGGTGTTTGTGCTTTAAAACTAAGTCTTTTGTCAGGGCACGTGGGTGGCTGTCAGTTGAGTGTCCCACTCTCGGTTTCTGTTCAGGTTGTGATCTCAGGGTCCTGGGGTGGAGCCCTGTCTTGGACTCCCTGCACAACGGAGAGTCTGCTTGTGTCCCTGTCTCTCCTCCTATCCCTGCCTGAGCTTTCTCTCTCTTTCTCTCTGAAATAAATAAATAAATCATAAAAAAAAAAAAACCCTAAGTTCTTTTTCATTATTCAAAGACATGTTTGAGTCACGCATTCAAGCCAGAGGTCATGAGATATACAGGTTAAACCCTATTACCTGGGGCTCCGTGAAACTCACAATTTAGCATGGGAAGTGAGACACAAATGTAGATAACTCTCATTTTCAACGAAGAAGTTTTAAATGCCCTACGAGAGACTAAAAATTTTAAAAGATTTGAGGAGGGCTAAATCATGTGTGCAAATAATGACCATAGGGGCCCATGCTGGACATTTCCCCTCAGCTGAGAGTTGGAACTAACAAAAAGTTCTACCTCGAAAGATATGGGTTATCATCTTGAAAAATAAAAGAACAGGGGAAATTCATGTTCATCTTTCAACCAAACTTCTAGTTTAGTGACTTTCAGTGAGTCTAAATTTCCAGAATGTTTACACCTTTTGAGATTTCACAAGATTTTGTCAGTTTCCTGATTTCATCATCACACCTACCCTTTTGTTCTGAGTGTAGTTCTCTCTTTGAGCATGAAATTTCCGGGGCAGAATAAAAAAAGAAGGAAAACAGCATACAGAAGAATGATCACAGCAGTAGCTATTTGGGGAAAGATTAATTAAGAATAAGAATTATAAATAATACTTATTTAGGACTCATTATATAAAAGGCTCTGGTCAAAGCACATTCACTCATTTCAGCCATTCACTGAAATCCTGCCTTGTACCAGGGGAATGTGGAGACACAGAACTGAACCAATAAGACAAAATCCTTGGTCTAACTCAGATGACATTCCAAGGGAGGAAAACGTAAGATATGTAACTGGATATATCATAAGTGCCATGGAGAAAAAGGAAACAGTGTAAAGGATGACGCACTGGGTGGAGAGGGGATGATAAAAGGCTACTTTGTTGCTATTTTTTATTTTATTCAGGGAAAGAATCTCTGGGAAGGAGACCCGCAGAGTAAGTCTGAATGAAGAGAAGAGTATTGGTCATGTATATAAGTGGGAGGATAATGTCAGAAGAAGGAACAGCAAGTACAATGCCTATGAGTGGCGTACACTTGCCCTATGATCAAGGAGACTCAAAGAAGCCAAAAGAGCTGAAGCAAAGTGAGCAAGGGGAGAAAAAGAAAGATCAGAGTGGTAGAAGTTTGGGGCGAGAAGCCAAGCATTCGGGGATATGAAGACCACTGAAGATGACTTTTGGGGCTCCTGGGTGGCTCAGTCATTAAGCATCTGCCTTCAGCTCAGGTCATGATTCCAGGGTCCTGGGATCGAGCCCCACATCGGGCTCCCTGCTCAGTGGGAAGCCTGCTTCTCCCTCTCCCAAACCCCTGCTTATGTTCCCTCTCTCCTTATGTCTCTCTCTGTCAAATAAATAAATAAAATTTAAAAAAGAAAAGAAAAGAAAAGAATGATGGCTTTTATGCTGATAGGATTGAAAAACCATTGCGTATTTGTGAACAGAGTAACATCTATGACATCATAGAAAGAATCACTCTGGCTGACCTTGAGGGATAAACTGAGATGGGGACCACACTGTGGATCAAATAGTGTTTCCCTGAATGATATTTAAGTCTTAAATCCCAGTACTTAGGAATGTGAATTTATTTGGGAATAAAGCCTTTGCAGTCCATCAAAATGAAATCAGTAGGGTGGGGCCTAATCCACTAGAACTGTGCCTTTGTTAAAATGGGGATCTGGGGGTCCCTGGGTGGCTCAGTCAGTGAAACATGTCCAACTCTTGATTTTTCTCAGGTCATGATCTCAGGGTTGTGTTATCAAGCCATGTGACGCTTCACCCTCAGCATGGAGTCTGCTTAAGTTTCTCTCTTCTCTCTCTGCCCCTCCTCCAACTCGCGCATGCACTTTCTCTCTCTCTCTCTCTCTCTCTCTCTCAAATAAATAAAGAAACAAACAAGCAAACAAGTATTTAAAAATGGGGAATCTGGGCACAGAGACAGACACGCACATGCAGGGAGAATGCCACATAAACACGATGGCAGACATTGGGTGGATTCATCTACAAGCCAAGGCATGCTAAAGTTGGCCCCTCAAACTGCCAGAAGCCAGGAGAGAGGCATGGAACTGTCAGAAGGATCAACCCAGCCAATACCTTAACCTTGGACTTCTAACCCAGGACTGCGAAGACAGTGCGTTCCTATTGTCTAAGCTGCGTACTGCATAGCACTTTGAAATGGCAGCCCTAGGAAACTAACACAGGCAATGATCCACTTTACATGAATTACTACATTAATCTTTATTATAAACCTAGATGGTTATTATTCCAAATCTCGGGTGAAGAAAATGAAGCATGGCAGGGACAGGGGTCAACCAACTTACTTAAGATGAATCAGTAAATTGTAGGGCCAAAGTATGGCTGTAAGGACATCTGACCCCAGAACCCAGGCTTTTAAACTCTGTCTCTATTGCTTCTCTAAGGACATATTTTAAAACTGTGAAGTGGGGGGAAAATATTGTTGCCACCATTTCAGTGAAGCTAGGAGATTATATTCATTATAAGGAATAAATATATAAATTAAATAGCTACATCTCTGTCTTTTATTATTGAAGCTGAGCAATGGGGAACAAACATTTGGAGAGGGCTTGGCTGTAAAGAAAAGCCCTTCTCCTTGTTTATTATTGTTTTAAAAGATTTATTTATTTATTTATTTGAGAGAGAGCGCGAGCGAGAGAGAGAGCAGAGTGAGAAAGAGTACAAGTTGGGGCGGACCAGAGGGAGAGGGAGAAGCAGGCTCCCACCTAAGCAGGGAACCCAATGTGGAGCTCCATCCCAGGACCCCAAGATCAGGAGCCGAGCCCAAGGCAGATGCTTAACTGACTGAGCCACCCAGGCACCCCTCCTTGTTTAATTGATTAAGAATAATGCCCTGGGAAATGGAGCACCAGAGGTGCCTGCCTCAGTCACCAATGAACTCTGGGGCTCAGTTTCTTTATTCATAAAATAAGAAAAATGGATGAAAGAATTTCTAAGGCATAGTCCAGGTCTACAAGTCATATATTTTGTTTCCTTATTTTTTTATTCTGTTAATTCCACATCTATTTCTTTTTAAGGTGAAAAGACGTCCCGTTGAAGACAATATTGACAGAATGTGGAAGAGTCACTGTATTACAGAAACCTAACCTACCAGGGCTTCTGTGTTGTAATTGCGTATTCCATGAAGCAGAATGCTTAGATTTATTAATGTGGTTAAGAGAAACTGGTCATGTGGTATCTCCTGGTTTCTAAGTGATTGACCCCATAGTAATGCAAAATTGTATACATGTTTGTCATTTATTCTTATTGGGGCTCCCTATTTTGAGTTTACATTAAAAATTTTAGAGAGCAAATAAGGAAATATTGAACAAATGTTTCCCTCCAGTTCTTTTCTTACACCAAAGCCAAACCCAAAACACCTTAAAAATACAAACTTTGGATTATTTGATTATACACTGTGTGATCACAAAATCTGGAAACATACATAATATTACTCAAATATTTATTTTAATATTAATATTAACAAACCGTTGGTTTTTGCCTATGTTTCTGGCTTATCATCTTTTCTTATTTCTGGAAAGTAGTCTTCTACAACAGTCATGAAAACAAAATTCTAGATATATATGCTTATCATTTGGGTAAATTCCTAATTTCTCATTTTCCTCAGTGGTAAAAATGAATTATTTAATTCAGTGATTTCAAGAGAATTTTAATATCTGAAATACAGTAAAATATTAGAGTAATGAATATGCATTAGAATGGGAATACATAAAAAATCCAAGACTGAGGGATAAGACTTTCCGTAAGTCAATATTTTTACCCTTTCAAGTTTCTGGAGATCAGAAAATCACAATAAAGTTCTTTTTTAACAGAACTTTTTTCTTCAACTCTGTTATTATCTGAAAGAGTATGTTGCCCAAATATGTAAACACCGACCCTTCAGTGTGTCCATCTTAGGGGCCAGAAATTCAAGACTCAAGAGTCAGGACCATGATTACCAAGCATTTCTCAAGTAGAGTCTAGAGGAAATAAATACTTCCAAAATTTTAGCTAAAATTTAGCATGAAACTCATCTGCCCTAAAATTCTCCTGAATATACACCAGACAGAGTCAGCATCTCTTTGTATACAAAGAGAATGGACCACCGGACTTGTAAATTGTTTATTTCAGGTGACATATGTTGACATGCAGGAAGATTTAGTTTCTCTCATTTTTCAGTTAGACTGCCAGATGGATGAGTGGATAGATGAGAGACATCAGTGTGTACTCGTACTCCCTCTCTGTCTCTGTGTGTGTCTTTCTGTTTCTCTCTTATAAACACACACACATATGCAAATGCAACAGAGCACCTCTATTTTCTGCGTAATTAAAAAATGCTAACATGTAGATTTTAAGAAAAGTCAGATTGAAATAATTTTTTAGTAAACTCCTTTTTGTAATCTTTCATTTTTAAAATTTATTTATTTATTTGAGAGAGAGAAGAATGTGCACGGGTGGGGAGGCAGAGGGAGAGGGAAAGAGAATCTTAAGCAGACTCCCCACTGGTGTGGAGCCCGACACAGTTCCATCTCACAACCCTGAGATGATGAACTGAGTAGAAATAGAGTCGGACCCTTAACCAACTGAGCCACCCAAGCAACACTGTTTGTTTGTTTGTTTTTATATAAGATTTATTTAGTTATCTGTTAATGATAGTTTAAAACTACCACATCAAAACTACAGCTTTACTTTTTATCAACAGCTGATCAGCAGCTGAGTGTCCCCTTTTGGATTATCTATCTATCCTCTTAACATCTTTAATCTTTCTCTTAAGTCTGCTAAGAGAACCAATCAAATGGGACATTTAGTCCACCCATTTCCTTTATAAAAAAGGAGGCATAGAGGAAGTAAAATTCATGTCCTAATTCTCACTACAACACATAGTTTTCGAAGTAATGTAAAAGAATTATGAATAAAAATTATAAATAAAATAACTGACAGACAATATGTTGCCATATTTTTTCCAAAACATTTGTTATAATTGCTTAGAAGCCATACGAATATAACAATATCTCTTGAGCAATGGGAAAGTTGAATTTTTTAAGGACATATAAGTGGATTATTAAAAACTGATTGTGAAACAAGTAAGTTAAAATTAATGCAGTTATTAAGTTGCTTTACTATTTTAGCTAAACTTCATTGTCATTAATTTAGCTCGTGTCAAATTAGCTCAATGAAAGAATATTTACAGATTTTTTAACTGCTTATGCTACAAATGCCCAAATGAAATTTGCCAGTGATTTTGTGGTATACTATCTTGAATTCAGGCAGGAATTGACTTGTGGAAGAAATAGGTATTAGAGAAGATTATGCCAAAGATTGGCTTGAGATTTACAAACTGGGAGGAAAAATCAGGTAGGAAATCAATTCACCCCTGGAGATCCTTTAAGAGAAGAGCTGGGAAGGCTGGGCGCAGAGTGCGTGAGGCATGGCCTTCTATCTCCGCCACACTTCTAGCAATGGCTGTGCAGAGATCTTCAAACAGGCAAAGGCACTTACTCTTCAGAATCTTTATCTTTCAGGTGCTTTTAATTCCAAGGTCACCTCGTGGATGCACAGAGTTTAATAAACACAGCACTCAACAGATGAGTCTATCAGTGACTGTCCATGTATAAGAAACAGTCAAAAACACTAGATTCGGATTATAAGATACTTTATATCCTTATCCCTAAAGTTACTTTAGGTAACTGTTACTGGGTTGTTATAGGAATTCATAGACAAGATGCGTTTCCATGCATTTTCTGCCCATGAAGAAACAATTTTTTTTTTGGTAGAGATTAGGGTATGGGGGAAGATAAGGAAGAAGTAATTGAAGGAGAGCTAGATAGAATAAGTTGGGGAAAGTGGTAAGAGCTTATTATTATACAGGCATTATTTAACATAATTATTAGCATGAGCGTCAACCAAAAGATAACAAGAAGAACAAGGAAAAGGTGACGTTACTCTGAAGAAAAATCAGCCCAATTACTTACGAGGTGAAAATGCTGAATATAACCAAATGATCCGTCTTCAAACATGACATAACGAATGGGAAAAACATCCCAGGAGGAGGCTAAAAATGACACTGGATGATTAAAAACAAGTAGTTGTGGGTTGGAAATTGTGTGTGTTTTTCCATAAGGGATAGAAAGAAGGCAGGCTATAGAGGGTGGAAGTTCAGAGTTTTGGAATTAACTGGGTATCAAAAAAGATTTCTCATGGGATAGAAAAAAGAAAGACAGACGCAGAAAGCACACAAGTTAGAGAAGAAATGAGCGTTTAGAGAGAGGAGATGAAAGGGCTGAGGGAAGGCTGTCATAAAATACACACTGCATCATACATGATGGATCAGTTCTATTATTTAACTTTCCAAAAGATGTAACAATACAGAGATATGCTAACCATCGTAGTCAGCATTAATTTACAGTGGGAGAAATAATTAGAATCTCACTTTTTCTGAAGAATAGAGTAAAAATGTAAACAATGCCTCCCTCCAGGCAAGTGCTTTATCAAGTTGACAGGTACATTTGAATTTCCATGGGTGGGGGATATAATAGGTTATTTATGTGTCATTTTAATAGAAAGACCCAACCATCAAGATGGACAGCAGACTTTATCAGTACTGCTGTTTGCAACTAATCCTCCAATTTAGTACCCCATGAAAATACCTGCAACAAAACCTGTCCATTTTTCTTTTACACTCCATTATGGAAAAATCAATATGGGCACTATTCATCACAAATCTCCTGCTTGGCGGGTGCCTGAGCCACAGAATCTGGAAAAAAAAAAAAAAAAAAAAACCTGGTAGTTTAGCATTCTGTGTGGCAGGACCCATTGCTTAGGGTTTGATTCAACCACATTCTGCCACCCACAATGGCCCAGTTGGCCTAGTATGTGTTCTAGATTCTAACACAGGTTGGCCACACACCCAGAGTCTGATTACTATCAGGTGAACTTCATCCGGAGTTAGTTTTAGACCCAAGAATAGGAATTCATTGACTTCCACACTTGACAGATTTAATCTGCTCTTTAACATTCATGCAGTGAATAATAACTAGAAATGTAGCAAATAATAATTCAGTCAAGCAACCCATAAGATAGACAAAGACTCAGTGCTTCACTTCTCAGCCAGTATCATAAAGGACATATAGTCTGACTACCTATTTTCCAGAAAAATGACCCTTGTTTTTCCCTTCAAAATATCTCTACCATGTTTAAAATCCAAAATCATACGTTCAATGGGAAGAATTCTACAACAAACCAAAGTAAGTATACATGAAAAGAATGTCATAGAATTCACAACTATCAACTGTAAAGCTAGATGAGACTATTCAAAATATGCAAACTTCAACACCTTCCCTTGGGAGGAATCTGAAACGCAGAAAGTTTATTTGATTCCTCTTTGTCTCCTTCCAAATCACCAAAGTTACATATTGGCCTAATATTTGCTAGATTGATGAGTGTTCTACAGAGCAAAAATTCATATATTTATTTTTGCTATTGGATATGTAAGTAAAAGCTAAACATTACAGAAAAAGGATTAAAAAAAACATAAATGATTCTTAGACATCAAGATTTTAATTAACCTAAATTTAGGTCAATTGAGTATATTGCTTGGAGCTCTGTACCAGATCCTGCAGACTGGCTCACTTGACTTACACTCCAGACCCTTTATAGGCAGAGAAAACTGAAGACAGTATTTATCAGATCCCCTTTGAGCTCCACGTCCCCTTTATACATTCATTCCTTCTTAAACAAGCCAGGGTTGTTCTGCTCTCCACTGCCCACTGCCCATAACCCTGACCAATAAGAGATCTAATAAGGACTGCCCCAAGATGCTGTCCTAGTTAAGTGATGAAGTAATAATTTTACATGTCCTTCTGATTTAAAATCTGGATTCTACAAATTATCAGCTCACAATATGTCCTCATCAGCAACCTCCCTTACTTCAATGACTTTCTAATAACTTTCTAAAAACAAAGTTACCTTATCTCTTTTAATCACATCTACATCTTTTAATCATATCTACATATCTGCAGACATTACCTGGAATAATCTGATGCTATTTACTAGTATGCATGGTCTCAACTATATAATATTTACTGATCATTCTATTATATTTCAGTCACATCCCCAAAGCACGTTTTGTGAATAAGGACAGAGTCCAAGAAAAGAATAGTCTTCTTTAAAATGTGTGTTTCATTCCCATGATGTTTGATTTGGAGACAAAACAAATAACCTCGCATCTTTCAGAGCACAGACCCACCCCACGCCCTGGGTTTGCCTGTCAATGCACAGGAGTGATTTGGTGTACGGTCTTGAGTCTTGCTGATCACACATCACACAGGCAGAACAGCTGTGCCAAAGGGCCAGGAAAAATTTATCCGTGTCCTCCTGTTATTGGCCTCAATTCTAAGGAACTATTTGCTTCCAACAGTTCCTCAGGTGATAGTAAAACTGACTCATTTGGAGGCAAATAAATTCTCTGATATAAACAAACTCTTGGAGAAGTGATATTACTTCTCTGAAACTTTTTGATATGTAGATATGTCTCTGATCATACAGGCATGCAGATTTCCTTGAAGGTTGTTTATACCCTTCAAAACCATACAAAGCAACTGAGCAATTAATTATAACAGCTACTCTCTGCTCTATGATTGTTTTATGCATTTAATTTTTGTCTTGCACTTCTGGCTAGTAAGCTCCTTTACTACCTACTTTATATGTCTTTATATCCTCCAAGGTATTTACTGCAGCGTTGGACAAAGCAGGGGCTCCGTAAATGCCACATTCATTGTCAAGGATATTTGGCACTCTCGATTTTTAAAGTTTCAAGCAGGTTCGTACTTCTGTGATGTCTTATTAGTAGTATTTTAGTGTCATTTCTCCCTTGCAATGGCCTGCAGAAGCTCCTTCATGAAGGAGACAAAATTACACATTCAAAACACTACTTCTGGCAACATCAACTGAGCAGTCAGGGTGACCTTGAAGAATTCATGGTCAGTGTAACCGGGAAAGGGCATGAGGGCAAATGTAGGTCTAGGAGCTTTGTCATTTCACGATAGATCAGACTTGGATTTGCATCCATTTTTCCATCTTCGTGATTGAGCCCTATTCAAACACTGCTATATCATAAGAGAGCTTACCTTGGATTTTCTAATAATTTTAATCCCTGTTTTTTCTGTCACTTGAATGGTCAGTATTGTCTGGACCCAGGCGATGTGTGATTATTTGTGAGTAGCTGCTGTGTTTCATCCTAATGGGTATTGGAGAGCATGTGTTCCCAAGAAAAACAAGTCATTTTCATTGAACTATTTTGAACTATTTTGACAACATTAAGTATAAGATAGTGAAAAAGAATACTTATTGGATTCCGACCAGGATGGTCAAGATTTGAATGTTACTTCAGTCACTTGCTTTAAGCTATCTGAGCTTTAATTTCCCCATTAGGAAAATGAGACTTACAACTTACTTTTCAAGGTTCTATTGCTAATATGAAATATGACAAAGGAAAATTAAGTCTATATTTTATTATTATTATTATTTTTAAATGATCGTCCATATTTGTTAGGAACTAGATCATAGTTAAGTAATTTAGAAAGTGAACACATTATTAATAAGTCATTATTAATAAATTAACTTTATTAATAAAGTTAATAAATAAGGTTAATTAGCAAAATTAACATTATTAATAAATTAACTAATTAATAACATTTCCCAACATGTAAACATTCAATGCAGGACATTTCAGTTGCAATTTTGTTTGCAAAATAATTTAAAGTAAATATAGCAAAGTGCAGTTTATAACCTGATTTTTTTTTTTTTCTAAGTAGCCTCCCCAAAACAATCTGAGAATCATTACTCCACTGGTGTTGACATATGATCTCTTTATAAAGCATCTTGGGTTTATGACCCTTTAGGCAATTATTACTTCTTTAAGTTTTGTTTTTTTTTAAGGTGTTTTTTTTTTTTTAGGCAATTATTACTTCTATGTACATTTACTCTAAATATATATTTCAAGACCAAATTTTGGGGGGCACCTGGGGAGCTTGGTCAGTTAAACATCCAACTTCAGCCCAGGTCATGATCTCAGGGTCCTGGGATCGAGCCCCATATTGGGCTCCCCACTCAGCGGGGAGTCTGCTTCTCCTTCTGCCTCTGCCCCTTGCCCCATTTATGTGTGCTCTCTCTCAAATAAATTTTAAAAAAATCTTTAAAAAAAGAAAGGACCAAACGTTTCTTATGAGTTCAGTTTCTATTTTTAGTTGCCTGCTGAACTCTGGCTTTCTTTTGTTGGAGGCTGTTGGTCTTGGGGTCCACACTTACTTATGCAACAAGGGTCACTGATGTGCTTCTCCAAAACCAAGAGCCACTTACTCTCAGCAGCTCTTCCTTTAGTGGCATGAAAGAGTGTAAAGGCTTTGCAGTGGTGTTGCTTGTTTTATGTCACCCGACTAACCCTGGCCTCTCCCAGAAAACAGGGTGGCTAATGCAGACTCAGTTTTAAATAAGCTTCCATATTTTTTAAATTCTGCTAAATGATTACCAAGGTGGTCACTTCAAAAATATATGACCTCTTATATTTCTTTGATTTCTTATCCCACTGTGTCATTCCAAAGGGATTTAGACACAGAAACACTTACCCAAATTTTTTGTCTCACCTTCCATGAGGTGGGCTTCTTAAGGACTTATATCTCATCATACCTGATAGTGTGATGAGATTTTGGGACTCGTTAGGACTTTGGCAGGTATCAGATGAAGTGATAAATGATGAACCCACCTTTGAAACTTTCTTGAAACTCAGCCCCTTGCCCCTTTAACAGGGTACTCTCTTTGAGACTGCACACCCACACTTTTAAGCGGAAACAGTGAGAAGGAATATTACATTTAAAGGCTAAATCTCATGTTTGTGTTTCTCTGAATGTGTGGATTTAAATTCAAATTAAAGATAAGACTGCGCCTCTGTCCTTTACAAGATCCTTTACCTCAACTGCTTGCTTATTGAAAGCGACAGTATGATTCTGTTTGGCAAGGAGAACTCTGGAAAAATCTGAGAAAACTGCTAAGCATAATAATATAAAGTATTGTCTCCATTGTGTAGAGTTGCGTTGTCCAGAATGTATCTCTCTGGAAAACTGTTGTTATATTTTCTTTTCTTGAGTTTCATGGCAGTGAGATACTAGATTTGTAGAGTATCACAGAGATTTGCCCTGGACACTCCCTATGGGGAAAGAACACTAGTGCGGACAGGACACCTGAAAGACATGGCCAAAGGGACTCATGAGGATGCCCTGGTTTTGTGAATCCTTGAAGAAGAAGTGAAGCTACATTAAAAAAACAAAGAAACAAACAAACAAAAACCCACTAATAATTTGTTTCTATTAGCCAGAACCACATGAACAAATACCACGGAATTAGTGAAGGGAAATACAAATACGTTTTGTCTTCATGTCACAGAGAGAGAGATTGAAGTCTCTATACTATTCCTACATTGATCTTAAAGAAATTAGAAAAAGCACATAGGCTCAAATAATTTTTAATGTTACGTTTAACCAGTTATGAAATAAAAAATAATATTTATGTGGTGCCTGGGTGGTTCATTCAGTTAGGCATCTGACTCTTGGTTTCAGGTCAGGTCATGATCTCAGGGTCATGAGATCGAGCCCTGCATCAGGCTCTGTGCTCAGTATGGAGTTTGCCCGAGATTCTCTCCCTTCCTCTTCCGCTGTCACCTCCCCCACTTTACACACACACACACACACACACACTCTCTCTCTCTCAAATAAATAAATAAATAAATAAGATCTTTTAAAAAAAATAATAGTTATACTTTACAAATCACTGAGGAAAGAGAAAATATATACATTTCAGAGAGCCAACAACACAGAGTCAAGGCAATTTAAAGGAAGATGGAATATCCAACAGTTTATAAAACTAGATGACAGAACCAATTAGCAAATGGAAATTCTGGGATTGTAAAAAATGGTATAAATCCTCTCATTGAGGAGCAGCATCTAAACTACATTTTAAAAATTCAAGTGCAAACTGCTCACAAGGAAATAAAAAGCAATATGAAAAGGTTAATAATAATAGCATTTTTATTTATTAAGCATTTGCAATGTGCCAGACACTTCTAATTGCTTTAGTGAAATGCCCTCATCCAATATGAGGTAATGCTATTATTGTCATTCATTGTGGATTTCTGCTCTTTCCATCCTAATAGACACAATTTTTATTAAGTGGTCAGCCCTTGCCTTGCAGCCTTGCTAAGGAAAAACTAACCAGACCTCCATCTTCCACTGGTCTCTACAAGACCAATGAGATATAATGGGGAGCTGATGAACAAAGTTTCCATGTTCTTCGACATGAAACATCGCGGTCAGTGGATGTGAAGCTTTAAGCTGTAATAACTCTCTTAAAACCGTGTGTAAGGCCAGACTGAGAGTGAAACTCTCACAATAGCAGAGGAAATTTCAAAGGAATAAAGTAAGATGATGAGAAACTAATTTGAATTGGAGTACACAGATGATCCTAACTGACATTTAATAAATGAGGAAATGGACAGGGTACTAAGTAAGCAGAATTGGAATTTAAACTCTACTAGTCTTTCCAAATCTGCACTTACAGCTAATATATACCACACTAAGAAAGATTTACAAAAGTATGAAATAGTATGTGTAGAAATTACCAACTTCGTATCAAATAAGCATTTAAGGTAAAGAAAAAAGAAATGTTTCAAACCCTGAAAGGTCAAATCATGGCCATGATCAATTAGCTGTAGGTAGAAATATAAACCCAAAGTCCTCAGAAGTAGAAGAGAATTGCAATGTCATTACTGTAGAACTCATAAGCATTCATTTGAGTTTTTATTATATTGGGTGTGCAAAATAAAGACATAAGATACCTCAGCACACTAATAAAGAAGATTTGAATTAATTGATTGGACACTCTAGAAAAAGACATATCAGATTATAAATACAAAAGGAGAATTTTTTTTTCAAGTGTACATCAAACATTTATACAAATCTTCATATGCTAATTATAAAGGAAAACCTGAATAAAATTTTCAGCAAAAAAATATATAAGCCATACACATTCTCAGAATATATTACTATAAGCTAGGAACAAACTGTATAAATTTATTTACTTTTTAATTTTACTTATTTACTTGAGAGAGAAAGAGAGAGAGCAAGCACAAGCACGGGGAGCAGCATGGGGGAGAGGGAGAAGCAGACTTCCCACTGAGCAGGGTGCTGGATGCAGGGCCCAATCCCAGGACTCTCGGATCATGACCTGAGCCAAAGGCAGATGTTTAACCAAATGAGCCTCCCAGATGCCCTAATTGCATAAATTTAAATGGAATTTTTTTCAAAGATATATTTATTTATTTATTTATTTATTTGAGAGGAAGAGAGAGCACATGCGTGGGGGGGAGGAGCAGAGGGAGAGGGAGAGAATCTCAAGCAGACCCCTTGAAGCAGACCCCATGATGAACACAGGGCCCAACTCAGGGTTCAATCTCACAACCCTTAGATCATGTTCTGAGCTGAAACCTAGAGTCAGACATTCAACAGACGAAGCCACCTAGGCTCCCCTGAAATCATGCAAACTTAAATCAACCCATTTGGAAATTAAAAACATAGCAACATGACAACATATAGCATCTTCTAAATGCACATTAGGTGAGAAAAGAAATCAAAGCTACAATTAATTACATTTTAGACAACAAAAGTGGGATAACACGCAATGAAATACAAGATAAGGCAATCAAATCTGTTAACACTTAGGGACAGATTCAGGGACACAAAGGTTTTAAATGCCTAATAAAAATCCAACTAAAAAGTTGGGGAAAAACACATTTCAATAAAATGTAAATAAATATAAAAGTAAAAATTAAAGAAATTAAACTATATTGATACATAAACCCATTAGCTACACATTTGAATAGGACAAAGCAAAGCAGATAATAATCTTTATCTAATGTAGGCAAGGTAGAAAAATAGATATGAATAAACATTTTGAGTTCTCAAACCATAAGAATCAAAACAGAAATATAACAAGGGTCAAGAAGATGAAGTGCATGATGACAGATTTTTCCCTCACCTTTTCATGAGTGTTGGTTTCTCCATTCTTATATTTAGATATATGTGCATAAGATAGCTATTTTTTAATATTGAACTTCTAAAATCATTTTGGTCATCCTAAATTTATCTTCCTGTTCTTGTAAGCTTCTTTCAACCTTTAGGTTGAAAGAAGCTTAGGTAAAAGCTAGTAGCCTTTTAACCAAATAAAATGTGTTATAAAAAACCAAGAATAAACAGTGGAAGAAGCCACGTGCTACACAGAGTTCCACGTTTTCCTCTAGAGTGATAATAGCAAATAGGTGTGCTTGCATGATTATAATCTATTTATAGAAAGAGTTGAGGAGTTTCTTTAAGGAAGTACTCATGACCAAGGAAGACAAGCCTTGCCCATCAACAAAGCCTTGGGCAGAGAGAACTGCTTCGGGCAGCAGAATGGTCTTTCCCACTGTGACTTGTCTTCAAGTCCAGCCTTCCATCGATTCTAACTAAACATTTGTAAAGTACTTCAGATATATTTTGAGGGCATAAAAACCAAGCAGAACCTTCAGGATCCCATTCTGGACATCTTGAATCAGATTCTCCTTTGCTGGTACCCAAGTATCTTTGAGGGGCGGTATGGTAATAGAGCATGGAAAGTTACCTCTGAATGAAACCAGAGTTCCATTAGTGGCTTTGTGCCTTGAAGAGACCACAATTTATGAATCAATGTTAAAGAGAGGGAGTTAGCCATGGCACCCAGGAGAAAAGATGGTGGTTAGTAGAAGCATCAGGGCCTACTGCCTAGGGGGAGATCCTGGGTTTTGCAGAAGTGGTACTCAATAGACAGGAACAGCTGTATACACATCTGTCAGCTCCAGAAAACCAAGGAAGGAAGGGAGGTGCCTGAGTTGACAGGGCCTGTACTTGAACACCAAGAGGATCCCTGAGAATGTACAGAAATAGTACTCAAGGGGCGCCTGGGTGGCTCAGTGGGTTAAGCGTCTGCCTTCAGCTTAGGTCATGATCTCAGGGTCCTGGGATCGAGCCCCACATCGGACTCTCTGCTCAGCAGGGAGCCTGCTTCCTCCTCTCTCTCTGCCTGCCTCTCTGCCTACTTGTGATCTCTGTCTGTCAAATAAATAAATAAAATCTTAAAAAAAAAATAGTATGCAGTAGCTTTAAGGAAGGGAATTTTTATGGTAAGAAGTTATACACCAGATGCAGGCTCTGAAAATGAAGATATTAACATAATGACACCGAAATTTATAAATAGATTTGTAATTCTCAATAAAGATGAAAGTTTTCTGAGAAAATATAAATTTCTCAAAAATTAACCAAAGAAACAATAAGAGGAACACATCAGTAACCAGGGAAAAAAATAATGTATTATCAAAAATTATTTTAAAAAGGGCTTTATGGGGGCGCCTGGGTGGCTCAGTGGGTTAAAGCCTCTGCCTTCGGCTCAGGTTATGATCGATCAGGTCCTGGGATTGAGCCCCGTATGGCGGGGGCCTGGGGAGGGGGGGTCTCTGCTCAGCAGGGAGCCTGCTTCCTCCTCTCTCTCTGCCTGCCTCTCTGCCTACTTGTGATCTCTGTCTGTCAAATAAATAAATAAAATCTTTTTTTTTTTAAAAAGACCTTTATGCCAGAGAAAATTATTTGTGAACATAGCACTATAAATTTTTTCAGAAATGGAATTATTCTAATGCTATTTAAATACTTTCAGACCAGGGGTGCCTGACTGGCTCAGTTGGAAGTGCTTGCAACTCTTGATCTCAAGGTCATGAGTTTAAGGACCATGCTGGGTGTAAAGATCTTAAAATGAAAATATAATTAATGAATTAATTTATATGCCTGGAAAATAGATTCCAAGTTATAATTATTCTGGGGATGAATGATATTCCTATATAAGAAACCTATGGGTAGGTCGCCTGGATGGCTCAGTTGTTAAGCATCTGCTTTTGGCTCAGGTCATGATCCCAGACTTTTGGGATTGAGACCCTCATTGGGCTCCCTGCTCAGTGGGAAGCCTGATTCTCCTTCTCCCACTCCCTCTGCTTGTGTTCCCTCTTTCACTGTGTCTCTGTCAAATAAATAAATAAAATAAAATAAAATAAAAACTATTGGTAAAATATTTTCATAAACTAATTTATTCAGGCTGTTCTCACTTTGCCCCAGATTGTGTTAACAAAAACGTGTGTATCTTGGACAGGGGCCTTGTTTTGCACACTCACGTGGTATGAATTCCAGTGAATTTTCAACGCCTAGGGAGGACTATCTGTAGTTTTAAAGCAATTCGTTACAATCCTGATGACATTTTTCTTTCTAACTTTGACAAGGATTCCAAAATTCATCTAAAAGAATAAATATGCAAGCATAGGTAACAAGTTTGGAATGGCAGCATAATAACAAAATCGTGTGATTTTGTTCGTGTGATATGAGAATTAATAAGGAACAATTAAAATACTAAGGTCTACAAGAATTAATAGTGAATGTTATAGAATATTTTACCCTCAAAAATGTTCAAGCACTTACATGTCTTTAATAGTTAAGAGAAACTTGACCGTTCATTAGGAAAGTGATGGATTTTTTAAATCGGATTCTCATCATGCTACCCACACACAAAAACACATTCCCAGGTACATCACAGTTTCAAATGTTTAAAGTAAAATTGATCTTAAAAAACAAGCAATGACCTTACACTTTATACCAACTAATCTGGAGGTAGAGAGAAAGACAAGACATAAAAGCAATGCAAGTACTCAGAAAGAAAAAAATTAAGTCACTAAGGATTAAAGACCTTCAAAGAAAAAAAAAAAATCAGTCATTATTAAAAGGCCAGTGACAAACTAAAACTGTGTTTGGAATGACAATAATGATAGCCAAAAAACAGTATAACTGTAATCAGCAATGAGTTCTGACAAATTAAAAAGGAAATCACTAACACTCCAACAGAAAAATAGCAATTGTGGGGACGCCTGGGTGGCTCAGTGGGTTAAGCCTCTGCCTTCGGCTCAGGTCATGATTCCAGGGTCCTGGGATCAAGCCCCACATCGGGCTCTGCTCAGCGGGGAGCCTGCTTCCCCCACCCCCTTCTGCCTGCCTCTCTGCCTACTTGTGATTTCTGTCAAATAAAAAAATAAAATCTTTAAAAAAAAAAAAAAAGAAAAGAAAAGAAAAATAGCAATTGTGCTAAGTGAATAATTCACAGAAGAAATATAAATAGGTATTAAACCTGTGGAAGACTTCAGGGTTTTTAGCAAAGAGATTAAAATTAAGATTATGGAATTCTATTTCAGACGGGAAAAGCTTTTATTGTTTTGTTTCGTTTTAAAAGATAACACTCGGTGATGGGGATGATGGGTTACAATGGACACTGCCCTACATACCACTGGTGATAGTGTAAATTATTACATTTCTAAAGAGTTATTTGATTAAAAAAAAAGTCTTTTAACCTTATATCTAAGGTATATTTTTATAGCTTTTATAAAATCTTATATCTTTCAGGGGTGCCTGTGTGTCACAGTCAGGTAAGCAAGCGTCTGACTCTTGGTTTTGACTCAGGTCATGATCTCAGTGGTGAGATCCAGCCCCTGGGCCAGCATGGAGTCTGATTGAGATTCTTTCTTCCTCTCTCTGCCCCTCCTGTCCGTGCTCTCTCTCTTTCTCTCTCTCTGTCTTAAATAATAAGTAAATACATCTTTAAAATTTTGTATCTTTTGACTCAGAAATTATGCTGCTAAAGAATGAACCTAAGACAATTATCACATACATGGACCAAGACCTAGGTACAACAGTGTCCGTTATTATTCATAATAGTGTAACATTAGGGGGGAAGTACTTAAATGTTAAATAATAGAAAACAAATTATATCAATGCTGTTACTTCCATGCAATGCTCTACTATATAAATATTGACATCATATTCCTGTGGAACCTCTAATGACATTGGAAAATGCTATAAAGCAATTGAGACGTACATACAGTATGACCTAAATTTTGATGAGTTTTGGAAATTATGAGTCGTTTTTATTTTCTCCTGATATTTTTTGTCTGCTCTCCAATTTTTCGTGGAATGAGCAGGCATTACACTGATAACCAGAAATTCAACAAGCATCGTTCAAAAATAAACATTTCTCTCAAGAAACAAAGGTCTTCATGTTGAGGCACTTAAGCGAATTTGTCTAATTGGAGAAAGAAATCCTGTTCCTTTAAATTCAAGTTCTGTGTTGGGCCGCCACTGGGAGGTTGTGCTGAATTTCCCTCATTAAGCAGTTTCCTAAGGAGAAACCACCTGATCAAGCACTCAGCGCACCATTTCTTCAGATTTTTAATTTCAAAACATTTCACTTGGCAGAGGCGGACCAGGGAGCCCTGTTGGTGACTGCGGGTATCTGGCAATGACGGAGGAAGCCAGGAAGGAACGGAGCTCCCGAGCAAGCCAGCACATTTTAATCAGCTTCGAGTCGTGGAAGAGCCAAGATTTACAAGGGCCTGACACCCCTAGGTATAAGCAAAGTGACACACTCCAGTGTAGCTGGGAGGTTTTATGGCGATGTTATCACTCAGAGAACGGAGACATAAAGGCAGAGGAGTGGGAAGAAAAGTACATAATGTTTTCACACACTAAGCTTAATTTCAATATTGTTTTGTGCTCCTGGGGCTGCCTTATGAATGACTGTAAAACTCTATTGTTCTGAAAATGAGTGGATTGCAAGGAGTATAGCACCATTGGTGGGGCCAGTATTCTGGTGACCTCACCTCACAGCAGGGCATGCTAAGTTGGCCCTAGTTTCAGGGAAATGATCTGCAGAGAATGACAGACATGAAAGATAACTCTTTCTTTCTTTCTTTCTTTCTTTCTTTCTTTCTTTCTTCCTTCCTTCCTTCCTTCCTTCCTGCATTTGGTACAAACTAAATTAAAAAAAAAAAAAAAGGAAAGCATAATGCCAAGAATATTCTAAGACGTCATGCCTACAATTTAAAAGTAGCTCTAGGTTATTTCTAACTTCCATGACCAGTATGTGCTATATGGGGTAAGGTGACACATGCAGCTTTTGAACTTGACAGCATTACACAGAGAGTGTTTCCATAATCCGCCCCCCATCTCTGAACAATTTCTTGTTGTATTATATATTGTAGCTACAGCTGTGCTATGTTCGATGGCCATAAAACCATCCATTTGTATAATCTCGGGGCAAAAAGCACCACAAAGAGAAGCAATGGGACTGGGAAAATGATCCATCTTCATTTATGCATTTAAAATTTTTCTCACTGTGAGAGCCTGGTGAGGTAGATATCTTCCTGTGAAAACTACAGAGAGCCAGCTGCCTTTTCCTAGTCCAACAAACATCAGTAGAGACAATAACATTAAGGATTCATGATCCCACATAGAAGAACACAACATTATCCTAACTAAATTTTCTCCTTTTGCATCCCCAAGACTTATTAATACACGGGATAAAAAGCTCTGGGAGCTCCGGCTTCCACAGGGTATGTGATGGATATCATATTCCAGGGGTTCAATTTGGAAGCTATTGTCCCAGATTCATCAAGTTCTAGTGGAAATAAATGAAATGTGGCTATCTGATTCTCACAGTTTGTCTGAGCACACTTTCTTCATTTCTCCTCTATTATGCCAAAAATACCACTGAACTCAAAAGCGTTCTCAATTTTCTTGATTCTCTGGAATTTTTTCTTCACTGAGCGTGTGCTTTTGCCACCAGCCTATGATAAACGCCTCAAATATTTTCAGTCCTTTATAGGGAAGATACACTGATTTGGGCTATACCATCGTGCAGTCTTCTTCGCTCATTCCTTTCCCTTCGCAAGACCCCTACATACTCTCGTCAGGACTATGGCTTTTCTCCTGGTCAGCTCTCAACCCTCTGTTGACACTCCCTTCCTGGACTTTGAATATTACCTGTGTGTTGATGACTCTCAGATTCAGGCTGTTTTTCCGGACGTCTCCCCTGAGCTGCAGAATTTGTACCCAACTGACGGACATCTGCACGTGGACACCTACTGGGCATCTCAGATTCCAAATAGCTGAAAGCAAAGGTAGATTTCCATTCTACCCTGCCCCTTTGAAAAGGGAGTCTTTCTAGCGTTTGCCATCACCACAGAAAATGGCACTGCCGCATCCCCCAGTTGCTCTGACTTAACACGTAGGGGTCACCTTCCATTTCTTATTCTTCGCTTTCCAAATCCATGCAGTCCATCAAAGTGACTTCACGGAAACCTTTTTTCATAGCTCATTCACTTATTATTTTTGCTCTCATGACTCTGCTTCTCTCTGAAGAGTCAGAAGAGGCGCTTCGAAGAGTTGCGGGAATATCACAGGTTTTCGGTGGTGTGGTGGGATGAGAACAAAGGGCTGTTGGTTCTTTTTGGCATCTTTCCATGCCCTGTGGTCATCGAGGCAATCTTCCTTATGGCCTGGTCACTGCTCGCTCTCCTGAGGTCAGCAACGGATGTAACGCATGACAAGGCTCTCTGCCTGGTCGGGGGCTGGTGGTGGTCCCTGCATGATTCAGCCAGCCCTCGGTTCTTGCCGATGCTGCTGTGACATCCTCTGTGTTTCTTCCATCCAACGCCTGGCCTTGCTGCTTTACCCTGCAACGGGTGCTGTGCCAGGGCCATGGCGGGTCCCCATAAAAGCGCCACGGCAGTATTTCATGCCTTGCTATTAAGCTGCCCTTCCAGCTTTTGCCATCTTTCCAGGTCTGTCACCGTGCTCCCAGAAATAGGGAATCTCCCTCCTGCCATATGCTTTGTGTCATAGCTTTTCAGTATTAGCTTAAATTTGGGTGTTAGAGAGGCTCTACTTCAAGTTTTCATCGGCTACTTTACACCCCACCCTCTCCTTTTTGGACCAAAGACCGGAACGTAAGAATGAGAACTACCTATCTTAGAATCTGTCTCTGTTGCTCCTGCTTCTATACCTCTCACTCCCACCTACCAGCTCCCGAGGAACAAGAAGAGACAATTTCCCAGGTTTTATATGCTCGCAGTAGTATCTTCCTCCATCTCAGTTCTGACCGCAAAATGGGTTATCTGGATTGGATTTGGGAGGGAGAAATCAGCTTATTCACTGAGGAGGCCTAATTAGTGATCATTTCAAACATCTTGTGCTGCTGAGATCACACATCAAGGTTTTAGGGGCCTCTTCTGGATCTCTCATATAAATATAATGATGCATGGCATGTTAATTTTTCTTATTGCTGTGTTACAAATCACCACAAATTTAGTATCTTTAAACATTATCCATTTTGATTTCACAGTTTCAGTAGGTCAGAAGTGCAGGCCAGTTGGGGACCCTGGGTCAAGGGTCACACCAGCCTGCCACTAAGATATCAGCCAGGCTTTGGTCTCATCAGGGGCTTGAACAGGAAGAGTCCATTTTCATGCCCATTTATGTTCAGGGCAGAATTCAGTTACTTATGGTTTTAAGACTGAAGTTCATGTGTTCTAGCTGGTTGTCAATGAGGGACTGCTTTCAGCAACTCAGGTCCTTGACACGTGGCCCCCTCCACAGGTAGTTCACAGAATGTTTCTTTAAGGCTGATAAAAGGAACTCTGACACTTTGAATCTCTCCTTTCTTGAAGGTCTGGACTCAATTTTAAAGCACTCATCCGATTAGGTCAGGCCCACCCAGAATAATCTCTCTTTTGATTAATTCGGAGTCTTGTTATTTGGAACTTAGTTATATCTGCACAAACCCTTTACCTTTGCCATATAATTAACCTAGTCACAGGAGTAACTGGTCTCAGTATATTCACAAGTCTGTCCTGCATTCAATGGTAGGGCCTCACACAGGGGATAGAATCTGGAGAGCCATTTAGAATTCTGACTACGGGATATTTGCAAAGGACTTCTTTCACTTGATATAATGCTTTGAGGTTCATCTGTGTTACAGTAGGTATTCGTAGTTCACTTCTTTAATTGGTGAAGAATATCTCATTGTGTGAATGTACTAAATTTTGCTTACCCACCAGTAGTTGACAGAAAATTGAATGATTTCTATTGTTGGCTATGATGAATAGCATGGCAGAGCTATAAAGATTCAGGTACAAAGATTTTTTTTAATATGTTTGTTGTTATTTTAGATAGATATATAGAAGTGGAACTTCTGGGTTGTATAATAAATTTAAAAAGAGACATATCTTAGCAAAGGTAAGTCCAGAGATCTTTGTACTCATAACCTAGCTCTATTCTTAATAAACTGTGTGACCTTCAGCACATCATCAAAGCTCTCTGTGCTTCTGGTTCCTTGTCTACAATGGCATTTACCTAACAGTATCACTCAAGAACTAAATAAACAATCCATGCAAAGCACATGTACATTGCCTCAGATAGAGTAAACAATCACTGTTAGCTACAATTAATATTCATTCTGAGAACCCAGTGCATTTAATAAATATTTACTAATTGGCCAATAGTTTAAAGATGATTTTATTGGCTAATCTGCATTGTACATAAGCCTTCTGATATCTAATTTCTGTACAACAACGGTTCAAATTTCCTCTTCCATTTTTTAATAATATGGCCTCTGCTTTGGGTTAACTCTATGTGTTTTGGATCCTTTGAGAGATTTTATCAAGCCTCTCATATCTGCAAAGATTCCTTGATAAACACTGCATACTTCTTAGAATTTCCAAATAAGAAATACAAATAATGGGAATATATGGGCCTCCCATTTCTGGAGTGACTTTTATGTAAGGAAGTTGACACACTTATAACCTGATTCCCACATGGGACTTTTAATATTCTGATCTCTAACATCAAATAAACCCTGAGGTTTGGAGGGGAGGGGTTATTTATTTACTTATTTAATTTTTTTTAACTACAGGCTGGTGGTCTGTCTGGAATAAACTTTATGTGTGAGGAACAAATAAAATTTTATTTGCTGCTTGCAGACTAAATAATTCTTTTAAAGAAGAAAGTTTATTGATGTCGTAAGCAACACAATGCCTCTTGAGAGGAGGGATGACCTGACTAAAAGCACCTTACTGCCTCCCTTCCTCTCCTTACATTCTTTTAATTAAGAAGCCTGCTGATGAAAGGTTCATTAGCAGGCACGTTTCCTATTCTTGGGAAAATAAAGTTATTTCGAGACACTAACAGGCTCAACATGTCATATTAAACATGAACACCTCCTTCTTTGTGTTTCGACCTTCGGGTAGCATATTGAAACCTTTCGTTCCTTCAAGTTATTCCCTCACTAGGATCCAACAGTATGGTAACCCCATTCCCCACATTTCCTGATAATATAAATATATCATTCCTATTGTAAGAATGTCATAATTATTTGGATGATACTGCTATTTCACTGATTTCGGCATGGGATAATTGTGTTCCCGGAAAGAAAAAGAAAGCTACATTTCTTCCTTAATTCAGATTATTCACCCTGTCAGTCACCACAATTTTACAAATCACCCTGGGGTGGGGGTGCGAGGGAAACATGTGTCCTCATACCAGAAAACAGAACTCAATAATGATCCTAGTCTGCCACCATGAAGGGCCCTAGGAGATCATTTCCAATCTTATTGGTTGTAAAGAGTTTCCTTTGTTTAGCAGCAAACTGGGAGTTAAAAAACAAGGAAATAGGAAGTTCCTAAAAATTTATACAGGCTCTTCAGAGTAAAGGTGTGATACTGTGTTTCCGAAGTGATGTTTAATAGGGCAAGTTCTTCCCACTGAGTAAATTAGCTTTGGGGGTGGGGGGGGTCATAAACTAGATTGCAGGCTGGAAACTTTTTACATTTCTTCTTGTTTCCCTGTTGTTCCAAGTATTTAGCCCATTCTTTTGTACGTTGAGGGCACCCGGGCTATGTGGAAAGACCCAAGGAGAGGAAAGCTTATCCACACTTCGGTTGGAGTTTAGGAATGGAAGGACGACAGCTCCATGTTTCAGCCAGCAGGGGCAGCAGTGATGCTGGTGAGATTCCCAAAGGGGAAATGACACCAAGGAGGTCGTTTTCTGGAGTCAACATGATTCAGCCACCATCGCTATGTGGGATTAGTGTTTCTGTGCTAAAATCTTCTGTGTTTTCTGTTTGACTTTTTTTTTTTTTTTAAGATTTTATTTATTTATTTGACAGAGATCACAAGTAGGCAAAGAGGCAGGCAGAGAGAGAGAAGAGGAAGCAGGCTCGCTGCTGAGCAGAGAGCCCGATGTAGGGCTCGATCCCAGGACCCTGGGATCATGACCTGAGCTGAAGGCAGAGGCTTTAACCCACTGAGCCACCCAGGCACCCCTCTGTTTGACTTTTAAGAAGGAAACAATTTATCTTTTACCACCCCTATCTGATGTGGTCCCTAATGCTTCAACTCCTGTAAAACTGACTCATCATCACATTAATAATTTCCTCGAATTGTTTTCCATTTCTTAAAGTGCTTATAGTTTCTACCGACTCTAAAAGAATGGCACACTCTTTGAAGTTACGAATGTGACTTAAAATATACCATTTTTTCATACTGTGGTGTGTGATATACATATTCAACATTTTAAAAAAATAGGTTGTAACCTAGATTTTTAAAACTTGTACTGTTTAATAGCTTAACTGTAATAGTTCAAACTGCATCATATTCAACAAACTAGGGACCTTTATTCTCAATTCTTTTGTGAAATAGACCTTCATGCTATATTACTTATAAATTCCAACAGCTGTGGAGGAAGGAGAAAGAACACATGTTGTGGAGTCAAAAATCCCAAGCTTTCAGTCCAGGCTTTGCCTCTTACTATAAACTTTGTTCATGCCTGGGAGCTGCTCTGATATCCTTAATCTAATGCTAAATAGAAAAAAATAAAATCTTTCCCTTAAAAGTACGACATTTTAGTGAAATTAGATGTGTGAAAGTGCTTTATGAAATTATTTACGGTAGTAGTAGACACAGTAGCAGCAGCTTTGTATTAATAATTACAACAGGATCTAGAAAAGCGCTTTTATAGGGCTAGCTGGAGAAGATGTTCTTTAATAGGAGGATATAAAAGCATTTCAGGTCAAATACTAAACTTTTTAAAAGGAAGTAACATAATACACCCTAGATGTACCTTATAATAAGAACCAGAATATTTATAGTCACATTTAATCATAGCAAAGTCTTAAAAAGGATGTGCAAATGGGGGTCTCTACAAATGACAAATTAAAAAAATCAAGTACTTTCCTTCTTCCTTTAAGAGGACCTTACCATTTAGTCAAAGAAAATATGTCAGTCATTTAGTCAGTGATAAATGAGCAAGAGAAAGCTAAGGATAAATGTGAAAAAAAAAAAAAAATCTCAGGCTCAAACTGGAAGTATCTTTGCTCCTCCGGTGGGTCGACGCCATTCCACATCGTATGTTAGATACCCAGCCTGTTGTCCAAAACCCAGTGAGGTTCAGTCCTTAAAAAGAGCCGTCTACGCTTGCAAAGAAGCTTCCTGACTTAAACTAAAACTGAGCCGTGAGGGCAGTGGGGATGTTTCCGCTCTGGCTGTTCCACATACAAAAGTACAAGCGTATTTTTTCAAGACCAAAGCTTCCGAACGTCCAAGGAATTGAAATCCTCGGTGTTCTTTTACTTAACCTACACATTGCTTCACACACGGTCATTTATAAAGCCATGATGAAAAGAACAAGTCTATAAACCTGTGCGAAGCGGTAGGAGTTTTGAGCTCCCAGGACCTCAGATCTGCAGTGTATGCAGTGACTTATATCTAGTGGAATTATGCAAACAGTATCAAGTGGAGGAGAAAAGGAGGGAACACTCAAAAAGGCATGTGTGGGAGCGCCTGGGTGGCTCAGTGGGTTAAAGCCTCTGCCTTCAGCTCAGGTCATGATCCCGGGGTCCTGGGATCGAGCCCCACATCGGGCTCTCTGCTCAGTGGGGAGCCTTCTTCCCTCTCTCTCTCTCTCTCTGCCTGCCTCTCTGCCCACTTGTGATCTCTGTCTGTCAAATAAATAAATAAAATCTTAAAATAAAAAGGGCATGTATGTGAATGTATGTGTATGTTGTGTTATCACAGAAAGGAGATACGCAGAGGAATCAGGAGATTCAGAAGAAGGAAGCTTGGAGAAATTTGGCCAGGAAACCACTTGACTTATGGAAAAAAAAAAATCATGTGGTATCTGTAAATATGCTAAAACCTCAAGAGCAGTATGGGGCGAGAAAAAGCACTTAGGGAGTGACAACTGCAAATTTTCTATAATGCGTAGGAGGGAATTAGTGCCATCTTTAGCTTGGAAGTGGGCTAAAGTATGTATTTTGAATCTTTAAGCAGTTTTGTTCAGTACGTATTTTGGGGGGTGTTTGGCCGTGAGAGGCTAATGGAGATTATCAAGAAGAGGTCACATTACCACTGCATTAAAGGATCGTCTTCTGTATTTCAAGGTAAACAGACTGAAGACAGATGTACCAGCTGATTTCACGCATTTTAATGGATATTTCTTTTTTTGGACACCGAAGCCAACACACTGTCTTTTTATGCTACATGTTTTCTTCATTGACACAAGGATATAAGATTGCTCAAAGCAGATACCAGGAGAGAAAGCCCATAAACTTCTACTATCCAGATTCCCAAGTCCATTTTATGAGCTATCTTGATTTCCAATTACACACTGACACTCTCTGAATGACAGCAGTAAAGGCAAAGGACTGTTGGCTGATTTATTTTCTTTGCACAAAATTGGCCATTCTTTTAATACTGAGTTTCAGTCTTCTAATTATTGTGTGTGAGAGAGAGAGAGAATAAAATAACGCATTTGTTAGTCTACTTTCTATGGTCTTTTTGTTTCCAGGGGATTACTTACTACTACTACTACTACTAGTATTATTATTATTATTAATGTTATTATTATTTACCTAACCATGTTGAGACACATAAAGTATTAACATGACTTTGAAGTCTCCCTCCATTAAAGTGATAGGATTCAGGTAAAATGGTATTCTGGTCTTTTAAGTGGCCTTCCAAGATCTGGAAAAGTATCCCTACCCTAGGACCCTCATCAAGGTCTTCCAAGTATGCCCTTATGGGATCGGACCACAGGAATAGGCTCAGCTCCTGATAAGAGCTTTGGGAGCCATAATAAAATTCCAAGTCGATCTCAAATAAGAAACTGGAAAACCTCCTCTGTCATGTTTGACTTTTGATGTTTTGGCAGAAAGCTGAGATCCCTGGTTTGAACATCTAACAGAAGCCATTTCACCATTCATCATTTCAAGGTTTCAAATTGAGGGCAAAATGCCATATAACCTACTTGCACATCATTTACTAAAACCCACAAAATTATAAGGCAAAAATGTTCTTACTTGGGCGGTTTTTAATCCCTTTCCTGAAATATTCTGACATGTGCAAAGATCATGCCTGGCAAAACGTCCTAGATTTTAGTCCTGGCTGTGACATTTATTATGATGGGCAAGTCATCTTTCTGAATCTCACTAATTTCCCTCACCTGTGAAATTCCTGACCTGATTACCTCAAGGTTTCTCTAGGAAACAAATAGAATTATGTTGACAACATGGTGAAGACTCTAACGTGTGATATTAATGTAAGATACTGTTCTTCCTTTCTGTGTTTTAAGTTAAAGTCTACAAACATATTACATTTTCATGAAATATTCAAATAACTCTTTGTTCGATGCTAAAAGCAAAATCTTTTAGATTTAAAATTTTAAAAGACAATAAGGAAAAGACCTGCCCTTCTCTAAAGAGGTTCCACTTCTTACAATCATCTTTCAGCACTCGGACTTGTTATGCAATGTTCACATCTTTATGTTTATGTAACACTCTTGCAAATATAAGGTGATTCTTCACCAAACATCAAGACAGGAATAAGCATTTCCTTCCACTCCAATTACCTAACAGTATAACTTTCTGTATTTCATCACTCGTTGGGAAGCAATTTACAAACTGAGCTGGGCTGGGGAAGTTTTTATCAGATGCAATATAGGACAATTACATAAAGAAATACTTGATGAATGTTCCTGTTTTATAGTGACATGTGAAAATCATATTTGTACCCCTTTGACATATCTATTAGTGAAAACCCCATTTGTCTATTTGTACTACACAGACTACCATTTGTCAAACCAATAAATTTATAATAATTAAGCTTAGTGGAAAAATCTAAACACAGAAACCTCTTCTACCATTATATCAATCTTCAGGATGTCAAGATTAGCTGAATCTGGACATTGAAACAAACAATTAGGGACGCCTGGGTGGCTCAGTTGGTTAAGCGGCTGCCTTCGGCTCAGGTCATGATCCCAGTGCCCTGGGATCGAGTCCCACATCGGGCTCCTTGCTCAGCGGGGAGCCTGCTTCTCCCTCTGCCTCTGCCTATCACTCTGTCTGCCTGGGCTCGCTCGCTCTCTCTCTAACAAATAAATAAATTTTAAAAAATAAAAAAAAAAAGAAACACACAATTAATAAAAAATGCTTCAATTCAATTGTTCAGCTAACTGCCATCATGTTTCTTCATTACATTCCTCTTAAAATTTTTCATTAGTGGCAAATTTTCCAATTTTTTCCATTTTTTCCAAATTTTCCAATTACCAAAAATGGGAAATACCAGTGGCTGACAGCATCATTTCAAGTATGGGTAGCGATTGCTAATATCATCATGGTAGAATGGCTTACACAGTCCTTGAGCATGAGGATTATATATCACATCTTTGATTTGAGCCCAACAACAGTAAAGTTATGCACAGAATTTATCAAAAAATGAAGAAAAGAGGACACCTGGGTGCTCAGTCAATTGAGCAACCGACTCTTGATTTCAGCTCAGTTCATGATCCCAGGGTCATGAGATGGAGCCCCTGAGTCAGGCTCTGGAGCCTGCTTGGGATTCTCTCTCTCTCTCTCCCCATGCACCCTCCCACTCTCTCCCTCTGCACCCTCCCACTGCATGTGCACGCTTTTGTGTGCACATGCATGTCTGTCTCTCTTCCAAATAAATAAATAAATCTTAAAAAAAAAAAAAAAGGGAAGGAAGGAAGAAAGGAAGGAAGCAAGAAAAAAAGAAAGGAAGGGAGGGAGGAAAGAGACAGGAAAGAAGGAAGGATACTACAACCTAACTACTAGGTAACTTGGGTCAGCCATAAAATTATCAATTAGTGTTAAAAACTAAACTTTTCTCTAATATTGTTTCATTACAGAGAGGTTATTTGCCTTCTCAGTAAGTCCAAAACATCAAAAACAAACAAATAAACAAACAACAACAAAAATTATCCTGGATGTGAGATCCCTACCCCAAACAAAAGAAATCAAACTCAAGATATTCATGGTGTAGATATGTCATTCTCTGGGACAACTGAATGTCCCATTTCATTTGTAAAGCTGAGATTTGATATTAATTATTCTTGGTGAATAGCATGCTAATGTATTAAGCAAAAACGTGAATCGAATTTCATGTTACTCAAGATAGCATATGCAGCATGTCCTGCCAGAAAGCATCAGAAATATTTGGCCCTGCAAATAGGACAGAAACCCTGCAAATAGGACAGAAACTCCTATTTATGCCAGCCCCTGATGACAGATTTTTCTTCAATGAATTTTTAGTAGTTTGATGAACACGAATGGACTTGGAGAAATTGAGAAATAGAGATGAAGTTTTTGCTGAGCACTGTTGTAAAATCTTGAGGACCATCAATACATTCTTTGTGAAAATGAAGTTCTTCTTGAGCTGAGGTAAATTTTAGTAAAATGAGGGGTTCCTATGTTACACTTCCTGGACTCAGGGGAAACAGTTTGCTTGTCCATTTAAGGACTATAGAAAATAATCACTCACTTCTCCAGGTACAGTAATAAAGGGGTGATAGTGAACTGTTAATTGGGTCAATTTCCACCACCACTGCTTATACATAATTAATATTTCTGTTACAGGGTTGAAATTGTTCTATATTCTTTTTGGGAGAGAATTAAAAAAAATACCAATATAAAATTTTGGTGTTTTCAGTAAAAACTGTAGTAGGTATTTTCAATGATGCTGAAGTTCTGGCAAATAAAATGAGAACCTCAGAAGAGTACTATTATCATAACAGAACCAATTCTCTTTTGATCTTGATGATCTTTGGTACCATTTCCTCTTATGTAATTGTATGGTATGCAACAACAGAACATCATAAGGGCTATCATGAGGCTCAAGAGAAAAAAAAACCCTCACACTATTAATAACTTTTTTTCTTGGCATTTATCATTGAACATTGGGTCAACATTCTCTGAGCTCTATTGTTCTAAAATCCCTTTTAAAAATCTTGGAGAAAAAAGACTGCTTGGATCCTTCAGGCTTGAACTTTTTATTTTATTTATTTATTTTAAAGATTTTATTTCTTATTTATTTGACAGACAGAGATTACAAGTAGGCAGAGAGAGAGGAAGGGAAGCAGGCTCATTGCTGAGCAGAGAGCCTGATGCAGGGCTCGATCCCAGGACCCTGAGATCATGACGCTTAACCCACTGAGCCACCCAGGCACCCCAGACTTGAACTTTTTAGATCCTATCCAGGTTTGGTAAGTTATCTCTGAGGTACCTGAAGCATTGTTCCTTAAACTGGGAACAATGTGTTTTCCACAACTGCAAGTTCTATACATTTATTTTTAGATGAAACTTATTTTTTTTTTAATTTCTACTTCCAGGATAACATTTGAGGTGATGAAAATGTTCTATTATTAAATTATGGAGATGGTTGCAGAATGCTCTAAACATGATAAAGACCATTCAATTGAGCGCTTTAAATGGCTTAACATTATAGTGGTAAATTATTATTATTATTTTTTAAAGATTTCATTTATTTATTGGAGGAAGAGAGAGAGAGAGAAAGGAGTGGCAGAGAGGGTCAGAGGGATAAGGAGACATAGACGCCCCTGCTGAGCAGGGAGCCTGATGTGGGTGGGGCTCCATCCCAGGACCCTGAGATCATGACCTGGGGTGAAGGCAGACGCTTAACCCACTGTACCACCCAGGCACCCCCTATAGTTGTAAATATTTTCTTAATGAAGTTGTTAAAGTATTTGACCCATTTTAGAGAGGCAAGTATATTTTAAAATAATAAAATAAGACCTTTATTACCTAATTCAACGTTTGTCTCAGTAGGGTTTGCTGACTGAGGTTCTTAACTATATTTTAAGGGATGCTCAAGGATTCCTTTAAAAGGAGTTTTACTTTATTTCTCGGATGTATAGGCAAAAAGTGGAAATTAAGAAAGGGAAACTATAGATTTTAAAAGTACAATATAGACATTAAGAGCAATTAGCAATAGGGACAATTTGTTTTACAAATTAAAAAGTCCTTTGGTAATACATGATGTAGAGAAATGGCATGATTTGAACTGATGCATATGATATTAAGTATCTCTATCCTTCATTAGGCTGTGACTATTTTCCCATGGAGAGGGCCCAGTGTTTGAGGTCAAGGGTAGTAAATTCCCTCTACTTAAGATTCTCTTGACATATCCTTTAGATTTTGCAATATCTAAAACACTATCATATACATTTTAAAAGAAACTGAAAGTTTAGTTAAAAAAAACTGTGCTCTTTGTTAAAAAAGAAAATTATTGGTATGGCTCATTCCATCCTAATGACAAAACTAGACTTATTACTTATGATTTTTAAGTTTTATATGTGACTAAGACAATTAGGAAAGACCCAGGAAATGATTATCCTCCAAATGTAAAAAAACAAAAACAAAAACAAAACAAACAAACAAAAAAACCCAAAGGTTTGAAAACAGTCGAGAAGATCAAACCTTTGGCTAGGGCAAGATTTATTTGATAAAAGTGTACCCAAAAAATCCATAAACAAACTTTTTATATCAATAAATTTTTAAAGAGCCAGTGTCTCAAGCAGGAGGACAAATGAGTCATCCCCGGACCTGGTGACAGACTGTAGAGTGAGAATGAGAGCTTTTCCAACAGCTTGCCTGAGAAGAAGCCAAGGGACCAGCCTGGAAACCAGGAGCTAAATGTAGATGGCGGCGCGTGTGACTTGGAGCGCTGCATGGTGACTCTGTTCCTGCCAAATATACAGCAGCTTAGTTGTGTTTTAGGACCTAATCGAGGCATAAACCACAAGTGCTGCTGTTGCTGGCGACAATGGCAACCAAACTGCCTTTCTAATTGGAAAGGAGGAAATGTGAACAAAGAGAAACAACCAACCAAATCTCATCAGGAGACGCAAAATGGGACTGGGCTCCGCTGCCAAGTTGAGAAAGGTGCATGTTGCAGCAAATCTGAAAGATTATCAGAATGGAGGAGGTCAAACACCACGGCAATGTTGGCCAGTATGTTCTTAAGACGTTAACGATGATTTTCTGTGATTTTCTTTCTTCTCTGTCTAAAGACAGATCATGGGGCCATTACGTAGTAGACAGATTGTCATGTGGCTCAAACACCTACTTGTGAATTGCTTCCTAATGGCATGGGACAGTGGCTTGCAAAGGATTTCATATCGCGCTTGGTACTTTTTCTTTACAAAGAACACTTTTATAGGTCTTTTCCCAACTTATGAAAATAATATGCATTCATCATGAAAATTAGGGAATTTAGAAAAGCACAAAGAAAACAAGATAAATTTTCCATAGTCCTACATCAAAGAAAGATAAAATCATTTGTACGTCTTTGTAACTTTTGACTTCATTTTAGTCCTCCATGGGTCATTTTTGTACTGATTCATATTGAATTACTGGAAACTGTGGTTTTGCAACGCACACAGAAAATGGCATACGAATACATATCATTTCTTGCCTATTTATCCAAACTTAGTGTCCCGTAATGCTTACGTTCCAGCCATACTGAATTTTTTTTTGTTCTCCTAAATACCATGAGATTTTTAAAAAAATTGTTATTTAAGTTCAACCAAGTTAACATATAATGTATTACTAGTTGCAGGGGTAGAATTTAGTGATTCATCAGTTGCATATAACACCCAGTGCTCATTACATCAAGTGCTCTCCCTAATGCCCATCACCGTGTTACCCCATCCCCCCTATCCACCTCCCCTCCAGCAACCCTCACTTTGTTTCTAGAGTTAAGTCTCTTGTGATTTGCCTCCAAGATATTTTATCCTCTGCTCGGAGGGCCTATTCCTTTGGTGCCCAATTTGTCCTTGAACTGCTCTTCATCTTAAATACTTACCTTAATACTCTCTGTGGTAAGATTTTCAAAGGCCCATTCAAATGGGTTAAAACTGTCAAAAAGAAAACCACGGGCCCCAGATGAAATTAACTGGGCCAGGCCACTAAACTGGGGCTCATTACCCAACCTAACTGCAGTTCCGAACTCCCCTTGAAATGTAGCCTTTACCAGTGAGTCAATAATTTTCCAGCAATACCAGCGAAGGTAATTTGTCCATTGGGCTCCCTCCGTCTGTCTTCCCCAGTCCCAAAGGAGGAGGAGGTAATCTGCATGATAAAACCCTCAGCTTTTTCCCTAAAGGAGAGTGACTTTGCCTGAAACAATCCTTTCTTTTCTTTTGCTAACTTTTTGCCCCACCTCCTTCCTAGAACAACCTTCCATTTGGTATAACTCCTTGGGCTCCCTCTACTTGCTAGATGGAATGCTGCCCAATGCTTGTATTACTTAATAAAGCCAAACATTTACTTGCTGGAATTTTGTTTTTCAACAATACTATCTTCCTGCAAGCTTCCACCGTACTGCCCGACACACAGCTCCATTATTTCACCATCTACTGTATTGGCATTACAGCCCCCGAGTGTTTAACTTCCTCACTGTTCTATAAAGGAAGAGATGCTGTTTTGTTTTACTTTCATGTGCGTCTAAAAAAGTGCCTATTTCATATTCGATGATCCATAATAAAGTGGCGCATAAATGAATAGATGGGTGAGGGAAGTTATTTCATCTCTCTGAGCCCACTTCCTCATCTGTAAAATGGAAATAATACCCACCACATATATTTGCTTTGAGAATTAAATGAACCAACATATTAACTACTTGACATAGTGACTGACCCACAGTAAGAGCTATTTATTTTCTTTCTTTGTTCCTAAGAAAATATTACTTTAATACTAAGCCCTTTTAAAAAAAAAATTCTCTTTGACCTATCTACCAAAAATGTGAGTGATAAGAGTCAAGCAAAAGGTTTCCATGAGCAGGTAATAATACTATGGTGACATTTTTGCAATTCTAATTTATTCAAGCTTTGTGACTGTTAAAAGCCCAAAGAACACCCTGTAGAAATTAGGTAAGCTAAAAGGGACAAAGGGTAATAGGGGAGCTAGTATTTCAATAGAGCTGTATTTTCATCTCATTGAAGCCTATACAAATGCAAGTGATGTTGGGCAACTGGCATTTCTCAACAGTCAGATACGGAAAGGAGTTTGACTTTCATTCTTCCCCGTAAAGAACGTCGTACTTTCAAAGGGGAAGAAAAAAGAACTTTATTTAATGCTTTACATGAAATTCCATTTCCCACCACATAATTATTAAAAGATAAGTAGCTTCTGCATTATTAATAAGAATAAATAATAAGATGGCAATTAAATAAGTATCATTAATGACTTGTTCATTAATATGTTAGTAGTCGGCTGTTTTATCATGAAGAGAAATTAGAGTAAGATAGTAGGAAAATTCAATAAATAATAAAACAGAAAGCTGTGTATTGTTCCTCAGTTAATTACAAATATATCAGATTCTTAGAATGCTAAGGAAGAAATTTGCATACCAAGTCCAGAAGTAGTTCAAAGCTAATAGGTGCTTTGTTATAAACAAAACTCTCTCAGGTCTCTTTGAGTTTAAGTTTGTTTACTCTTACAAAAACTTGATTTCCTGTGTCTGAGGAAAATAAGCTTATAAAAAAGATGAAAAGGCTGGTATATAGCACTCCAGTTAAGAGATGCTGACAAATTAAGTGTTAATGAATCAAAAACACATGGATTACACTTCACTTCAAATAGAAATGATTTTAGAATCAAGGGGGAAACTACTTGGCAAAATGTAAGTAAGTCTTTGTCAATCTTTAAAACCCAAACATTTATGGTATCTTCATAAAGCTCCTAGTTATTTCTTTCCTTAGTGGTTACCTATCATTTTCATTTTATAGAAAAGATCAATTTCTCCAAGGCCAAAAGACCTTTCAAACATTTAACAATGTATTGAGTCAGTTATATACGGACAACCCAGAAGTTCAGAGATAAAAAAGATCAAGGGAGAAATACGTATCAATTAACTAAAACCACCATGCCAACATAGAACATTTCCTCCCACTCCTTGCCCATCATGATTTGAAAGACAAAAGAGAAATGCCAGTGGTCATATACCTTTTTAAATCATCCTCTTTTACATGTATTTTTCAAATTGTAGCTAAGATTTGCATTTTCAAATTAGTTGGATCAATACCAATCTTTCATTGTGCAAAAATCAGAATTTCTATAAAGTTAGTCGCTCTAAATACAGTCCACATTTATGTAAAAGTCTTTAAAAGATAAGTGTCTTTATGCTCCTGGAGAATTGGGAATTTGTTCAATGCAAGAAGAAAATAACACTGAATATAGAGTTCACAGTATGTATTTTGATTACTGAGCAGAAATCCCTACCTTTAAGATTATTCAGGCACACTTAGGATGTGTTCACCCAGGTCCCTAAGGAATGTTCTTTACTAGATTTAAAAAAAAAAAAAAAAAGTGCTCTTTTCAATGCAACAAAGTAAGTTTTTAGCACCTAGTCTATTAACTTCCCGTCAGTTTACATTCCTATGTTGATGCTAATGTCTCTTTCACTAAGGCTGCTGTTCTGATGTCCAAGATGCTCATTTGTTATTGTGGGTACTTATTCTTGTGCCGGACACTCAATGTAAAAACCTTTTTAGTCATTTTGGAAGTGGAGCCTCCCCAGGTAAATGCTGTAAGTATGAAATTCACTGGAATCATACTGGGGGACAAGAAGTGTTACAAGTAGATGGTCTGAGTGTTAACCTTTTGTTCTCTTGATGTTGGGAGTTAAAATGGACCTTGGCTCTCCCTGAATTAGGCCCCTGCTTCCCACCTTCTATAACCAAAGCAGTCTTCTAACTCTTTGAATGGACAGGATTCAAGAGTTCTTCCTGCCATTTTGAATTCAGTTCAACTACTGGTTTTGTTGGATCCCCCAATAATGGGTCCGTGATTAAAGGACAGAGACTGATACAAAGCCAAGGTCAAGCAAAGCTTTATTTTATGCCAAGCATCAAGAATCAAACCGACCTTCAAACAGATGCATCGGGGCCACCCCTTACAGAGAGGACGACCCCTCCCTGCTTTCCAGACTAACTTTTATAGAGCAAAGGCCATGTGGTTGGGCCTGGCCACACAGGTGGCTAATTGAATTACAATTCACCCCATAGTAGCTATGGAAACTAGCCTATCACCTTGGTAGCGAGGAGACATTATGTGCCCCCACTGATTGAATGTCTCCACCCAACCTGACCCACCCTTGTATTTGGGCCCGTTACCTGTAACTGGTTTCCCGGACTTGCTGGTAAGTAAGTTCCCCTGGGGGTGGGCAGGGTCAATCTAAGTCCCACTGCATAAACAACAAAATGGCAGTTCAACCGAGGTGGGGCTGCTCTGGCTAAATAGGCCTTTACAGTTTCATTTCCACTTGCTTCTACCTTCCATTCCTAATTTCAAATTTGCCTAGGTCCAATTTAGCTTGTCATTTATCTTCACCTACTTTCAAGTCCCCATCGAGCTTGCAAAACCTATCCCCCCACTACAGATCAAGATGATGAATACTTGGTGACCCGTAAAGCACAATCTCTTAAGAGATTGTGGAATGGAATTTAATTGAAAAACTGGTGGAAAACTGAGCTATGTATTAGACAGAGTGTATTAAAAACATTAGAACTTTAAAAGATTTTATTTATTTATTTGACAGATAGAGATCATAAGTAGGCAGAGAGGCAGGCAGAGAGAGAAGGGGAAGCAGGCTCCCCGCTGAGCAGAGAGCCCCATGCGGGGCTCAATCCCAGGACCCTGAGATCATGACCTGAGCGGAAGGCAGAGGCTTAACCCACTAAGCCACTCAGGTGCCCCCAAAACATTAGAACTTTAAAATAAGCAATTTAGGGGTGCCTCGGTGGCTCAGTCAGTTAAGTGTCTGCCTTCGGCTTGGGTCATGATCCTGGAGTCCTGGGATCGAGCCCCACAAAGACAATGGGCTCCCTGCTCAATGGAGAGTCTGCTTCTGCCCCTACCCTCTGCTCATGTTCCTTTTCTCTCTCTCAAATTATTACATAAAATCTTACAAAAAATAAAATAAACCATTTATAAAGTTCAGTGCAAAGGCAACCCAAATCCTTATTGGAAAGAGCTACCTCTTTTTAGTAAAGCTTTCAATGGCTTCCTGTTGCCTATGATAAATATATGTTCCCAGTACTGTGCACATTTCCAGTTTCTAAACTCCTCCAGGCTGATCTTTCATTCTCTTCTACCCTCTGTCCTTTGTTCTAGACCAAACAAATTGCTTTCGGTTTTCAAACTTGCCTTGGCATTTCCTGTTATTGTACCTCTACTCACTGCCTCCTCCTCGGGCATGGAAAATTCTATCAGTGTCTCTGTCCCAAATCCCTAACAACATGTTTCCATTTATCTATTTGCTACCACTTTGCCCCTCAAGATCCTCCATGAAGTTTTTCCTCCTCCCTGACCGTATTTCCGCAGTAAAAATGAGTAGTGTTTCTAGGAAAACAGTGTAGTCACTCCATGACTTGCTGCCTGCAGTTGGCTGCGTCAATAACAATGTGTAGGGTTCACCTGGGATGGTTCATTACTAAATGGAAATTCAGTTTTTCTTAATCATCTTATTTTATTAAGAATTATAGATTATATAGAACCTTCAGATCAGAATTTCAACAACTAAAGAACTCAGGGAATTGTTACAGTCACCATCCCAGGGCACAAGAGTAGTAGATAAACAGCAACTCCTATACAAAGAAGAGAAAACAAGGTATGTTTCTACATGTGCTTGTATTTCCCTGAATACATTCTTTTTTTTTTTTTTAATATTTTATTTATTTATTTGACAGAGAGAGAGAGATCACAAGTACACAGAGAGGCAGGCAGAGAGAGGAGGAAGCAGGCTCCCCGCTAAGCAGAGAGCCCGACGTGGGGTTCGATCCCAGGACCCTGAGATCATGCCCTGAGCCGAAGGCAGAGGCTTAACCCACTGAGCCACCCAGGCGCCCCTCCCTGAATACATTCTTGACAAGAGTTGGGTAGCTCCTTCTCAGAGTCCCTTACGTAATTCCACTGTATAACCGTCTCTTAATAAAAACTATTCTAACATACAGCAACAAAAATGATAATCTTCATTAACTGCATCCTATAGTTCCCAGACACTCAAGAAATAGACATTTTAGTTTTTATGTCTTCCAGTTATGCTGCTTGAATGGATTTCTTAACTTCACTGTCCACTGTCCCACGAGGCACACCTTTCTCCAACCCTTCCTCTCTGCCTAACATCCTGCTATTTTTATGAGCTTCAGTAGCCCCTTTTAAAGTGGTAGTTTCTTTAAGAAAATAATTACCGTGTAAATTAGTCTTCAACAAATAGTAAGGCACATTTTGGAATTAAATTCCTAAGTATTGAAGATTTGCTTCCTGGTATGTTTAAAACCATTATATAAGTTTAACCATAGCCATTCAATCTATGTACCTAGAAATATCATTTCTTCCCTTGCTAATGAAGGTCCTACGGCACAAATTTATTAAAGGTATACGTTTGCATGGGATAATAATTGGGTCGATAATATTAAATTCATAGGCTCATTATTTAATTGCAAGGGCAGATTATGAATACAGCTTCTAAAATGTATTTTAATGAAAAACACTACATCCTGACCTAATCATATCAACCTTATGCTATCTAATTAAGGATGCAAAAAATCATTAGAGTTGCAAAATATTAGTTCCAGTTCCATCAGCCTGTGAGCTGCCCCTTCATGAATATATATATTTTTACTCATGATAAATAGTTAATGAGGTAAAAATGACAAAATTTGCATGTAGGCAAATTAGTTTAATAGAATGATATCTTTTCTGACTACTGAAAGTGACCTTTTCCTTTTCAAAAAAATGGTTAAAATACTTTGAAATTATCATCTGGCTGTCTTTGCCCAAATGACAAATTATATGTATGAACAATATAAAAATTACAAAATGCAATAATTCTAAATTCTCATCATACTGTAAATGTGTTCTGTGCTTTTGCATTTATCAATTTAATAAAAGGAAATTAAGCATATTATAAAGTATCCATGGCAATTTTTTTTTTTTTTTTTTTTTTAATAGGTTTTTTTTTTTTTTTTTTTTTTAAAGATTTTATTTATTTATTTGACAGAGAGAGATCACAGTAGACAGAGAGGCAGGCAGAGAGAGAGAGAGGGAAGCAGGCTCCCTGCTGAGCAGAGAGCCCGATGTGGGACTCGATCCCAGGACCCCGAGATCATGACCTGAGCCGAAGGCAGCGGCTTAACCCACTGAGCCACCCAGGCGCCCCTCCATGGCAATTTTTAATCCAGAGCATAAAAACGAGAAGCATTTGTTTAATAGCTAATACTATGGCAAAGATCTAGATCAAATTTTTAAAGTACAAAAATTCTAGACTACTTACTTGAAATACTTTTATATTAAAGTTTCTATTCCACTCTTAATTTAGCATTTTAGATTATAGATGAGTGGTCTAAATTAAACTGGCATTGTACCTTGAAATTAGTATTTCAATTATTCACCAGGACTATCTTGATTTCCCACTGAAATAAACTAAACAAGGAAATGTAAAACAGGTTAAGAAGAACATTAAAAAATCAATCATAAGTAAGAGGAAGTTTTCATGGTATAAATGCCAGGTCATGAAGAGACATAACAAATAAAATATGCATGTCTATTCATTTAAGTTTAGGAATGTTTCTGTATGCTTAATCAACATAACCCAACAACAAGAAATAACAGGTGCTCTCCAGATTTTCAAATGATGTGCATAAACATCTCTGTGAGTCTCCTTACTGATGGATTCTGAGTCTATACATGTTGGGGAAGAGACAGCAGCAATTTATCTAGATATATTAATGTCTGTTAATGGCCCAAAAGAATCTAAGCCAAAATATTTTACTTAGGACACAAGTGCCTTTGATTAAATTATTTACTTTAATTACATTTAATCCAACTGTCTTTTCTTTGATCCCTTTAAATGTGTATTCACCGTCAGAATTATGAGCACACAAGGTTTGAGGTCTTTTCCTGAGTTCTACTCTTGTTCATCATGGGTCAGCTAAACCATTTTATAAGGGACAGAATATTAATTTAAGGAACTAAAAAATTTCATGATCTCCTTTAATTTTCCCTCTGGCACCTAAACATTCATTTTCCTCTTCCCCTTTATATTTCCAGCCCTCTTCCCATCCCACTTTCTCCTATCTCTCACTCTCTCGGACTTTCCTAGACAAAACAAACGATCATAAACAATAAAATAATTCTCTATTTTCCTCTGTATTCTCTTGTCAGGTACCTTTGTTCAACTCCGATCATTTTGGTACTCAACTTTGGATTGGTTCCAAATTCCTTAACTTCCATGATGTGAAGCTTAATAATGAAATAAATATACTCTATGTACCCCAGCCACTTTGACATTATCCTGCAGAGAAAGTACTATTTGCTTAATTTGTAGGATGATTTAGACAATTTGGGCCTTTTAAAAATTATGCAGTTGTCAAGGATTTTTGAAGAAGAAACCAGGATGAATATATCATGAAGTGAAATGTGTTTTACTTCAAGTCAGGGACAGTGATTATGGAAATGTCTGGTGCGGTGTTGTTATGTTTACCAATAAAATTAACAGAATTCAAGACATATTATATATATTAACAGATTTTTTTTTTGAAAGCTAATGTTTAGGTTCCTATCAGGTAGAGAATGGAATGAGGTAGATTATATGTTCATTATATTGGCAAATTAAATATGTTCAATTATTCAATCATTCAAGCTTGCATTCATTTATGTACTGAACAAATAGCAAAAATGTACTATGTTCTGCAGACACTATTAAGATTGAGAAGAAAAATATGGAGAAACCACTCATTTATTGCACAAGATCTTGGTCTAGAAAAGAAGAGGGAAACACAGATAATTCTCAGATTGTGTGTTAGAAGGGTCAAATAAAACAAGCAGCTTTGACACAAAGAAGATGGTCCTCTCTGGGCAGGCTCCATCAAACCAGCACTCCAGGTCAGCCTGGATGAAGAACTGGTTTGCCAGGTAGTACCTGAGAAGCTGAGATGATGCTCCTCCAGACAGGGAGGAATGGATGGCAATGTAAGACAATATATCATATTTAGCAAATTACCCTTATTTTTATATGGTGTAATTACATTTCAGTGACGAACATTTGGCAAGAGGAAGGCAGAGAAGGGAGGAGTGAGATGCTGATACAAGAGACATCACCGGAGAGGTCGACAAGAATCCCATCAAATGGTAAAAATGCATTAGTCTGAATTTTGGCTTTTACTCTTCAGGCAAAGGGTTTATGACAGGGAAATGGAGGGTCAGATCTGCATCGTAAAAATATTCTAAAGAATGAATTCATGGATGGTGTGTGACATGGTAACTGCAGTGTGAGCCTGCAGGTAAACAGACCAGTTAGCAGAGTGTTGCTGTTCTTCAGAAACTGGGCATTGAGGTCATAGACGTCCAGGAGCAAGTGGAATAGAGAAGAGCAGATATTAAGAAAGTAAAGTCAGTAGAAGTAACTGGATGATCAAACTGGAAAAAAAAAATCTAGGAGACAAAATCTAGAAAAACTCTGAGTTTTGGATCTTTGTGATTCAGAGTAGATGGAAATGCCACGTACAGAGGGTGTGGATGTGTAAATCCTGTGGTTTTGTGACACAGGAGAAATGCATTTGTTAATTAACAATATGTGTCAAGTCCATTTTATTTGGAACACACTGGGTCTAGGTCTCTTTGGGGCATACTCCTGAAGATATCAAGTAGGTTGCTGGATTATATTTCTTTAGGATTTAGAACAGAAGTGTAGCCTTGGGATACACATTTGAGAATCTTCAACACAGTGGAAGATATGTTTCGCAAGGAGGTTAACTAAAAAAAGTGTGTAGAGTAAAAAGAGAAAAAAACCAAAAACCAAATAAAAAGAGAAAGAAACCCTGAAAGATGCTAACACAGAAGAGGCTGATGGAGCCAATGGAAAAGTCTGGAAAGGAAATTCCTGAAAGGGGAAGAGAAGCAAGGGGACTGACTAACGAAGGCATCAAAGGAGAAAAACAGAAATAATATTCGCTTCCTCTTGTCCTCCCAAGATGACATGGAAGCCAGCAATCATGTCTTATGTGGGAAGTAAGTCACTAGCTTCTTTTATTTTTTTCTTTTCTTAAAGATTTATTTATTTATTTGAGAGAGGGAGAGAGAGAGCACACAGGGGAAGGAGCAGCAGGAAAGGGAGAAAATTTTAAGCAGGATCTCTGTGGAGCATGGAGCCCAGTGCAGGGCTCCATTTCATGACCCTGAGTTCATAACCTGAGCCAAATCAAGAGTCAGATGCTTAACTGACTGAGCCACCCAGGTTCTCCACTAGCTTCTTTTATATTCTTCACAACCCTTGTGTGATTTTGCCCAATATATATACAGCAGGTATCAATAAATGTTCCCATAAGAAAATAACAGTGCTTCATTCCAAGAACCACCTGGCCATGTCTCCTCATCTCAACTAATAAAAAATAATATACGGCCAGGCTGCAAGATCTGTATAGTCGTGGCAGTCAAATACAATAATAAATGACCTCAAGAACAATGTGAGAAAATGTACCGACTTAACTGATACGCTAACAGAGTGAGTTTCTCTTGTGCACTCAAAAAACAAATCCACTTCGGAGCAACTCACCTTCTTCCTTTCACCATGGATTCCTCTCCATTGCACAGACCTTTTCACTATGTAGCTGAGCTCCTGATTAGAAATCTCCAAATCATATGGTATGAAAAACTTGGTTTCTTCACTATAGATGCGCTGAAATGCATCTAATATCCAAGAATCATTGTGCAGTCTAAGAACAAAACCATGTTATTTTAGTTCCCCAAATATTATTTACTTTTTGCCCTCCAAAAATGTTAAATAATTTGTTTCTTTTGTCAATTTCTATTTATTCTATTCTAGTTAATTGTTCCCATTTATCTTTCAGAAATTATTTGACTTACATTCCAGAAATAATTTTATACTCTCCTCCATTAAACATCATAATCAAAGAACAATCTGTTTTTTTTGCAATTATCTCCTATAAGCCTACTATTTCTGATTTTTGATGTCTAAGTAGTATACAGTAGAAAATTAGGAAATATTTAGCCATTAGTTTGTATTATGAATACCACATTAATTCAAATGTGAGAAATTTATTAAAGGAAACTTACAGTTAAGAACCTTAGTGTATCACAGTATCAATAAACTAACCATTTTAGAAGTTATTACCAAACACCCAATTTAGGAATTGGAGTACCGAGATAGTTGAGCATTACATGAAGTGCCTTTCTATACAAAATGGTGAATTGTAAGTATTTAATTTCAATGATCAGGAAAATTATATTTTGCTTTAAATGGAGTAAACGAAGTTTACTGAGTTCCCATTATAAAGGTGGTCTTTAACATCCTTTCTGTTATCTAGCCTTTCTTTAATCCTGTCTTTTACATATGAATACACTAAAATAAAAAAAAAATAGTCCTGCTGTTTATAAGTGATGGAGACAGAATTTAAACTCAGAACTAACACCAAAGTTCATTTCGTTTCACTATCTGACTCTTTAGTGAAAATAATCTATACAACACTGATCTTCATTTAAGGACCTTTATCTCACTTCTTCCTTTCAAAAGGGTAAAATAGATTTTTTTGACCCTACTGTCATCCAAGATCTGTGGGTCTCTGCTTCCTTCTGTTTTATGCTCATCACAGAGTGGAAATAAAAACAAAACTGCCAGCCAGTGTCACTGATGGCCCAAGACAGGCCATATGGCTTGGTACCATCTTGAAATTCAACTACTACTCTTACTATGCTTTGAGATTCTAGGTTGGCCATTTGAATGATTTGCTAGTTGTCTTGTTAAACAAGAACTAGTCTTTACCATTCTCTTAAGCTTGTTTAATGTAACATCCATCTTTTTCTTTTAATGGTAGTAAGATTTAATGTAGTTAAATTACTGTCAATTTGCTGCCATAAACATTTTCTATATGAAGATTTTAAGTGCAGGATTATCAACAATGCAATTAACTTTGAATTAATTAGGAATCACAGTCCTGTTTCTGCTAGCTTCTGTTCCTTTTGCCCAGAAAATGTCTGTCTCCTCTTTATATCTCCTTCATTTTGTGTGAAAGAATAATTATGTAAACATCCAAGCCCAGATCTACAGGATGGTACACAAATGTTTGAACAGAGAACATAATGACACAATGGAATATGGAAAGCTATACAAAAATCAACTGCATTTTCGTCTTACTTTTACATTTTTTTTCTTGCCACATTGAGTGGCATTTTCCAGTGAAAAGCTTTATGATGGGTTGTAAATGAATCAACTTACCAACCATTACTGGTTTTTAGCATATTTTCCAGCCCTATAAAGCCAGTTTACATTAAAAAGGAGAAAATAGTCTATAGTCATATGAGCAAAATTTTAAAAATAAATTGAGTGTTCATAGTTATGTAATTCATTTGATTATATAATCAGTCAAGCAATATAACATATACCCAAAAGTGAGTTATTTTATCATTTTGGAGTGTGAGGGAGACCATACTGATCAAAGATGGTGCATATCTACTGAACTTTATTTTTCTGGTTCTCTTTAGAAAGTGAGGTCCAATGAAATGTTAAGAAAATTTCTATAAAGATATATAATGTCAAAACATTTCCAATAAATTTTGTAATTAAATTTATTTTATTTATAAAATATATTATTTATATTAAATGTATTTATTTATAAAAAATTAAAATAATTATTTCATAAACAAACTGGACATTGGTAGACATTGATGAAAGCAACAGACTATTTTCTATGTGGAAACAACATTGGAGCCAGTTAATAAAGTATTAAGTTTAAACTTCCTATGATCATATTTAGTTATGAAAGTTTGTTATTCTCAAATAGATAAGAAATAACACACACACACACACACACAGTTAGACGCACATGTATTTCCATGCCTTTTTTTGCTATTTTGGGTGTGTGTGTATAAAGATCAGATTGATTTGTATAAAATTGAAGATACTAGACATATTAGATAAGAGAAGAGAAAGAGAAAACCAAACATGGAAACATTTCAATAATTAGTGACATTAGGAGAAGAATATCCAAGTTCATTGTGCTATTTTTGCATTTTATAGGTTTTGAGTTCCTATTTAATAAAAAGCTAATATTTTATGATATTCTATATCATTACATGATGACGGTTACAAATTTGGGTTTCTTTTAACAATACAATTATTCAAAGTGTCTGAAAATTTTACATTTTTAAATTATTTCCTCAAAATGTAATTAAAAGAGAAACTGTATTCCACCTGTCTGCAAAGCCGTAGGCATTATTGTTTGTAGAAATAGGTCACATATTATGCCACAGGTTCTGATGACGGCCAATGAAACAAAGTAATTTACAAAGTCCTCTGCCCTGTGTCCTACATTTGAAGCAATTCATTGCTTGGTGAATGGCAGAAGCTATTATGTTTGGTTCACATCTGAATGTGGGTCATTTACAGAAACCTAGGATGTGACATTTCTTTTAAAGCTAAAAAGGACAAGTGTGAACATTTAGCTAATACAGTATTTTAAGGGTCATGAAAAGGATGGAGTCTATAACTTAAACCAGCTCCAAAAGAAAAAAATATATATATATACATATAAATTATGATTGCTTCTTTCTAAATCTAAAAATAACAAAATGAGTTTAGCAGTATGGCTTTGCAGAGATCATAGTCAATGTGCTTATTGATAAAACTACTTATCTACTGGTCTAAGTACATTACAATGCTACAGGTAAAGGTCTGAAACAGCTTACGCTTGCCAAAATTCATGCAAAATTAGCAGACTTGTGGAACATTTTAGGTGAGGTGTATGACACTGAAGTTCTTATATGTATGAAAAAATCTTTTGTGGGTTTTCTAGAAACACTTGAATACTCACCATTCTGTTTAATTCTAATTGAAATTCAAATGGCTTTGGTTTGAAATTATACTAAATAGAGAAAAAAAAATACAAAATAAAATAAAAAAGAAATAAAATGGAGAGGGAAAGTAATTTTAAGAAAAGGAAAAAGAAATTCAGAAATAAAAATGTGCACATAATGGGGAGTAGTCAAGAACCCCTCCACCTCCATTTCCAGAGATAGCTCTATTGTAGGTTTAATGAAGTATATAGCCTTCAGAACATGTGTGGTCTCGTGTTTGTAAGGGGATAATCATCCTCTTCACTCACTCCTTGTTAATTCATTATCTCAGTCAACAAATATTCACCTTTGCCTACCAAATGCCACATACTTAATAAGTGAAAGCAGTAGGGAAGGGGACAGGTAAGGATCCCAGGAAGGGGGTACAGAGGAGTCTTCATGGGGACCTGCAGCTGGCAGGAAGAGGGCAGAATGATATGACAAGGAAAGCAGAGTGTTAGGGGAATATAATGTAAGGAAAGTGGGCTCCACCCAGGTCGAAAGAGCTTTTAATGTGAGAGCAATCCGAAGCCATTGTATGGATTTAAGGCAAGAAGTGATGTGATACTTTTTTAATTAAAAATCTTTCTGGTTATAGTGAGGAAAATAGATTAAAAGGAACAAAAGAGCATATATAGAGGTTGGTTGAAAGGCTAATGTTACAGTAAGTCACAGGAGAGGTCAGGGCACATTGGACAGAGAAAAGATCCTATGGATAGAACAAAATGGACAAATTCAAGAGCTAAGCCATTGCCAGAACCTGGAAAGAAAGTGAGTGTGGAGGATGATGGAGAGGATGGATTTGAGGACAGATGCCAGGTTTCTTTCTCCCCTCCCTCCTTCCCTCCTCCCTCTCTCTTCCCTCCCTCCCTTCCCTCCTTCCTCTGTCCCTCCCTTCTTTCCTCCCTCCTTCCCTCCCTCCCTCCTTTCCTTCCTTCCTTCCTTCCTTGATTCCTTCCTTCTCTCTCCCTCCCTCCCTCCCACTCTTTCTTTCTTTCTTTCTTTCTTTCTTTCTTTCTTTCTTTCTCTCTCAACACTGGATGGGTGATCTTGGCATTTTCTGAGACCGGGAACCCTAATTGAAGTGATTTGGAGAAGAAGACCACGAATTTCTTTTCAGAATGTCAATTTTGAAGTTGCATTGACATATATATATATATATATATATATATATATATATATATATATATATATATACAGAGTTGTCAAGGTCAACTGAAAGTTCTAAATTGTTTCATTAAATTCATGTTTACCTTGAAAGAACTGAATTCTAGAACTAAACTGAGCTGGGATGCCTGGGTGGCTCAGTTGGTTGAACATCCAACTCTTGCTTTCAGCTCAAGTCATGATCGCAGGGTCCTGGTACTGAGCCCTATGTCGTCTGCTGGTGATTATCTCCCTCTGCTCCTCCCCCCAGCCCCCCTCTCTCTCTTTCTAGTTAAATAAATAAATAAAATCTTAGGAAAAAAAAAAAAAGAACTAAACAGAGCTGCCTAAATTGTGAACTTGTTAGAAATATACGATTTAAATCAACTCATTCATTCCCAAGGAGCAGATTGAAGTTTTATTCTTTTTTTTTTTTTCTAAAAAAATTTTTGAGTATTATTGACACACAATGTTACGTTAGTTTTAGGTGTACACTATCACGATTTGACCTTTTTATATTTTATTCTATGCTCACCACAACTGTAGCCACCATCTGTCACCATACATCACTACTGCAGTGTCATCAACTATATTCCTTATGCTGCGCCCTTTATTCCCATGACTTATTCACTCCATAATGGGAAGTCTGTGTCTCCCACTCCCCTTCACCCATTTTGCCCATGCTCCCCCCAACCCCTTCCTTTGGACAACCATCAGCGAGTTCTCTGTATTTATGGGTCTGATTCTGCTTTTTGTCTGTTTATTCGTTTGTTTTCTTGATCCAATAATTCAACTACTGGGTATTTACCCAAAGAAAATGAAAACACTAATTTGAAGAGATATGCGACCTCCATATTTACTGCAGCATTATTTACAATAGCCAAAATATGGAAGCAACTCAAGTGTCCATTCATAGATGAGTGGGAAGATGAAAACTGTGTGTGTGTGTGTATACACACATACATATATTACACAGCTATAGAGAAGGATAAAATCATGTCATTTGCAACAACATGGATGGATCTAGAGTGTAAATTGTTAAGGGAAATAAGTTAGACTGAGAAAGACAATTTCCATATGATTTCACTCATATGTGGAATCTAAAAAACAAAGTTTTACTCTGTTTACTATATACATTTTGTTTATTATTTTTATTTATTTATTTATTTATTTGACAGAGAGAGAGAGATCACAAGCAGGCAGAGAGGCAGGCAGAGAGAGAGGAGGAAGCAGGCTCCCTGCTGAGCAGAGAGCCCGAGCGGGGCTCGATCCCAGGACCCTGGGATCATGACCTGAGCCGAAGGCAGAGGCTTTAACCCACTGAGCCACCCAGGCGCCCCACATTTTGTTTATTTTCTTAAAGATTTTATTTATTTACTTGACAGACAGAGATCACAAGTAGGCAGAGAGGGAGACAGAGAGAGAGGAAGGGAAGCAGGATCCCCGCTGAGCCCCTGATGTGGGGCTCGATCCCAGGACCCTGGGATCATGACCTGAGCCGAAGGCAGAGCCTTAAACTCACTGAGCCACCCAGGTGCCCCTACTATATACATTTTAAAGATAAGGAAAGAATCATAGTGGTACAGCTATTGCCAGATGGCACCCAACTAGTAAGTGACAGAGCCAAAATTCAAGCCAGGCCAAACAGTCTTCAATCCAGGTATCACGCCACTACATCATATCCATTCATTAGGTGAAAATCAACCGCAAATATGAACTTTAAGCAATTTCAGTTTTCAAAAAAAAAAAAAAGAAGAAGAAGAAGAAATATGGGGACACCTGGGTGGCTGAGCTAGCTAACCCCCTGGCTCTTGATTTCGGCTCAGGTCATGATCTCACAGTTGTGGAACTGAGCCCCGCATCAGCTCCATGCTCAGTGCAGAATTTGCTTGTTCCTCTCCCTCTGCTCTTCCCCCAGCTCATGCTCTCTTTCTCGCTCAAATAAATAAACAAATAAATAAAATCTTAAAAAAACAATAAAGGATATTATGTACAAGTAATATTGATTGCAGTTTCTGGAGTTATGAAGCCTGCATATGGGTATCAGCTGGGCCATGGGCCTACTGTGCAACCTTAGGCAAATTACCTAAAGTCACTAAGGCTTGGTTCCTCCATGTATGAAAAGGAGACCCATGTTAAGGAGTCCTGAATTATCAGGATTAAGTGAAGTAATTTCATACTATATTCAAATCAGGACTTAACATGCAAGAAATTCTCGGGAAACAGCAGAAATTACCATTTAGGGACTGAAAGAAAAATATTAAACACCTCCATAGAACCTCCAGTATTCTAATTTATATGGCATATGATGGAAGTTTTTCTGAACCCTGTCCTTGGACAGTCTGAGACGACTGTGAGATCCAATCATAAATCAGAGTTAGAATTCTCCTCTTTGTTGTTCATTTGTTCATTCTAATGGCCACAAGGGTCAGCTCTTCGGGTTCCTAGTCTTCTGTTTCCGTGAGGGTATTGACTCGGGTTATGTAGGCAGATCAGTTTTACAGGAAAACCCAAACTGTAAAGAGCAAGGTGAACCAGAAGAACTATGGCCACATTTTCTCAAATCAAATTCAGCTGTGAGGAGTCTTGGCCACTGGGAAAGCACCAGGCTGATAAGAGGTCCTGGTCTCATGATCAATGTGAATGACCCCCCACCCCCCCAAAAATGTGTTGTTTCAGCACTTAAGCCAGATGAAGGGCTGAGGCACTTCTACCATCAGATGGTTAAAAAGAAAAAAGACTACTTGGAGAGGGTGGTAGAGAACAAAGATTGGGGCAAGTGGAATTGAGCTTTAGAAACACGAAGTCAGTGCAGAGAACTGGCAAGACAGGAGTGACAAAGCATTGTGTATCTGTGTATCTATGTTTAGCACTTCCCTGGGTTCTCTGGATTTTTTTTTGCATACAGTGCTTAAATGTTTTGCACATCACTGTGACTCTTTTTGACTCCTCCTTCTGCATTGCACTGTAATTTGTAAAGCTGGGTATTGCCAAGGAGTTCGAATTCAAAATCTATTCTAATCACTTGGATGCATCAGATTAACACATATAAGAACTTCGTGTTTTGTTTGTTTTGTTTTGCGCAATTCTTCATTATATTCCAGTGGAGCATTCAAAATGAAAGGGATGTGGGACCTAGAGTCATTTGGACAGACATCCTGTGAGCCATATTTTATTTGAAAGGGGTCTGTCTTCATCATTAAGAAAATATTTTCCTCTATTCATGGTTTTAATTCAACAAACATTTTTTGCACGTCTATTGTGTTCTGGATGCTTTTCTCGGTATGGAAAAGACGATGGTGAATTCTAGAGTTGGCGACTTTGCCCTCCACAGTCCAGAGTTTCATGTTATGTAACATTTTAAATAGCTGGTTGGAGAGTTTGAGGTACCATTTTCTCCACGTGTAATCCTCATTGTTTTGTGGAAGCAAAGCAAGATAGTCATTCTTTGTGTTTAAGTATTTGGTTTTTTGTTCAATCAATTTACTAACAAGTACGAGAATTTTATCGACTATGCAGGATCCTGACAGAGAGAAGTAGGGAATGACACTGGTTCCTTTACATTATCTACACTATCAAATGTGGATACTTACATGGAAGTGGGAAAGGAAATTTCTCATTCTGATGGCCTAAAAGAAGCCCACACCAGGGATTTGGACTGTGTCAATAAGAGAATATGTACCTGACACTTCATCCAAGTACACATACCTTCTTGACATCAGCCTACCATTGGTCAAAACCCACATGCCCAGTTTCCCACCAGTTCCAAATGAAAATAGAAGTTGTGGTAGACCATTTCACTCTCTTCTATCTTAGAGGTATCAGAAAAAAGGCTAATTTACCAAAAGTCAATTTGTCAACTGACTGGTTAATGACTTAGATTTATTGTGCAGTTTTTATTTCATCTTTATAAGAGAATATCATGTCAGGAAATGTTCAGTTTATCTTTGACCCAGCTTCTTGCAGCTACAGATGGGGTCTGGGGGGTGAAAAGAGATCCCTCTATTTGCTGAAGAAATGATGGGAGTCAAATCAGCATATAGCATGAACTTGGCTGCCCACATCAAAGAGTTTAGGGCCTTAAGAACAGAGTGGGGATATCGATGGGCTTTGGCCAATGAACAATCGTGATCTGTCCTACAGCAGTGAACTATTTTGGTTACAATCCTTCAGTTTGCTGGAGTTGACACAGTGTAGCATCTAAATCTTTTAAATAGGTCTTTTCCTATACCAGCATGTCCCGATGTTCATAGTCCATTCGGGCTATTAGGGCACTGAGTGCCCATAACTAGGTGACAATTTCTGGGGGTATAAAAATCGGTTACTATATCTTAATTAGATAATTTTCAGAATTTTTTCTCCTCATGGTAAATAATATTTTGCTTTAAGTGTATAACGTTGTAAAGAAGATTGATTCCGAAAGAGGAAAATCTTTGATTATCATATATGTATCCCCCCACACTATAAATATGCTCATACTCTGCTCATCAAAACCTACCTTTAAATTATTTGAATCTAAATTAATTTTCCTAAGTAATATGCAGCCACAGCTAAAACTTATAAGGTTATTCAGAATGATTAAGTCAATGATTAAGAATACATCAGCACCCCCCAAAACTAATTGAGTATAAGTCTTTCAGATTTGTATACAGCTTCCAGGAATATAAAAGCTTAAGCAAATCTAACATTTAAATGGTGATTTCTCATTCTCTGAATATTTTAAGGAAATAAGTAAGCAGCCTGTAGATCGTTTGGACTACTCAAATAAAGGATTTATAGTGAAAGGATCCATAGAATATCAACAAAGGCTCGCGCAGATGGTTATGAGGGGTGCTGCAAGGAAGCAAAGGAAGCAAAATCCCTGACAAATATAGATGGTCTTCATAGATTTTCTTCATGGCAATGCCTATAGATGGCCTTCTATAAAAATTTGGTCAAAACGTAAGTTTATTAAAAGAGGCTCTAGAAAAGAGGAGCTCCATTGATCCCACCGGAAACATGAACTGAAAATTAAAATTTCTCAAAGTAAAACAGAGTAAAACAAAGTGGCCAACTAGTTAGTATCTAAAGATAATACCAACTGAGAGAAAAGACCAGTAAAATAAAATAAAAGATGTCTTGTTTAGATCTCGACGCTATCCATATCAAATGAGTTCTACATGGTTTGTGATAAGGAGCTCAATGAAAACAATTCCGGTGATGCCTGGGTGGTTCAATGGGTTAAGCCTCTGCCTTCCGCTCAGGTCATGATCTCAGGGTCCTGGGATCGAGCCCCGCATTGGGTTCTCTGCTTGGCGGGGAGCCTGCTTCTTCCTTTCCCTCTGCCTGCCTCTCTGCCTACTTGCGATTTCACTCTTTGTCAAATAAATAAATAAAACCTTTAAAAAAAAGAAAGAAAGAAAAGAAAACAATTCCAACTTCATAAATTAGAAGTAAATAGTTAAAACATTTCTGAATGAGGAAGGATTTTTTTTTGAATTGAAGGTCTATTTAAATAAGTCCAATTATCAAAAGGCTTTACTATATATGGATTATAATACCTATTTTTCTAAATAATCTTTACATCCAATGTGGGGCTCAAACTCACAACCCCAAGATAAGAGTTACATTCTCTACCAGCTGAACCAGCCAGGCACCCCTATAATATCTGTTTTCCTAAAAAATCAAAAATACACTTAAAAGTTAATTGTCAAATGGAGAAAACATCCATTAAAACATGACAGAAGGGTTACTACTCAAATACATATAAAACCCCTATAACTCAGTAAGAAACACATTTAAATACTCATAGAAAGAAAGCCAAAGGGACATTTAGAAGGCAATTCACAAAGAAGAAATACAAATGAGTGAGTGATAAGCATACTAAGAATATCTAGTAACTAGAAACAAAGGAATGCACCTTTAGAAAAGGATGAGATCCCATTTCTTCTATGAGATTAAAAAAAAAGTTATCACATGATGTGAACATGAGTTGGTCAGATCCCCCATTCACTTCTGTAGAAGTATAAATCCAGCTTCTCTAAAACACAATTTTGCAATATTATCTAATGTCTTAGAAACATCATATTGTCTGAAACAGTATTTCTGGGTCTCTAGGATACTCCTCAAAAATAATCTAAAATGCGAACAAGACCCCGAGTCTTAAGACGTTCATCAGAATTATTTATAAAATGCACAAAAAAGAGAAACAATCTATTACCCAGGAATAAAGAAATATTGACATATTTTATACTGCTTATCTGGTATAAAATAGTGTGAGGGCATTAAATGTTCCTGAAGTAAGTAAAGAATATGGAAGTATTTATCATACAATATTATTAAGTTTAAAATCAACATATAAAATTATTCTTACAGAATAATTACAATTTTGTAAAAATAAATATACATGGGAAAAAATCGGAATAAATTTATCAAACGATTAACAATGCTTTGTCTAGATGATGATGTTATTTGTGTTTTTAAATTGATTTTTTGATTTTTTGACTCTCTTCTGTAGTTTCCCTTTTTTTCCTAAATAACATATTCTTCCTATATTAAGGAAAGAACATTTAAAAGAGTAATGCTTTTTTTTTTAAGCTATAAAATTCAGTTCAAATAATTACACTCAGGTCAAGAACTTCCTCACACAGGTCAACATTCCTACTAGAACTATGGGGAGTGAGAATTTTTCTAGTAGAAACCCTTCAGCAATAAATTACTCAGGCTCTTGGAGGAATAAGATCCAATCAGTCAATGTAGAGCTTCCGGTGCCCAGAGCTAGACAAAATTTTCTGTTAACAGCCTGCAGAGCAGACTTGATCTCCTTTGTGTTCCTATAATACTAGCCATGTTATCACATGTGTTGACAGGACTGATCCAAAAGCCCAGAAGACTTCTGATTGTTGCCTTAATATTTGGACTAAGAATGCTAACCTAAATCAGTCAACACACACAAATCCATACTGGCATCTTTCACAAAGATCTTTGCCTACTTTTATGCCAGAGCAAACCCCATGTCACTGACCAGATGCCTCTGTTGGTAGTAGTGCTTGCTGTAGAGAACAGAGCCACTCAGTTCACCAACATTATAGAGTGATGTTGTGCAAACATCAGTAAAGAGATCTTTCAGCTGACATATTAGTATGACTTGATGCATACAAAAAATACAGGTATTTTCCCTGTGGGAGATTACTTTATCTCTATCATTACCTAAAGACATTTGAAGAGCATCTGCTTCTAAAACACTAGCAAAACCTGGAGGTTACTGAGCATGTCTAGTTCTGATTGGACAGGATAAGCATGGAAGACAGTGAAGGGCTATGTTGAGAGAGTGCACAAAACTTGTTTATCCCTCCTGGACTTTTTCAGGCTCATTCTTTATGATGTATGGACACTTCATCTGTCTCTGCTTTTCCCTAATCATTTTTCCACCCATGACAGAGCTTCTCATTCCTCCTATCCACGCTTTCTTGTGGGGTAATCCTTCTGTTGTATTTTAAAGCAAACCATCATTTGTTTTAGGTAGCAAAATATTAAATCCTAGTTATTTGGTGCATAAATTCTATGCTTCCTTTTTCATACTTTACAAGTAATCTTGATAATAAAAATGTGAACCTTGGACAAAGAAATGCATGGTTGCAAACACTCACCTTATTTTAAGTGAGAAGAGATATACTGATGGGGTAATAAATAGTACATAACATTATCTGATAATTTTTTAATCCTCTGGAAGTCTAAGCTTCCAAAATAGTACATAATGTACTATTGTATTTCTTTAACTTCTCAAGGAACCCTAGTTATTTTAAATAATAGAGTCATGCTTCATATAGAGCCTCTTATAAGATCTACACATAGTGTCATCCTTACCATGTTCCACAAGAACATGTCTGAAATCTAGCAAATGAACATCTTTGCCTAGAGGGCCACAGGACAATGCCACCTTAAAAGGTCTTATATAAGAAACTTCTCTTATAATTTACTGACAAAAATATGACTTTTGTAAAAATTCTTCTCTGTTACATGTAATTGATGTATTTCTCTTTTTGCCATTCCTTTATGGGAGCTCAAAATTTTAAATTCATATGAATTACAATGTTAATATTATTCTTCTTTAAAGAAGCAGATAACAGTAGAAATGTTGTTTATAAGAAATGATTTTGCAGTATTTTTCACAATGTTAACAAAGCAAACTTAATGGTATATTAGAAGTTAATAAATCTTTCTTGATTGTACTGAAAAAAAAGTAAATGTTTATTCTCCATGTAATCTCTGTCTATGAGAATGCTACTACCATCCACCCATGGATGCCCAATTCCAAAACTTAAGGTTATACTAAATGTCATTCCTTCCTTCCCCTTTAATTTCCAACAAAGGAAATTAATCCAACAAGCCCAAAAGTTCTATGTATGTCAACTATCTCTTCAATATGCCATAACTGTCCATTTCCTGTGTCCTTTTTTTAGTGAAGGCAATTGACATGCTGCCTAGACTATTAAAATGACTTTGTAACTAGATTTCCCTGCTTTCAACCTGACCACTACTAAATACACTTTCCCTTCTATGAGTACAGTGAACTTCCTAAAATTAAAGTTATTGAAAATCTTTCAATTTTTTTTCACTTTACCAACAAATTCAAGCTCCACAACATGATATCAAGACGCTTATCATCTAGTCCTTGACTACACTTCTAATCATATCTTAGTCAACTTCCATTGCCCCATATCCTATACTCCAGCCATATTAAAATATTTTTGAGTGGCCAAATATGTCATAATTTCTCATGATCATATGGTTTCATACACCTTCCCTTTGCCCAGGAACATTCTTCCCTCTGTTTTTCTTCCAGTGAGATTATATTAAAACTTTGAAAATTACTCAAGGGTTGTATTTCAACTGATGTGTTTGGATGCTACCCCAATCTTCTCCAGATCTGCATTGATTCATTTTATCTATGTTCTTAGAGACTCTATGTTGACCTCTTCTTAGCACTTCTTTTTTTAATTATGGTAAGAATATTTAAAGTCTATTCTCTTAACAATTCTTTAAATAAATTATATAGTACTATAAATTACAGGTACAATGTTGTACAGCAGATCTCAGAACTCAATCATCTTGCATAATTGAAACTATGTCTGTTGAAAAGCTATTGTCTATTTCCCCCTTTCCTCAGACCGTGACAAGCACCACTCCACACTATGCTTCTATGACTTTGGCTATTTTAGATACTTATGTAAGTTGAAACATGGAACGTTTGTCCTTCTGTAACTGGTTTAATTCATTTAGCATAATGTCCCCAATGTTAATGTTGTCACATATTGCAAAATGTCCTTCTTTTTCAAACCTGAATAATATTCCATCGTGTGTGTCTACCACATTTTTTTATCCATTCATCTGTTGATGAACATTTAGGTTGTTTCTACATCTTGGCTATTGTGAATAATACTGTAATGAACACGGGAATGCTCGTGTCTCTTTGAAATCCTGATTTTGAGTAAATTTCTAGAAGTGGAGTTGCTGGATTATATTACAAATCTACAGTACTTAAAACAGTATGTTATTGGCAATAAATACAGACAAATAGATCAACAGACTAGACTAGAGAGCCCAGAAAGAAATTCATGCATATACAGTCAATCGATCTTCAACAAGGGCACCAAAAATATAAAATGGAAAAAGGATTGTCTTTTCAACAAATGGTGCTGAGAAAACTGGATATCTACATGCAAAGGAATGGAAATGTACCCTTATATCACCCACAAAAATCAACTCAAAGTGGATTAAAGATTTAAATATAAAACCTGAAACTGTAAAAATTCTATTAAAAAACACAAGGAGACAGTTTCATGACATTGGTTTTGCCAATGATTTCATGGATATTCATATCCATGGCTTTTAGAAATACAGGCAACAAAAGCAAAATTGAACAAGTGAGACTATTTCAAACTCAAAAGCTTCTGCAAAGCAAAGGGAACTATCAACAGCATGAAAAGTCTTCCTAGCACTTTTTATACTGCCTAGAATTTGTTACTTTTCTCATTTTTCTTCACACACACACCTTGCTTGCTAAAGGAGTGACCTGGAAAACCAAACCCTACGATATTCAGGATCAAAGTTGAAGGATGATTTTTCTTTTAGTGATTTTGGCAGGGGTGGGAAGAATGGGAAGAAAGTGGATTAGAAGGAAGAGAGAAAAAGAATTTTACATAAGCTTCCTGGGAAATTTATGAGGATATTATTGGATATCAAGTGATTAACAACTCCTTGTTTCTTGTTGGCCCCTAGTTTGAAGAAACCAGTATAATGCTTTACAGAAAAATTTCTCTATTATGAAGGAAATATTTCCCCAAAAGTTGATTAATTTCTCAGCCAGTCTTCATGATAGATATTACAAATAACCAATGGCATTTCTTTCTCTTTCTTTTTTTTTTAATTTTTTTTTTAGGATTCTATTTATGTATTTGAGAGAGAGAGAGAGAGAGAGAACACATGAGACAGCAAGAATGGGGTAGGGAGGGGCAGAGGGAGAGGGAAAAGCAGGCTCCCTGCTGAGCAAGGAGGAGCCCAGGGCCTGAGCAATCCCAGAGTCCTGGGATCATGACCTGAGATGAAAGCAGACACGTAACCAACTGAGCCACCCAGGTGCCCCAACCAAGGACAGTTCTATCTTAGACATGTAGACGTGGTTCTAACTTCTCTTCTTTAACCATATTCTCACAACCTAACTGCACAACAAGACTGGAGGCTGAATACACTTAAGAACCAAAAGGATTGAAACACCTTACCTGAGACAACACAAATAGAAAATTAAAGAAGAAATGATGAACAGGAGGATGTAAATGAACACCGTGAGCATTACACCAAGAATTCCCGAATGCTCGGTTCTCACAAATACCCAGTACAGCTTTGCCGCATCAGCTATAGGAGTCTCGTCATTATGTGTAAGCCGCTGAGAAAAGAAAACACAAATGTAAGAAATAGGATGGAAAGACCGTTCATTGAGTTAGATGAATTTAAATACATAAAAACCATATGATACCATACTTTGTTTTTAAATTAAATTCTCAAGGTACTAAAGATCACCAGGTCTTCAGCTATGTAAAGGAAAAGAAACAGACTGGGTTTCCATGGCTGGTTTAACAGGTTGTTGTGTGTGTGTGTGTGTGTGTGTGTGTGTGTTTTCTCCTTTTCCCTATAAGCTTTTAAATGTGTATACTTTACATGTAATTTGTAAAGTAAAAGCCATGTATTATTTATGAACTGTTAACTTCTGAATTTAATGAGCACAAGATATAAAGAAATTAAATATGATGGTGGAAAGATCTCTTTCTCTCTGAAGCAGATTTGAAAGGAATTTAATTTGTACTATGCATAAAATAGGTAGCTTATTTTAGAAAATTATAAAAAAAGTTATCAGTCTGTTTAATGTGAGCTTGAAAACCAAAGTTTATATTACGTCAATTTAACAATAAGTCCTTTTAGACAAGGGACAACACATTCTATATTGAGTTAGAAATAAATACAAGACAATGAGGTCTTTAAAAATTAATATTTAATGTTACAGACCTAGAACATTGGCACTTGATATCTTTGACCTCTGAATTTTACAAAACATATATGTTCTGTAATTATGACTCTTATGGTTTTAGGTGGAAATAATATGTAATATAAATGTAAATAAAGTATATTTTCTTCAGTGTAAAAAAGAAGAAAGAATTCCTTTAGTTTTTAAACTGACAATTATATAAATAAGTATAGCTTAAATGGACATGTTCAGAACTAATCCATATCACATACCTACAAATAAAAACAGAAACTCAGGTTAATCCATATTTTCCTTACATCAGAATATCCTTTAACACTTGGACAATGACTCAAAGTCAGATATTCTGACTCTCAACTGATGTTTCTTTCACCGCCACACCAAAATTTCGATTTTTATATTCTGTACTTGTTAATGGGTCAACCTTGCGGAATGTGAATCTGTTGCTTGGACTTCAGGCAGAAGATCTGTAAGCGTTGTCATACATTTCTCCTATTCTAGATCTTCCCCTTCTGCTATTTCTTAAAGCAAAGAAACAGATGTGGGATTCACTGACAACACATACTAAAAATGATACATACATGATGCCAATAATGTAATCTAATCAACAGATACTAATCATTCACTTGGTCCACACATATTTTGTGAATGTCCACCATGTGTCATTAAGCTCTGAAGATAGAAGAGTGAATAAAATTAGGCAAAAGCCCTATGTTCTTGGAGTTTACATTTAAGTTGGGGTGGAAGTGGTGGATAAACATGGAAGTAAGATTAAGTAATTAGTATGGTAGATTAGAAGATGGCATTTTGAAGAAAAACATGAAGCAGGAAAAAGTACAGGAGGGATAGAGGTGTATTACTATATACTGTGATCAGAAAAGGTATCATTTGAACAAAGACTTGAAAGATATAAGGGAACAGGTGATATGCCTACCAGATGGCATTCATCACATACTGCCCATACTTCATCTTGTGTGTGTGATTCTCTAACTAGACTGGAAGTTCCTGCCTGGATCATGGGCAATGACTCTTACAGCCTATATTATACACAGAGTGTAAGTACCATCACTTCATTATAATCTTCAACCTTGTTCCTTTCAGTTTATATGTATGATGCCTTAGATTTTTCAATTTTTCAATAATTTTTCAATATTCAGTATTCAATAATATTTAATAATTTTTCAATATTTCAATAACATTTCAATATTTCCTTAACTATTTCAATATTTCCAATTGGTTGTCCCAACAATATTGTGAAATGAGTAAGGTACATGTTAGTATTTGTAGGTATTATTACTTTTTGGTGGTACATATGAAGAAGTTGAAGACTAACTTACCCAGCATCATATAGCTGACAAATGGCAGAGCTGAGACCAGAACCCACTTTCCCTGACTCCAAGTCAATGCTCTTTCCATTAATCCATGATAATGTCTAATGGATTTTCAAGAATGATTTGCTGAACGAAGACACTTATATTCTACCCTTGTTTGATCTTCGTTCTTATGTGTTATCCTTATCTATCTACATTGAGGGCAGAAATCATGCCATACTTACTCTGTTTCTTTTAAAATCCTGTGCAGAGAGTATACAGTCAATAAACACATGCTGATCAATTAAAACATTCAATAGCAAATCCTTCCTCTACTTCTTATCTAGATTGGGGCTCAGGCAGAGAAAGAATTTATGAACTTGGTGGAATTGTTGTATCATCAACGGAGGTCCGGGAATGCATTGCCAACCTCTGAGCCAGCAAACTGAGAGACTAACAAAATGTTATTAGCAACATCAATAGCCACCCATGCATCAGCCTCAAACCATTCCATCTGCCATATCTCCTTCTGGATTGCCATTAAAAAAAAAAAAAAAAGAAAAGAAAAGAAAAGAAGAAAAAAAAAAAAAAGAATCCAGAACAAAATGTATCAGTAAAATAAGGTAGCCTCTTTCTTGGCTAGCTGATCAGGATCAAATAAGTCCAAGTGATCCCTGGCTTTCTCTGCTAAAAGGCAGTGCTGAAAGAACTGTAGGTATGAACCCAGGCAAGTTGAATCTCATGAGTGACTTTCTCTCTATGATAACTATGATCGCATATGGAGCGGTAGTTCACTAAATTTAATGAGCACGCAAATCAACTGGAAAGTCTGTTAAAACACAGTAGCCCCTTCTCAGAGGCTGGGCTCCTTCCCAGAGTTTTTGACCCCATAGATTTGGTGCAGGGTCTGAGATTTGCATTTCAATTTGCACTGCAATTAAGTTCCCTGGTGAAACTGATGCTATTTACCCAGGGACCTCACTTTGAGAACCCCCGCCTTAGAGCAGTACTTCTCAAACTTGGTGAGCTGAGTCGCTAGAGAGCATGTTAAAATGTGAATTTTGATTTAATTAATGGGCATGTCCATGTGTGGACTCCAAGGCTGCTGCTCTGTGGGTTACCTGCAGCTTTGAAGTTTTTTTTTGTTTTGTTTTGTTGTTTTTTTAATGACAGCAAAATTAGATGTCATCTGCAATGAAGCCTGATGGATTCTAACCGGAGAGTCTATAATGGTGCAGATTGGGAACGAGACTTCAGCCTCTCTTTCCAAGTGGAGAAAGACACAGGTGCTATACTCATCTATTAGAATCCAAGTCAGCTTCCATCAGGTTGCAGACCTCCGAACTGGTGCTGAGATGGCCCTGCTGGAGGCTACTTTCCTGTAGATTACATCAGAGGCCCCAGAGTAAATTTATACTGCTCATTTTGTCAGCTGTCTTTGATACAGTGGCCCACTCAGCTATTAATCTCTCTAGAGGACCTGATTGGAATAAGGAAAGCCATTCCAGGAGGGCTGCAGTCATTCCTATGATGAGATCTCAGAAGATGACAGAGCTGCTCATCTTCCCCAAATGGCTTCACCTGTGGGGTTGCACCGAGATTGGACTGGCACCCCATGTGCTCAATAGGTCTATCAGGCCTCTGGGAGGAACTGGGAGATGCCATGGAATATGATCCTGGTGGAATGCAAACAGCGTTCCCCTCTACATTTCCTGCTCAACCAACCTTGATGACTCGGTCTCCCCCTCGCTAACCAGAAGTCTGAGGGAAGTCAGAATCTGGACAAAATCCAGTTGGCTCCAGCACAGTCTGCCTAGAATCAGAATGCAGCTAATGATGGGTTGGGGGGGGGGAGGCTTAGAGATGGGGTTGAAAACACACCTACTCTGACCTGTCATCAAGGTGTGCGATGGTACTGAGACTTCAGACGGTCGTTGCTGGCTAGAATTGGAAACACGTCAGCCTTCCAAACACTGACAAACTCCTTGGTGCCCGGCTCTTCCTTCAACCCTCAGCAGCAGGACTAGAAACTAGATATACTGGTAGGCTCCATGAGCACTACTTTAAGTCATTTTAATAATGCTGAATGATCTGCATGGCTCCAGAGTCAACTATCACATTTGTCTGCGGGTTCTGAGCATCTCTAATAGAGGTAACGCTACTAGAAATAAACAGAATCCTCACTCAAAGCCTAACAGGCCATTAATGGACTCAGTGCATCTGGGCCCCCAGTCTTGTTGAGAATATCCCAGGAACCCTGAGCAAACAAAAGGAAAGGGAGAGTAAGGAGCCTAGAACCTTGTCACAGTGCGATCTGGTACAAAAACCATCTTTGGCATCACGTAGGTATCTGTTAAAACACAGAATCTCAGACCCCCCAGCTGCTGACTCAGAATTTGTATTTTAACAAGATCCCCAGGGGAGGAATAAACCCAGAAAAGTGGGAGAAGCCCCGCTGTGGCAGAGCGCAGCCTGAGAGGTAGAAATGAAACAGTGACTGGGTTTGCCCATCCTCGCTGCCAACCACAGCACCCGGGGCCTGATCTCACCAAGCACTGTGAACAGTGATTCGTCTTCAGTTCTACAAGCGCATTTCAAACATGGTTAATGAGGAGAGTCCATCAAAAGGCCCCACCTCTGTGATCTATTTGGCACCATGGATATAGTCTCGACACATATAAACCAATTGTAGAACTTTTCTTTTTCTTCTAGAAAGGACAAATACACCAGTTATGGAATAGTATTTGATCAATTAAGATAATTTTATAAATGACTGTTTGATCACGTTGATGTATTTATAGTATCCATCTGCTCTCTTGCTTGGAGCTATGTTTCATAGTCAGCTCTACGGTATAAAAATGTAGTTAAAATTCAGATTTCCTTTCATTTCGTGAGCATGATGAAAGTCAAAATAAGTGCCTATGGAGTAAGTTTTTAAATTTCATTTATTACTTAGAATTGTTTAAAAAGCCCTACTTTTTCTTGAGTATATTTATTACAGAACAGTATTAAATCAAAGAAAATAAGTAACCTAACCAATTGAAGGAACTACTGTATGATTCCTTTTTAAATAAAGTTTGGCTGTGAAAATCTTTATTACTAAAAAGAGTCACCACCAAAAAGTTACCAAATACAACTTCTCTGTAATAATTGTGAAAATGCACCAATTAGTTTGAATTTGATTGCCAACATTATTTCCTGCTTATTCTGCAAATGTTCATTTAAGACTGTTAAAAACACTTCAGTTTATTATAATAGACATCTGTCATTTTTATGATGAGGAAAAACTTAATAACTTCAATTTAAGATAAATATTGAATTTTTCATGATTACTGGAACTTCCCACATCAACCGATTCATGCACTAAAGCTATATTTTATGTCAGGAACTCATATCCCGATTATTTTACTTGACTTACCCCCAGGGCAGTATCCACTATAAACACTGCCAGTGGGTCTAGAACTGTCCATAGTCCCATGGTAATGATTAACTTTGACAAGATGTCAGGGCAGGAAGCAAACAGTAGCTGACAGCCCCATCTGATCAGAACCAAAGGAAGTATCACTGTATTCAGCACTAAAGGTCCCACCACAACCACGAGCAACTCTTCTCTGATTTGAAGTGAGGAAGTTGGGTAGCAAAGCTCCACCGTGAAAGGGGAGAAATGGAGTCTGTGGGAAAACAAAGCAACCACATATGTGTAAATGAGAGAAACTACACAAGATGCCAGGTATACAAAATAATTTTTAGATTATTGCTTTCTTTTTTTCATAGAGAAAAATTGACACTTAATATTACCCCCAAATTGGGTGTTAGAAGGTTTCATCTTTTCCCAACCCCATAGGACCACCACGAGAGCTCACGTTCCAGTGAAAGGCAAATTCTATATTGGCCATTGTTCCTATGTCGTAGGCAACCATAGAAAGAAAAATAATTCTACCCACTGAGCAGAGCATTCTCTAAGAACTGCCCTGCAGATAACACACACTCACAGGTAGGCTGTGTGGAATGCAAAATATACCAGTGGACGTAGTAATGAGTCCACCTCTATCCGAAACCAGAAATGTAAACCAGTCTAATCATTCTTCCAAGTCTTAACATACCTGATGAATTCTGAGTGATTCCTCTAGATAGAACCTCAAAGACAGAACAACACTGCTCTGCTACGAGTAAAAATATCCTATCCCTTAGCTGTTTGAAAAGGGACAACTTGACACAACCTAAAAACTGAAGGGTCAAATCCAAGGTGAGCCCAGTCATTCAGGCAGCCTTGACCCGAAGTGTTGCTACCCTCTTTCTATAGCCAAGTGAGATCTCATTCTGCTCTAAGTTTTCCCTCCCCTCTATTTCAGCCATAGTCATTCTGCTCACACACCCTCTTTCCCAGCTCTCTACTAAAAAAGAGTTCTTCATTTTGTCCACTCCTTGGCCTATGCTTTGGAGGAAGTTTTATCGTTGTTCTTATGCTGTTGTGAATGTCAAATGAAGTAATGTATGTACATTTCACAGCAGAAGACCCAACACAGAACAGAAGGAGAAGAAATGCTCCTAGTCGCTGTGGTTACTATCATGTCTCATAACTCCAGTGTGACATGGAGCTAATGTAGGATTTGAGCCTGCAAATCTAGACAATAGCCAACAAAATACCCTATCTTATCTTAGGTCCTCTGATGCTTAAGAAATCAGATAAACTGGGCTGCCAAGACATTTTTCTTGCAGTCCCATTTTATTAACAACCAATAAAAATAGAGCTTTCTTTTTTTTTTTTTTTTAATTGTAGAAGTAAAAGAGCATTACCAAAAACAACTAGCTCAAGCATATGACATTTGTCCTTTCTGCTTTGGAATCCCTCAACAAAAGAAAGAAAAAAGAGAGAAAGCAAGAAAAAAAAGGGGGGCTGGGGGGAGAAAGGAAGAAATATATCTATTTAAAAATTCTCTCTTGAAGATATGGTAATTTAGTATATGCAAATGTGCATATTCCAGGTCATTTATATATTTGTGATTTAATTTCAAAGCACAGTCAAAAACTCTATGTGTGTATGTATAAAATACACACATACTCTTTTTCACAGTGGCTTAAAGTTGTTTGTGATCTTCTTAATTGAAAATATACACACATCTTTATTTTTATCTGCAACATCTACATTTGAGAAAATGAATTTTACTTGTATTGATTTCTATCTGTTTGTCTATGTACAGTGTCTATGGAATCAGGTTTATGGAGAGATAACCTGCAAAGTGTCATCTTTTTCCAGAGTATAATGACCCAGAAAGCTGTCTGGGCTTGAGTTTGGTAATTGTTTGAATTCAATCATTTTGCGGAAGAAGCCATCTTTGCCTCCCTGAGCATAGGTGATAAATCACACTTACATTACTTCTAAAATACCTTCAGTCCGAGTCACTCTGATAAAATCAAAACAGAATAAAACACAGTTGCTAAATTCCTTTTTGGGTTCTGCTCAGAGGGTAGAACGTACTTGAATCTGCTAAATTTTAGAGAAATATTGATGTGCCAGATACGTGTTGTCTATACAGGCCCATAAGATGAGACTATAACTGTAATCGACCTTCTTGCTCTTAGGTAAAGACATTTTGTCTCTTCAAATCATACCAGCATTTTAGGTCTTTGGGCGAATGGACGGAGAGGAGTTTTGCACTTTCATTTGGCCGATCAAGATGAAAATGCATCCCTTTGACTTGCAGGGGAAAGCACTCACTTTGTAACAGGAATGGAAATGGCCCGGAGGAACAGCCACTGGCTAAGGTAATGCAGGTAGAGCCTCAGGAACCAGAGGGAAGCCATCAGCAGAATGATGTACCAGAAGCCCTGGCTTCTCCACTGAGCTAGCTGAAGCTCCGAAAACACAGACACCAGCACGAAATGCAGATGCTTGAGGAGTCCCCCAGGTCCAGTACCACGGGCAGCAGAAGAACAGCTACAAACACAGCAATAATGAATTTGGAGCTTAAGATACATGCCCAGCAGTAAAATAGTGTGAAACCATAATAAAGACATTGTGAAAGTGAAATGGAATGAAATTATTTCTTAAATACTTGGACTCAGATTACTTGAGCTTCTGTTTGCTGTAATGGAGGATTAAGAGGGGCCGTGGAGATGGGTATCAAGGAGGGCACAGATTGCATGGAGCACTGGGTGTTACACGCAAACAATGAACCATGGAACACTGCATCAAAAACTAATGATGTACCGTATGGTGACTAACATATCGTAATAAAAAAAAATAAATAAAATAAATAAAAGTGGAACCATGGAAAGAAGCATGTAAATAGAAATGGAAAACAAAATCAAAATGAGGTATCTCCTCACATCAGTCAGGAAGATGACTGTCCAAAAGAGAAAAAAAGAAAAAAGAAAGAAAAGAAAGTCAGATGATAACAAGCGTTGAGGAGGGTATGGAAAAATAGGAACTCTTGTGCACTCCTGGTAGGAATATAAATTGGTGTGATTGTTGTGGGACACCATATGGCTGGTTCTCAAGAAATTAAAAATAGAGCTACTATGGGGCACCTGGGTGGCTGGGTTGGTTGAACATCCAACTCTTGATCTCAGCTCAGGTCATAAGCTCAGGGTCATTGGATCTAGCACCATGTTAGGCTCAGTGCTGGTCATGGAGCTGCTTGAGATTATCACTCCTCCTCTCCCTGTATCCTCCCCCCCCATTTATGCTCTCCCTCTCTCTAAAAATAATAAATAAAATAAAATAAAATAATGAAATAAAAGTAGAACTACCAAATGATCCAGCAATACTCTTTCTGGGTATATATCCAAAAGAATTCAAACCAGAATCTCAAACAGATATTTGTACACCTCTGTTCATAGCAGCATCATTCACAAGAACAAGAGGTAGAAGCCACGTAACTGTCCATCAAATGAAATGTTATTCAGCCTTAAAAAGGCAGGAACTGCTGACACCTGCCATGATGTGCATGAACCTAGAGGACATTATGCTGAATGTATTAAACCAATGAGATAGAGACAAATCCCTTATGATTCCACTTCTATGTGGTAGCTAGAGTAGTCAGATTCATGAAGATAGAAGGTAGAATGAATTTTACCAGGATCAGAGTGGGGAGGGTCTTAATGGTACAAGGTTTCCATTTTGTAAGATGAAAAAGTTGTGGAGATTGGTTGCATGATGGTGTAAATGTACTTAACATTGCTGAACTGTATTTTTAAAAATGGTTAAGATGATAAATTATTTTTTTTAAGATTTTATTTATTTATTTGACAGTCAGAAATCACAAGTAGGCAGAGAAGCAGGCAGAGAGAGAGAGAGAGGAGGAAGCAGGCTCCCCGCTGAGCAGAGAGCCCGACATGGGGCTCGATCCCAAGACCCTGGGATCATGACCTGAGCCGAAGGCAGAGGCTTTAACCTGCTGAGCCACCCAGGCGCCCCAAGATGATAAATTTTATGTTATGTGTAGTTTACAATAAGACATTGTAAGGGAAATATGGAAATGAATTATTATAAATAATAAACTTATTTTAAAAAAATCTTTAAAATCCATTATATATTCCTGTTTATCTCACCTACCCACAGTGACCTTTATTAAAATTAGATTTTGTTATTTGTATATGCCTTGTTAAAAGTTAACTATTTTAAAAATAGTTAATATAGGAGTTATTAATGTCATTAATTATTAATGAGTTATTAATTAATAATGAGTTATTACTATGCCATTGGAAATATGCAAATAAGAATTTGAAACTTTGAAGTTCTCTTATTCCTTAACACAATACTGACATTCTGTTGAAACTAAACATAAAATAATTATATCCAGGGTATTCTGATTTCAATCAGGTTTCCTCTCTCTGTTTGGTATTGGGATCAAGAGATGTTTTCAAAGTTTCTAAAATTAGAGTTTTTGCAGGAAAGAAGATGAGGAAGTTTCTGAAAATAAGTTAGAGGCATGGGGTGCCAGTGTGGCTCAGATGGTTCAGTGTCTGCCTTTTGCTCAGGTCATGATCTCTAGGTCCTGGGATCAAGCCCCACATTGGGCTCTCAGCTCAGTGGGGAGTCAGCCTCTCGCCTCTCCCTTGCAGGGAATATGCAGTAGAGTTCCCATAGCTTAATGACTACAGGTATAAGCTCTGGACTCTGCCTATCTACAAAGAAGTCCTTTCAATGCCTTAGTTTGCTCATATGGAAAGGGGGTATGCTAACAGTACCCACGCCCCAGGGTCAGTATGATGACTAAGTTAAGAACCATGAAAGACTTTGAACACTGCAAAACCTGCACCTCCATCACAAAATAACAAATACTCAATCCACTGCTTTACCCTCTTCCCATATTTACCAGAACTACTTTGAAATAGGCTGGCCTTCCCTCAAGCCCAAGAAATGTAGGAGACGATGTGATTCCTTTTATTTTTAATGAGATATAAACAGGATATGCATATGTTGCTTCACCCAAATAGTAAATATCACCAGTGTATACCATCACCAGCTTAACAAAATGTCAGTTTTGTTACATCAGTGATCAATCTTTATAATAACTAGGCTCCAAGTCCTGGGTTAGCGTGTCTGATTCTATTCTAGAAAATTATTCTAGAGTAATTCAGTAAATTCCTCAACCAGAAATGGTCCTGATTAAAAGCATCTTACCAAAGGAGAAGCTAGTATGATAGGAGGTAGCTCAGCGGCAGTTGAGGCAGTGTGAGATCATAACAGAAATGAAATTCATAGACAGATTCAAAAGATTGTATATACAAAAGCTTATCTCTCTCTGAAGACTAAATATGATGATAATTGAACCGTGAAAAGGAGAAGATAAATAATAGAAACAAGAGTCTTTGCAGAGATAAAATTAAAAAACAACAACAACTGAGGGGCGCCTGGGTGGCTCAGTCTGTTAAGCATCTGCCTTTGGCTCAGGTGATGATCTCAGGGTTCTGGGATAGAGCCCCGCATCAGGGTCCCTGCTCAGTGGGGAGTCTGCTTCTCCCTCTCCCTCTGCCTGCCTCTCTGCCTACTCGTGTTCTCTGTCAAATAAATAAATAAAATCTTAAAAAAAAAACAAAACTGATAACAACAGAAAGTAAAAGAAAACCCATGTTGTCCTTAGAATTCCAATCCATGACTTTAGCCTTTTGGTCTGTGCAGGACTCATGAGGCACTGAACTTGACACTGAAAGTTCCCTTTTGTTGTTCTTGTGTGTATTTTCCCATGAAGGTGTAGAGCATCATCCAAGCCATCAACGTGCAGTCTGTACTGAGCCTGCTTTTCAATTATACAAATGAGGAACAACTAAACAGGAAACAGACCCCTGAGAGATTTTGGTTTCCCAATGGTAACAGGGTCCTCATAGAAGGATTCCAGAATACCCTACTACATTTATCATCATGGGAAATGAAACCCAGAACTTTCTACACTGCTAAAGCAAATATTCTGTGCATGCTGCTCTTCAGTTAATTATTCTGTTGCTGTTGTGCCTCTTCAAAGAGAAGAGAAAATCAAATACAGATTTGGCATTGTGTGGTTTGCAAAAACCCAGAAAATCTCAGATGATGCAAAACAGAAGAGACAGTAGCTTATTTGACCTTTGGAAATTTCCACTGTTCTTTTCATTGATATAAATGACTAAGCAGTTTAAATGTTTATGCACAGAACCCACTATAAAGTCATACTTTTGTCATTAGTTTCACTGATAAATATTTCCTACCCATATTCAGATACACATATTTGTTGATGCGGCACTTGCGTTAGGGCAAAGAACACTAAAATGTCACCATGAATCACTTCTATCAAATTCAAAATACTTAATTACTTTGTACCTAGTGAACACAAATCATATTTGTTTTTACTTGTTTGTTTAACAGTGATAACTATAGGCTCTGGATCCCAATAATTAGCAAAGACCTGGTATCAATCATTTAGAGTCTGAAAAATTATATACTGTGAAGTTAGAAATTAATACAGGACTTAGTGGATGCTAGATGATGGCAAATAAAAGCAAGTATCAACAAGCTTGTTGGGTGAAGAAAACTCGTCAAAGAGTATAAACAATTCCCATGTGACAGGGACAGTCCTTTTCTTTTAATCATTTTGAATTTGTACCTGAACTCCAGATGGGTACAGATAGAGAATTACAGCCACAATTATGCCTTCATATATTGTTCTCGAAATACATTTCATTCAAAAGAAAATTCTGCATCCATGTTTCAAAATTTTCTTGAAAGCAAGCATCTCTTTTATTCTTGTCTACATGTAAGGCACATTATAAAAACCAGTGCCATTGTACACTATCTTGATCCACATTTCAACTGTTCTTTCCTTCCTCTGTAATCTTTCTTGGTTATGTACAAAGAGTATGACCATCAAAAGGATAATAAATGGCCTCTGCCACTGGGGTGTGTAATACGTATAGTGGGAATTGATTTGTTGGTTATGAAGGAAGCCATAGAGCACACAGATCACTGCAAAATCACATTGAGGCCAGCAGCTACTCCTCAGTTCATGCAGGCGACTCCTCTATCGCTCACAGGGTGAGCTGCCAGAGGCTGAGAAGAATGGTCAGGTCATCCAGTATTCAGCTATTAAATGAAACCTATTTCTCTGAACTTCAGCCACATTTCATATGACACACATATATCCCCCTTCCATGCCCAGTCCTTATAGAGATCTGATATCAAACAAGATTTCTATGATCCATCAGTGTAATAAAAAAAAAAAAAAAAAAAGGACCGAAATTGCTTTGGGAAAAAAAAAAAAAAAGCATGGAATGCATTCTTAAACTCACTTCGACTGTGAACAGAAGTCCTTAGGGATTTGTAGACAGCCAAAACCCATCATTCATCAGCTGTGCATAATAATCCTTTTAAAAGACACTATGGATAAATGGCACTAAAATTTCCATATTCCCTTCTTCTGGTATAACTAGCCATAGTCTAAATGCAGCATTTTTTATATCAAGTTATTTTTTATTTTTTATTTATTTTTTTATTTTCATGTGGTTCTTTTATTTGAGTATTTCTCATTTCTCTTTTCATCATGTTCCATTTATCAAGTTTTGGAACATGGAATCCTTGGTGACTGTGAGTCTTTTCCTAAGGCTTAGTGGTCAGCATTTCAGGGAGTCATTCTAATACATGGATAGGTCATACCGTGTTAATGGTGGAGAAAGCCTCATCATAATCCCTCAGACTTTTTCAGAACCTAAACAAACTAAAGCATCAGGAAGTTAAGCGATTTGCCCAAGTTGACACAATTGGTAAGAGTTTTCTAACTCCTGTCTGCTGACTTGCCGTGAGGAACTCTCCATCAGTTTAGCAACAGAAGGAACTCTAGACTGTCTGAAAGTGGGCCCCTTTATTTGAAACCTGAAAGAAAGAAAGGATTCTTCCTTCGTGGAAGCTGGTTTAATGGGACACAACTCACGCGTTCACCAGATTCTTATTCTATGAATGTATATGTCAAGCCCTGTGATGACATAGTAGGCAGGATAACCACCTCCCCTCAATCCCCAATATGTCCATACCTAATCCCTGTAACAGGTGATTATGTTAAATTATATAGCAAAGGGAATTAAGGTAGCAGATGGAATTAAGTTTACTAAGCAGTTGAGTTTAAATAAAGAGAATATTAGGGATAATTTGGATGGACCCAAGGAATTCATAAGGGTCCTTAAAAAGTGAAATTGAGAAGCAGAAGACACAGGGAGATAACCAGAAGGAGAACCAGAAGAATGGCAGTGTGAGAAAGACTTGGCCCAAATTCACTGGCTTTACAGATGGAAGAAAGGAGCCAGGAGGCAAGGGATAAGGCCAGCTACAAGGAGCTGGAACAAGCAAGGAAACATTCTCCCTAGAATAAAATGTAGTTCTGCTGATACCTAATTTTAGCCCAGTGAGACCCACTGCAGACTTCTGACATCCAGAACTGCAAAATAATAAACTTGTGTTGCTTAAGCCTCAAGCTTGTGGTAGTGTGGGAAAGCAGCCATAGAATGCTAATATAGATGGGCTCTGGATTTTCACAGATGAGCAACATTGCCACTCACCCGCAGAAATGTCATTCTGTTGGTAGAGACAGATGAGTGAAAAGACAAATAAAATCTGGGGATAAAATCCAGGGTGGGAAGTGTTACAGCAACATCCAGAATGCTGTGGGAGAATCCAGGATGGACACCTATCTCAGACTGGGCTAAAGAAGACTTCCCTCTTGAGACCTGTGAGAGGAGAGGGTACATGGGAAAGCGTGGACAGCATGCCATCACATATGCCATTCTCCAAAGAATAGTGTTCCATTTCTAACACAGAAAATAAGTTGAATTGGGTGGAGAAAGTCCAAGTAGGTGAGGAAAGTTACAGCAGGAGAAGGAGTCAGCTTGTGGGAGGCCTGGCCCATGGGTGCCATACTGAGGTGTCTGGTCCCCATCCTGCCACTCTCAGTAGCCCCTGGAGTATTTCAGAGGGGAGGATATGGCAGGGGGTGTTTGCCATGTTTTAGAAATACTGCTCTGACTGCAGGGGGGGAAATAATAGGGTCCAGTCCAAAGGGTTCTGAGAATGAATTACCGTTTAGATGATGACCAACTAGTATTGCTCAACTATGAGTAGAAGTGTAGAGCTTTCAGAAGGATGGCATGGCTGTTCTTTGTTGTCATGATAACAGGAAGGGTGGCAAAGACACCAAGCTTCCTGAAATGTGCTTGAGAGTCTCAAATGATGAAGATCCCTCTCACCCCCTATATGAGTTCCCGAGGGCTGCTGTAACTACAAACTGGGTGATTATAAATGACAGAAATGGGGATGCCTGGATGGCTCAGTTGGTTACTCCTCTGCCTTCGGCTCAGGTCATGATCCCGGGGTCCTGGAATCGAGTCTCACGTCTGGCTCCTTGCTCAGCGGGGAGTCTACTTCTCCCTCTCCCTGCTGCTCCCCCTGCTTGTGCTCTCTCTCTCTGACAAATAAGTAAATAAAATCCTTAAAAAAATAAAAAAAATAAATTACAGAAAAGTATTCTCTCACAGTTCTGGACTGAAAGTTCTAAATCATGGTGTTGGCAGGGCCATGCTTTCTCTGAAGTTTCCCGCAGTGGTCAGGGGTCGGTGAGTGGATGAGGAAAGATTCTCCTTGCCTCTTCCAGCTTCTGGCGGCCTTAAGCATTCCTTGACTAGTGACAGCAATAATCCAATCTCTACCTCAACTTTTCCATGGCTCTCTTCCCTTCATTTGTTTGTGTCTTTACAAATAGAGACACCAGCCATATTGGATTAAGGGCCCACTCTACTCCAATATGACCTCATCTTAGCTTACATTTGCAATGACCCTGTTTCTAGATAAGACCATGTTCTGAGGTACTGAGGCCTACAACTTCAACCTATTGTTTGAGGGAATACGATTCTACCATTAACACCCCCAAACGCCAACAGCATCCTTGTAGGGGAAAAGAGAATTGGAGAGGCGGTGGGATAAACAGGTGTATCTGAGAGGTATTTAGCCAAAGTGAATAGGACTTGGAGACTGTTTCAATATGGGGTCTCCAAGAAAAGAATAAAAAATGGTTCCAAAGTTTCTGGCTCAGGTAGCTCATCCAAAGAGTGAATGAACATATTAGAAAAAAAGCATTTGTTGAGGAAGAGGGAAAATTAAGGAAAACAATAAGCTCATATTGACCTGCATATGGAAATGCTCATGGTAAATCCAAGAGAATTTGACCAATAGTCTGTTGTCTTGACGGAAATGGGGTTCAAGACATATCAGAACTGGAAAACAGTTTGAAGTCACCAACATGGTAATAAGAAGTCATTTGAATAGTTGAAACCTATTGTCAATATCCAGCATGTGGAAATGATGTGAAAACTGAAAAAAAAAAATTATACAAATGCTAGTCCCTAGGATTAATATAAACGTTCTCTTTGAATGGAATCACCTATCATGACCTTGAACATCATAAACTCAAGCACTCGTTGAAGAGATGCTTTTCCCATATGCTGGTTTACAGCTGCAAACCCACTTAGTGTAGACAAAACCCTCCTCCTTCATTCACTTCCCTGAAAAGTAGTTTATGGAAAAGAGTGGTTAAGTAAGTGAGAATTTTTGGCATAGACAGTAATAACTAAGGTAATAATAGCAGCTCTTCTGTACTGAACACGCTATGTAATATGTGTATATTATATTTAATTTACAGGGCCACTTTTGAGGGCAGGTGTTTTTACATACATTACACAGATGAGGAAATGAGACATGAGAAAGTTCAAATTCCTTGCTTTAGATCATACAGCTATTAAGAAACAGAACAAGACAAGCATTTAGATTTGAAGCTAATGTTAGTCTGATACCAAAACCTGTGTATTTCCACAATTCATGTGGGTGAGTACATGTCAGCTGATAGGGTTGGCAGGAAAGAGATTCACAACTCACTTACATGTGCCCAAAAGTTATACTGCAACTCAGTGAAACTACAATCTGATACTAATATTAATGTGTTAGTGAGGGTCTTAACTCCATAGAGGCAGGAACTGCCTTGTCTTTTAAATAATTTTTTTAAAGGTTTTATTTATTCATTTAACGGAGAGGGAGAGTATAAGCAGGAAGACAGCAGGCAGAGTGGGAGGGAGAAGCAAGCTCTTTGCTGAGCAAGGAGCCAGATGTGGGACTCATTTCCAGGACCCTGGGATCACGATCTGAGCCAAAGGCAGCTGCTTAACAAACTGAGTCACCCAGGTGTTCCAGGAACTGTCTCGTCTTATTCATTGCTATCTCCCTACATCCTAGAACTACACACTGTGTATAGTAAGTGCTTAGAAACAAGTATTTGTGGGGTGACTGGGTAGCTCAGCGGGTTAAGCCTCTGCCTTCAGCTCAGGTCATTATCTCAGGGTCCTGGGATTGAGCTCTGCATGGGGGGGAGGGGAGATCTCTGCTCAGCAGGGGGCCTGCTTCCCCCCAACCCTCTGTCTGCCACTCTGCCTACTTGTGATCTCTCTCTCTCTCTCCATCAAATAAATAAATAAAAATCTTAAAAAAAAAAAAAAAAAAGAAAGAAAGAAAAGAAGGGCACCTGGGTGGCTCAGTGGGTTAAGCCTCTGCCTTTAGCTCAGGTCATGATCTCAGGGTCCTGGGATCGAGCCCCACATCGGACTCTCTGCTCAGCGGGGAGCCTGCTTCCCCCCCTCTCTCTGACTGCTTGTGATTTCTCTCTCTGTGTCCAATAAATAAATAAGAAAAAAAAAAAGAAACAAGTATTTGTAAAATGAATAATTTTTTTTAAACATGGAGTTTTCTAAATGGTTTAGGTAAAAACCATGATCCATGATCTGCTTCAGTCAGTTGGCTTGACCTTTAATTTACCATTTTATACAATCTGTTGCAACCTATTGTTAGGTGCTTAAGAAATCAGAAAACCAGGGTGTCTGGGTGATTCAGTCGCTTAAGCGTCTGCCTTCGGCTCACGTCATAATCCCAGGGTCCTGGAATCGAGTCCGACATTGGGCTCCTTGCTCAAAGTGGAGCCTGCTTCTCCCTCTGCCTGTCACTCCCCCTCCTTGCATTCTCTCTCTCTCTCTCTCTGTCAGATGAATAAATAAAATCTTTTTAAAAAAATAAAGAAATTAGAAAACCAGCATTAAAACTTTCTAAATGGCAGCTGAGCAAAATCTTACAAATTTATAGAAGTATATTATTAAATGATTTGGCTGGTAGGGACTCTTGGGCAAGTTCACTATGATACCATGTTTAAAAGAAAATGAAGTCGAATAAGCCAAGATAAGGGAACAGTTATTTGGAAAGAGAGGGGAGCTGGGGAGATACATGAAATGAGTGAAAGGCATTCAGACATATAAACTTACAGCTATAAAATAAATAAGTCATGGGGATGTAATGAACAGCATGGTGACCACAGTTAAAATATCGTAATGCATATTTGAAAGTTGACAAGAGAGTAAATCTTAAAAGTGCCTATCACAAGAGAAAAAAAATTATAACTTTGTATGGCAGCAGATGGTAACAAGACTTACTGTGCTGATCATTTTACAATATACACGAATATCAAAGCATCATGTTGTACACCTGAAACTAATATAATGTTATATGTCAATCATACCTCAATTAAAATATGAGTTACTACAATACTATTATCATATGCCGATTATTGGATTGATTCGTATAGCTGACAAATGACATCAGTATCAGTGTAATTTTTTTTTTAAAGATTTTACTTGTTTATTTGACACAGAGAAAGAAATCACAAGTAGGCAGAGAGGCAGGGAGAGACAGAGGGGGAAGCAGGCTCCCTGCTGAGCAGAGAGCCCGATGCGGGGCTCGATCCCAGGACCCTGAGATCATGACCTGAGCCGAGGGCAGAGGCTCAACCCACTGAGCCACCTAGGTGCCCAGTGTAATTTTTTTTTTAACCAAAGTTATTAAAATGTTCAAATCTGCTATTGGTTTGCCATTGTTTCAAGTATTTAGAAAAATACTTTCACAAAAGTATCTGTATTCTACAGATTTCACCAAAATGTTCTGGCTAAAATTGTTCTCCATTCTTTCAACTTTTACAAAATTTTATGAAAAGGAAAACTTCACGAGTTTATCTTGATATTAGCATGTTTAAACTAGATTTCCCCCCCTAAAATTGTGTCTCTTTGGCCAATGTGGGTATTAGACTTTTAATATAATACATTGCACTTTTAACAGATTTAATTCAATTTATAACAAATGCCTCTAATTAAGTTAAAAGATCTTTGAAAATTGCTAAATCTTAGGGGTAATATTACCACTACTGACATTGAAATAATTGATCATTCCCACTGAGGCACAAAAGTATGAATGTTCTAATGAGAAAACAGGGATTGAAGTATGTTGAAGAAGTCCAAAGAGACTCACAAACTCTTTAGGCTGTTATTTCCAGTGACGGTCTCGGAATGAGAGAGGGGCTGGGAGGAGGGCAGGCACAGACAACAGGCCGCCCGGAGCATACGAGGACAATGAAAGCAATTTTCAAAAACAAAGTCACCACTTGGAGCAAAGGTGAAGAAGGACTGTTTGTCTAAAATACTATCTCTTATTCAATATGCGTGTGTTTCTGTTTTATGTCCATTTTTGCCATTTACAAATAACATTTTCCTTAATAGTCTGTGCTAATAAATACCGGATGTAATATTTTTCCAAGAGAAAAACACTTAGTGCCAGGAATGAGTAAATACGGTAATAAGGATATGTGAGAGCTAGGAAGAGCTAGCGTTCCTGACCAAACACCACCACCACAGCGGGGAGCAGACACATAGGAATTCAACTAAAGGTTTTATTGCCCCTTTCCCTCTGGCTTTAGGAAGTCACTTACCTGTGCAGCTAATCTGTTAGTTAAGAAGGAGAACATCACCTTGCTGGGGTTTACCTGGTCTAATTAGTTAAAATGTTTACATTTCTTTTTTTTTTTTTAATTTTTATTTATTTCACAGAGAGAGAAATCACAAGTAGGCAGAAGTAGGCAGAGAGGCAGGCAGAGAGAGAGAAAGAAGCAGGCTCCCTGCTGAGCAGAGAGCCTGATGTGGGACTCGATCCCAGGACCCTGAGATCATGACCTGAGCCGAAGGCAGAGGCTTAACCCACTGAGCCACCCAGGTGTCCCTAAAATGTTTAAATTTCTAACTGAAAATAGCTAAATGCTTTATGCATAATGGAAGTCTTATTAATCACTAGAATGACAATGTAAAATCAGTTAGCTTTGAAAACAATCCCATTAACGAGCTGCATGATAATGCTTAAACAAGGTGGCATAAGAAAAAAAAAATCACAGCTTAACCATAACCATAAGGAAGCTTCAGGACTCGTCAGGCTACCTATCAGTGCGGGATGGACAGAAGCAGATCCGCATACAGGCTGAGATCACAGAGCTCCTTTTAAATCTTAGCTCCTCTATTTCCAAGTCTTGTATTTTGTGAATTATCTAATCTCTGCGTCTCAGATGCTTCCTCTAAAAATTGAAGTTAGTCACGTCTACATCTTTGAGTTATGAGGATTAAATGTGAGAAAATGTCAGATTCCCAGCAAGGTGCTTGCCACTTTTTAAAAATAAGATTTTATTTATTTAGGGGCACCTGGGTGGCTCAGTAGGTTAAGCGTCTGCCTTCGGCTCAGGTTGTGATCCTGGCATCCTGGGATTGAGTCCCACAGCGGGCTCTGCACTCAGCGCAGAATCTGTTTCTTCCTCTCCGTCTGCCCCACTCATGCTCTCTCCCATTCTCTCTCTTTCTCTCTCTCTTTAAATAAAATCTCTTAAAGATTTTACTTATTTATTTGAGAGAGAATGAGAGAGACAGAGACGGTGAGAGAGAGCAGGTCAGGGAGGAGAGGAAGAAGCAGGCTCACACTGAGCCTGGAAACCTCCCAGGGACTAGATCCCAGGACACCGAGATCCTGACCTGAGCCAACAACAGACACTTAACTGACTGAGCCATCCATGCACCCCTGATGCTTGCCACTTTTAAAGGAAGATTGTTATATGATACGAAGACAGAAAATCACTCAAGACCAAGAAAGCCATTTTAAATCATAAAATTGGCTTCTAATTTCAACTCCACTATTGGAGGCTATGGAAAAACATATTCCAAAGGAAGGAATTCCACTGTGATTCTACCAATGGCATGTGTAGGTGGCTCAGACACTTAAATTGAAAAGCAAAAGATACAGCTTTGGATCCTCTTCTTTATTTCTTTTCTAAAACCATAGTTTGGATAGTGTGTGCTAGAAAAATAGGGGCTTGGGGGTTTTTTGTTGTTGTTTGGTTTTTTGTTTTGTTTTGTTTTGTTTTGAAGTAAGAAGTCCATAAATAGAAATGCAAACTAAATTATTGACAATACTAGGTAGACTGAAAATAGGAAAGAAAGAATATTCTCTCAGTGTATAGAAGAGGTTAAACAGAACCTTGACAAATTACTATCACGTGTAAGAGGACTAAAACACACTCAGATTTTGTTGTGGGATTGAGTTTAATTTTGCCATTTTTAGCAAAATGTGAGCACATGGCAAATACACTGTGAGTCTCAAATCATCTCACCCCAACATGATGGTCTAATTCAGATAAAAATCAAGCAGTCAAATGAAGACAAAGAGGAAGACAAATTAGGAAAAAGTTATGACCAGATGTTGACAAGAAGTCTGAGGGTGCATCACCGCCCTTTTGTGTGATGTCTGGAGCAATGGGTAGCTCTTACTAGTGTTCAAGATTTTGTTGAATTGAATTGAATTGAATTGAATTGAAAAAAGCACGTAGCATAATAAATGAGCTTTATTTAACAGTATATCATAACATAGACATATTTGATATATAATGTCAAAAGGAAATTTATAGCATAGTTTTAAAACTATGAATTTTTATAATCAGATGAGCAGGGACTGAGAATCCACTCTTTCACAACATACTTGTGTGAACCTAAGTACTCAATCTCTCTAAAATAATGCCTATAAGATACCCATATTTATAATACTTATTCCAAGGGTTAGTAAAGAAATCTAAAGAGAGAAGGTAATATTTGTTTCATCATAAGTGCCTAATTAATATTAGTCAACAAAATTATTTATTTTATCATCATAAATAATAGTATTTTCTAAATAAATAATAATGAAAATAACCTGAATTTCACTCTCTTCTCCTTGATTGCCTACAAGGAAGTATTCTTGTTGTAGACATAAAATTGTAATCCTTCTAATTATGTCAAGAGAAGTTTTAGCAATTATTAAGCCATACCTTCTTTTATTAATTTATTTTTTAAATTAACATATAATGTATTATTTGTCTCAGGGGTAGAGGTCCATGAATCATCAGGCTTACACATTTCACAGCACATGCCCTCTTCAATATCTACCACCCAGCCACCGTATCCCTACCCCCCACCCCTCAGCAACCCTCAGTTTGTTTCCTGAGATTAAGAGTCTCTTAAAGTTTTTCTCCCTCCTGATCCCATTTTGTTTCATTTTCTTCCTTCCCTACCTCCCACAATCCCCCACCCTGCCTCTCAAAATCCTCATATCAGAGAGACCATATGATAATTGTTTTTCTCTGATTGACTTATTTTGTTCAGCATAATACCCTCTAATTCCATCCACATCATTGCAAATGGCAAGATTTTATTTCTTTTGATGGCTGCATAGTATTCCATTGTATATATATATATACCACATCTTCTTTATCTATTCATCTGTTGATGGACATCTAGGTCCTTTCCATAGTTTAGCTATTGTGGGCATTGCTGCTATAAACATTCGGGTGTTCGTGCCCCTTTGAACCACTATATTTGTATCTTTAGGGTAAATATCCAGTAGTGTGACTGCTGGGTCAGAGGGCAGCTCTGTTTTCAACTTTTTGAGGAACCCCCATGCTGTTTTCCAGAGTGGCTTGCATTCCCACCAACAGTGTGGGGGAGTTCTCTTTCTCTGCATCCCCACCAACATCTGTTGTTTCCTGAATTGTTAATTTTAGCCATTCTGACTGGTGTGAGGTGGTATCTCATTGTGGTTTTGATTTGTATTTCCCTGATGCCGAGTGATGTGGAGCACTTTTTCATGTGTCTGTTGGCCATCTGGATGTCTTCTTTGCAGAAATGTCTGTTCATGTCCTCTGCCCATTTCTTGATTAGATTATTTGTTCTTTAGGTGTTGAGTTTGATAAGTTCTTTATAGATTTTGGATACTAGCCCATTATCTGATATATCATTTGCAAATATCTCCTCCCATTCTGTTGGTTCTCTTTTGGTTTCGTTGACTGTTTTCTTTGCTATGCAAAGCTTTTGATCTTGACCAAGTCCCAATAGTTCATTTTTGCCCTTGTTTCCCTTGCCTTTGGCAATGTTTCTAAAAAGAAGTTGCTGCGGCTGAGGTCGAAGAGGTTGCTGCCTGTGTTCTCCTCAAGGATTTTGATGGATTCCTATCTTATATTTAGGTCTTTCATCCATTTTGAGTCTGTTTTTGTTTGTGGTGTAAGGAAATGGTCCAGTTTCATTCTTCTGCATGTGGCCGTCCAATTTTCCCAACACCATTTGTTGAAGAGACTCTTTTTTCCACTGGACTTCTTTCCTGCTTTGTCGAAGATTAGTTGAACATAGAGTTGAGGGTTTATTTCTGGGCTCTCTATTCTGTTCCGCTGATCTATGTGTCTGTTTTTGTGCCAGTACCATACTGTCTTGATGATTACAGCTTTGTAATAGAGTTTAAAGTCTGGAATTGTGATGCCACCAACTTTGGCTTTCCTTTTCAACATTCCTCCAGCTATTCGGGGTCTCTTCTGGTTCCATATAAATTTTAGGATTGTTTGTTCCATTTCTTTGGGGAAAAAAAAAAAAGATGGTATTTTGATAGGGATTGCATTTAACGTGTAGATTGCTTTAGGTATCATAGACATTTTCACAATATTTTTTTCTTCCAATCCATGAGCATGGAACATTTTCCATTTCTTTGTGTCTTCCTCAATTTCTTTCATGAGTACTTTACAGTTTTCTGAGTACAGATTCTTTGCCTCTTTGGTTAGGTGTATTCCTAGGTATCTTATGGTTTTGGATGCAATTGTAAATGGGATCGACTCCTTAATTGCTCTTTCTAATGTCTTGCTGTTGGTGTATAGAAATGCAACTGATTTCTGTGCATTGATTTTATATCCTGACACTTTACTGAATTCCTGTACAAGTTCTAGCAGTTTTGGAGTGGAGTCTTTTGGGTTTTCCACATAAAGTATAATATCATCTGCAAAGAGTTTGACTTCTTCTTTGCCAATTTGGATGCCTTTAATTTCTTTTTGTTGTCTGATTGCTGAGGCTAGGACTTCTAGTACTATGTTGAATAGCAGTGGTGGTAATGGACATCTCTGTCATGTTCCTGACCTTAAAGGAAAAGCTCTAAGTTTTTCCCCATTGAGAATGATATTCACTGTGGGTTTTTCATAGATGGCTTTGATGATATTGAGGTATGTACTCTCTATCCCTACACTTTGAAGAGTTTTGATGAAGAGGAATGCTGGTGTCAAATGCTTTTTCAGCATCTATTGAGAGCTATACTTTCTTTCAAAACTTCTAAATAAATACCTAAAAATGGAGAGATGCATATCTCATAATTTAGTACAAGAAAATACATAATACAATATAGTAGCTTTTATTTCCAGTTTAATTCTGAGTTGTTTTATTTAGCCACCTATTATAAAAAGTAATTTGTGTTGATAGTTCTGAGGAAATTTAGAAATTAAAGAGCTAATTAAATTTTTTCTGAGTAATTTCTGAGTCTCTGTATCAATATATATATTTAACTCTGTGTGCAAGTATGTGTGTGTGTGTGTGTGTGTACTCACACACGTATTTAAATATCTATGAATGGACAAATACTGCTAGATGTTTCTGGAAATTAACCTTCCATGATATCTATTTTGACTAACCATTTCCTTTGGGCAAACACATCTAACCTTTAAGCCGTATTTCCAAAGGAATCATAGATCATGCACCTGGTAGGGCAGAACTAGAATGTCAGAAATTATGATCAAGAAAGGGACAAGAAGTAATGAGAAACTGACCTACTTGTTGTAAACTTACTATTTGTGGAGGATCATGAGGAAGTTTTTATTATCCTCAGTTAAAAAATAATAAGTAACCTTAAAACTTTTAAATAATAGCCTCACTTCTATAGATGGTTTGGCATTCCCAAACTTATATTTAAATAACACTTTCATAAATAGTTTGCCTGAATATTTTCAAAAAATAGCTTTTAAACATATTTATAAAAGCCCTACAAGAATGCCACATCTTGTACCATAATTCCAGGATGTCATCCTGAAACAAAAATATGAACACAATTTGCAAAATACTTTGCTGATTGAATTCTATCTATATACTCCTGTATTTCCAGGAATGCACAAGTTTTTTCAGTTAGAGCTCTGGCATATAAAAATGATAGTTTCTTAATCTTCACACTCATCAGGCACACTTTTTCAATGTTGACATCTGCAAACATAAGGCTGATTAGAATAGCAAGGTTGATGTAAGTCACAGAAATGTTATCTACTACTGAGTAGTTGCCTTTCATTCTGACGCAGAGGTGTATGCAGAAGCCCCACTGAGAAGACATTTTGACAGCTATCCCTATATTGAAGTGAAAGAAGTATAACTGACCACAAGAAAATGCTGACCCACATACAGGTTGTAACTGAAGATTTAGCTGATGATCTGGTCCTTGAGAGCTGTTCCAAAATGAGGGATGGGGAGAAGGCCTCTGTGTTTCCACATCAGTCAGATAGAGACTACAAATTGTCCTATGGGAGGGGCATGACCTGGATGAAGATGTTTTCTATGGCCAAGGAAACTTCCCAAGGAGGGACTCTGGTCTTAGCCATATGCAGGCAATATTCCCAGCAACTGAGGGGTGTGGGTTTAGTCCGAGGAGACATGGGTGAGACATGAGAGTATCCATCACAATCCATCCCTTCTGCTGCTCACACCCCTTTGCTTCTACAGTAAACTCACACCATCTAGAACAGTTCCACTAGGGCTGTGGCTGTCTTGTTTCCTGGGAAACTTAGTGGAGAGGGTTGGTGGGGACAACCTGGGGGTAAGCTGTGCAACTAAGCTCAAGGTGTTAATGAAACATTTCAACACCCTCCTCCACCATCATCGCAGGTTCCCCTCTTCCTGACCAGCACCTCTGTAGGTCTGGATGGCTTGCCTGGTGGTGTAATGTGAATGGAGATTTCTAAAGTTTCCAACCTTTCAGCAGTATGCTCCTTTTAGCTGTTCTCAGTTAAGGCTGGGCATGAGAAGATTAGGAGGTGCCTCAAGTGAATGTCCCGAAAAACAAACCTATTCTTTCCTACCTCTGTTGCACACTAGCCGTTCCTCCTTCTGGTACTGATAGGGGATGATTAACTTTGTCGGTAGTGATGACTCCTTTCTTTGTTTCCTGGTCTCTTGGCACAAGAAGCCTGCTGTGACCTGGTGGTGCCTACAGCTAGAAGGTCTGTGTTCCCAGATGGAAATGCCCACCTTTTGGAAACCAGGGCCTCCAATGCACCAATGGTAAGAATCGCAAAGCTCTAAGTCATCTGGTGATGCCGCTTACTTTAAAAATTAAGATCATATCAGAAACTGGGAAGTGCTACAAAAGGACAAATGAGGATAACGAGATAGAATGTGACTATCTGTGGAGGTGGCATTGATGAGATCTGAGTGAGAGTGAACCAACTGTTTCCCTATCAGATGATGACCATGGGGGAAAAGTATTCTAGATAGAGCAATTGTGTCCTTGGGTCAAGCCATCCCTGAGGCCAGTAGGCCAGATCTACTCTTTATCTTCTACCTCTGATCACACCTAGTTTTCTTTCAAATACGGTGTTCAGGAGCTGGGGGTGGGGTGGAGAGGTGAGGGGAAACCATTTTTCTGTGAATCAAGAAAAAACAGTTAATTAAAGTAATTATAAGGTTTTGGTGGACCCTATAGCAATGATTAGTTGGCTACCCAGAAGTGCTTTCCAATCCAAAAATGTCCCTTTTCCACCTCCAACTGTAAAGGCAAGAAAAATTTAGATGTTCCCTTCTCTTAACTCCCCTTTGCAACCGAATGGCTATCTGACCCAGTTCTGGGCAATGAGATGCAAGGGGAGCGTTGCTCATAATCTCTCTCATAGGAGAGAAAGAATGGGGGAGAAACCTCACTCTCCGCTGGCCCTGCTTTCTGCTTTTGAATGTGACCTTGATATTTAGAGAACTTGAAATTGTGAGGGGTGGAAAGAAAAAATGACCGAGAAGTTGAGCCATAATCCTTCTTTAGATAAGCTGTGGAAACAATACCAGCAAGTGCGTTCTTACCTCCTTCTCATATGCGAAAAAAAATGAACTCATTGTGTGAGCCTTTGGTATCTGGTGTTTCCTTTATTTCCAATTTTAAATCATTCTTTGCCCATACTGACCACGCAGTCCATGTAATTTCTAAAATCTTGCAAAACCTAGAATAGGCATTGGCGTGAAATAAATATGGACCATGCAAACAAAATGAAAGGGAATTAAAAAAAAAAAAAAAAAAAACCTAAGAAGCTAGAACATGCCATTATGTTTGCCTTGATGATGTCACTCAAGTCACTAAAAGCCCGAAAACAAAGAACCTGAGTCTTTGCTGGTTTGTTTTAAATCTTCCATAAATACTTCAAATGCATGATAGGGGTAAAAAAAAAAAAATTGAAATACATATTGATTTAATTGTTGTGGTTGGAGCTGTGATTGCTTCTACATATGTGTATATTTTGTAGGGGGCAGGATGATTATCAAATGTCCCCACTGTCCTACCATGAGCAGTAAGTATCATTTAGAGAGGTTGCTGTGATATTTCCTCACAGAACATTTTCCAAGCTGAGCATCGTGTGTGTGTGTGTGTGTGTGTGTGTGTGTTCAGAAGCAATTCACAGCCCTGAGATTGCATCTACATGTGCACAGAATAAGTTTAGAAACCTGGTGAAAATATATTATGTGAAATGTTACATTTCCTGTATTATTCCTCACAACTTTGACATTAATTATTAGGTCCAACTTGGTAGAGAAAAAAAAAACTTTCAATAGGTAATTCAGAAGTACAGTGTATTAAATAAAAAGAAGGGTATTGGGGCACCTGGGTGGCTCAGTGGGTTAAAGTCTCTGCCTTCGGCTCAGGTCATGATCCCAAGGTCCTGGGATAGAGCCCTGCATTGGGCTCTCTGCTCAGTGGGGAGCCTGCTTCCTCCTCTCTCTCTCTCTCTCTCTGCCTGCCTCTCTGCCTACTTGTGATCTCTGTCAAATAAAAAAAAAAAAAAAAAAAAAAAAGGAAAGGTATCGCCTAATGTGATAAAAGTCAATGAACTGCTTAACTGCTCAGAATGGAAACATCCAGTACTAACTTGGGAAATTATAAATTCCTGAATTTAGGGGATTTTCAAAATGAGGGGCCAGGGCAATAATCTGTATGTAAGATAAATCATAATAGAACTCCCGTGTAGGGTAAAAGCCAGATGGGAAATGTGAACCCAAATCTTAGGAAGCCAAAAGGGCAACCCCACTTTTCTCCAATGGTGAGGAGCTCTCTGAACTCCGTGTCTGCAATCTTTGAGTCTGTTTGGAAAGTAATCCCCATTTATAGAGCCGTTGATCAGACTGTTTTAAAAACAACTCATAATTCCACATCCTGAAGTCATGAGGAGAGCTTGTGAAACAGAAAAATCCTCTTGTTTTCCTTCAAGATTGTTGCTATAGTGTTTTTGTTTATTTTCGGAAAGCAGCGAAAAAGAGATTAAGGGCAGATTGCCAAGTTTGAGACTAAGGATGTCCTTGAAGACAGCCCAAACCAAAATAAACACAAAAACAAACATGCCTACAATTAAAAGATAGTAATACTGCATGATAATTAGTTGTCTCAGGAAGTAGAGATATTTTCAGTTAAGTGAATGGGTGACAATTACTTGGATTATTGTCATACTTAAAATGTCAGTGTTAAATGATTGCTTTAAGCACATAATAATAAATTCTGCATTCTTAAGTGGCAAATACAACAAAGCTGAATATAGAGATTGTTTTTACTGGAAGCAAAATTAAACATTAACCAAGACCTGCAACAAACATTTTTAAAACATCGGGAAGGAAAGAGGAATAGCTGTAGATAAACACCATTGTGACATTTACCACTTTGCTTAGAATTAGGAGCAGGTCAAAAACTCATGAAGAAACCTTGTTGAGGGGTTAACCTACCATTTCAGAAGCAAACGCACAAGGAGAGGGGACTACAGAGAATTCTACAGAATCTTAAAGACCTCTTCCTGGAAATCTGGGTTAATTATAGCATTTATGAAAATAGCATTAGTTAATTTCACACCTGCCCGGTTAAATCCTACATGATTTCCTGGGATATGTTGTGATTACATTGCAGCCCTGCAAACCAGATTTTCCCCATGTCACTGTTAATTGTACAGGATTAACATACAACAACTGCCATTTACTCACACTGCCACTGTCAGTAACGTCTCCCCTTGTCTCCTGCAGAGGTTCTCACTTCCTTTCGAATCCGCAAGGCCCCCAAGCAAGCATAAAGCCCTTGGTGATTCAGCTATGAATCAAAGCAGGAAGCAGGAAGTTATGTGGAACCTTCAACTGTGGGAAGGGACAGTTGTTCCCTTGCCATTGGGAGTCTACTTGGATATGTTGGCTATCCTTCTGTTGATCACCTATGGTTCAATCAACACTTCTTTAGGTTCTGAGAGCAACGGGGCAGAAATATCATGGTCTCGATTTCTTCCTTTCCCTTCCCTGGGGAGAGAAGATGTGCCACATACTAATTGTTGCTTTTCTGATTGGAGAGCTCGCTAAGTCTGGAGAGGTTAAGAAGCCAATGTCACAGGAAAGTTCGGCAGCCGTCTCTAGAGAAAATGGTTCTTGAGGAGGACTTTGAAGGAGTGGCAGGATTTGCATTCACCAACGGGTAAGAGACTGAGAATTTTAACAATATAAAAACAGAATCTGAGAAAAGGGCAGTGCCAGGATGGACAAGACAAACCTAGTTGCCTCTCACTTTTCTTCACAGAGGAAGGAAATATCTATCCCCCTAAACGTCTTAAGTACTAAGTAAAATTTTTTTTACAAAGAAAGTTTGCTCTGTGTTGTTAGTATCCTGATTCACATATTTCTTCAAAAGAAAATAAAGAGGGACAAGCCAATCTATTCTTTATGCTTAAAAAAAAAATCATGGTTTTACATGATGCCACATTATTATGATTTTTCTTTCAGAATTTTTATGCCCAGGAGAGCTAATTGTCCAGAGCTTCCATATTTGCAACCTTGAAGGAAAAATCTATCCTCCTTTAAAGATAAGATTTTCTTCACAAAGTTTGATTTAGTAAACAAACACATAAACAAGTTCCGCGGTCCGATTATACTAAATGCTGAACCCAGAGGGCAGTATCTGCATTTAATCATCACTCGGGCCATAAAGAAACCAAGTGCGAAACCACTTCCCACAGCAATGCTTACCAGGGAGCTAATTGGAAATAGTGATCCCCAAATTGTGGTTCAGTGTAAATACACGTCACACCCTTAGTGGCATGGGTGTCACTTCATGTGTCCACAATCGCCCTGGGCTGGATTTTGAAGCAGTAAGAAAAGGCACATGATAGGGTTGCCTTTTCAGAGACTTTCCATTCTTTTCTGCTTCTCTAATGGAAAGATCACAGATTTTAGCTCCCATCAGGACTCAGGTCAAAGCAGCTCACCATTTAGCAGTAGTGAGCAGATCACTTCACCTGAGAAGCAACGGCCTCCCCTTTATTTATTTATTTATTTTTAAGATGTTATTTATTTATTTGAGGTGGGGTGGCAGAGAGCAGCAGAGCGAGAAGGACAAGCCGACTCCTCGCTAATTGCACAACCCAATACGGGAGTTCAATCCCGAGACCCTGAGATCATGACCTCAGTGGAAATCAAGAGCCGGAGCGTCCATGGACGGAACCCTCCACCCCGGACACCCCAAAGGCCTCCCCTTTGAAAACGGGAACAACATGCATACTTGAAAGAGTTCTTGGTGAGGAAGAACCTGGAAGACAAAGAAACATGCTGACTCGAAGCTACCATAACAGTAAATAACTGAATCACTTATTAGTCACCCATTTAATAAACAGCGACTGAGCATCCCCTGTGTCTGAAGAAGGCAAAGAAGTGAGCGCGGGGTTCTGCAAACGGCAAAGCAAGACCCTGACAAGTATCTTGTGAGCTGCTGCGCATGGGGAAACTGAGGGGGCTGAACTCCCTGCCAGGTGCCTCTCATGGCCCCCTTTACACTATTTTTCAACCAATTTCTAATAGGGGAAGAAATTCATTAAGAATGTTACCCAATTAATGAGGAAAATGGGGAAAACATTAAATGTGGTTGCAACAGTATTAAGAATCCAGTGTAAGTATAAAGCATTCCTTAGACTTCTTTTCCAGAACCACGTACAAATAAGTATGCTATTTTAATTATTAAGTAGAGAAAATAGGGACCAAGATTGCTTTATTATAACTGCTGTGAATATTAATATTGAAAGAAAGAATTACGAATGCATTTATTTAGACTGAGACCCAATGCCTTTTCAAACGCTATTGTGTAATGGAAAACTAAAGCCTGTGGAATTGATTGGAAAATCAGGATTCCCTGGGATCATACTTCTCTTCTGCTCCATACTCAATATATATATCATAAAAACATTTATCCGGTTGGCACTGTCTTAGACATTAGGAAAAGATCCATGACAAGTTCATTTTTAAAACCAGGGTGTTTTAAATAATGACTTTCAGGTTGTTTTGAGGATATTTAAGTATTTTAGGAAACAGACTGCTTATTTTTTTTTCTAGAAATTGCACAACTTAGAGCAAGACTCTAGCATTTACTGGAAGATGACAAGAGTGTCACAAATATATATCAAAACAATGCTGTTCCCATGGGAAGTTGAGGCCTGAAGTCTATTTAATCTTTTTTTCTAAAATATTCAGAAACCATTTAGTCAAAAAGTTAGAATATTACTGTCCTCTTCTGTCTTTTCCCATTTAATGAAAAGCAGGAAGCCAAATGCCACCAGGCACTCATGCTTGTGTAGCCAGTTCTAGGCCGGTAAGTTGCCAAGAAGCACACTCTGAACGTTGGCACTTGCATCCAAAACTAGGAAACCATACTGCAGTGACGCCGTATCTCTATACTAGAGGGATGAATAAATCAACAATAAATGTATCGCTAAAAACGTCTAATTTCCGATACAGTGCTTCCAGCAACAACTGAAATTTAAAAGCTGTTAAAACACAGCCATAGAACACACAATCTCGTTGTGAGTGCATTGAAGCAAAGGTTAACAATAAAAGAAAAGAATGAATATGGGTTTGTAGCTGGGATATCATGGCTGTGTACTATATACACACTGACATCAAGAACCATATGTGTCTGGTGGTGGGTATTAAGGAGGGCATGGAGCACTGGGTGTGGTGCATAAACAATGAATCTTGGAACACTGCAAAAAAAAAAAAAAAAACAGTATGCACACATACTGTTGCTGTGGGACAGAAAAGCATAGATTTGCTTTTCAAGGAATCTTCATGCTTTCCTGTATGGGGTTGCTAACTTGGAAAAGCTGGAAGCTATGTTTCCTAAAGTCTCTTTCCTTTGTATTCTTGGGTTAGAATCACCCAAAAGCAGGGTCAACGTATCCTTTAAAAAGTCAGAACTGGTTACATAATTTGCAGAGACCAGTGCAAAATGAAAATGTAAGGGCCTCTAGGAGTTTGCCAGGGTTGCCATAAGAAAATGTTACAGACTGAGTGTCTAAAACAACAGAAATTTACATTCTCAAGGTCCTGGAGATTGGAAATACAGGATCAAGGTGTCGGCAGGGCTGGTTTCTTCTGAAGCCTGTCTCTCCATGGTTTGTGAATGGCTGCCTCTGCTCTACATCCTCTCACGGTCTTTCTTCTGTGTGTGCGTCCCTGATGCCCATTTGTGTGTCCAGTGGCCTCTTCTTATCAGAATTCCAGTAACACATAATTAGTGCCCATCCTAAAAACCTCACTTTAACTTAGTCACTTTTTTAAAAAATTTACCTAAATTTTCTTTGAGAGAGAGAGAACAAGTAAGTTTGGGGGGCAGGGAAGGGACAAAGGAAGAAAGAAAGAGAACATTAAGCGGGCTCCACTCTCAGTGTGGAGCTCAGTGGGGGGATGGATCTCTCAATCTTGAGATCATAACCTGAGCTAAAATCAGGAGTGGGTGGCTCAGTTGGACACTTAACGGACTGAGTCACCCGTGAGTCCCTTTAGCCACTTTTTAAAGATCTCGTCTCCAAATATAGTCATAGTCTGACATACTGGAGGTTAGGGCTTCAATCTGTGGATTTTGGGGAACACAGCTCAACCCCTAACAAATCCCCTGTTCAAATAGCAGGAAAAAAGTGCTGTTATAGACACTAAAATATAACATTTCCCTTTCTTTTGCCATCTTTCTCTCTCAACTTGCAATTTTTTGCTTTGTTGTTTAGGGTCTAACTTCTATGGATATAGAGACACTCTCTGGCCCAGTGCAGACTCATTCAGGCTCCCAGGGACTCTGCCCCATGATTCAGTGTGCATGTACACAGGTCCATTGACTGCCAGATTCTCCTTCCTGCCAACTGCTGGACCAATACACTGAAGCCTGGCTGGTGGCTGGGAAGTTGATCCACCCAAAGATGTCACCCTGGCCCCTGTGCCCAAGCCACCACTGGGGATGGAGGGCAGAACTTGTCACTGGTCGGTGAGGATGGAGAGGCTGGTCAGAGCCACAGTCATTACCTTCTAAAGATCTTCTCATGGTTGGTGGCAGTGATGGTGAGTCACAAATGTGCTCAGCAGGATCCAGTTTGTCCTTACACTCCTTTGCACTAAGTAAGTATAGCTCTTCTTCTATCCCGTTGACCCTATCCATTTACAGTGGCCCCATGTTCGCCATATATTTAGTGGCGAACTCATGAGACCACCTTTCCCACAGATGCTTCCATGAGTTCCCCTTTGCAGTTACACACTTCAGTAGTTGGATATGCTTGGCTTAGCAGATTCTCCTTAAAGTTCTGATTTGTCCACTGAGCTAAGCCCAGGGTTACTGGTTTATGACTTCTCTGACACCCTGGCTTTCTGTTTCAAACCATCACTTCCCAGCTCTTAGACATTTATGCATAGTCCACTTCCTATCATCAGTTTCATATCCCATGACATCCTCAGTGCCTGGCTTCCCTGAACCCTAAACCCTAGATAGTTGTAAAGGTCCTTGTTGTCCCTGTGCACATATCCCTTTGCAATGTGAATTTCTTGCTCTTCTCAACAAGACGTAGAGTCAGTTTCCCTTCCCTTGAATCTGGAGCGGACTGTGGCTTGCTTTGGAAAACAGACTATGGCAGAAATGACACTGTATCACTTCTGAGTGGAGGTCCAAAGAGGCTTTGCATATTCTGCTCTTGCCCTTTTGTGAACACTAAGACCATTCTATAAAGAACTTTCTGTTAGCTTCCTTGAGGATGAGATAGCACATGCAGAGAAAGAGACAAGTATGACCTGGCAGGAGATTGTAGACCATCCATTCCCACTCCTATGTGAGCTGCCAGACGAATGGCACCATATGAGTGATCCCAGGCAAGAATAACAGAACTGCCCAATAAACCTAGCTCAAATTGCTGCCCCAAGGAACTGTGAGCAAATAAAATGGTGGTGTTTTGTGTTTTTTTTTTTTTTAAATTCAGAAATAGATTACTGATTTTAAGATGGTACCAAAAATGTGATCCTATAACAAAAGTTGAAAACTTGTGACACTGGCCTTGATAGGATGTGGGCTAATAGGTGAAGACTGGAAAAACACCATGAAAACTGTTAGTAGAAGAGAAAAGCAATGAGAAACCTGCCAAAGGATGCTGGTCCCTCATAGTATATGGAGGTTGAACAATTTGCAAAACCAACACTCGTAGGAGCTGTGGTAGAAAATATGTATTGAGAAGTTACAGTTCTCGCTAAGGAAAACCTTAGAATGTTGAAGATACCAGTTTGGTGCTTCTACCTGTGTGTAACAAAGTCCTTCAGGAGAGATAGGAGCTGAAGAAAGGACTTTTCCATCTGGAAATGGAGAGGACCAAGACTTTCTGGGTTGATAAATAAAACTGTTTCTCATTTTTTGCTTCTTTGGCTACCAAAAGACTCGCTCAGTATGAAATGGTTCCAGATTAAAGAATAAATCAAGGGTATAGCTGTAAGACCACTTGTCAAGACCCCAAAACAATGAAAGGCAGTGCCCATACCCCTTCATTAGGACAAAATGTCTCTAAGAATCTTAAGAATTTGGTACCACGGCATCCTGACCTATCATCCAGAGTAGAACAGGATAATTTCAAAAAAGAATGATAGGTGTGGTTTTCATAGAAAAGTCTAATGGAGTAGACTTCCAACAGCACAGTAAAAATGGGGAAGAAAGACACTTCAAAATAAATGCGGGCAACCCTGAATGGGCAGGAAGCAGAGAGAGAAGGCTATTCAATTGCAAACATAGTAATTTCTTACCAAACATGCAAGATATTTCAGAGCATGTAGCCCAGAACCTGGAGGAGTAGCTAAGAGCAGGTGAGAACAATGGCGTAGAGAACTATTTGCAGGGAATGTAACTAAACTCTAATTAAGAAATACCCCCTGCCTTTGGAATAGAGGACCTGAGAACACCATGTACCCAGCTGGATTTCAGAATTGCAAAGAACCAATTATTGACATAAGGCACTTGCTCCTCTCCTATTTAAGAGAATGTTTATTATGGTATTGGGTGGGAGCAAGAGATGGGGCTAAGAGGCAGATAAATTGTCTTTTTAGTTCACTGGTCCACATACCTGAGTAGCTATATCCAAGAAGCTTGACTTAGATCTGGTCCTGGTTTACATGATGAAATCCAGGATGATTTGAACCTCATGTTGTCATGAAATAAGACTTTTAGGAAACAGGTGTCTGTATTTGCATGTAGAAGGGATGTGAATAATTATGACTAGGCAGGGATAAATTGTTTCCACTGGGTAACAGATACATTTCCCAGGCCTATGCACTTACATGTTTCTAACTTTGGGGTCAGTATGCTAGCAGTTAGAGTACACAGTAGGGAAAAATACAGTCCCTTCCATCACCGGTTTTCAGTCCAGTGAAAGTAAAGAAATAGTAATAAAATAAATCCCAAACAAAGGTAAATTGCGCCAGTGGTAGGTGTTAGAAAGGAGAAATACACAGTATTACAAGAATCAAAACAGGAATTTAGGGAAGACACTCATCTAAAGAATTATTAGAAGGCAAAAAGGCCAAGAGGAGAAGGAAAAATTCTAAGCAGAGGAACCACTTAGCAAGATGGGAGGGAGGGCCCAGAGGAATAAAAATACTATGATATTTTGAAAGAAATCTAAACACCATCAGGCAGTTAAAGTTATTCTTAAGTAATACTTACAGACAGTCTCAATTCTAGAGCTTGAACAAGCCTAATGCTCAAAAGTACTATTTTGAGGCAAAACAAAGAACAGTTGTCCATTAGCCTAGCTTTTAGAAAATCACACTTTGAAAGAATTGAATTACTCCATGTTAAAGTCAAACAAATAAACAAAAAAACAAAAAACAAAAAACAAAACCTCATGGAGCTCCGAAGAGAGGAATCCTGGACCCCTGAATATAGACTAAACTTAATCATTTCCCAAAATACTATTCACCAACCTATTATTTACTAATATAAAAAGGACATATTTTTTTAAAGATTTTATTTATTTATTTGATAGAGAGAGATCACAAGTAGACAGAGAGGCAGGCAAAGAGAGAGGAGAAAGCAGGCTCCCTGCCAAGCAGAGAGCCCGATGCGGGACTCGATCCCAGGACCCTGAGATCATGACCTGAGCCGAAGGCAGAGGCTTAACCCACTGAGCCACCCAGGTGCCCTAAAAAGGATATTTTATAAGCTGGAAAGAAATATCTTCTAATTATTATTCAGAGGAATACACTTCATAAACATTAAATTGCTTTTATAAGGAAGAACTGCATTATTTGTTTTAATATTTTAGTTTGTGAATTTATTTTGGACAAATTGCACTTTATGCAGAAATTGATGTCCATGTAAAAAGACCCTTATTGATTGCTGATGAGATTAAAATATGTTTATCATAACCCACAAGAAATTATTCATCAATGAGAATAAATGGAAATATGGCACAGAAATCAGCATTCTGTGTATTAAGATGAGAAAGAAACTATTACCAACTATGAAGAAGAATATCCACAGGTTGTGTCTGAGGTCATCAAAATCCCCCGGAAGTCAAAGATTTATGCCAAATTGCAGAACTTATTCAATGACTGAAGGTTGAGATTATACACAAGGAAGGACCACCTTGACAAAACATGACCCTCAGAATCCACTGGAAATGTTGCCATATTGTATATCATATTGGATTCAAGTGATCATGATTATAAAACTAAGAAGTTACATGATTTTTGAAATGCACAAGGAAAAATGCCTACATATATTGAGTATTAACAATACCATCTCAAAAAATTAAACTTATGCACTCAACCTCAACAAGTAGAAACTGGAAACTGACCCAGATATTTTATCCATTGGCAAAAGTAATTATCATGTGGTGTTTCATTATTATTTTTTTTAAGATTTTTAATTTATTTATTTGACAGAGAGAGAGAGCGATCGCAAGTAGGCAGAGAGGCAGGCAGAGAGAGAGGAGGAAGCAAGCTCCCTGCTGAGCAGAGAGCTGGACGTGGGGCTCGATCCCAGGACCCTGAGATCATGACCTGAGCTGAAGGCAAAGGCTTAACCCACTGAGCCACCCAGGCACCCCTCATCATCATTTTAGTGATTACTGGAAGATTTAGGGAGCTCTACTGTGAATAGGCCAGATGACACCTCCAAGAAATAGCCTCTGCCTGATGATATAAGGGGTGTCATGGGCCTCTTATAAATGAATAAGCTCCTTCAATACTTAAAATTAATAGGAGAGTTAGTTGGAAAAAACAGAAGGTGATTTGTTAAGTCACTTTATGGATCTTATGAAAGGGAGCTAATGTCACAGAATCCAGACTAGGCAAGTCTTTCAAAGTAATTTAGAACCTCTCATGCTAAAGGATGAAGAAGAAAAGAACAAGTGTCCAGGAGGTACTTATCTAGTCAAATTACCGTAGTCTTCTACAACCAAGAGTAAAGCACACCATGAATAATAAACCCTACATAGAAGCTCTAAGGAAACCAAAAATGTCCTGTATGACCAAGGCACATAAGCAATAATCTCTGAGCTACATTTTCTTACTTGCTAAAGAAAAATTAAAATGTATTCCCCCATGAGTTATTTAGAAGATTGGACAATATATATGAATGCAGTAGCCTAATTGTATAACGCTCTACAAACTCTACACATCATTAATGGAAATGTCAATATCCTCACTCTCATCTTCATCTTTATTAAGTGTACTAGTACACAGCGACTACATAGAATCAACTACCCTTGATATTTCTTGGGAAATGGTTTTAAACTCACCTTTTTCTAAGGTTATTGAAAGCTGGCTTTTAATGATGTTACTCCAGACATCATTAGTCATCAAGGCACATTCCCATATAACTTCTCTCATTTTAGAATTTTTTTTAGTACTGAAGTTTAACAGTGCATCGGAGAGATTCTTAAGGAGTACAAGGGGAGCGACACAATTGTCTGTAAGCCAGTCAATGCAGAAAATGAATGTTCTCACCAGAATTATGACTTTCCAAAATGGTGACCATAGAAAAAAAGAATAAGTCTCCTTGAGAATGACTCATACTCAAAATACTCCCTCCAAGCCTTGGATAGAAATCTACTTGCTCATCAGGTTATGTGAGCTGAAAAAAGAAAAAGCCTTTCTCCTTTGCTGTGTAGTCTGGCAGCATGGGAGGCAAAGTGAGAGATGTAGTTAGTAGTCATTCATACGTGATTGTGGAGATAAGACATAATTCCTCTTTCTTAGCACCATCCATGACCATCCTCAACCTCATTTATTCAGTTTATTTGTTTAGTATAATCTTTTTTTTTTTAAGATTTATTTATTTATTTATTTATTTGACAGAGAGAGATAGAGAGAGCATGCACAGGCAGGGGGAGCATGTGAGGAAGAAGCAGGCTCCCTACTGGGGCCTGGTGAGGGTCTCAATCCCAGGACCCCAGGATCATGACCTGAGCTAAAGGCAGACTCTTAATCCACTGAGACACCCAGGTACCCCTGTTTAGTATAATCCTAAACTCAGTTGCAAGAATAAGAAAAAGACCTTTTGGAAATGGAGAGATTTCTAAAAACAGGGATCTATTTCACAGAGCCAATTTTTTTTTTAATTGTAGTAAAATTTTATTTTTATCTTTTTTCCCCAAACACCTTAATTTATGTTTTTCATTTCTTAAACATTTGGTGTTTTATTAGTTTCAGGTGTATAATACAGAGATTCAACAATTCCATACATTACCCAGAGTGTAGTGAAATTTTCAACTCATTTATAAATACATGTAAATGTCTTTCTAGGAATGAAGAAGCTATCAAGAATAAGAATCTATTTCAGAGAGCCCTATAGATTTTGCTTTCGATTCTTGTAAAACTATGATAAATATGAATTGAACCTATCAGGCTAAGCAGAGAAATAACATAGTCATTCAGATTTGGCATTCCTTTCTTTAAAAAAAAAATAAGCATGTTGGCAGTGTAAAGTCAAAGCGTCTTCATTTATTGAAACAAAACTTAAAAGATAAGAATAATATAGGGATTAACTGGTAAACAATGTATAACAAATTACATCAGTAGCTAGTTAAAAGCCCTGTAAAAATAGTTTATGCTGTATCTTTAAATAATAGGATTGGTGAGGAACCTCTGAGACATTAAAATGCTGATTCACAAAATAAATTCGAAAAAAAATTTTAAAGAATGAAATAAACTTGTCTGTACCCCATGCCCAAATTAACTTCTTGTTTAGATTCAAAGGTTAAAAATATGACAGGATAAGTTCAAATGAAAGTCACAGTCTTGATCAACACCACAATAAGCTCACAATGTTCGACTTCAGAATTTCTTCCTAAATAACTTCCATGTTCCTAGTTTCAGGGAAAAAAATCAAGCACAGGTTGTTAAATCCTTGGTCTTTCAAGAGAAAGTTAAACTGAAAGATTTGGTAAATTTTAGCTTTGGTTACTTTTTACATTAAGTAAGATTGTACTGGGGAAGAACAAGAGAAACTTGACTAGTGTGGGAATACACTGAGTAAATTATATAGTAGACCAAACATTGCCAAGTACTTTATGACCAAATCCTTGAGCATCTGGAGAGTAGCATTATTAACTCCTTGATTCCCTTTATTTGTTTTTATTTTCTTATTGGGCAAGAGAAGACAACATCAGCTAGTAATTCTATACACAAGAACTAATGTGATTCCACCAACTCATTAGGAGTATAACTTGTAGCTAGATATGTGGAACTGTATGTTGGTTGGTTGGAGTTGGAGTGAGTGCAGGAAGAGGGGAAACCAAGGATGGGCACTTGATAGAATTAGCTATGACTTCTCACTTTTGTTACTTCTCAGATTAAAACTACTATAAATCAGTTCATCTTACTAAAGGAAAAAAAGACAACAACAACAATAGCATAGGGAGAAGAAAGATGGATTTTTCTTTTACATTGAGTAATTCAACCAACAAGGTGTTATTGATAGTCTATTAACACCCAGATGTTGTTTGAGGCACTCAAAAATATTTTAATTCTCTACCCCTGGTTTCAACAATGATGCCTGGCTCATAGTATACATTTAGCAAATATTTGTTAAATGAATGAATTAGTGATTATTTCTCAATAATATGTAGACATTGTGCAAAGTAAAACACAGAGAACAGTATTATTATGAGGTCTCAAAGAAGATTCACAAAAGCTGTTATATGGAGAAATTTCAAAAATGGTTATTCAGGAAGAATAAAGTCATAATATGGTTTTATGATACTTAAAAAGGCAAGAGAGAATAGATCTTTCTCAAAATCTAACAAGCAACACCCAGTATTATCCACGGTGTCCCCACACCTGAATTACTCTGTTCACTGGGGTTTCTACAAGTTAATGGAATTATACTGCCCTTTGCAACGTGTTCTTGGGCTCAACTGGAAAATAAGCTGAGAAACTAGAAATTATGCATGTCTACAGAGAGCAAAATTGATAGACACATGAGTATTTTACTTAGTATAGGTCAAAGGAACCAAGTGATTCATTGATGTCTCTTAGAGTATTTCATTTATATTGATGTATGTTATGTACATGCAGGATCCGTCCTTTCATCTTTCAGGATGTAGAGAAGACTAGTTACATCATGCACAGCAAAGCTGCAAGGCACTTCATCTTGCCACCATACAGCCCAGCAACCTCATCCCATGAAGACCAGCCTAACATCCATCAGAGCAGCTTATGATTTTGCCTATATTACTGACCAGAGAGAACCCCAGACACCCAGAAATGAATGCTCCTCTTCAACGTGCTATCTTTGATATAGCTTCCAGGGCTGATTCTAGCACTGGCATTAGGGCACAAGAGATGCGGAGATCCTTCCTCTCTCACCTCTGATCATCGGGACCAGCAATCATCAGGGAAAAATTCAGCAGGAGTTAGACACTTGGCTCCAAGCCAGCTCCTCAGATGTTGGGTGTTCATGTTTGATGTGGAATTAGTTAGCAAAGATAAAAAACATAACCCCACTATATATGGCAAGATTCTTAAGCTTTACTGTAGAAAAGAGATAATGATATGCTCCCTTGTATTACTGAGCTCATTGGGGTATGGAAAAGGAAATGTTCCTTGCCTTCTGGCACAAGGCAATAGGTAAATAAATAATTAGAATGTTAGAAAATTTTACATCTTAAATTTGCCATTATTTTCACAACTGGATAAAGCATTACAAAGAATTTGGATCAGCCTATAGCAATAAGAACATATTAATAATGAGAGACTCACTGTAGGCCAGGCACTACTATAAGTGCTTTGTTGGTATGGACACATTTAATCATTACCATATCCCCGTGAGATAGATACTGTCATTATGCCTCAAGAAACTGAATCACAGAGAGGTTAAACTTACACTAGGACATTATTAATTGATAAAGCCAAGTAGTAAATTGCATAACTTGTGCTCTTAACCACTTAACTAAGCTATATTTCCAGATTAAGATGTCTCCAAGAGACATTCCACAAAAGTACAGAAGAATAAAACCACTTCAAACCAATGGCAGTTGTGTGCTAAACTTTTATTTTGCATAATTACAGTTAGTCTATGTGAAGCGTAATAGGTTTCGTTCAACTTGTGGTTGCAAATGTTTAGTTAGTAAAGTATCCTTTTCAACTCTGAGGTCTGATGATGCTTTTAGTTCTTCAAGAGAAATAGGGCATGCTGTTTTAATAACAGTACTTATTTTGTAAAATCTGCATCCAAATACTTTGAGGAAGTCATTAAAAATGTATTTATTGAAAACAAATTAGATAAAAGATAAAATGATCTAGTTTGCTCCATGCTATCTAAACCTAGCCTTCCAAACTTTGTAGCTAAGCATCCTTAAGTTTTGTATAGCCAGGCTCATCACCAGCCCCAACCCCAACTCCAAAATCTACCCTGGCCCAAGGAAGGAAGTTATATTAAAAGATCAATGAAAGATGTCCTCTGGCTTGATGTACAGAATTGTTGTTATGGGCTCCATCTGCCCATGGTATCTACTTCTCTGTTTCCAATAAGACAAAATTCTCTGTCTTCTGGTTCCTCAGTGACCAAGGATCCTCCCTTGAAGCTCCATTCCCAGTGCATGAAGTTCTTTACCTGATCCTGGGTACTTGCATCATTGTGCAAATAGCACATGACTTATTAGAACACCAGGATCTCATGTCTAGATTGGATAGTTACTAGCTGAGTGTATTTTCATGAGTTACTTAACTCCTCCAACTTTTAGTTACTACATTGACAAAATGTCCTTACCTGAGTAAGCTATTCACGTGCCTTGCTGGTATAGGCTGAGTCTGTTACGTTTCCATATCCCTAGCACCCAGTCCATGGTTAATTTTCATAAGTAAGTGTGCACGGTTTCCATACATGAGAAAATGAATAACTGATCTTCCTCTTGATTCTTTGGCCCCTTCTAAAACAAAGTTCCAGGCTCCCCCAGGCTGTCATCTCCCATTAGACCCTAGTTCCCAATTATCCTCTGCCTTTGAAATCTAAATTAGTATCGGTGCAGGCTCGGGTTCCATCTCATGAAGGTTAGCATGGCATACTGAAGACTTAATCTAATATTTTGTTTGCTTACTTGTTTGTTTTCCTGCATTACCCCCAAACTAATACTATAACCAATGCTCAAAAATATCAACATAAAAATTAAATTCTGTTCTCCTGGACACTTTTTCTTTTCCCCACTAGATAGTCAACTACCACTAAAAGCTCTACTGCAATCCTCCACACAAACGCTGATGGTTGTGCTGAACTACCCAAGCAAACAGGTTCAGAGATGGACTGATATTTTCCTTAGCAGAGCCACATCATTATGAGCTGGCGGAAAGTTAGGTCAGACATGGCCAACACCTGGAAAAATCACACAGGCATCCAAATACTGTCATCCATGGCAGAAAACCAAAGACTGGAACTGAATTTCCTCCATACAACCTGCTCCAGCAATGAACAGTTGGATAAGGAGACAGCAGTTCTCATTTAGCTTGCAAGTGCATCATTGGGAAGCTCGTCATTCAGGATGCAGCAACGATGTAACATCAAGATAAAGATGAAAATTCATGTCTCCAGAGCTGGGGATCTGTACAATTACCTTAATGCAGCCCAGATTTAAAGCCATCTTTGATGTCCCCATTAGTTGCTGGACTTAGTCCACTAGTGCCACCAAAGTGCCACTCTTCAAGTCAAATGGTGGTGTCAAATGTCCACCAGCAAGCCCTGGAGTGTGTCCAGCCCTCACAGACTGAGGCCAATCTAATCAAAAGACAGCACTATGGGGAAAGAGTTTGTCAGTAGAATGGATGAAGAGCCAATTCCACAACTTTTTATGATAATCTACAGAGGGTAAAAGGACAGAGAGTGATAGAATGAAATACCTCAACTCCAGCAAATACTTACTGAGCTATTGCAGGTGCCAGTTTTTCTCCAGAATGCTGGGCACAAACATATGAAAATTCATAGCCTCTGCTTTCAAGGAAATTGCAGTGTAGAAGGGAACTTCCATAGAAAGGACAGAGGAAAGGGATTTACAAACTCTGAGGTTAAGAAACCTATATGAGAATCACAGCCTGACTCTTAATTGTTTATTTCATAAGGCAAATTATTTAAATGGCCAAGCTTCAGTTTCCTGATCTATATAATAAACAAGAGACATACTTCTCAGTAGATAGAAAAGGGAAAACTTTTTTTTTTTTTTTTAAGATTTTATTTCTTTATTTGACAGGCAGAGATCACAAGTAGGCAGAGAGGCAGGCAGAGAGAGAGGGGGAAGCAGGCTCCCTGCTGAGCAGAGAGCCTGATGCGGGGCTTGATCCCAGGACCCTGGGATCATGATCTGAGCTGAAGGCAGAAGCTTTAACCCACTGAGCCACCCAGGCGCCCCAGGAAAACAGTTTTACTATGTGAATTTAAAATAAATGGAGTTTAGTGAACCATAAATGAATTGATACATTAATGCAAATAGTAAATTATAACCCTAGAAAAATAAAGTAAAATATCTTTATGATCTAGGGTGAAGAAGAACATTCTTTAAGCATAACCTAAAACAAACAAACAAACAACAACAAAAAACCACAGACCATATGGCAAAAACATGATGGGTTAGGATATTATGATGAAGGATTTCAATTTAGCAAGGAACAGCAGAAAAAAATTAACAGACAGATAAACTGATTGAGAAAAGGTATTGACAAAACATAACACCATGAAAGCACACATATCTAGAATTTACTAGAATGTTCCACAAATTAGTAAGAAAAATATAGAGAACTCAGTAGAAAATGGACAAAGTATGTGATCAAGGTACTCACCAAAGTAGAAACCAAGACGGTAGTAAGTATATGAAAGAAACATTCAAACTCTTTTGTAATTAGAAAAAAAGAAAATTGAAACAAAGACATACAACTTTAAATTGATTATAATGGCAAAAATGAGAAGATTGGATAATGTCATATGCCGAAGAATATGATAGAAAAACAGGCTCTTCTTACTCTCTTAGTGGATATAGAACTTGTGGGTACAAGTGCAATTGTACACTATGAACCAGAAATATGGCCCTAGGCGTATTTCTCAGAGAAATTGCCACATGGGACCAGAATGGCACACATTTACTTCAATATCATTGCTGATAAGTGGGATTAGAGAGTGGTATCAAAAAAAAAAAAAAAAAAAAAAGAATGCATCATATGAAATGGAGCACAATAGACTCAGTTAGAATAATAAATGCATTATCTTAGCTATTAGTATATTATACACATCAACATGAAGCTATCTGAAAGACATAGAGCTGAGTAATAGAAAAGAGTAATAGAATATCTGTAACTCAGTATCTTTTAAGTAACCCACATGGAATAACAGTACATGCTTTATAATAATACACAATATTCAAAAACACATTCTGGTGGTTAAACCATCATAAAATAACCACTTAGTCATCTTTATATCTACAGAACCAAGCACCACACTTGGTGCCCATTAAATGTTTTCTGAGTAAATCAATAATTCAATGCAGAGAATGAAGTAGGGGACACTGAAAGACATTCCAAACCCTTGAGTGGGTATACCCAATAGAGATCATTTGAAAAAAATGATCTGGTTTTCAGATAAGGAAACAGACCTGGTTGATGGAGAAGGTCAGTGACTTCAAGATAGTGACTTTAGGCTTTTGAAGTACTGCTCATGAGGTAATAGGAGATATAGGTCTAGGAGGTGTTTAGATTTGGGTCTCGCTGGCCAGTAGATGATAGTTTTGCAAGTAAAAGAGAAATAAAGTAGCAGGTAGAGGAGCAATGGAATCAAGTAGCACAAACATATTATGAAAACAGTGCAAGATGGGGGAGGGTGAAGTGTGGATGATAGGAAATGAGAAATGATCAATAGAAAGGGAAGACTTATTTAACTGTATCTCTGGAGGGAGGGGTGAAGTGAGATGGTATGAGAAGGATATGGTAGTAAGTTAGGTATTGGAGAGTTGGGGAAGTTACATTAAATTTCAGCTTGGGGCAAAACCCCCCAAATAAGCCAAGCTATTTATTTCAAACCATTTGCCCTATTATTTGCATTAATTATTGAGGAACTGCTTTAAAATTGATGTATTTGGGGGAAGAGAGAAAGAGAGAGAGAGGAGAGCATAAAGGTCAGAAATCAAATTAAAAATAAGAATAAAAATCTCTATTCCCAAATCCATAAACTGAATTATCTAGAGGAGACTGCTGAGGACTGATAAATCCCCAAACAACTTTAATTTAAAATATCCTGAGAACTGCTGTTCTTAAGTTATTCCCTTGATTCTAATCTGCTATCAGCCAGAATCAGAAAGGTACCCAAGACAAGAATAAATTTAAGATTTACTATTATTGAGCCCAATTCTCCTGTTCTAGATCCACAGGGTGCAACAAATGTTTCTCCCAACGTGGTAAAAAGAAGGAAAAAAAAAAAAAAGAAAAAGAAAAAAAGCAACTCTTCCACCTGTGCTCTTATAAAAAAGATCACATTTCTAAAAGCCTCATTGTGATTCATGGCTTTTCTCCTAGGCTGGTTTATGCCACATGACTCATTGGCCATGTCAAAGAACTGTGCCCATCTCACATTTGGAATCCCTGCCTGCTAAATAGTTTTTTTTGTTGTTGTTGTTGTTGTTGTTTTTGCTAAATAGTTTTAAAATATTATCTGCTAGATTGAAGGATTTTGTTAAAGTAGTTGTTTGTTTGTTTGTTTTTTAAATTTTCATTTACGATTGAAGACAGCACAGCATGGTAATTCAAGTTTGGAGTTCATATTGTCTGGGTATGAATCCCACCTCAACCACTTGCCACCTATATGACTATGACAATATTGACCAATCTTTCTGTGCCTCAGTTTCCTCCTCTGTAAAATGGCGATAATATCACCTACCACATAGGGTTGTTGAGGTCTTAATAAATGATACAAAGCAGTTAGAATAGTGCCCACATAGAAGGAACATTGACTAAGAGTTATTACGGACATCAAAGGGAAGGCATGAAGAAATTCATGTTTAAAAAAAAAAAAAATCCTTCATTTAGATAGTTCCTAGAATGAAGGATTAAATGGAGCTTCTGGAACTCAAAAGATTAGGAGAGAATAGCACAATAATTTAGCCTTAAAAAAGGAAATGAAGAAGGGATGTTTGTTACAGATGTTATAAGGAAAGGACATAGACTATTTAGGAATGGATTTGAAGTGTGGGCTGGGGGTGTCCATTGCTATCTCTAGCATTCAAATTCAAAACAGTTTGCTAGGGAGAATGATAATTTAATGACAGAACTATGGTGGTCAGGAGGACAAGGAAAAGAACTTTATTTTCATTTAGTGAATGGGTTGATGGCAGGATGTCTTCTCATAGTAGTCAGACAAACAGAAAAGTGAATCCCCCCAAATTCATGTGCACTGCTGCATTTATAGAATTGTATGGACTAACATCATAAAATGGGAAAATATGGAGAATCACACATATCATTTCCTGTTGACACAAGAAAAGTATGCCAGTAATTGCTTTAAAACTAGGTCAGATTTATAATGGCCTTGAAAGACCAACTTCTCTAAATTCCAACCCAAGTTTGTACGGGGAAGTGAGAAAGATGGTCTTCCTGAGTGTTCCTGAGTATAAGGTAAACAGAAGCTGTAATGTTCCATCTGGGTTTTGATATGGCTAAAAAGTGGACATCGATGGGAGGCTGGCCGTCTAATGGGCTACATTTCTTGAGCACTGAGAACTCCTGAACTTAAATTGAAAAAAAAAGCTGTCTCTGGCAACTGCTACTGTCGTGTCCCATAGAGCAAACTACTAACATCCTTGAGAGCAGGAATGAGAGAAATGTTAGGAAAATGTTTCTTTTCCTTAATGTACACATAGATTGGGTTGTTTCTGAGCATTTTGAGTTGCTTTGAGATGAATGCTTATGTATTTTGTATGGGTTTTATATGACAGCTACCTGCTAAATATCAGGAACAACAGGGGACAAAGGTGTCCCTCAAGCTGACAGAGTCCAAGAAGAATGTACATGGAAAGGTCAAAGCCAACACTGGACTCTCATTAATTTCATCTGACATCATCCTTGGGAAATTTGATGCTGATGTCTTGGGGGCTCTCTGGGTTAGCCAAGTGGGGAGAGAAGACTGATCATAGGACAAAACTCTGTATATAGAGAGTAGAGTTTCATAAAGGAGGCTGGAAACAGACACAGTAAAAGTTGATGGTGGAGACTGTCTCAGAAATAAGAGGGAGGGACAGCCCTTATGACTAAGGTCAAGAATAGGAAATAAGGAATATCCATCAGGGAATATTGTGGAAATGGTTTAGCTTAAAGGTTGATTCTTTTACCTTGACCTCTGAGATTAGTTATGTTTAACATTAAGCTTTTAATTAGTTCTCCTATATTGTAGTCTCTTTAGTTACACCACCCTTATGGTGACTCAATTATATTCATAAGCTGCTGTGATTGCATTATGGACAATTTGTGAAAAACCAATCAAGAGAAGAAGGATGTGGCCTGAACCACATCACTCATCCATAGAGGCCAGCACAGAAGTAGTTCAACTCAGGAAGATAGTGATCCCAAAGGTCCAGGTAATGATCAGTTTGAGCAGAATGAATAAGATCCATGGGAAACTAGGAAGCTCTAAGAGGAGGATGACTGTCTTGGATAGGTATTGCCATAGATGATAACTCTAGAATAGAAGTGAAATGACTGCCGTTTTTCCTAAATATACCAGAGGAAGATTGTTTTTGAGTATATTATGTAGAAAATAGACTAATGTTTGATCAATGTAGGAATATGACTCTCATATATATCCAGTATTTCCCTCTTATTGCAACATACATTTGGACAAGCACACCTGGTAATGTGAATATTATATTAGCAACTTCATCCTGATATTTTGAGGATTAAATAAGATCTCATCTTAGGTGAAGATCTGAATAAAGTTTGAATAGGCTCACTCATCCCTAGCTGAGACTGACTCCTATACTTCAGTCTCATCACAAGTGATTTTCAAACAATTTCTCAAGAAAAAACAGTCTCTTCAATAAATGGTGCTGGGGAAATTGGACAGCTACGTGTAGAAGAATGAAACACGGCCATTCTCTTATACCATACACAAAGTTTAACTTGAAATGGATAAAAGACCTCAACATGAGGTAGGAATCTATCAAAATCCTAGAGAAGAACATGGGCAGTAACCTCTTCAACATTAGTACAGCAACTTCTTTCAAAACATGTCTCCAAAGGCAAAGGAAACAAAAGTGAAAGTGAACTTTTGGGAATTCATCAAGACCAAAAGCTTCTGCACAGCAAAGGAAACAGTCAACAAAACAAAGAGGCAACCCATGGGATGGGAGAAGATATTCGCAAATAACACTACAGACAAAGGGCTGATATCCAAGATCTATAAAGAACTCCCCAAACTCAACACACACAAAACAGATAATCACATCAAAAATGGGCAGAAGACATGAACAGACACTTCTCCAAAGAAGACATACAAATGGCTAACAGACACATGAAAAATGTTCATCATCATTAGCCATCAGGGAGATTCAAATCAAAACCACATTGAGGTACCACCTTACACCAGTTAGAATGGCCAAAACCAACAAGACAGTAAACAACAAGTGTTGGAGAGGATGTGGAGAAAGGGGAACCCTCTTATACTGTTGGTAGGAATGCAAGTTGGTGCAACCACTTTGGAAAACAGTGTGGGGATTCCTTAAGAAATTAAAAATAAGCTATCCTATTATCCTGCAATTGCATTACTGGGTATTTACCCCAAATATACTGATGTAGTGAATAGAAGGGGCACCTGTACCCCAATGTTCACAGCAGCAATAATCACAGTCGCCAAACTTTGGAAGAACCAAGATGCCCTCCAACAGACAAATGGATAAAGAAGATATGGTCCATATATACAATGAGATATTATGCCTCCATTAGAAAGGATGAATACCCAACTTTTATATCAACATGGATGGGACTGGAAGAGATTACACTGAGTGAAATAAGTCAAGCAGAGAGAGTCAAGTATCACATGGTTTCACTTACTTGTGGAGCATAAGAAATAACACAGAGGACATTGGGAGATGAAGAGGAGAAGTGAGTTGAGGGAAATCGGAGGGGGAGAAAAACTGTGGACTCTGAGAGACAAACTGAGTGTTTTGGAGGGGAGGGGCGTAGGGGGTAAGGTGAGCCTGGTGGTGGGTATTGTGGAGGGTACATATTGCATGGAGCACTGGGTGTGGCACATAAACAATGAATTTTGGAACACTGAAAAAAATTAAATTAAAATAAATTAAAAAAATAAATTTATGTTTCTAGTGGATGCAGACCTTTAGAGTTGCCCACTGTATTATTCACGTAGACTACTTTGGACTATGGTAGCAGCTTCCATATCTCCATGTCTTAACACAGCCAAGTTTATTTCTCATTCATGAAAGGTTTGCTACAGGAGGATGCTTCAGTCTGGTTTTCTTCCATATGAAAACTCTGTGATCCAAACTGCTTTGATCTGTTCACCCTGTCTTCTCCACACAAGGGCCCCTCCACAACCACCATGCAGGACAGAGGAGAGAGCGGATCTCTCACTAAAAATTCAGTGCTTTGCCCAGGAAGGACTTGCACCCTTTCTGCTCCTAACTGGTTTGCCAGAATAATTCAAAGGAACTTGCTCAACTACAGGAAAACCGGAGAATGTAGTCTTCCATGTACCTGGAAGAAGGGAGCTAAGTATCTGAGAGCAGACTAATGTCTACCAAATCTGCAAGTAGACTAAGCCATGATAATTGTTTAGCCCATGAATGAAAAGTGTATACTCCGTTTGTTCTTTGGGCTCCGAAGAGATGTAAACTACATCTATACCCATCCTTGAGTTCTTCCAAAGCACTTAAGTAGAGTTTTTTTCACTTAGTGGTAAGTTTCTCATCACTATCCAGGGTGATTAGTTAAGAAGATGGAGAGGGATATTGAACCAAAATGTGATAACCCGAAAAATAGTTGATCTAAATGATATCTAGCAAATCTTTAAATCCTGAATAGAGAGATGCAAAGAGAAATAGATAGATAGATGATGATATATAGATGATAGATAGATACATGATAGATTGATACATAGATGATAGAAGATAAATAAACAGAGCAATAAGTAGATTGACTTTTCACTTGGGGTTTTAATGAATCAAACTAGTACTAATAATTTTAAAAATAGGGACATGAAATTTACTCAATATTAGAAAATAATTTTTCATTGTCAAAATGTCCAAAATTAATTGAATGGCCTTATAATGCAGTAAGTGGCCCATCCCTGTAAGTATTAACATATATTTTATGACATTTCAGCAGAAAGCTATCAAGAAGCATCAAATTTTAGGTAGGGAAGGCTACGACAGAAAGATGAAGCAAAGAGATGGAATATAGTATTAGGAGTCCTTGTAATACTTTCCTGCAAAATCCCTGTAAAACATCATACAAAGAGAAACAGACAAACAAAAACCTTAAAAATATTAAATAACCTGTTTATTATCATTATTTGTTCCATGTTATGTTAGAATTCAATTGTTAAGGTAGAAATAAGTTTCAGGTAGATACACATTTCTATCTTTAAGGTAAAATTAGACATAATTGGAATCAATTTTTTCCTTCCTAGGAATTTTCCCTGGACTATGCATATTTTCAACAAGACACACTAGGTCAATAGACTACTGATATATATATTTCAAACATTTTATATGCCATCAGCATATTTAGGGCCCTTGAGATCTTGTTCATTTTGGGAGAGGTAAGAGTGTAACTCCTGTATACTAAGAACACCAATTGAATTAATGATTCCGAAATTATATAAGCTATTGAGATATTACAATTTGAGTGAGACAAAGTCCAAAGCAGTTTAGGTAACATAAAATACTGAATAATCATGAAAATTAGTGGATTGTGAAATGAATGACCACCTACCGTCACCGATGAAGCTGGCCCGTAATTCTCCAGTTTATTAAAGAAGACATAAAGTATATGAGAGTGAGAGAATTTACAATGCCTGAACTCAAAATAGACCTACTCAATTGTTTTCTTGATGCTGCTTGCAAATGATTACAACAGAACATTATCTATTTTACTGGTCATTTGAGTTTTTGCATCAAATAAATGCCTGTATTGCTTCAAGCCCAGCTTTGTCCTTCCATCATTTAAATCAAGCAGTTTGAATTTGGACTGACTTACAATCCAAAACTCCTAGATATTTAAATCTTATCACTGATGTCATGTTAGGTTTCCAGATAGTTGGGTAAATTAATTCTACTCACCTCATTCTCCACTTTCCCAACTGAATCAATGTGGTAACCATGGAAAAGACTCTCCTGCACCATGCTGTGCCCATTTTCCAAATTGTACTAAGCGAAAAAGCAACTAGTTACACACTATGCTTTGGTGGATCCCAGGCAATAGGAAAGGATTCTAATACCATGTGTCCACAATTTAGGGCACCATGTAAAGCTGATAAATAGTAAGTGAAAGAAAGAACACCTGCTCCTCAGTGTATCAGAACCACATTCAGACAGATTCATTGTCTCAGTAAGATTGCTTTCAGCTATGAACAACAGAATGTTCATCCAAGAGTACTGAGCAATAACTGCATTTAATTGCCTCATGCAAAAACCTTGCGACAGGTAAAAGAAGGTCATAAGCAATGGCTCAAAATAACAGGGTGCAAGGTTGGTTTCTTTCCCATTTTCTTCTTCCTGCTGTGAAATGTCTCCAGAGCCTTCTAGCATCACAGCCATACAGCAACAGACGCAGTGGGAAGAAATGAGAGTGTGGTAAAAAGGGGTTCCCTTTCTTACTCGCTTCTCTCTTCAATGGAAGGAAGCCCAAGCTGCAAGCTTCTTACCTCTCAATGGCTAGAAGTGGGTCCATCACCACCCAGAGTGCATGATAGATTGGGCGAGTGTCCACCATTTCAGTCTTTGGAGGCAGGATTACCAGTTAGAAAGACAGGCAAGAGGACTGGCTGCTGGCAGCAACCAACAGTGCCCCCGACAACACATAACTGCTTTTATATGAAGGGAAGTTAGAAAGGTCAAAGCCTTAAAGTATCCTAGAAGATGTTGATGGTAAGTAAATTTTGTTTTGCAATTTTACTTAGGTAGATGTAGATAAAGAAAAAGGTGGTATGGTATTTCTTATCAGTCTAGGAATCTAGTGAACTATGGAGTCCAGGAAACAAGACCATTTATGGAAATTTCTTATGTATATATATTTTTAAAGGAAAAAGGAGAAATTCTGTTAGTGAGTAGTCTTTAGCCTTTACAATGAGTTAATTGAGCACCAACAGCACTATAAAAAGTAGACATGAAACTTAAAAGAAAACACTATTCATAAAAATATAACTAAAACCAATCTATAGAAAAAACTATGGGTACAGGCAGAAGATGGGCCAGAGGGGGAAAGGATGTCTCAGTGTCCATTATCAAGGCATAAAGAACCAAGAAGTCTTCTGAAAGGAAGAAGGGAGCATATTCAGCATAGTGGGCCGCTGGGAACGACCCGTGGACGTGAGTGTGGGTCTTCTCAGCACCAGGACCCATACTTAGGAAAGAAGTAGACACAGCTATCAACTAAAAGGCAAACTGGACTGGAATCTTCCATATGTGTTTCTTCATTGGATTGCTAGTAGAGAGACAGTTGCCCAGTACTACAAAGAGCCACAGCCCATCCTATCATCTTCCTATATGCACAGACAGACGAGAACATCGTGAGCAGGACCCCACAATTCTGGCCTATAGGTGTTCATGCTCTGTACTGTCCTCTCCTAAAGTGCGGAAGTCACCAAATCCTTGCTTCTGGCCAATAGAAAATGACAAAGGTGGAGCAGTTTTGCAGAAGTAATTAGATCTCAAGTAGGTGATCTGAGTTAATCAAACCGTATTTATCCTGGGAGGTCTTGATTTAATCAGGTAAAAGCCTTAAAGGTTTTCCTTGAGATGAAAAACTCCCCTTGTGGGTTTAGAAGTCCCCACTACATGGACCTACAGGCCTCCTCTAGGAACTGTGGGCAACTGTGGACCATAAAAAGTCAAGGCTATCCTCATACGGCCACACAGAAATAAGTTCTGCAACAATCTGAATGAACATGAAGGGAATTCTTCCCCACTTAAGCCTCCAGATGAAAATGCAGCCCAGCTAACACCTTGAATACAGCTTCATAAGATATTTGGCTGGGGACAAAGCTGTGCCTAAATTCCTGATTCACAGAAGCTGTGGGGTTTAAAATTAAAAAATGAAAAGTATTATTTTAAGTTGCTAAGTTTGTGTCATTTGTGATGTAGCAATGGAAAACAAACATTATGTTTACTCCTCTGGTATCTTTTTTCTACCCTGAACATTTTGTTTTCCCATTGCAGGTCTTTTAGTTGCTAGCAAATATTTCATTTTCCCACACAGGTCATTATTTGAATAGTTTAAATACAGGCTGGAAATCAGATAGTTGTGAAGGGTAGAAGAAAGAAGGGAACCTCAGTAACAGCAGCTAACATTTATTGAGCATTTACTATGTTCTCCGAGCATTTACACTGTTCCATTTTGTTTTGGTCATTTGTTTGTTTTACATATGTATTTGAACTCACTAAAATAAAGCAAATCCTCTATCTTACAGACACAGGTATCACCTGCTATTTGAAAGTTCAAGTTATGCTACGTGAAGACCTACCTTAGGTCCTGTTTTTGCAACCCAAAAGAAATCCAAAGAGCATTTTTACTTTTATAAAAAAAGGGAAAATTAAAAATAGCATTCAGCATTTGTTTTGCAGGGAGCCATTAATGGAGGCAAGGCCTCCCCAGAGCAGCAAGGATGGTTCCACCAAGCTCTTTCCCCAGGAACTATAGTCAGCATCTCATCCTCAAGCCACCATAGCTCTGAACTGGGGCTGTGAGCATCTGTGCTTCCTCTCAATTTATTTTGTGCATCCGTTAGCAAGATGTGTCTGAAGGTATCAGAAAAGCCTAAAAGAGGTAATTTTCAGCTTTTGGGAATGCTTAAAGATGTGTCCATATAAATTAATGGCATTTGCATTTTCGATTTGTTCCATTTCAACTTACAAAAGCTTAGAAACACCTACTTTGAGATAGCAGGGAAAATGTGTAACTGTTTTCACAGAAACCGAGGTACAAAAAGCTTGAGAAACTTGTCTAGGTTTGCTCAACCTTGCTCAGCCTAATTTATAAGACTGATTTCCTTGAGTTTAGGTATTATGGCTTCAGAACCTATATTCTTAGCCATTAAGATTTGTTCCTTCTCAGTAGGAATAGACGGTCATGCTTTAGCCATACCTCATAAGATGAAGACATCAGTCAAAAAGTACCTAATTGTATGTGGATTGTTGATAAATTACTATCAGGAATGTACCTCCACAGGGATTTGGCTATGCTGGGTCATTCTAGAACTGACTGACTTAGTAACCCCCTTCTTACACAGCATTTTATCTTCACCTCCCATTCACCCACCTCCGGGGGACATGCCAGTAAGGTATAACTTAAAACAGTAAAAGCTGCAAAATACACAAAGCGAAATCCGCATGTGACGTGGAGGCTAGCCAGGAAGTACTATAGTAGAAACATGCAGAGAAGAGGCCATAGTGGAAAGAGAACAGGATAGGGAAGCATCCAGACCAGCTAGCCGATTGTTGGTAAGTAAACCTCCTGAGCTTCTTGAACTTGCCCTTATATAATTCATAAACTGGGGTGCATAATATTATCTCACAAGGCTGTTTTGAGCACCATATTTTTAAAAAAAATACAGGAATAAGATTAAGGGATTTATAAACTGTAAAATTCTGCAAAAATTGATGTGGCTAGCCTCTTGTCAGAGGAGTGAGCACATAACATCACTTTCAGTGTCTTGTGCAGGATAATCCTGATAGGATAAAAGTTGGTGACCTCTAAGGAAGCTCCTGGTAACAATTTCATATTTAAAATGGACTTGTCTGATAAAGAAATAATACTATTCTCCTACCAAGATGCAAAATGTTTTATTCTGGTCGTAGAACAGATACAACACTGAAAATAGATGTTTGGAGCTGGTTCTTTGGGACAACGCTGACATTTCTTGACTTGTTAAGTCTCCCAGGTATGTTTAAATGGTGAAAAGAACAATTATATCTTGAAGTTATTGTAACTACCTTTTCTATCTGCTGACATTGCATGTGTGTATCCATTTAACCCCACAAAGGGGGCATGGAAGGCAGGGATCATGGGTGTATCATAAGAGCCTTTTCCAAAAGGCAACATTTATTTTCAAGTGTTTAGATTGCCGAGACAAGGATTTCTCTCCAACGTACAATTCATCATCCTCCTTACTCACTGTAAAATCAATCTGTTCTGTTTGTATGACATAAACAACAAGTCATTTCTCAGGAATGAGGCAGACCATATGTGAAGGTGTTTTGGAAAAGCACAATAGGGAATACGCCAATCAAAGTAGCATCTGCATTTTATTTCAACGTCAAATCACATGTGTGTTATAAAAAAGGGAAGTGTATCACTTTTATTAAAGAATAACTTTCCTGTTGTGATGTTTACCGTTAACTCATACCTTCCCTAAGCCACAAACTCAGGTCAGCCACATAAGAGACTGGCTGAGAACACCCTGTGTGGCCAGCCGTGTGTGCTTTTTACACACACGGAGGTATCTGCCCTCTCCCCAAAGCCCCATGGCAGGAGAAAACTGACATTAATCCATTATATGTATTTTCCCAGGAATTAGCACTTTCTGTTCAAAGTACTGATGAACATCACAGCACCTTGCCATTGATAAAAACAGGAAACTATAAAATGACTGGCAGAGTCCTAGGGAGAATTTATGTTTTATAATTGGGACTGGATTACGATGGAAAGGAAGTGGGTTCTAGTCCCATTTCCATTACTTACGAGCTGCATGACCTAAGGCAAGTCACTTAACATCTCTAGGTCTCAGCTTTATACTTGTATAAACAGACAGGGCTGAACTAAATAATCCCCAAGCCCCCTTCCCGCTTTAAAAGTATGTGATTCTCTGGTCGCTTACCCACCTAGCTGTATTTGAATAGTAATGGAAACATTTTTAGACTGTCTTGTTACCGAACCTTCTCCCTAGTTGGGAGTCAGGTACCTCTGAAAACTATGTTAACTTCTTTCAACCACTCCCTTGAAGCAGTCGTTAGCACTCACTTCCAGGGGAATTTAACACATAATCTGGTTTACTTCTGTGAAGAAGTCACTATGCCGAGATTAAGGTACTGCATTAGGACCCAGGGAAATCCGGTTCACTCCATAGGCAATGAGATTCCACTGCTCTGTCTACACAGGCAAATGAGTGGTCATTTATGTAATTAACTGAATGGACGTTGTAAACTTTCTCATTGAAATCTTTTCCCTTATAGGAAAATACATTTCAAAAAAAGCTCCCAGGGGTGCCTGTGGGGCTTGGTCACTTAAGCCCTCGACTCTTGAGATTCTTGATGTTGGCTCAGGTCATGATCTCCAGGCCCTGAGATTGAGCCCTATCTTGGGCTCTGCACTGGGCGTGGAACCTGCTTAAGTTTCTTTCTCTCCCTCTGCCTCTCCTCTCTATTCATGCTATCTCTCTCTCCCTCTCTCTCAAAATAAATCAATAAATTAAAAAATTAATTAATTGAAATGAAGTGAAAAATAAAGCTCCTAGTGGACAATATATTTTTTGAACTGAACAGAAATGCATGTTCTCATGGATGCATATAATTGTATCCCAACACAGTCTCAATTGTACTTGTAATTTCTAACATCATTTCTTTCTTTCTTTTTTTAAAGACTGATTTATTTATTTTAGAGAGAGACAGACAGCACACACTTGAGAGCTCTTATGCTCAAGGGAGGGGGGTAGGGGCAGAGGGAGAAGGAGAGAATCTCAAGCAGACCCCCTGCACTGAGCATAGAGCCAGACTTGCAACTCAATCTCACGACCCTGAGATCATGGCCTGAGCCAAAACCAAGACTCTGACGCTTAACCAACTGAGCCACCCAGGTGCCCCAGGAATGCCAATATTCTTATTTTCCTCTTATTTTTCACGTATTAATTCAATAAATGTTTATTAAAGTATTTGCAATTTATCAACCATTGTGGTCAGACCAGAAGGAACATGAGAGACTTAATTTCTACCCCTGTGAAATTTATTAAGTGTCCAGTCTAATGAAAGAAAGGGACCGTGGAACACCTCACCATGGGCCAAGGGGCACAAAGGAGATGTGCAGGGTGTTATGGGAGCATAGAACAGAACCAACCACTGTGCATCCAAATGATTGATGCTGGAAATAAATCTCGTACTACGAAAGTATGGAGGGATACATTGGATAGATCATGTTATCTCAAAATATAAGCAAACGACAGTCATCCCATCACACCAGCATGTATCTGGTTGAGAAAATTTAACAGTTTAACATTCTGGAAACTTTAAAAAAATATATTGACAGTTTCAAACAAAATAAACTTACATTTGACTAGCTAAAGGTCCTAATACATTTTTTTAAAACATTGGAAGCTGTGATTGACTGAAGCCTTAGCAATCTACCAAATTTACCCAAATCGGCATGTTACAATGAGGCACAGGGGAAAGATAGAAATGTGGTGAGATAGGTCATATAGGAAATAGAGAAAGAAAACGCATACATTCAAACTTGCTACACTGAAGCAAATACTTCTCCCACAATGTCACATATATCTTTGAAGCTGGGTCGTACAGTATTCTGTGTTAAATGCATTTTATGGGGATTTGGAGAGGATTTAGGTAAAGGCTGCCCCAATAAATGATTTACCAGCTCTAATAAAACATCAAGGAAATTGTTCAGATTGTATCTCAGACCAGTTAAAACACAAGTTTATAGAAGTCTCGGCAGCCCCCATATCCTCAATCCTGGTTTAAAAAGAAATGTTCATAGTGGTTAATTATTCCATATTACTTCTTTCTTTTTTAATGGTAGTGTTTTCAAAGAAGGGAGAGACTGAAAGTAAATAAATAGGTATGACAACCAAGGGTGGTGGGAGAGAGGGAGAAGCTGACAGATCACTCATTTATCCTTTTCTTCCCTTATTCAGTAAATATTTACTGATTGCCTGTTATAAGGCAGGCATTCTAGAACCAGGGCCTAGAGACCCAGGAGTGACCAGGTAAGAGAGGTTCTTTCCTGCCTACAGCTTCCGTTTAGTGAAAAAGACATTAATCATAAATCATAAATAAATGAAATAACTCTAAAAGATTAATTTAAACTGGGATGAGTCCTTTTTAATTTTTTTAAAAAAGATTTTATTTATTTATTTGACAGAGAGAGAGAGATCACAAGTAGGCAGAAAGGCAGGTGGGGGGGTGGAAAGCAGACTTCCTGCTGAGTAGAGAGCCCAATGAGGGACTCGATCCCAGGACTCTGAGATCATGACTTGAGCCGGAGGCAGAGGCTTAACCCACTGAGTCACTCAGGCACCCTGGTATGAGTACTTTAATGAAGAAAACAAAGTGATAAGGAAGTAAATCACTTTAAAACATTTTAGTAAGGAGGGGTGGGTATCTCTTTCTGTACAGTAGTCAGGAAAGGCCTCTCTGAGGAGGCAAAGTTGATGCTGAGGCCTGCAGTGTGTGCCACTAACTATACTACTAAGAACGAAGAGAACATTCCAGACACAGGAAGCATCAACTGTGAGGTCCCTGATGTGATAAAGAGCTCGGTGTGTGTGAAGGCCAGAAAGAAAGACAGATGTGAGAAATGAGAAATCACACCAGTGTGACCTTTGGCCTCAATCTTAAACTTTGGAAAAGGCATTTTCTTCACATTTTATTATTATTAATGTTAATAATATTAATTGCCTTTATGAAAAATCTACATGTTAGATTGTTATATGTAATCTTTCAACTTCCACAAGAACCACGGTATCCAAGAACAGGTATTATTATCCCAGTTTCATACAGGATAAAATAGCTTCCAAGAGGGTAAGTAAATTGTTTACAGTTACAAGCAGCAGCAAAACTGGAACCCATCCTCAGGTTTATCCATAACACCTACGTCCTTTTATTTCTATTAATTTGTTTGTTTTGTTCAACAAATATTTGCTAAGCCCTATGCTAGGAGATGTGTACACAGAAATGAATAAAGCAAAACATGGTAGGTTATGCTTCCAAAGGCGGCCACACGATATCTTCCAACCCAGCATGCTGTTTTGTAATGCTGCCTTTCTGCTCTCACATCAAGAAGCAGAATCTATTCCTCCTTTGCCTGACCCTGTGGCTTGCTTTGACCAATAGAATACAGTGGGAGTCGCCATGTAACTTTGAAGGCTTGACCTTGAGATATCTGTACTTTCTATCTTCTGTGCTTGGAAAGATGCTACTTGGACCCCAGGCACCATGCTGATAAAAAGCCCAAACATCAGCAGAGAGAGACCCATGTGGAAAATGAGGACCACAGTGGGAGAAGGAACCAAGATCCCAGACACATGGTCTCAACAGAAGTATTCAAGCCAGACCCCAACCACCGGAGCCACCTTGCTGAAGCTCCAGAACATGGTGGAGCAGAGACAAGCCTTCCATGATGTGTCCTTGCCTGAATTCTCAACCCACAGAACTGTGAACAAATAAAATGGTTGGTATTTCAAGACACTCAGTCTTCAGAGATTCATTATGCAATAATAGATAACCAAAACACATAAGGAGCCCCAACCTGATAAAAGCAGTAAGCATAAAAATACCTTTTTTTTTAAAGATTTTATTTATTTATTTTATTTATTTATTTGACAGACGGGGATCACAAGTAGGCAGAGAGGCAGGCAGAGAGAGAGAGAGAGGGGAAAGCAGGCTCCCTACTGAGCAGAGAGCCCAATGTGGGGCTTGATCCCAGGACCCTGAGATCATGACCTGAGCCAAAGGCAGAGGCTTAACCCACCGAGCCACCCAGGTGCCCCAAAATACCTTTTTTATATAAAAAGATTTTATTTACCCATTTGAGACAGAGAAAGAGAGCACGACCAGGGATAAGGGGAGAGGGAAAGTAAACTCCCGGCTGAGCCCAATGTGGGGCTCGATCGCAAGACCCCAAGATCACGACTCAAGCCAGAGTCAGGAGCTTAACCAACTGAGCCACCCAGGCATCCCAACCATAAAAATATCTTAAAAATTGTGTGCATGTCATGAGTGAACAACAGAGAAATATCTATGTCAGTGTAGAGCAAGAGTGAAAAACATTTTTGGTAAAGAGCTAGATAGTAAATATTCTAGACTTTATGAGTCAACTGCTCAATTCTGTTATCATACAGAAAAATAGTCAAAGACAAAGACAAAGACTGCTAAGCCTCAGTTCCAGTTTTTTGTTTGTTTGTTTGTTTTTGTTTTTTTACAAAAAACAGATGGAGAACAGAATTTTCTTGGGACCTGTACTTGCCGATCCCTAGACTTAAAGCATTTCTTGTATATTATTTTTCTTTCTAGAAGAAGTATGCATATTTTTCATCTTCTGGGATTCTTGGTTCCCATTCCTACATGATGTTTCTGAAACACAGGCTTCCATCTCTTGATTCAGATTATAACTCATTAGTTAGCCTGGAGCCCCATTTCAGTTGCTTCAGGAAAGCATTGGTGAAAAAAATATTTAAACTTTGAAATTTAACTAAAGCCAGTAGAACTTATTAAAACTGTGACTGGATAAATGAAATTTAAGCTGATACTATGTCTTCCCAGTGGTGGTTCCGGGATGGAAGAATGAATAAGAGAACATGTTTAGGACTAAGTCACAAGGTAGGTAATTGCTCATTGGGGAAACCATTCAGGGCAAGCATTTTGAGGTAGGCGGGGAGGAAGTGATGTGTAATGGATGACTTTGAATATAGCTCCTTGGTCTTTTCCTTCCTGAGTTACTCCATGTGTCACATTGTCACTTACTGGTGTTCATTTCCCCATCCTTGACGAATCCCACCATGACACAATCTTATAATCATTACTTCTAAGAGGCTCCATTTCTCACTCTTTTATGCATTTTTTAATATTTATTATATGTATGCTTGCAGAGACAGATACACCTGTATATACACCAGCAGGTAAAGAGAGTAATAACTATCATCTGCTTGAATCTTAAGAGAACTAAGGTTTACAGCACATTTCCACCCCAACCACCCTCCCAATACTAACTCCAGACGCTGCCCACAATAAACCATCACCAGTTTTCCACAGCATTCCTCTCCCCAAGATTTGGCTCAAACTTTTTATGAGAACACTTCTCCATTCTTAAGGAAATTTGGCCATCAACTTCTCTGTGCATGTAGCACTTTGTGCATTTTTTAAAATATCACTATCATATCACATTGATGTTTTTAAGCATCCATATATTTTATTGGACTATGAGCTTTCCCAAGTCAGGGTACATATCATAAAGCCTGTAATAGACATGCAATCAATAGTTGATGAGTAAATGAATAATAAAAGAATATGATGAATAAGGATTTGTTTAATCCAATGAATTTAAATGTGAAGATAGAAAGACAGGCTAAGTTACTTACCAAACTGAAAATCTGTGCTTCTCCAGTTCCTCCAAGTAAGATAAATCCTCTGAGTAATCCTCAATTTCTGTAGTTCTCCAAGCAGCTGATTTTTCCTTCACTGAGTGATCGATCAGACTTTCTCCCTTATCCAAGAAATTAAGGAAACAAAAAAATTAAAGTATTTTAGCAGATATCAGATAAAAGGTTTACCTGGTTTCAGTGACATTTTCTCCAGAATGCCTTTTAGAATCATTGATCATCTAGAAGCATAGCTAGCCATGGTTTTTGTATTGAAATGATTGTTTTACATTCCACATTCTCTCATTGAATCAACATGTCTCTACCGGCAGACCGTCATGTTCAATTTTGCATTATTTCACATGGAATAGCCTCTATAAATGTTGTTAGAATTTAAAAAAAAATAACCAAGGTCATGGTATTTGATTGTCAGAACTACTGGTTCCAAGTAAAGAAAATGCATTATAAACTGCTTTCAGCAAAAAGGAATTTAAAAGAAAGTTTGAACAATCAGCCTATGGAGAAGGAGGGAAGTAGCTGAGGAATCAAAGGCCACTAGGACTCAGGCTTTCTCCTTCTCTGCTCTCTGCTTCAGCAGGCAACTTCATTCTAGCCTTGCCACTAACAGCTTCTTAGTTCCACAGCTTGTGACTTTCAACAACATATTTAAACTCAGGACCATACAATGTCTTCGGGAGCTAATTTAGTAAACTTCAGTGAATCATGTGATCCATGATGATGGATCTAGCAAACACATTGTCTCATTGGAGAAACTGAGCCCTATCGTTTAACCAAGGATTCTTAGGAGCCCCATGATGATGAGGAGTAGGGAGTGGGAGAAGTTAACCTATTAACTAACCTATTAACCTATCCTTCCTTATTCACAAAAACAGTTCAACTTCCATTGATTTATATATTAGGGTCTTTTGTAAGATTTTATTGCAAAATGTTACCAATAAAAGTTCATTTGAAAATCAGTAGCTTATGGAAAAAAGGAAAGTAGGCAAATATTAGTTATGCCTACATGTAGGCATAAATGTTAGTTATAACATTGTATAACATTATTAGTAAAAACTAACACTTTTATTAAAACTTTTCCTGTTTTTTTTTTTCTTTATACTCTTCTCAAATGTATTTAATTATCATTTGTAAGAGGACAGTTGCCTGACATTCTTTGATATCAGCTCACACAAGTTTTAGCAAAACTTCAGGGTCAAACTATTTTGCAACTGCAAAATGTTGCTTTGAATTCAGAGGTTGCAGTGACCAGGAGAAACAGAATGATACTTAAGTGAAAAAGATCTGTCATCAAATCTCTAGTGAAGTCAACAAGGTTACTTCTCCCCCCCCCCTTTTTACTTACTTATTTATTTACTTATTTACTTACTTTCTTACTTAATTTGAGCCTGATGCAGGGCTCAAATCCCAGTCCCAAGATCATGACCTAAACCGAAACCAAGAGTGCTACACTTAACTGACTGAGACAACCAGGTTCCCCAAGGCTACTTCTTTTAATATGAAATTGACTGATTTGATTACCTTAAGAACAAAATCCAATTATGATAGCCATTAATTTAAACTACTATTTATTCTTGCCAGGCCACCATCACCGGGGCATTGCACAGATAGCGGACTGAAACACCACCCAGGTCTTCCTGTGAAAAAGCTTTTTTTCTTAGCCTGCAGTTTCATCTTGGAGGATAAGCTTTAGGTTTCCCACACATAGAGGCTAAGGAGGCACCTTTAGGGAAAATAAGCATGGAGACACCATACTTGCCCACCAGCTTAGCCTCACTACAGCTTGATAAGAATTCCAAAACAGAGTTCTATAGTTGTCTGGGGCCCTGATGTTTTGCAACTGCTATCCAGGGAACACCTCCATATCTCCTGGTCTGGAGGCCAGCAGAGATTATGACTGTGGCCCCACAGTACTATATCTACTTACATACTTTAAAAGCTGTTGCCTGAGGGTCTGGCTTCCAATTAGCCCAAGAAGAGGTACTAAATGAGATTATCTCACTTACGGGTCCTGGCATACCCTCAACAGTAGGGGCATATCAAAATAAATCAGGCAATTTATCAGAGGTAACCATATCCTGGAGATAACCAAGAGCTTAGGCAAGGTTGAGTGAGAAGGATCATCACCTACACAAAGCCATTCCTTCAAGACTGAGAGAGGTAGCTGTTTCACCCAATATATAGGGACAAACAGAGAGTCAAGCAAAAAAAATGAAACAGAGAAATGTGTTCTAAACAAAAGAACAAGACAAAAACCACAGTAAAAGACCTTAATGACGCAGACATAAGTAACCCACCTGACAAAGAATTCAAAGTAATAGTCATAAAGATCCTCACTGAACTCTGGAGAATGGATGAACACAGTGAGAACTTCAACAATGAGAGGCAACAGGAAAGTACCAAGCAAAACTCACAGAGAAAAAGAATGCTGAACTGAAGTGAAAAATACACTAGAGGGATTGAACAGCAAACTAGATGAACTAGAAGAATGAGTTAGGGAGCTGGAAAAGAAACAATGGAACTCACACAGATGGAGTAGCAAAAAGAAAGGCATAATTTTTAATCATTGGTATAATTAAGGAACCTCTTGGACAACATCAAGCACAATAATATTCACAACATAGGGGTCCTGGAAGTGGAAGAGAGAAAGAAAGGGGAAGAAAACTTATGTAAAGAAATAATGACTGAAAACTTCCCTAAGCGAGGGAAGGAAACAAACACCCAGATCCAGGGATCCCAAAATTTCCAAATAAAATGGACCCAAAGAGAACCGCACAAAGACACATTATAATTAAAATATCAAAGTTAAAGATAAAGAGAGAATCTTAAAAGCAGCAAGAGAAAACAAAATTGATATTTACAAGGGCAACTCCATAAAACTATCAGGATATTTTTTCAGTAAAAACTTTGAAAGCTAGAAGGGAGGGCATGACTATTCAAAGTGCTCAAGGGAAAAAACTTCCAACCAAGAATACTTTACCTAGCAAGATTATCATTCAGTTTTGAAGAAGTGATGAAGAGTTTTTCAGATAAGCAAAAGCTAAAGTACTTTATCACAACTAAACTGGCCTTGTCAGAAATGTCAAAGGGACTCCTTTAAGCTGAAAAGAAATGGCACTAATTAACAACAAGAAAATATATGGAAGTAAAAATATCAGTAGAAAAGGTAAACATACGGTAAAGATAGGAGATTAATCACTCCTAAAACTAAGAAGATTAAAAGACAGAAGTAGTAAAGTTAACTAAAACTACAATAATTGATTAAGAAATTGCATAAACTATATTAAAAGTGACAACAAAATCATAAAATGTTGGGGGAGGCAGTAAAAATGTAGAGTTTGGGAGTATGTTTAAATTTAGGTTGTTATCAACAAAATAGAGGGTTATATACTTAGTGTGAAATATGTAAATCTCCTGATAACAACAAAGTGAAAACTTACAATAAATACAGAAAAGAAAATGAGAAAGGAATTTAAACTTAACACTACAGAAAGTTATCAAATGATAAAGGTAGTGAGAAAGAGAAGAAAGGAATAGAGAAGAACTACAAGTACAGCCAGAAAATAATGAACAAAATGGGACCAAATACATACCTATCAATAATTACTTTGAATGTAAATGGACTAACTTCTCCAATCAAAAGACAGAATGTCTGAACACATCAAAAGAGAGAGAGAGATACTTCTATATACTGTCTATACAGTATGAACTATAAGACACTGATGAAAGAAATTAAAAATGACACAAATAAATGGAAAGATATTCCATGCTCCTAGATTGGAAGAACAAAGATCGTTAAAATGTCCATACTATCGAAAGTTTATAGATTCAGTGCAATCCCTGTTAAAATTCTAATGACATTTTTCACACAACTAGAACAAATAATTCTAAAATTTGCATATAACCACAAAGGACCCCAGACATCTATAGCAATTTTGAGAAGAAAAAGCAAAGCCAGAGTTATCATGCTCCCTGATTTTAAAGTATACTACAAACTTTAGTAAGTAAAACAGTATGGTATTGCCATAACAACAGACATTTGGATCGATAGAACAAAACAACCTAGATATAAATGCACACATATGTAGTCAGTTAAATTACAACAAAGGAGACAAGAATAGATGATGAGGACAGAATGATCTCTTTAATAATGAAATTATTGAATAACTACATGCAGAAGATGGAAACATGACCACTTTCCTACATCATGCAAAAATTAACTCAAAGTGGATTAAAGACTTGAAAGGGAGATCTGAAACCATTAAACTCCTAGAAAAAACATAGACGACAAGTGCCTTGACAGTGTTCTTAGCATTTTTTTTTTCTTTTTTGGATCTGACTCCAAAAACAAGGGAAACGGAGAAAAAATAAACAAATGACACTACCTTAACCTGAAAATGTTTCTGCACAGAGAAGGAAACAATCAACAAAATGAAAAAGCAACCTACTAAATGGAAGAAGATATTTGTAAATTATATATCTGATAAAGGGTTAAATCCAAAATATAAAAAGAATCTATATAAATCAATAACAACAGCACAAATTCAATTAAAAGATGGGCAGCAGATCTGAATAGACATTTTTCCAAAGAAGATATATAGAGATGGGCGACAGACACATGAAGAAATGCTCAAAGTCATTCATCAACAGGGAAATGCATCACGAGGAGATTTACCATATACCTGTCAGAATGACAATTCTCAAAATAACAAAACAAAACAAGAAACAAGTGTTGGCAGTATGTGAAGAAAGGTAAATCCTCATGCACTATTGGGAATGTAAACTGCTGCAGTCACTATACAAAAAAAAAAAAAACATAAAGCTTATTCAAAAAATTAAAAAATAGTTATTTGGGGAACCTGGGTGGCTTGGTCAGTTAAGTGTCTGACTCTCGTGTTTGGCTCAAGTCATGATCTCAGGGTTATGAGATAGAACCGTGTGTCTGGCTCCACACTGAGTGAGAAAACTGCTTAAGAGTCTCTCTCTCTCTCTCCCTCTCTTTCTGCCCCTGCCCCCACATCTTGCTCTCTCTCTCTCTACCTCACTATAAATAAATAAATAAATAAATATCATATAATCTAGCAATTCATCTACTGGATATGTATCTGAAGAAGACAAAAACACTAAATTTGAAAAGATATCTGCATCCCTATGTTCATTGCAGCATTATTTACAATAGCAAAGATATGGAAACAACTTAAGTGTCTGTAAATGGATCAATGAATAAAGAAGATGAATGAATAAAGAAGTTATATATATATATAACAGAATATATTATATGTTACATTCATATTTATTATATATATGAATGAAGAAGTTATATATAACATATATAAATATAACAGAATATTTTATATATTATATATTATATTCACATATATATATGAATGAATAAAGAAGTTACATATATATATATAACTTATATATATAAATATAACAGAATATTACTCAGCCATGAAAAAGAATGAAATCATTGCCACTTGCAACAACAATACCTTCATGGTATTATGCTTAGTGAAATAAATCAAACAGAGAAAAACAAATACTGAATTGATTTCACTTACAGGTTGAATCCAAAAAAAAAAAAAAAAGAAAAGAAAGAAAAAGAAAAAGAAAACAAAACAAAACCCAGACTCATAGATACAGAGAGCAGATGGTAGGTTGCCAGTGTGGGGGTGGTGGTGAGTGAAATAGACAAAGGGATTAAAAAGTATAAACTTTCATTTATCAAATAACTAAGTCGTATGGATTAATGTAGAGCATGCGGAATATAGTTAGTTATGTTGTATCAACTTCATATGGTGAGTGGTGACTAGACTTACTGTGGTGACCATAGCAAACGTCAAATCACTATGTTGTCACCTGAACCTAATTATAATATGCTATGTCAATTACACCTCAATAATTTTTTTTAAAAGGAGAAACCAATCCCTCTAAAATAAACAAACAAATAAATAATCGTGGTCTTCTTTATCTTTATTAGCCTCTATAACTTCTGTGTCAATAGTGGTATTTGTTTTTAAGATTTTATTTATTTAATTGAGAGAGAAAGAGAATGAGAGAGAAAGAGCATGAGAGGAGAGAGGTCAGTGGGAGAAGCTGACTCCCTGCCAAGCAGGGAGCCTGATGTAGGACTCAATCCTGGGACTCCAGGATCATGAGCCAAAGGCAGTCACCTAACCAAATGAGCCACCCAGGTGCCCAATAATGGTATTTTTAATAAGATTACTTAGTGTTAGTATTTTTTATTACTCTGTTCCTTGAGTAAGTTAAAGAATGACAACATACTTTAAAAAATATGAGTGTTTTGAAGTGTCCTAATTAAATATATTTGATTTGCATACCTTACTGGATTGTTTAAAAGATGTTTTGTAACTATTTACATTTTAGATTTAAAGAAATGTCATTATGAATTGCTTAGACATTTTATTCACTTTCACTTGATAGAAAGCTGAAAGCAGCACTAAGAACCATACCATAGATTTGGTGTACCCACCAAAGTTCCTGTTTGGTCAAGTATAGGTTTTTCATGATAGAATCCATTAAATTCCTTTCTATTTGGTTAATCTGTGAATATGTATCTTGGTTGTTCAACTAAATTCGGTGGAAGTAGGTGGTAATATATTTTTCTGTATCTATCCAACATGGTAATAGCCACACAGTTGAAATTCAAGAAATGCCTAGTAGAGGTCATTTCATTAAGTACTTCTATTGCAATAACAACAGTGAGCTTTACCCCTGGCCGTTAAATCAACAAAGAAAAACACCCATGAATTCTAAAAATAACAAATATTTTTTGAACCTTTGGATTTCCTTTAAAGAATATCTATGTTAATGTGCTAATTTTTTTTTTCAAATCAATGTTTTAGAAGACAGAAAGTCATGAAAATTAGTTTATGTTCAAAGAAATGACCCCCCAAAGGAACAAAAATAAGAGGTTTAAATCCAAAAAGAAGGTAAGTGTGTGCAGGGATGTTCCCAAGTAAGCTCCAGGTGTGTGTCTCCTCACAGGAATCGAAACAATCTGCCAACCACAGATTTATACCCTGAATCTCTACCTGAGAAATAATGCTTTAATTAGGATATCATCAAGATTAGAAAGACAGAAAATAGATCCTGTCTGTACCCTGAAGCCAAAGAACATCATCACTAAAAATAAATTATTCCAAAAACAATGTATTTAGAAAGATGAATATCTATACTTTAAGAATTGGTGGTGCAAAATTTGTTCTGGAACATCACATTTTATATATTTTATGTATGGCTACTCATACCCTAATCCATCATAGAAATCAACAGCGAGTGTTGAAATATAAATTGCTAAAATTCGGAATATGATTTTTAAGTTCAAGGACTAAAAATTTGGTTTGTAGGAATTGCCATTCAAATGTAACAGTGTTTATGAGGCACCTGGGCCACTCAGTAGGTTAACTGTCTGCCTTTGGCTCAGTTCATGATCTTAGGGTTCTGGGATCAAACCCCAAGACTGGTTCCCTGCTCAGTGTGGAATCTGCTTCTCCCTCTTCCTCTGCCCCTCTCCCCAGCTCGTGCTTTCTTTTTCTCTCTTTCTCAAATAAATAAATCTTCAAAAAATGCAACACTGTTTAGAAAGCAATGAATAAGCATTCTTTCAAACACAACACAAAATGACAGCTAGGAGTATTCTCAAGAATTTTGAAAAATTAAAATGCATAGTGTTGTAGTGAAAAGGGTTGACAAGTGATGGTCGGAAGACACACATTCAAGTCTTCCCACTTCTTTGGAAACTTAGATTATTTAAAGTTCATGAGCTTAAGCTTTTTAATCTGAAAAATGGAGATAGTATTTGTCCTGCATAGATCTTGTGGAGATTCTTGTGGGGAGACAAGAATCTATGGAGATAATAACTCTAAAGTTCTTCTGGGCATGAGGTGAAGAATATTTAAAATGCTTTGGAATATTAAGGATATAACTAGTATCTGGCACAATGCACTATATAGCCCAGGTGATCAACGGAACACTTCACATCCTTTCTTTTGCTTTTATTACAGCATTACAATGAAGCAGTTAAGTAGAAAATATAGGAAGATTTATATTAAATCTCAAAGTTGTCCAACTCACGACATGATAAGCTCATTAAACTGCATTATAGGATAGGAAACAAAGCCCAGGGTCCCTATCTCCTTGTTCAGAGGTTTTTCCCTTTACCCTGAATACCTTTCATGGCCCAATCAGCTAGCGGAGAAGGGCGTCTATGATGGGACCAATGAGAGGGTAAGTCTTTGTGCAGAGAAAGGGAGCTTGAAGTTCACAGGCCAGTGGCACCAGTGCATTGGAAAAGCATTAGAACAACGAATCTCCACTTAGCCGCAGCGTTTTTTCCCCAAACTCCTTACAGGGTCTTTGTGCGCAGCTCCAAGAAGCACTGTTCATCTGCCCATCTGGCCAGATGAAGAGCCAGGGGATTGTTTCATCAAAAGAGAGAGCCTTAAAGAAAGGAAATGGTGAATAAAAGGCTGAATCCCGAGGATTACAAATGCGTTTGAACTGCCCTGGGAAGATCAGAAAGGAGCAGTGGTGGACGCTTTAATTCCTGCCCCACGAGGTGCACCATTTTTTTTTTTAAGAAGGCAGTGAAGGAGGGTTTGGGGTGGAGGCACTCTGCTAAGAGGCTTGCGTTCATAAGATCACAGAACTACAAGCCAGAGATAACAACAACAAACACCAGGTGCATCTGAATTATCAAAGCAAACAAACATGACATCATGTTCAATTCCACCCATGCTGTTATTACCATCCAAAAAAAAAAAAAAACATAGCTCCAAATTTAACCAGTCTAAATCCTGAGGCCATCCAGCAAGAATCCTTTCTCCTCTTTCTTGAATTCGTTTATGATACGTGTACCAGAGAATTTTTCAAGACAGGCTTTCCGTTAGTAATGCCCAGGGAGAAACAAGATATCCCTGGTTGCCTAGAATTTACCTAAGAGAATTCACCTACATTGAGGAACCAACCCCCCACCCAGGCTTCTGTTTCTGCCCTCTGGAGGAGAGCTAGCACTGCTGGCCCTTTGGAACCACAAATTTCGATTGTTCTCTGGTCCTGTATTATTTGGAAAGCTGATGCATCCCTTGTGAAGTTGAATGTTAACCTCATTTGCCTACAGCCACCCTGGAAATTGCCTAGGTTAGCTCTTTCTTATCAATAGAAGACCCAGATTGGCCTCCAGTAAGCTTGCCAAGATGAGGGAAAAAGGACAACACTTTCGTTGGGGGTCTTAGATCGAGGTTTGGTAGGTGGTATAACTGCCCTTGTCCACATCACTCAGTCACTTGATTCTGGGTGATGGGTGTGTGTCTGGTGCTCTTGTGACAGCATGGCTTCACTAATGCATAATCCCGACAAGAACAAACTTCTTCCTGAAGCAATTCAGTTAAGACACCGTCCCAAAGTGGCTGACCCGCAGGGAAGAGCATAATATCCCAAGCAACTGACTCACAATTTTTGAAATATAATATTAAAAATAAAGTGAAAAGGAATTCCTTCATTGAACATGTAAAACCAGAAAATATAGGGAAGAATATTAGCTTTTCTGGATGATTATACTCTTTCTCCCCTTATCTATTTAAGCTTTTCTTCTAATCCCCAAATTTAAATTCAACAATTAGTATGAAAAGTCAGAAAAGGACTTAGAAGACTAGTATTAGATCCACAATACCCTGGGAGTCTTGTGTGCATACCCTTTCTTCAGAGTCCCAAAGACTGTACATAAAAGTACGTAATACATGGGGTGTCTGGCTGGCCCAGTCAGTTAAACTTCTGACCCTTAATTTTGGCTCAAGTCATGATATCAGGGTTGTGAGATCGAGGCCCACACTGGGACTTGTGCTCAGTGGGAGTCTGCTTGAGGATTTTCTCCCTCTCTCTCAGCCTCTCCCCCTGCTCAGGCCTTCTCCCTTTCCCTGATATAAATAATTAAACCTTAAAAAAAAAAGGACATAATACATAATAGTACTTAATATATAATATGTATAAAAAGGACATGAGCTTTTCCCCTTCCTAGCAGGTTATTCATTTCCTTACCCTCACCCTTAAATTCAAGTATACGATCCAAAAAGTAGAACACCATGTATACCTAGCTTAAAGGAGAAAATAATTCACAAATATTTTGAAGTATTAATTCATGGTGAATACAAATATGGAGTCTAGAAACAGTCTGGATTCAAAGCCCAGCTATGCACTTATTAGCGACGTTATCTTGGCTAACTCACTCCATCTCCCATGCCTTATTTGCCTCACCTATAAAATAGGGAAAATGATGATAATGGTAGTGTCTGTCCCATTAGTTGGCTGTGAGAACAAGATGAGTTATTTAATGCAGAGGACTGAGAACATTTCCCAGAACCTAGTCATATCCAAGCACTCAGTAAATACTGAGCTCAAATGTCATCATTATAAATTTCACTAAACTTTTGATTCCTAAGTTTCCTTTTTTAATATGAACTGTGATAGAAACATAGTAATTGTGAATGCTGTAGTGGTCATCGAGACATTAAAAATTTAGTCATGTATTTGAGTAGATGGTGGCCCACTATTTAGAGACGAGAACAAGACTGACTTGAAAGTCTGTCTTGAGTGTAAGGCAAAATATTGGTTCTAGGGGTGCCTGGGTGGCTCAGTCGGTTAAGTGTCTGCCTTTGGCTCAGGTCATGGTCCTGGGTCCTGAGATTGAGCCCCACATCAGGCTCCCTGCTCATCAGGGAGTCTGCTTCTCTCTCTGTCCCCACCCCCTTCTCGTGCTATCGCTCTCTCTGTCTCTCTCTCTCTTTCTCTCAAATAAACTTTTAAAAATCTTTTCAAAAAGTTAGTTCTATAAACCCATATCTATTTAGTCAGGAAAGTGGAAAATTAATGATTCAAGTAATTTGTATGAGAAAAAGCAGGGATTGGAGGACAATTCTTTCACTTCAATCTTCTAGCCAGACCAACATTTTTGAATACTTAAAACCCAAAGCCACTTGCTCTACATAGATATGGATTTTGCAAAAGGCTGAATATCTAAAAACTGTGTCCAGTAATGCTGGTAAAATTAATTTAACCGAGATTTGAAAAGCCAGGCTATGTTATTTATATAAATTTATCAAGACAATTTCTGGACAGACTTCATGACAGCCATGATCATGCCAAATAAAACACAGTACAATCAGCACATTTTCTAATCACCCTCCCCAAGCTGGAAAGAGTCTTGTAGACTGATTAATTTAACTAAAGTCTTCAACAGCTTAAAGAAGTCTGATTCGGATGTAATAAAAATTTACTGGCATTACTGATTTCACAAACGTCAGCTGCTTTAGCATGCCCCACACTTCAAAACCTGCTTTGAAGACCAAATTACTTTCTACCTGTAAATATATTTTAAGAAATCATAGTTAATAATCAGGGGCTGCTGTTTTCATGGTCTTTCCAAAGCCAACATTTACAGCTTTCATCTTACCTTCTTGTGTAATTCATGGTCTTCTTTTAAGAGATTGAGATCACAGTCCATAGGGCAGGGACCAATTTTATTAGAAATGCTTCCTAGGGTTAAAAACAAAAGGTGGAAAAAAATATATTACAGATTTTCACTTCAGAGGATATGTAAGTTTATACTACTGTAATCTAAGAGTTTATAAAAAGCCTGACAAATGGGGCTAAAATAAAGAATTGTAAGAAGGAAGCTCTAAGATGTTCTATCCTCCACAATTTTAATTCACTCAATGTATGAACTTCAAGTAGAACTCTACCAATGGCCACACCACGGGGATGCAATTTACAAGCAGCAGCTGTGTCTGATCTCCTTTCCTACCCACATCCAGGTGGGATTCTCCATTATCAGCTATTTTCCCAAGTTTTTGAAGAGACTCCTCTGTACCTTTTTTAGTCTCGAGGTATAAAAAATTCTGTTCTCCGTCTCAGTACCCAGTATTTTCCGCCTGAGGTATCTTTTCCATATCGTGCGTGATTTATTTTATACCACAGTTTGTCAGTCCCAGCACTATTGATATTTGGGACGGATAATTCTTTGTTATGGGGGCTGCCCTGTTTTATAAAATGTTTAGCGGCATTTCTGGCCTCTACCCACTAGATGCCAGCAGTAGCTTCCACCTCTCCACCCCCTCCACATTTTTCACAACCAAAAATGTCTCCAGGCATTACCAAATGTCCCCTGGAAGACAAGACATCCCCAGTTGAGAACCACTGTCTAGATCAAAAACTCTCTGCAAAATAAAACAAAATAAAAAAATGAAAAACAACAACAACCAAAAACCCTCATTTCAGGCAATGTGTTCTGTTCATCTTTGTTTCTTCTTCTGCAGTGTCTAACAGGGCCTGAAATACTGTACTTACAATACTGTTTTTTTTTTATTATTATTATTATTTGAGAGATAGAGAGAGTGAGAGAGAGCTAGAGAGCACAAGCAGGGGGAGTGGCAGAGGGAGGAGAAGCAGATGCCCTGCTGAGCAAAGAGCCTGATGCTGAACTCGGGCCCAGGACATGACCTGAGCCAAAGGCAGACGCTTAAATTATTGAGCCACTCAGATGTCCCAATACTGTTTCTTAAATTATAAATCAACCAATTAATCCATCTCATAAAGTTGAACCAACATCTTTTTTTTTTTTTTTTTTTTTTTTTTTTTTAACCATAAGCAGCCAAAGTCTTGCTGCTTGTCCTCTTCTCCCCCTCCAAGGATTAAACATTATCATCCCCTGGCCCTTAGGAATTGCACTTGGGGATATTTTTTTTAATGAGATTTCCATAGTGTAAAAGTTTTAGGACCTGGTCTCCATGTCTGCATGCTTTAGAAAACTTTTTCTCCCTAAAGATGACCCAGCCAGCCTCTTCACCCCAATTGAGGTCTATGTGGCTCATGCATTTTAATGATTTCATTGTATTTTCTGACTCTGCTCCTGGTTGATGGTGCCAAACTGAAGGCAAATACCAACTAATGTCCTTCTTCAGGTAGAGTCTGACGGGTCAGGTGCCCCTTGTTGAGAAGTCTGGCACTTTAGTCTATTGAGTTGAGAGTGCTATAAATTATTAAAAGAGCTTCCTTGGGTCTAAAACAGAATTCATTCATAGTGAGGTTGATATAGCCAAAATCAAGATAAGAAAGAGAGGAGAAGGGAAGGAAGTGAAATTATATTTTAAATATACCATTCTTTTAAAAGAGTGAAAATTTAAATTTACAGCACATATCTGGTAGGTGGAATAACAAATATGAAATAACAATAGAATGAATTTTTAGTGTTTTTGCTCAACTTCATATGTATTATATTGTTTACTACACATACACTCATACAAAACAAACTGTTAGAAGAGCCGGCATTACCTTACATAACAGACTTGGAAACTGAGACTTGGAGAGATCAAAGAACTTGCACAAATCAGATAGCTAAAAATCTGAAATTTAAGCCCAGTTTTATTTGACCTGCAAGCCCATACATTTAACCCTTCCTTTGCATCTTAGGTGAGAACCATACCCCATTTCCACTTATACATATTTTTAAAATGTTGAACAATATATTCTTTTTTTTTTATTGCTGCTAGAACACATTTCCACCAACTTAACGACTTAATATTCATTTAAGTATGTTGCAGGTCAGAAGTCTAGGCAAACATGGCCCAGCTGGTTCCACTTCTTCCAAGTCTTACCAGGCCAAAGTCAACATATCAGTCAAGGCTGCAGGTCTCATCTGGGTCTTGGGATCCGCTTCCAAGCTTGCTGGTTGTTGGAAGAATTCATTTCCTTCTCATGCTTTCCTTGCACGTTCCTTTAAGCCAACAACCATGGGATGCATCCTGACGCTTTGAATCTTTCCAGTTTTTCTTCCTGCCTTCTCTTCTGCTTACCAGCCTGAGAAAGTTCCACCCATTAAAGGTTCATGTGATTAGATTACGTGCACCCAGATCCTCTCTCTCATGGTGTGTACAGCTTCTGGGGATGAGTGCTTAGACATCTTTGAGAAACCAAGTTAGAAATCCTGCCTACAGGAACAATCACTGACGTAATGGAATTTATATTGCTTTATGTTAAAATGTGGTAATGCTGTGCTTGTCCAGGTAATAAAGTCCCGATCAAAGAGATAGTCTTCTCAAAGTATTTAACATTTTCTTTGTTCTTACATAAGATGTCCTCTGCTCCAAAACCTATTTTCTAACTTATAAAAATGTATATAATAAATACATACACGTTAGATAATTATTAATGTACACTTCTGTAATTATATGCCTTATGTAACATCTACAATACATTGTATAAATGTATACATAATACAATTCTTATCAAATTCTGATCATACTGTACATGCAGTTCTCATCCTTTCTTACCCTTATATTGTTTCATTATTAAATATTCCTCAAAGTCTGATAGTCCATCATTTGTTTTTACTTAACCAGCCCCCTTTGGTTGGATATTTACATCATATTGAACGAATTTCACAAAAAAAAAATCTTAATTTTTATCTGTGCATATTTTCACAAATGAGTATGTAAGATCAGGAGGTCAGGAATACTAAATCAAACACTTAGGATTCACAAAAAGAACTATCAAAATTCAATCTGCAGTCAGCAATGTAGGAGAGTATCCAATTTACCCACATGCTTGCCAAAACGGACTCTTAGTGTATTTTTCAGTTTGTCCCCCTTGGTATCCAAAATTATAACATTTCATTGTTATTTTAACTTGCAATCCTGTAATTCTAAAAAATGTGAAAACCTTTATGTTTGCTGAGCACATATGCTTTTTATGTTGTAAGTTGCCATCTCCCCAGTTTTTATCAGTTGGAATATTTAACATTTTCTTTAAGATTTTTATCTTTCCAGGGTGCCTGGGTGGCTCAGTGGGTTAAGCTGCTGCCTTCGGCTCAGGTCATGATCTCAGGGCCCTGGGATCGAGTCCCGCATCGGGCTCTCTGCTCAGTGGGGAGCCTGCTTCCCTCTCTCTCTCTGCCTGCCTCTCTGCCTACTTGTGATCTCTGTCTGTCAAATAAATAAATAAAATCTTAAAAAAAAAAAAGTTTTTTATCTTTCCATATCAAAGATGTTAACTGTTTGGCACACAGGTTTAAAATATTTTTCTGTTTGCAGTTTGCCTTCTAATTTCCTTCTTTTTTTTTTTTTTTTTAAGATTTATTTATTTATTTATTTGACAGAGAGAGAAAGAGAAAGAGCACAAGCAGGGGGAGAGGCAGGCAGAAGGAGATGGAGAAGTAGGCTCCCTGCAGAGCAAGGAGCCTGATGCAGGACTCGATCCCATGACCCTGAGATCATGACCTGAGCCTAAGGCAGATGCTTAACCAAGCCACCCAGGCATCCTGCCTTCTACTTTCTTTGAGAGGTGTGTGTGTGTGTGTGTGTGTGTGTGTGTGCAAGATGTGGTTTTCAATCTTATATAATCATTAGTATCAGCGTTTTTCTTTTATTGTTTCTCTTTTTTGTTTATAAGCTTACAAAATCTGTCCACAGTAAATAGTCAAATGAAGTGAACAGGAACAAACTATAAATAAAGAAAGAACTCATGGGGTTCTGCATGATTTTCTTTCGAACTTCCTCCCACCGCCATTCAGGTGAGCAACCAACCATGACCCTGGAAGTCCTCCTAATACCCCAGGGCTAGACATGCAAATAGAACCAAACTTCATTCGTCTTAAAGGATTCCTTCCTCTTATTTCCTATTCCTTTTCACTACCTTGCCAAGCCACCCAGACTCAAAATCTCCTCCAGGAGTCTTCTTCCTGCTCTACTGAGACTCACAGCTCATCATTTGCCACTTTCTCTTTGACCTTGTGAAGACGATTTTATAGCCATTCCTTCCTCTTTTTAACCATAAACATGAATTCGACCTTCTTCATTCTCATGTACAGGCAAATAGATAGATACAGATAAGCAGTGACTTTTAACTGAAACAGAATTATGCCTACACTTCTGTTCACAACTGGGTTTTTTTTTTCCCCTCACGTAATAAGAAATCATGGTCATATCTATGAGTCATAAAACACATATCTAACTACATTTTCCTTAAACTGAATTTTTCCCTTGGTCCTCCCTCTTTTCTTCCATCCACATTCCCCTAACACCTCTCCATTCCTCCTGCTCCCCATAACCCACTCTATTTTCTCTATGCTCATTTAACCAGATATATACATGCACACACATATGTGAACATAGGGACATACACACTGATAAAGGTATTTTTCATTGTTACACAAAAAGGAGATTATATATTGCATATACCTGCCTATACCCTTTTTCACTCAACAATGTCTGATGGAATTCCTTTGAGTCAATAACTATAGCTCTAATTTATTAGGTTGAATGGCTGTATAGTATATTATACTGCAAATGTAGCATGATTTATTTGACCATTCCTCACTGATGACATTCATTTCTCTTCATTTTTATATTCTTATCAAAAAGAATGCTACTCCCGGGGAGGAGTCAAGATGGCGGAGAAGTAGCAGGCTGAGACGACATCGGGTAGCAGGAGATCAGCTAGATAGCTTATCTAACCATTGTGAACACCTACAAATCCAACGGGAAATCGAAGAGAAGAAGAGCAACAATCCCAGAAACAGAAAATCGATCACTTTCTGAAAGGTAGGACCTGCGGAGAAGTGAATCCAAAGCGACGGGAAGATAGACCCCGGGGGGAGGGGCCGGCACCCGGCAAGCGGCGGAGCGACGGAGCACAAAATCGGGACTTTTAAAAGTCGGCTCCACTGGGAGACATCGCTCCAGAGGCTAAACTGGGGGGAAACCCAGGCGGGGTCAGCATAACCCCAGGTCCCGCGGGGTCACAGAAGGACTGGGGGTGTCTGAGTGCCACAGAGATCGCAGGTATTGGAGCGGGGAAGCCAGCTATTGCGACAAAGCCGAGGAGTGAGCTCTAAGCCCAGGGTTACCTTGTGCCGGTCGCAGGCTGGGTGGGCTCGGAGCGCGGCCGGAGGCCACAGAGACAAAAGCGACCCGGCGCTTTTCTCCAGCTCCAACAATTGACTGCTTTCCTCCAGGCGCGACCGCAAGCCAGGGAGGCGGGACTGTTGGGCGCTTTGTTCTGAGAGCGCACTGAGGAGCGGAACCCCAAGCTCTCGGCTCCTCCGGGCCGAGAGACTGGGAGGCCGCCATCTTCATTCCCGTCCTCCGGAACTCTACGGAAAGCGCTCAGGGAACAAAAGCTCCCGAAAGCAAACCCGAGCGGATTCCTTAGCCCGGCCCCTGGCAAGGGCGGTGCAATTCCGCCTGCGGCAAGAACACTTGAGAATCACTACAACAGGCCCCTCCCCCAGAAGATCAACAAGAAACCGATCCAAAACCAACTTCAGTCACCAAGAACAGCGGAATTCCACAGCAGGAGAAAGCAAATCCTACCTGGACAAAATGACAAGGCGGAAAAACTCACCTCAAAAAAAAGAACAAGAGGCCGTACCGAAGGCTGGAGACCTAATCAATACAGACATAGGTAGCATGACAGATCTAGAGTTCAGAATGACAATTCTCAAGGTTCTAGCCGGGCTTGAAAAAGGCATAGAAGATATTAGAGAAACCCTCTCCGGAGAGATAAAAGCCCTTTCTGGAGAAATAAAAGAACTAAAATCTAACCAAGTTGAAATCAAAAAAGCTATTCATGAGGTGCAATCAAAAATGGAAGCTCTCACTGCCAGGATAAATGAGGCAGAAGAAAGAATTAGTGACATAGAAGACCAAATGACAGAGAATAAAGAAGCTGAGCAAAAGAGAGACAAACAACTACTGGAACACGAGGAGAGGATTCGAGAGATAAGTGACACCATAAGACGACACAACATTAGAATAATTGGGATTCCAGAAGAAGAAGAAAGAGAGAGGGGAGCAGAAGGTATATTGGAGACAATTATTGGAGAGAATTTCCCTAATATGGCAAAGGGAACAAACATCAAAATCCAGGAGATGCTAAGAACGCCCCTCAAAATCAATAAAAATAGGTCCACACCTCGTCACCTGATAGTAAAATTAACAAGTCTTAGCGACAAAGAGAAAATCCTGAAAGCAGCCCGGGAAAAGAAGTCTGTAACATACAAGGGTAAAAACATTAGATTGGCAGCGGACCTATCCACAGAGACCTGGCAGGCCAGAAAGAACTGGCATGACATATTCAGAGCACTAAACGAGAAAAACATGCAGCCAAGAATACTATATCCGGCTAGGCTATCATTGAAAATAGAAGGAGAGATAAAGAGCTTCCAGGACAAACAAAAGCTGAAAGAATTTGCAAACACCAAACCAGCTCTACAGGAAATATTGAAAGGGGTCCTCTAAGCAAAGAGAGACCCTAAAAGTAGTAGATCAGAAAGAAACAGAAACAATATACAGTAACAATCACCTTACAGGCAATACAATGGCACTAAATTCATATCTCTCAATAGTTACCCTGAATGTTAATGGGCTAAATGCCCCAATCAAAAGACACAGGGTATCAGAATGGATAAAAAAACAAAACCCATCAATATGCTGCCTACAAGAAACTCATTTTAGACCCGAAGACACCTCCAGATTTAAAGTGAGGGGGTGGAAAACAATGTACCATGCTAATGGACATCAGAAGAAAGCTGGGGTGGCAATCCTTATATCAGATCAATTAGATTTTAAGCCAAAGACTATAATAAGAGATGAGGAAGGACACTATATCATACTCAAAGGGTCTGTCCAACAAGAAGATCTAACAATCTTAAATATCTATGCCCCTAACATGGGAGCAGCCAACTATATAAACCAATTAATAACAAAATCAAAGAAATACATTGACAGTAATACAATAATAGCAGGGGACTTTAACACTCCCCTCACTGAACTGGACAGATCATCTAAGCAAAAGATCAACAAGGAAATAAAGGCCTTAAATGACACACTGGACCAGATGGACATCACAGATATATTCAGAACATTCCATCCCAAAGCAACAGAATATACATTCTTCTCTAGTGCACATGGAACATTCTCCAGAATAGACCACATCCTGGGTCATAAATCAGGTCTCAATCGGTACCAAAAGATCGAGATCATTCCCTGCATATTTTCAGACCACAATGCTCTGAAGCTCGAACTCAATCACAAGAGGAAATTTGGAAAGAACGCAAATACATGGAGACTAAACAGCATCCTTCTAAAAAATGAATGGGTCAACCAGGAAATTAAAGAAGAATTGAAAAAATTCATGGAAACAAATGATAATGAAAACACAACAGTTCAAAATCTGTGGGACACAACAAAGGCAGTCCTGAGAGGAAAATATATAGCAGTGCAAGCCTTTCTCAAGAAACAAGAAAGGTCTCAAATACACAACCTAACCCTACACCTAAAGGAGCTGGAGAGAGAACAACAAAGAAAGCCTAAACCCAGCAGGAGAAGAGAAATCATAAAGATCAGAGCAGAAATCAATGAAATAGAAACTAAAAAAACAATAGAACAAATCAACAAAACTAGGAGCTGGTTCTTTGAAAGAATTAATAAGATTGATAAGCCCCTGGCCAGACTTATCAAAAAGAAAAGAGAAAGGATGCAAATAAATAAAATCATGAATGAAAGAGGAGAGATCACAACCAACACCAAAGAAATACAAACAATTATAAGAACATACTACGAGCAACTCTATGGCAACAAATTTGACAACCTGGAAGAAATGGATACATTTCTAGAGATGTATAAACTACCACAACTAAACCAGGAAGAAATAGATAACCTGAACAGACCCATAACCAGTAAGGAGATTGAAACAGTCATCAAAAATCTCCAAACAAACAAAAGTCCAGGACCAGACGGCTTCCCAGGGGAATTCTACCAAACATTTAAAGAAGAATTAATTCCTATTCTCCTGAAACTGTTCCAAAAAATAGAAATGGAAGGAAAACTTCCAAACTCATTCTATGAGGCCAGCATCACCTTGATCCCAAAACCAGACAAGGATCCCACCAAAAAAGAGAATTACAGACCAATATCCTTGATGAACACAGATGCGAAAATTCTCACCAAAATACTGGCCAATAGGATCCAACAGTACATTAAAAGGATTATTCACCATGACCAAGTGGGATTTATTCCAGGGCTGCAAGGTTGGTTCAACATCCGCAAATCCATCAATGTGATACAATACATTAATAAAAGAAAGAGTAAGAACCATATGATACTCTCAATAGATGCTGAAAAAGCGTTTGACAAAGTGCAGCATCCCTTCCTGATTAAAACTCTTCAAAGTGTAGGGATAGAAGGCACATACCTCAATATTATCAAAGCCATCTATGAAAAACCCACCGCAAATATCATTCTCAATGGAGAAAAACTGAAAGCTTTTCCGCTAAGGTCAGGAACACGGCAGGGATGTCCGTTATCACCACTGCTGTTCAATATAGTACTAAAAGTCCTAGCCTCAGCAATCAGACAACAAAAAGAAATTAAAGGCATCCAAATCGGCAAAGAAGAAGTCAAACTATCACTCTTTGCAGATGATATGATACTATATGTGGAAAACCCAAAAGGCTCCACTCCAAAACTGCTAGAACTTATACAGGAATTCAGTAAAGTGTCAGGATATAAAGTCAATGCACAGAAATCAGTCGCATTTCTTTACACTAACAACAAGACAGAAGAAAGAGAAATTGAGGAGTCAGTCCCATTTACAATCGTACCCAAAACCATAAGATACCTAGGAATAAATCTAACCAAAGAGGCAAAGAATCTATACTCAGAAAACTATAAAGTACTCATGAAAGAAATTGAGGAAGACACAAAGAAATGGAAAAATATTCCATGCTCATGGATTGGAAGAACAAATATTGTGAAAATGTCTATTCTACCTAAAGCAATCTACACATTTAATGCAATCCCTATCAAAATCCCATCCATTTTTTTTAAAGAAATAGAACAAATAATCCTAAAATTTATATGGAACCAGAAAAGACCTCAAATAGCCAAAGGAATATTGAAAAAGAAAGCCAAAGTCGGTGGCATCACAATTCCAGACTTCAAGCTCTATTACAAAGCTGTCATCATCAAGACAGTATGGTACTGGCACAAAAACAGACATATAGATCAATGGAACAGAATAGAGAGCCCAGAAATAGACCCTCAACTCTATGGTCAACTAATCTTCGACAAAGCAGGAAAGAATATCCAATGGAAAAAAGACAGCCTCTTCAACAAATGGTGCTGGGAAAATTGGACAGCCACATGCAGAAAAATGAAATTGGACTATTTCCTTACACCACACACGAAAATAGACTCAAAGTGGATGAAGGACCTCAATGTGCGAAAGGAATCTATCAAAATCCTTGAGGACAATGCAGGCAGCAACCTCTTTGACCTCCACCGCAGCAACTTCTTCCTAGGAACATCGCCAAAGGCAACAGAAGCAAGGGCAAAAATGAACTATTGGGATTTCATCAAGATCAAAAGCTTTTGCACAGCAAAGGAAACAGTGAACAAAACCAAAAGACAACTGACAGAATGGGAGAAGATATTTGCAAACGACATATCAGATAAAGGGCTCGTATCCAAAATCTATAAAGAGCTTATCAAACTCAATACCCAAAGAACAAATAATCCAGTCAAGAAATGGGCAGAGGACATGAACAGACATTTCTGCAAGGAAGACATCCAGATGGCCAACAGACACATGAAAAAATGCTCCACATCACTCAGCATCAGGGAAATACAAATCAAAACCACAATGAGATACCACCTCACACCAGTCAGAATGGCTAAAATTAACAAGTCAAGAAATGACAGATGCTGGCGAGGATGCGGAGAGATGGGAACCCTCCTACACTGTTGGTGGGAATGCAAACTGGTGCAACCACTCTGGAAAACAGTGTGGAGGTTCCTCAAAAAACTGAAAATAGAGCTACCCTATGACCCAGCAATTGCACTACTGGGTATATATCCTAAAGATACAAACGTGGTGCTCCGAAGGGGCACGTGCACCCGAATGTTTATAGCAGCAATGTCCACAATAGCCAAACTGTGGAAAGCGCCTAGATGTCCATCAACAGATGAATGGATAAAGAAGAAGTGGTATATATACACAATGGAATACTATGCAGCCATCAAAAGACATGAAATCTTGCCATTTGCGACGACGTGGATGGAACTAGAGGGTATCATGCTTAGCGAAATAAGTCAATCGGAGAAATATAACTATCATATGATCTCATTGATATGAGGAAGGGGAGATGCAAGGTGGGGGGGGTTTGGGGGGAGGTAGGAAAAGAAAAAATGAAAAGATGGGATTGGGAGGGAGACAAACCATAAAAGACTCAATCTCAAGAAACAGACTGAGGGTTGCGGGGGGGAAGGGGGAGGGGAGAGGGTGGTGGGGAAATGGACATTGGGGAGGGTATGGGCTATGATGAATGCTGTGAAATGTGTAAACCAGACGATTCACAGACCTGTACCCCTGGGGATAAAAATACATTATATGTTTATTAAAATAAAAAAAATTTAAAAAAAAAAAGAAAAAAAAGAAAAAAAAAAAAAAAAAGAATGCTACTATAAAATCCATGTACTTGTATCCATCCATACTAGTCTTTTTATTCCTGTGGAAGGATTTCCAGGGTACCATTGCTGGGTCAACAAGTTGACATATTTTAAATGTTAATAGATGCTGTCTAGTTGCTTTCCAAAAAACTTTATATATATATATATATATATATATATTTGCATATATATAAATTTATATACATCTTTCCATAAGCAATTTATTTTAAAAATCTATTTTTCTAAATTCTTGCCATGAGTAGATCACTTTTGAATTATTAATTTATAATATTCTTAGATTATGGTCAGAGAGAATATCCTCTATTATTGTATTTTATATATGTCTGTCACATATATAAAACCTAACAAGCTTAGGTTAGGCTTTATACTCATCTGTTGTGTTATTTGATGCATATAAGTTGTGTCATATTATATCTTTTTCATAAATTATACCTTTTCTCATTTTAAAATGTTCTTCTCTTACTGTTTAGACCTTTTTAAAACTTTAATGTTAACTTGCCTGATGTGGACATTGCTTCTTGAGACAGCTTTATTTTTGTTTTGTTTTCTAGAATCAGTTCATCCATAGGTGTTCAGTATTTCTTTAAGCATGCTTATTGTAAGCTGTGGGTTTTCTTTCTAACTCAGTTTGACAGTATCTTTTACTGAATTGTCATATTTTTAGAAATATTACAATTGACATATGAGACATAAAATATGACAATTGAGAATTGTCATATTTTTAGAAATATTACTTTAGTTTTCTACTTCCCTCTTTCCTTTTCTTTGTGATGCTGATTCTCTTGGGATAATGATCATTTCTCTTGGCCTTTCCTTCCTTAATGTATGTTCTCCATTCGATTTTGCTTGCTTTCTTTCTCTGTAATACAGGCATATGTTATATGCCTGTATTAATAAAGGACAAAATTAGGGTACCACATAGTATCTGGTTCTAATGAAGGACTGGTAAAAAACCAGCACAGAGTGAGAGAGCCATGACAAAGGGAAAGATATGAAAGTGCATGTCCACAGAAAGCATAAAAGTGTCCCATGAAAGAGGAGATCAGCTATTAAAAACCTAACAACTTCTACCGTTTGACAACACCAGAGAAATAAGCTCTTCTCTGCCGTCCAGCCCTGGCCTGCCCCTGATTAGATCCTGAAGGAGTCAATAACCATGACTCAGAAGATGGAGAGAAGGGGTAGAAGCATAATACTCAGAAAAGAAGATATTCGAGTTCCACCTTCCCTTCTCAATATTTAGGGCCAGCATGAAGGAAACAGCAAGCAGGATGAAGCCTTTAACAGAGGTTGAAAACTTTTTTTTTTTTTTTTTAATTACTAGCCCAGACAAGCATATGAACCAGTGACTTCAGACTGGACCTAAGGGTGCCAGTAAGACCAAGGGAGGAATGATGTCTCACCACAGATTCCCTTCATAGAAGTACTCATCTCATCACTCTAACTCCGCATGCTATGTTTAAGATAAAAGGCAAATAAAATAAGATAAAAACAGAGAGGAAGGGTTGCCTGGGTGGCTCAGTGGGTTAAAGCCTCTGCCTTCGGCTCAGGTCATGATCTCAGGGTCCTGGGATCGAGCTCTGCATCGGGCTCTCTGCTCAGCGGGGAGCCTGCTTCCCTCTCTCTCTGCCTGACTCTCTGCCTCCTTGTGATCTCTGTCAAGTAAATAAATAAAACCTTTAAAAAAAAAAAAAAACAGAGAGGAAGGCAAACCGTAAGACACTCTTAACTCTAGGAAACAAACTGAGGGTTGCTGGAGTGCTGGGTGGGGGGATGGGGTAACTGGGCACATGATGTAATGAGCACTGGGTGTTTTATGCAACTGATGAATCACTAAATTCTACACCTGAAACTAATCATGTTAACTAAATTGAATTTAAATTTAAAAATTTAAAAGTAAAAGTAAAAAAAAAAAAAAAACTCTTAAGAAAAAAATAAAAAAATAAAAGGCAAGAGCAAACACAACCCTACTCCTTGCAGACTTTAATGCCTGAACCAGATAATGATGTCACTGGCCACTTTGCTGCCACACACTATGTATTCTCCCTGGTTAAATCCAGAATATCTGAATCCAATATTATTACTTTTAAAATCAAAGTGCTGAGGGATAATTTATATATGATAAAATGTACATATTCTAATTTAATGAGTTTTGACAAACATATGCACCCATGTAACTCTCACCACAAGTAAAATATAAAGCACTTAGCATGACCCCTGAAATTCTCCCATATCCTTTGCAATTGATCCCCTGTCCGCAGTGCGCACACACACACACACACACTCACTCACTCACTCCTGGCAACCACTTATCTGATTTCTACCACTACAGTTTGGAATCCTGTTATAAAATTTCATACACATGGCATAATACAGTATTTATTCTTTTGTGCCTGGCTTCTTCCACCCAGAACAGTAATTTGATATTCATCACTTTTTCTGTTACTGAGTAATAAGCCATTGTGTGACAGTACTGCAATTTATTTATTACTTCATCTAATGATGGATATTTGCATGTTTCAAATTTTTGACTGTTGTGAGTGAGCTGCTATGAACACTCATGTGGTAGTCTCTTTGTGGACATATTTTCATTTTTATATAATAGGAGTAGAATCACTGGGTCTTTGGTAAGTGTCTATTTCACTTAACAAAAAACTGCCAGTTTTTCAAAGCAGTTGTGACATTTTATACCCCTACCAGCAATGTATGAAAGTTTCCTCTAAGTCATCATCAACACTTGGTGGTGTTAGTTTTGTTTTCTTTGTTTTGTTTTTAATTTTGGCATATTAGTGATCGTGACGTGGTAACACGTAGTTTTAATTTGAAATTCCTGACGACTAAAGATTCTTTATGAACTCCATGGGCATTTCATATATCCTTTCATGAAACTTCTAAGTATTGTAATTTTTTTTTTTTAAAGTCGGTTTTCTTCTTACTAGTGAGTTGCAAAAGTTCTCTATATAGTCTGGATACACACCATTTTTTAGATACAGATACTACAGTTGGTTTTTCTCTATAACTTGTCTTTTATTTTTTATTAATGGCAATTTGACAAGAAAAGGTTAATTTTGTTGAAATCCAATGTATTTGGTTTTTTCTTAAAGTAGGTAATTTCTGTGTCCTGTATAACAAAATTATAAAGATTTCTCCTATGTTTTCTTCTAGAAGTTTTGTTGCATTGGCTAGGACCTCTAGGATATAAAATGATGAGATGAGAAATCCTTGAAACATTTAATCTTTCTCCATTAAATCAGGGAAACACTGCTATATTATTTAAATCTTTTAAAATAGACTAAATTCTAATTTATTACCCAACATATGATCTATCTTGCAAATAGTCTGTGTTTCCTTGAAAGGAAAGTGTATGTTGCTGTTTTTAAGTGAAGAGTTTTGTAAATATCAATTTGATCAAGTTGGTTCATAGTGTCATTCAGATCTTATATATCTTTCTTGATTTATCTCTTTGCATTTTCTTGATGATTAGTGATATTGAACATCTTTTCATCTTTTTATGTACCTGCTGGCATCTATATATCTACTTTGGGAGATGTCTATTCAGATTCTCTGCCCATTTCTTAATCAGAATTTTTTGGGGGTATTGAGTTTTATAAGTTATTTATATCTTTTGGATATAATCTCCTATCAAATATATCATTTGTAAATATTTTCTCCCATTTGGTAGATTGTCTTCATTTCATTTCATTAGTGGTTTCCTTTGCTGTGCAGAAGTTTTTAATGTAATGTAATCCCACTTGTGTGTTTTTGTTTTCTTTGTTTGTTTGTTTTATTTTTGTTTCCTTGGCTTTTGGTACCAAATCCAAAAATCATCATCAAGAGCAACATCAAAGAGCTCATCACCTGTATATCTTTAGTTTTATGGTTTCAGGATATTTCATGAATATTTAATCTCTGTCATTAAGAGCATATTTAAGATTGTTGTAGCTTCCTAATAAATTGTCCCTTTCATATTTGTCTCAAAGTCTACTCTCAGATTTCTAATATGAGATATTAATGTGACCACACTAGTTCTCTTAGGTATAGCATCTCCATGGTATATATTTTTCTGTCCTTTCATCTTCAGATTTACCATGCATCTCTTGTGGACAGCATACATTGGAGTCTTGCCTTTTGATTCAGGTTGACAATCCCTGCTTTTTAATTTAATTATTTAGTCTTGAACATTTTATGCAATTATTTATATAGTTGAGTTTGTCTACCATCTTGTTATTCACTTTTTGCTCTGTGCCTTTTGTTTCTTTGTTCTTCTGTTGAGCCTCCCTTGCCTACTTTTGTGTTACATACATATGTTTTTAGTACTATATCTTCTTTTCTCCATTTTTTCCCCTTCTTTTCTCCATCACTTTCTATTATTTCTGCACCTTTGAGGGTTTTTCACTAGTTAATCTAGGACTAATACCATGGATTTTTAAATTATACATGTCTATTTATAGTCAATATTATAGAATTTCATACTTCACACCTGACATTCCCATTATCCACTTCATACCTTTCACTTCATAAATAATAAACTCATAACAGTATGATTCTAGCTCCCACCCCTCATCCTTTGAGCTATTGTTATCATGTCTTTTATCAGTACATGGTTTACAACCTCACCTCACAATGCCATTTTATTTTGTTTAAATAGTTACATTTTAAGAATATTATTAGACAAATGTGTCTTCAGTATTTACCTCTATATTTGCCATTTCTAGGATATCACCATTCTCCTGTGTAAATCATCTTACAAGATTTTCCTCCATCCTAAAGAACATTCTCTAGCTTTGTTTGTTTATAGTGCTGGTCTGCGGGAGAAATATTTTTTCAGTTTTCCTTCATCTGAAAATGTCTTCATATCAACCTTAATTTTTGAAGGATACTTTTGCTAGGTACAGAATTATTGATTGACATTTCTTTCCTCAGCGATTTAAATATGTCATTACGTTGACTTCTAGTCTCCATTGTTTCTGGTGACAATGTTGGCCATTTTTCATATCATTGTTCCATTGCATATAATGTTTGTCTTTGTATATTCTTCCCTTCTCTGTCATAGATTAATTGGCTTTATGTGGGTTTATTTTGGGGGACTCTATCCTGTTTCATTAATCTATGTGTTTATCTTTGCACCAATACCATATTGTTTTGATTATTACAGCTTTGTGGTGTATCTTGCTGGACTGTGATACCTACAGACTTGTTTTTCTTAGGAATGCTTCGGCTATTCAGGATCTTCTGTGGTTCCATATAAATTTTATAAATTTTATAAATTTTTAAACAAAAAAAAATTAGTTTTGCAAAAAATGTTGGTATTTTGACAGTGATTGCATTGAATCTGTAGATTGCTTTGGGTAATGTGGACATTTCAGCAATATTAATTCTTCCAATCCATGAGCATGGAATATCTTTTCATTTGTTTGTGTTATCTTCAATTTCTTTCATCAATGTTTACTAGTTTTCAGAGTATAGATCTTTCTCCTCTTTGGTTAAGTTTATTTCTGGGTATTTTACTCTTTTGGGGGCAGTTGTAAGTGTTCTTTATTCTTAATATATAGACTTTGGGCATCTTAATTTGCTGTCAGATTGATAATGAGATATTAAATGCCTTTCCTGGTTTGAATGTCATCTCCATTTCAGTTCTAGTATCTCTGTTCTATTTTCAGGCTCACCTAGCAATATAGACTTCTGGGTTTCCTTCTGCATATCTCTGTTCTGCGTTCTACTCTGCAGACCCCAGCTGCTTCAGCTGCCCTGAATGTCAAGCTCAGTCAGTGAGATTCCCTGCTAGGATTCCACATCCCTGCTCTACAGACAGAATATCGTGTCCAGGTTAGAGAGATAAGGCTTGCCTCAAAACTTCTCTTCTCTCAGGGATCAGGAAGTCTGGTGCTTCCTGAGGGCCAATGCCCAGAACACTGCTTCATACATTCTCTCCAGTATAATAGTTGATTATAGCAGAAGAGTACTCTGTTATAGTTAAAACTGGATATAGCAATACTGTTTAAGTTTTTAATTAAAAAGTATAAATGGACACATTCATTTATCATGGGCTAATTAACACCCATGTTTATGTGTTAGTAATACAAATATAGGTTACTTATTTCAAAAGTTCACTTTATTTTATGGAACTATTACTCAATTAATTCTCATATCCTCTTATATTGAGAAAAGGACAAAATGTTTACAAATAAGAGTAACCTGCTGATGCCTTTGGAATGTGTCAGCTGGGATCACCTAGAAAAAACAAATGGAACAGTCATATTTTTAATAATGTATGAGGTGCACAAGAAAAACACTTGTCAAAACTGTGTGTTACAGTACCCTATCTATATACAAATGTGTGTGTTTATAAAAGTGTGTTCTCCCTGTGTTGTGCTAATCTTTTTTACTTGGCATATTTTTAATGGTTTTTCCAAATGACCTTTGTAAAATTAATTAAGGGTCTGACACTATCCTTTGGAGAAATACAAGAAAGAATGCAGCTTATAATAACTTTTGCAAGAAAAGAGCCAGAAAATGACAAAACAGAGAAAACATTTACACTAAAAAAAAAAAAAAAAAAAAAAAATTAAAGTGGAACTAACTGAAAAATGCTGTCTTTTTGTCAGTAATATTTTTGTGTGTCTCTGAAATTCCATTTTCCCTATATTTTCTAGACCATTGTCTTTATTACTTGAGATCAGATAGATTTCTCAGAACAATTTCCTAAGAAAATACACCACAATTTTTCAAGAGCTCTAACAGTGAGAGACATCCCAAATTAAACATTAATAAAATGTACAGAAAATATGTATAAAAAATATAAATACAAAGAACCTAGAAAAATGTCTGCAATTAGGCTGGAAATCTAAAAAGAAATTAAATTTAGTTATAATACATTTTCTATTCTTTTCTTTGAGAAAATTACTACTGAAGTGAGGAATTTTTTTCCCCCTGTAATTTAAATGTTAAGCTGCCAGATGTGTGTCTCATGCTTGAAGAGTCGAAGCTTTGCATTATTTAGCATATTAAGAATCACAGAATTTTAAAAAGGGCTCCTTTATTGCCTCGAGGTTCTAATTAAGTAAACCTTAGCCTGGTACATTTAAAACTTGCAATACAAGAGATTTTGCTCTTTTTTCCCCTGTACTCAAGTCACATCTATGCAATAAATATAGAAAATCTTTAAGATGATATAATTTTTCTTTTGCTTGAAGAATTAAAGCTATCTATTATTTTAAGAAGTTTTTAATAGAGGCCAGCAATCTAGAAGACAACTAAGGGTTTGAAATACTTTTTAATCATGGCAAGTTGCTTGCCTTATTTATACCAAAGCATATGTGTTTCATAAAGGCAGTTCTATACTATCAATCTTACCCTTTCTCCCTCACTTCCGCTGCCTCTGCTGTGGCCTCATCCATTCTCTCATTAGACAAAGGCGATTCTAAGAAGTAACAAGATCATAGGTTTGGGGCTGATACGGTGTTTCTATGTGTTTCTGTACGTGTGTCTGTCTGTGTTAAATAGATGATCACATGACACTAATTAGTTGCTCTTTCAGCAGTTTGCGGAGAGAGTCCCAGCAGTTTCCGTGAAAACCATAATCATATGGAAGTTCTGTAGGCATGCGACATTCATAAATCATACCCTTAAATACAGTTATTTTTGCCATTTTAGAAAATGTCAAAGGTGTCAACTCTGTCCAAATATACCGCTTAACAGTGACTATTTTAGTAAATTGACTTGAAATGCATTCAGCTAACTGACAGTTAAAAGTACATAATCTAGTTCACAGTACAAATGAACAGTTTAAAGGCCAAAATAAGCACCAAAGTATGAATTCTCAGTGACATATTACAGTGACCCTAGCTGCAGCCACAGACCAAAATCTTAGCATTGTTTATCTACATTAGGAATAGATGCTTCAAATTTTTGGAATGTGATTTTTTAGTATCTAGTTTCTAGTTAAGAAAAAAACTGTTTTAACCACTTTTAAAGAGATGGCCCAGTCTCTATTTGAGGATACAGTGAACAAACTAGAAATTACATAAATTCAGGTAATAAGTTGACAACGTTCTTGCTAGCAGCATGGTTTCAACCTATAAACACTAACTTCTCAGATGCTGCAAACATAAACAGATAAAGGTTTGTCATAACCTCAAGAAACAAGAAATTCTCTTATCTTTTCTTCACAGGAAGAACAAATGCACCAACTGATCTTTAAATTTAACTGTTGACAAAAGACGAGTATCATAAAATTGGAGCTTAGGTTTGGCCAGGATTATTTCCTCCAAAGTCCAAAGTGCTAGGTAACAGGTAAAAGCCATGTTTTATGAATCAGTTTCTTGGAAATGTTAAGAAGTTTAATGTTTTCATATTTGGAGATGCTTTAATATTATTGGCAGCAGAAATGCAGCAAAACCATCCCTACTTTCACTTCTATTCAAACCATTAAACCACAATCTGTCCACATGGAACTTTAACCCATGTGACACTTAGGTACTACTCATGAATCTCAGCAGTTAGTGAATTGGTAATAATACATTATGCTGCATACAGTATTTTTCCATTTATAAAAACATTTGCATATGCTATTTATTTAATTCAAGCTATTTGATTAACCTTATTGCTGGCACAGAATGGCAAATATTTCTGCCATGATACCAAACCCAGCAGGAATCTCTGGATTTTTGCATTTGCAGGATAAAAATAAATTCATGCATGCATGCCTTGCCTAATAAAATATTACCGTAATGTAAGAACAGGAATATATTTGGTTCTTCTAAAAATAATTTTTAAGCATCACCCATTTCTGCCATTCTTAAGAAAACTTTACCCTTTTATGAAAGTCTTTTTCATGAAAACATTTATTTTCCTTATTCTTAAATATATTAAACTCTCCATCTTAACCACAATGAAAGAATTCAGAAATTTTAATATGTTTCTCACGAGTTTTCCTTGGTTATCATCCATTAACACTTCCACTGAACTTAGAACATCCAAAGCTATTTAGAATAATAAATTATTTTGCCCACTAATAAGTCCGTAGTGTCAAAAGAAAATTACAGTAAGGATAGAGAGAGTCATTGCCCAATACCACAATTAAGCATGATATAAATATACGCAAGGATGTATCTAATATGGTAATCAACTCAATAACACAGGAGTGATTTAGTGAGTGCCTAAGCACCAAACCTAAGCTCCAATTTTATGATACTTGCCTTTTGTCAACAGTTAAATTTAAAGATCAGTTGGTGCATTTTTTTTTTTTTGAGAGAGAGAGAGAGAGAGCTCAAGTGCACACAGAGTGAGAAGGGCAGAAGGAGAGGAAGAGAGAAAATCTTAAGTAGGCTCTATGGCCAATGCAGAGCCATACATGGCGCTCCATCTCAGGACCCTGAGATCATAACCTGAGCTGAAATCAGAGTCAGACGTTTAACCACAGAGCTACCCAGGCATGTTTATATCTATACCTATACCTATATCTATATCTATATCTTTATATATATAAAGGGTTAAATTATCACTAACCCTCAAATAGGCCTGTTTACCTCCCCTTTATAGGTGAACTAACAGGATTCAGAGTTTAAGGAACTTGTCAACAGACATTAAATGATAAGAATTAAGGTCTGAATTTAAGCCTCTCCGACTCTCATATTGAGGCTGTATTTCCCTCACTGAAGTTGCATTGATTGGATCACCTCTATTGTTTATGGTGCATTTCTAGTAGTAAACAGAGATTATGGCTAGTTGTCACAAAAAGGAACAAAAGCAGAACTGTGACTCAAGCCCCTATGACTTTTAGTTGTTCATGCCAGGGAGGAAAGGAATAACAAAATATGAAGAAAATAATTTTGATAGCTACATTGTTGAGTTCATACTACATATCAGGCTTTACAGGTTTCAAAGTCCCAAGTTAGCTACTCATTTAAAACCCTTCTCCCCAATGTTTTAAAACATTTCAATGTGTAATAAATTTTACCAATTCAAATTTTACCCCTTTCCATGAAGACATCATGCTAGATGAATTTAACCAGTCACAAAAGAACAGATACTGTATAATTCTATTTGTATGTGGGACCTACCGTAGTCAAATTCATAGGGATAGAAAGCAGTATGGTGGTTTCCCAAGGCTGGGAGAAGGGGGAAATGGGAAGTTAGTGTTTAATGGATACACAGTTTCAGTTTTGGAAGATGACAAAGTTCTGGAGATGGAGCGGGATGGTGGTGATTGCAGAAGAATGTGAAGGTACTGAATGTGACTGAGGTATATGCCTTCTAAGGGGTTAAAATGGTAAATTTCATGTTGTCTATATTTTACCACAATTAAAAACATTTTTCTACTTTCATATTTTTCAAGCCCTAAATGAAATGTTAAGAAGCATTTAAAATGCTGTGAGACCCCAAACAACAACAAGGGGCTTCTGGTTAGGACCAGATGGCTTAGATTCATTTCTCCCATCTTCTCCCTTCTAAGTATAACTATAAAAATCCAGAAATAATGTAAAAGACACCAAAGGGAGAACTCTGAAAGGTATAATGAGGAAGAAGATGTGATTATTGAGCCCAGGACTGGAGCAACAATGTAGGGTAAGGCAACTTAATCCCACCCTCCAACTACCCAACAGAAGACCCAGGCCTAGCGTCCTCAAACCCATCTTATTACCAGATAGTGCTCTATGTAGGTTCTTTCACCTACTTTTCAAAAAGAAGTCCCACCAATACCACCAAGTGATTCCAGTAGCACTGGAGAGGAGGATAACCCGGAAGCCAGACTGGAATGAACATCCAGGGGATACGCTCTCCTTCCCTGCTGCTTGAGACAGCCCTCCCCCACCAAGACACAACAGGTGGCTGAGTGGCACTAGCAGGTGTATCCTGCTGCTACTAGTGACTGGACTAGGACGCCTCTTAACAACCTGAGGCAGGAAACCCTCTTCCCCACCTAGAGCACAAGGTGGTCAGACCTGGAAAAGCTCCTTTCCTCTCAGGGGTTACCAGCAGGGTCTGGTGGAGTCCCACCATCAGCACAAGCTGAATACTACAGACCAAAATAGCACATTTTTCCAATGTTGAAAGACAAATATCACCACCCACAAATCTTATATCCAGTGATTACCCTTCAGGAATAAAAGCAGAATATGGTCTCAGATGAAGGAAAACTAAAATAATTTTTCACTAGAAGACCTATCCTTAAAGAATGGCTAAAGGAAGCTCTTCAAACATGAAATAATAAAGGAAATGACAAAAGAAGGAATCTTGAAGCATCTGGAGAGAGAAAAATGGAGAAATCATCGAATGTGCATATGTACTCTTGTTTTCCTTATGGGTGTTATAAATCATGTTTGATAATTGAAACAATAATTATAACACCGTGTTATTCAAGACAATTATATTTTAAAATGGTGAAAGTAAAGAGACTTAAATGGAAGTAAGCTGTCTGCACTTGACTCAAGTAGGCAAAATATTGACACCAGGAAACTGATACATCACATATTTACATTGCTAGACACAGAGCAACTACTATGAAAACTACACAAAGAGATATGTTAAAAAAACAAAAATAAATCAAGATGGAATCCCGAAAAGTGTTCAAGCAATACCCAGGAAGGAAGTAAAGAGGAGCAGAGAAATTTTAAAAAAAGACATAATGAGAAAACAAATTTTAAGATGGCAGACTTAAGCCCTATCAATAATTACCTTAAAGCTAAATTGTCTAACTATATCATTAAAAGGCAGATATTGGCAGACTGAATTTAAAGACATGACCAATTATAAACTATTTATTAAAAAGTATACTTCAAACTCAATGACACAGATTAAAAGGAAAAAGAAAAATGAAAAAAGATGTACCATGCTGACATTAATCTTTAAAAAACAAGATTGAGGGGTGCCTGGGTGGCTCAGTGGGTTAAAGCCTCTGCCTTCGGCTCAGGTCATGATCTCAGGGTCCTGGGATTGAGCCCCGCATCAGGCTCTCTCCTCTACAGGGAGCCTGCTTCCTCCTCTCTCTCTGCCTGCCTCTCTGCCTAGTTGTGACTTCTCTCTGTCAAATAAATAAAATATTAAAAAAAAATTTTTTTAAGTAAATAAAAAGCAAGATTGACTATATTAGTATCAAATAAAATAGGTAATTAACATCAGATAAAACACCAGATAAAATAGAGTTCAAGGCAAAAACAATTATAGACAGAGAGGAATAATAATTACATTATCAATCTACTTGTAAAACATAACAGTCTTAAATACATATGCAGTGAACAGCAGAGATTCAAAAGACAAGAAGTAAAAACTGATAGGATTCAAAAAAGAAATGGAAAAATTCCCAATTATAGTGTAGGACTTCAACACTCCCCTCTCATCAAATGATAGCACTACTAGACACAAAGTCATCAAGGACATAGAAAATTTGAACAACACAATCAACAAACAGTACCAATTTAAACACACACACACACACTCTACCCAACAACAGCTCAATACAGATTTTTTTTCCAAGTGCCTGTGGATCATTCACAAATGTATCCTGGGCCATAAAAGAAACTTCATCAAACTGAAAATAATTGAATAGAATATTTTCTCTGATCAAAATGAAATCTGAGCAGCAATCAATAACAGAATGTCAAGGGGAAACTTTAAGCCCTTGGAAATTAAACACACTTCTAAATTATCCATGGGTCAAAGAAGAAATCTCAGAGGCAATAAAAAATAGAACTGAATAAAAATAAAGATCAACATTTGTGAGATTCAGACACAGTAATGTTGAGAGGGAAATCTGTAGCACTAAATGCTTATGTCAGGAAAAGAAAAAAATCAATAATCTAAGATCTTATCTAAAGAAACTAGAAAAAGAGCAAAATAAAACCAAATCAAGTAAATGGAAGAAAATAATAGTGATTAGAATAGAAGCCAGTGAAATTGAATTGAATTTCCAAACAATTGACTAAATTAATAAACCTCTAGCAAGACTGACAAAGACAAAAAGAGAAGAGATACAATTCACCAATACCAGGAATTAAGTGGAATATTATTACAGATATTGAAGCCATTAAAAAGAAAAATAAAGGAATACCTAAAATTACCTTAAATAACTTTATGGACCAACTCCTCAACTACTAAGAATAACAGAAACTCATCCAAGATGAAATAGATCATATGAATAGTCCTACAGCTGTTAAATAAACTAAACTGACAATTTTGAACTCCCAGGCCCAGATGGTTTCCCTAGACAATCCTACCAAAATATACAGGAGCATTAACACAAATCTTACTTAATCACTTCTAGAAAATAAAGAAATGAACACTTTCTAATCATTTACAGAGGTCTTTATAACCCTGACACCCTCAACACAAGGCAAAGTACATCAACAACAATAGTACAGACCATTATCTCTCAGAAACTTAAAAAATCCTCAACAAGGGGAGCTTGGCTGGCTCAGTTGGTTAAGCGTCTGACTCTTGGTTCCAGCTGAGGTCATGATCTCAGGGTTGTGAAATCAAGCCCTGCTTTGGGCTTCTTTCTGGGCATAGAGTCTGCTTAAGATTCTCTCCCTCTCTTTCTGTCCCTCTCCACCATAAAAAGCCCTCAACAAAATATTAGCAAATTGAATCCAACAGTGTGTGAAAAGAATTACACAGCCTCACTATATAGTTATGGTAATTAATACTGTGTAGCATTGGGACAGACACATAAATCGATGGAATAGAACAGAGAAGGCAGAAAAAAAGTTCAAGAAATCTGTTCAATGGCTGATTTTTCAGAAAGGTGCAAAAGCAAGTCAACAGAGAAAAGATATCCTTTTCAAAAAATGGTATTGGAGAAATTAAACATCTCTTGACCAAAAATAATAATAATAATAAAATAAAATAAAAATTGACATGAACCTCATTCCTTATATTAAAAATAATTTGAAATGTATAATCTTTTTGGGAGAAAAAAAGGAGAAAATATTCAGGATCTAGGGCTAGACACGGAGTTTTTAGACTTGACACTGAAAGCCTAAACCCTTAAAGGAGATTGATAAATTGAACTTCATTAAAATTCAAAGTCTCTACTCTATGAAAGACCCCATTGAGAGGATGAAAAAGCAAGCTGCAGACTGAGAGAAATTGTTTGCCAACCAGGTATTCAACAACTATTGGTTTTATCCAGCAGGACATGTGTTATGGGGAAAATATCAAAATGATGAACTCCTGGTGGTGTCTCCAACAATGAGTTCACTACACTCAGTTAAAACTTTCTTTCATTGTAAGTTTTCATACTTGGCCTCAGGAAGTTCTATGTGCATTTATGCATGAATATGGGCATGCATGTGTAATTGACGTCATCTTAACACTAATAAAAACAAGACACCAGCCTAACCATAGAGAAACTAACTAATGAGAATTTATTTGAAAACAGAGGGTGGATAGAATGAAAGGAAAAATATTTGCAGTTTAGGGTTTTGTATAACTGTTTTTCACCAAATAATGTTTTCACGACCCATGTCTCTTCACTACCCTACAGGACCCATCAGTGCCTTTAAAACTAGCATTATGCCTTCTATATGTTTATACTACACATGTCAAAACCATTGCAGGATTTTTTTCACTAAAACTTACAACCTACAAATTTCTAAATGCTCGAGATCCTAGTGAATAGTTAAGGTCCAGTGTTCATTTAACAAGTTACAGTAAATAATCTTCACCAAAAAATAGTTGTGGTTTTGCAAATAAAGGTGGTTTGAACTCACTGGCCCTAGTCAAAGACCATCTGTTATGTAATACCAAGTCCTTACATCATTCATTGCCAAGGTGTCAGCATTCAAGACCTGACTGATTTTTCTAAGAAATAAGTATAATTCCAAGAGATAGACTTTCTCCTACTTCATGCTAAAAGAAATATTGTTTGACTCAAAATCCTCTTTTCTAATTTATATTTCCTATTCCTTATTCCATGTGGATCATTTAATTAGACTGAGTGGATCATTCTGAATAAAATTATTATCCCTTTTGGGGCACCTGGGTGGCTCAGTGGGTTAAAGCCTCTGCCTTCAGCTCAGGTCATGATCCCAGGGTCCTGGGATCAAGCCCCACATTGGGCTCTACGCTCGGCGGGAAGCCTGCTTCCCCCTCTCTCTCTGCCTGCATCTCTACCTACTTGTGATATCTGTCTGTCAAATAAATAAATAAAAATTAAAAAAAAGTTTTAAAAATTATTATCCCTTTTGATTCTAATTATTTCCACTTTGAACAAAGTCAATCATCTGTTCATAGGAAGTTAGACCCTGGAAGAAGGTGAACTAAATGAGTCAGACCATTAAAGTGTTCAAAGCCGGACTCATGTTTAGAGAGAGTTAATGAACCCATTTATTCATGTGATGACTCACAATACCTTTTACTTTTCATTTCAACTTTTATTTTCACCAGGTTGACAAGGACAGTACTGGACCAAAGGAAATGCTCTCTGCCAAAGACTTGCGCAAAGAGCCCATAGTGTGTCTTCTAAGGAGCAATGCCTACTCACAATGCCACTTACAGGAAGCATCTACAGTGGTCAACCTCAGGGAATCAGAGAGTGGCATCATGGAGGGAAGGGGAAATGGGTGGCTTTTATCAATGGGCATAGTCTCCATTTTACAAGATGAGAATATTCTAGAGATTTTCTGTACAATATCAGCCATATGATTAACAACACTGTATTATACACGTAAACGTTTGTTAAGAGGGTGGATCTCGCGTTATTACCACAACAAAATAATATTTAAGACATGAAAGAGCTGGTAGTTAAAATCAGTACTATAAACTAGAACAACTGTAAAGCCATGTCGGAGAGTCTGCCGCTTTGTCATGTCTAGGGAGCAAGTTCTCCTCAGCCATGGTTTCTCTCATCATAATCCATTTAGTACATTTTATCCTCACAGTTCCTTAATTCCCAGTTGTCTAGAGTGTACATTTAGCTTTGGGTACTTCTGGGAATGCTCTGATCAAAGAGTGGGGCAAAAAAGAAAAAAAAAAAAAAAGAGTGGGGCTAAAGGCGAGCATGTCTTATCACAGGTCTACAGTGACCTGTTCTGACCTTCCTAAACCACCGCTCCCAAGGCTTTCTAGGAAGGGTCAAATATTCCCAACCTGGTCAGTTGTGGTGTCTCATATTCAGTCAAGAACTACGATATTATTCGTCATCAATATATACCTCCGCAATATCCCTTTGTAAGGATATTCATCTAATCCTGAGGCACAGAGTACCCACAGATTAAATAAGAGATTGGTCAAGGAAAACTCAGATTATTTTTGTGGATTGTATGTTTGTTGGAGTGATGGTTGAATATACAGGGCATGCCTGCATTCGTCAACCAGCTTCCCATAATAGACAAAGGAACACACACACACACACACACACACACGCAGGGGGTGTGTGTGTGTGTGTGTGTGTGTGTGTGTGTGTGTAGAGAGAGGAGTAAGTATTAAAGACCACAGTCAGAAAAATATGTATCCTGAAAAACGCGTTTAATTATTTCAAGAAGTATAAAAAGTATTTTCAAAAATGACTTTATTAGCGACTCCTCAAATATCCATAACTTTTTGAAATGGCCTACGTCAATGGAGTGGGAAGAACGACAAGCCAGTTCCAAAGATAATGCAACCCAGTTGCCCTTTTACGTTTCCTCACTGTGCTGCTTAATAGCACAGGTACAGAGGGAAAAAGGAGTGTGATGACTATATGAGACCAAATAAAACGGCCAGGGTGTAAAATGTCCTGAAAACACAAGTTGTAATCTGCTGTTGTCAATCTAATCCACACACACTCTGTAATTAGAAACATATTGGAATAGGGCAGCAGGCACGTATTTGTACTTATCCCTCGAACCTTTATTTTAACCATTCACATGTGACACGTTCATTTTTATTGCTGCTTCCTTAAAAAAAAAAAAAAGAATTTTTAAAAGCTTGCTTCCAACCACCCCCTAGAATTTTTTGGACGCTTCCAAATAATTTTTCATTTTTTTTTTTTCTCATGAAAGGAGGCAACACAGCAAAGATTGTAACCTGCTGGAAACGTTTTAAGCCCATCTCGTCTCTGTGTCCCCCAGATCCTTTTGACACACCCTCCTCCCTCCTTCCTTGGCGTTAAACTGCTTCCCTACTTCCTTTACAACAGTGGGAACACTTCCCTTATGGGTGTCAGGATCTCTCGAAGGGGGCAGGGGCTGCCCTGCAGAGGAAATGACAAGCTGTGAAACGTAAAACAACAATTCCTTCCACATGTTCCTTTGCTCCTGGAGCGGTGAGGGCTTGTCAGCTAGCATCACTCTGGGATCAGGCAGGACTGTGCGTCGTAGTTCTGTCAAAACTAATTTACAATTAAAGACCTGCATGACTGTTTAAAGCTTTTTCAATTCCAGCAGTTTTCTGAAATGACTTTGAGATTGAAGTGGATCAGACCAGAAACTGTTGTTATAATTAACTGCAGTGGACGGGGAAGAAGCTCACAAAATAAGACAAAGCTGAAAACAAATGTTGTGTTTATAATATATATAATATATGATATATATTATCATATTATTTATAATATAAATAATATATTTATATAATGTAAATATATTTCTATACATACATATATTTACATAAATACATAAATACATATAAATACATATATACATATAAATGTATTTATATAAATATATTTATGTTATATTTATATAATATAAATAATACATAACATTTATAATATTGTATATTTATATTACATGTTACTATATATTTATATATTAATGTAGTATATATTTATTTTATTTCTAATATAATATATATTAGTATATTATATTATAAATTATATATTGTATATATTATTATATATTCATATATATGTGTGTATATATATATTACACCTCCAATTAACAATTAACATATCTGTGGAATTTTCCCAGCTGACCCCCAATTTGGGGAATTTAGTGTTGCAGCTATTGGAAATCTTATTTAGTTTGTAAATAGGGCTACAAAATGATGACTTCGTTGGTAGGAAAGAAAGAAGGGAGGAAGGAAGGAGAAATGGAAGGAAGGATTGATTTATCTTGACCATCTGCCACTTTAAAAAATTATATTATTTTAAAACATTTTACAGCATTTTTATGACTTAAAACATTTGATCCATTTCCCTGATATATTAAGTAAAGGCATCTTAAAACTGCAGGTAATTACCTTTTTATGCAAATTAATCACTCTGAAACATACTGTGGGTCCCTGAGGTTCAATTTTGCATTCGGTTAACCAACTTGTATTCGCTTATGCTATTTCAAAATCGAGAAATTCCCAAAAATAAATATCGTGTCTAAAAACTGCCCCAACATCTCACCGAATGGTGGTTCTGAAGTGGCCATTCCACATTCTTAAAATCTAGGGCATACTTTCTAGAAATATAAAAGCTAGCTGAGTGAAAAGAGGTACGCCTAACGGGAAATTCTTTGGGACAGTCTCTCCACAAACTCAACTCAAACTGTCCAAAGCAAAGTCATACAAACTACTTTCAAATATCAGATTCATAACTTTTCCATAGAAGCAAGGTAACGACTAACTTTCAGATTACTAACTAAAAATATATATATACCACTGTGTTCTGGGATAATTAACAGTGTCTCCTTTTCTCATCTTACACAGGAGGGAATGGTGGCCTAAAATCTTCAGGGCACATGATGTGGAGACTTGTCTAAAACCGGCCACACATCTGTGAGCTCTGACTCCCACACGGTAGGTCTCTTCATAAATAATGAACACACTAACTAAGCTCTAGTGACCAGCTTGTCCATGGCTCCCTGTTCTGAGTTCCAGTATTACAGACCTTCAGCTACTCTCCATCTGTGCTTCTGTTCCCACCGCTGCCCTCCATCCTGCCTCTACTCATGGCTTAGGTTGGGCATAACTGCACACATTGGGCAGAGCCTTCTCACCAGGCCCCCGATGACATCCTGAAAACAGAACCGCGCATGCATGGCCAACTGATTTTTGACAAAGCGTTAAAGGTGACTCAGTGGTGAAAGGACAGTCTTTTCAGCAAGTGGTATTGGAGCAACTGTATACTCATATGTAAAAAGGGGGGGAAAAAAAAAACTTCAACCTTAACCTCACACTTTATTCAAAAGCTAACTCCAAATTAGATCATGGATCTAAGCATAAAATGTAAACTATAAAAGTTTCAGAAGAAAGGGGTGCCTGAGTGGCTCAGTGGGTTAAAGCCTCTGCCTTCAGCTCAGGTCATGATCCCGGGGTCCTGGGATCGAGCCCCACATCGGGCTCTCTGCTCTGCAGGGAGCCTGCTTCCTCCTCTCTCTCTGCCTGCCTCTCTGCCTACTTGTGATCTCTGTCTGTCAAATGAATAAATAAAATCTTAAAAAAAAAAATAAAAAATAAAAAAAATAAAAAGTTTTAGAAGAAAAACATAAAAGAAAATATTGTGACTTGGATTAGCTAAAGAGTTCAGATATGATTTCAAAAGTACAATACATTGAAAAAATTGGTAAATTGGACTTAATCAAAATTCAAAACCTTTGCTCTGAGAATGACACTGTTAAGAAAATAAAAAGACAGGAGCACCTGGGTGGCTCAGTCGGTTAACTGTCTTCCTTCGGCTCAGGTCATGATCCTAGGATGGGATTGAGCCCTGCATCAGGCTCCCTGCTCAGTGGGGAGTCTGTTTCTCCTTCTCCTCCCTGCTCGTGCTCTTTCTCACTACCTCGGTCTATCTCTCTCTCAAATAAATAATAAATAAAATCTTTTTAAAAAGATTTATATAAATTATATTTATTTATATATTATATATTATATTTATTTGCATATTATTATTATATAATATATATAATAATTTATATAAATATTTATATAAATAAAAAGATATACTACAGACAAACCCCCTTTCCTTTGCAAACCACCTTTCCCACAAAGGATCTGCATCCAGAATGTAGAAGGAACTCTCAAAATTCAACAACAACAACAAAAAAACCAAACAACCCAATTCCAAATAGGCAAAAGACTTAAACAGATACTTTATCAAAGATTAATATGGATGACCACTAAGCGCATATAAAGATGGTTAATAAAATTAGCCACTAAAAGAATACAAATTGAAATTATGACTTCAAATTTAATTTGAATGCAAATTAGAATGACTTAAAAAACAAAAAAACGACAATACTAAGTTTGGATGAGGGTGCAGAGCGACTGAAACTCTCATATGGTCCTCATGGAAATGTAAATTTAGCCACTCTGTAAAAGAGTCAGCTTCTTATAAAGTTAAAAATACAATACCAGCGGGGTCCCTGGGTGCTCAATCAGTTAGTCTGACTCTTGGTTTTGGCTCAGGTTATAATCTCAAGGTCATGAGATCAAGCCCCGCCACAGACTCCACGCTGAGCATGGAGCCTGCTTGAGATCCTCCCTTTCCCTGTCTTTGCTCACTGTCTCTCTCTCAAAAAAAAAAAAAAAAAGAAAGAAAGAAAGAAAGAAAAAAGAAAAGAGAGAAAGAAAGAAAAGAAAATACATATACCATTCAACCCAGCAATTCTACTTGTATATCTACCTGTATATCTCCTGGAGAAGTGAACACTATGTTCACATGAAAACTTGTATATGAATAATTATAGCAACTCTATCCATAATTGCCAAAAATGGAAACAACTGCTATGTCCTTTAATAAGCAAAAAGATAAAACTTTGGTACATTCATTTAGTGGCATGTCATGCAGCCATGAGTAGGCATGAACTATTGATGCATACAAATCAGATGAGCCTCAAAGGCACTATGCTGACTAAAAACAAAAGCAGTGTCAACAAAAGATGACATATCCTACTGCTGGAGCAGAGGTGGGTGGGGGATGGGGTAACTGGGTGATGGGCACTAAGGAGGACATGTGATGTGATGAACACTGGGTGTTATATGCAACTGATAATTTATTGAACACTACACCGGAAACTAATGATGTACTATTAGTTGGCTAACTGAATTTGAAAAAGGAAGGAAGGAAGGAAAGAAAGAAGGAAGAAAGGAAGAAAATGTGGGAGATAAAAAAAAAAAAATTATCCAGGATCTATAAAGAACTCCTCAAACTCAACACACACAAAACAGATAATCATATTAAAAAATGGGCAGAAGATATGAACAGACACTTCTCCAATGAAGACATACAAATGGCTACCAGACACATGAAAAAATGTTCATCATCACTAGCCATCAGGGAGATTCAAATCAAAACCACATTGAGATACCACCTTACACCAGTTAGAATGGCCAAAATTAGCAAGACAGGAAACAACGTGTGTTGGAGAGGATGTGGAGAAAGGGGAACCCTCTTACACTGTTGGTGGGAATGCAAACTGGTGCAGCCACTTTGGAGAACAGTGTGGAGATTCCTCAAGAAATTAAAAATAGATCTTCCCTATGACCCTGCAATTGCACTGCTGGGTATTTACCCCAAAGATACAGATGTAGTGAAAAGAAGGGCCATCTGTACCCCAATGTTTATAGCAGCAATGGCCACGGTCGCCAAACTGTGGAAAGAACCAAGATGCCCTTCAACGGACGAATGGATAAGGAAGATGTGGTCCATATACACTATGGAGTATTATGCCTCCATCAGAAAGGACGAATACCCAACTTTTGTAGCAACATGGACAGGACTAGAAGAGATTATGCTGAGTGAAATAAGTCAAACAGAGAAAGTCAAGTATCATATGGTTTCACTTATTGGTGGAGCATAACAAATAATATAGAGGACAAGGGTAGATGGAGAGGAGAAGGGAGTTGAGGGAAATTGGAAGGGGAGGTGAACCATGAGAGACTATGGACTCTGAAAAACAACCTGAGGGTTTTGAAGGGGCAGGGTGGGAGGGTGGGGGAACCAGGTGGTGGGTATTAGGGAGGGCACAGATTGCATGGAGCACTGGGTGTGGTGAAAAAACAATGAATACTGTTACGCTGAAAATAAATAAAAAATTAAAAAAAAATTATATACCCTATGAAAATTTTGGAAAATACAAAACTTTAGGGATGATAAAGAGATCAAGGAGGAGCAGGGATTAGGGGTGGGGTGGAGTGAGGGGTGTAAGGACCAGCCTGCAGCAGATAGTAGAAAGGAAAAGGAAGGTGTTCAGGCAATAGAATGGTTCTTTATCCCAATTGTGGTGCAAATCACACAAATCTAAATTACATTGGCACTCTAAGAAAGTCAGTTTTACTATGTTAGTTTAAAAATAAAATAAACTGTCCGCTTGACTTATTTCCATAGACAGGAGTTGGAAGCCCAGATGGCACTCAACCCTATTCACTTACTCATTTAACAAATATTCACTGAGAATCTATGATGTTTAAATATCTATGATATTTAGCAATATTGCTGTTGGCAATTGGTACACGAAGAAGCAAAACAAAGATTCCTGCCCTCATGGAGTTTGGAGTCCGGCTGTACCTCTTTACAATGAATCTTCTTTTTTAAATTGTATTCTATTTTATTCTATTTTATTTTATTTTATTTTTTTCAGTGTTCCAAGATTCATTGTTTATGCACTACACCCAGTGCTCCATGCAATACGTGCCCTCCTTAATACCCACCAATGCATTTTCTAAGGTTTAGTCAAGTCAATAAGGGCATGAAGGTGACACAGAGCTCACGCTTTGAGAAGAAGCTCAAAGCTTCGTCTCTAGCGATGAAGGGAGGCCCTATGTATATATCTAAGAGCACGTCTGTTTCAAAGTCCCTCTCAGGGTGTCTCATTCGAAGTAAGGCTGCAGTGCACACCATAGTTAGGCCACCCCCTGCCCTCATTCTCATCGTTAGGAACCAAAGCTGGAGAGGACTGTAGAATTTCTGCTGCGTAACAGAGAACAGTTTCAAATTAAAAGATTAATGAATTACTAGAACATTTAGTAAGTTATTTGACTCTCCCCACAAACTTGCAAGTAGAAAATTCAGTCATTACTAGTCTTATTCCATATACATAAGGAAACGACCTCACAAATTTTCACAAATGCTCAAGTTTACTGAGTAGTAAACTTGTGATTCACACCGGTTTTCGGACCTCGAGTCCCTATTAGTCCCTATTCACAGCCAAGTGAAAACCATTCCTTTGCATTTCTTGGCTTTGCTAATCCACAACTGTCATTTTTTAAAAATTTCATTTTATTTTTTCAATGTTCCAAGATTCATTGTTTATGCACCACACCCAGTGTTCCATGCAATACGTGCCCTCCTTAATAGCCACCACTAAGCTCACCCATCCCCCCACCCCTTCTCTCCTCCAATCAGTTGTCATTGATTCACCCATTCATGTAACAAATCTTGGCTGACCAATTATTGTCTGCCAGGGACAGTGGCAGAATGCGTGGACTAGACAAGAGTCTGTCATAATTATGAAGGGAAAGAACTCTGGGGGAATTCAGTGGAGGCACTGCACAGGGCCTTCCTTCTTTGGGAAGCCAGATTATCAAGGAAGAAAAACTAGGCAGGAAAAGACTCTTCCGATTGGAGGAAATAGCACCAACGTGTACCCTAAGGTGGAAATCACCTTGCTCCATTTGTAGGAACTGAAGAACACCAGAGCAATCAACAGCTGCACATCAGTGTTTCTCAACTCTGGCTGCACATTAGAATCACCAGACGGAGTTTTTCTAAGAATAACAATGTCTGGGTCCTGCCCCCCTCCACCCCGAGAATTTGATCCATTTGTTCTGGGGCAGAGGCTAGACAAGAAAATTTGTTGAAAGCTCCATGGCGGAGTCAATGTATAGGCAGATGTAAGAAGCCTTGTTCTTATTAGGTTTCTTGAACCACAGATAGAGGCAAATTAATATTTTAGTATGAATAGACTTCCTTCAGGATTTATCAACATATTGGTTAATTTCAAGTGGGATTTAACTTTTTTTTTTTAAGTCAGTTTCGAGTGATCTGGTTTTATAATGAAAAGGCTCACGGGGCGCCTGGGTGGCTCAGTGGGTTAAAGCCTCTGCCTTTGGCTCCGGTCATGCTCCCAGGGTCCTGGGATCGAGCCCCACATCGGGCTCTCTGCTGGGCAGGGAGCCTGCTTCCTCCTCTCTCTCTCTGCCTGTCCCTCTGCCTACTTGGGATCTCTATCTGTCAAATAAATAAATAAAATCTTTAAAAAAAAGAAAGAAAAGGCTCACGACAGTATTAATTGATTTCAATATATATGGCACATGATGCAAGAATAAACAGTGGTTCTTTGTTTTCTCTTGTATATGATAATACTTATGTTATAATCATTGATAAGGAAGCTCTAGGAAGCAAGAGAAAATGGACTCATCCAATTGTCTATACTCCCAAAGAAATACACTTCCCAAGATGGATGAGTGGCCCATTGACAAAGGAATATGGAGTACCCTTATAGGATCACAGGTTGAAGCAAAAAATAATCAGATATCAGAGTGGAAATCTATTATTTCAAAGGTTCTTTGGATTGGATTTCCTGGATACATGGGACCATTCTAATGGGGGTCCCAGAGAACATCTATCTGACCCCTATATCACTGACCCATCTGGAAGCAGTAAAACGTGGTCCCATTATTTCTTAATAACGCTGTATAAAAAATGAGTGCCACAATTAACGCATATTCCCTCGAAGTAGGTGCTTTCTACACTTGGGTGGCTCAGCCTTTCCAGAAGGTATCAGAGCCATTTTTATCCTTATTTTGTCCTGAGGCCAAAACCTCCAGCAACTTTGAAAACTGTAGCTTATCTTGAGAGGGGCCAGAAGGGAAAGTATTTAACAAGATTAAGACACTTGAAATTAGAATTTCAAATAACGTCATTGTTTCTCAGTGATCTATTACATTTCCTAAATTTCACAAAGATTTTTTTTTTCTTTAAAGGTTGCTTATGTTTTTTTAAAATTTTTTCTTACATAGAAAATATCAGAGAATTTTTCAACACTCTTCTGCTTTTTTCTCTTCTCTCTTTTACCTCGGAGGAAGAATTATACTATCTCCTTCCCAGGACTCACCTCTCCCATCTATCCGCTTATGATAGGAACTCATTCCAGCAATTTCCCTCTCTCCTGCATTCTTGACTTTTCCTCCTGTAGGTATTTTCCCATCGTTTATCAAGAGAGGAGTAAGTGTTCAGACATTACAAAAAAAAAAAAAAAGATACAATCTTCCCTCAACCCTTGACTCCATGAAGCTGCTGTTGAAACTCTTTCCTTCTCATTTTTAAGAGTCTTCTATATGCACTGCCTTAATTCCTTCTTGTTCCCTCCTCTGCTCATTGCAGTTTGGTTTGTGCCCTCGTTTCTTTTGTGTTCCCTCAAAAGGCATCAAAATGAACTTTGCTTTCAAAGCAAGCTGTCTTTTCATCTTTGCCTGAGTCAGTCTTCCAGAGTCTTGCTATGGCCAAGTGAGGTTCTTGGCTGTACCAACAGCACATGGATCATATGGGAGCTGAGGAGTCTAATGGCCATCTCAGACCTACTGAATCAGAACTCGCATTTTAACTAGATCTTTGGGTGATGTGTGTGCATTTAAAGTTTGAGTCATGCTGTCACAGAGTATTTTACTGATGTGACCGCCCTCTCCCCTTCGTGAGGTTCTTAAAATTCCATAGCTCCCATGATGTCAGACCTCCTGGTCCTTCTACTTCTTCAGGGTGCTCCTTTGAAATTTGCTTCACCCTCTTCTCTCATCCATCCCTTAAATTAAGGTTTTCCTGTAGCTTTTCCACTCTTTGTTCTGTGGTTTGGGCCCCATCCCTATTAGGATGACACCCATAGGTCCCTCCTGAGTTTAAATCCATTTTTTTCAACCCCAAGCTAGTCACAGTCTTCTTAATTTCCCCAACACTTTAAACTTAATTTGATCAAAACCAACTGGCCAACTTTTATCTGAAACCTGCTCCTCTGGGTACCTCGTCTCTGATAAGGGCAACCTATTTTCCAAGATACCTGAGATAGAAATCTCCTGACTATAATTATAATGGTTTTTGTTTGTTTGTTTCTTTTTATGGTGCAGCTATTTGTCTACCAAATCCTGTTGGCTCCAGTTTAACCCTTCTCTTAAATGAACCCTCTTGATTACATTCCACTGCCACTATCCTACCTCTAGCTCTTACCACCTCTTCTTTGGGCTGATGCAATGGCCTTCTTACTGGATTTCTTGCCTTCAGTTATGCTTTGCCCAAATGGACCGCCATATGTATGCTGGAATCCGATGGTTCCTTATTGTTCTTCAAATATACTTTGTACCATTCTGACTTTTTAACTTTTCTTATGGCTATTCTTTTATCCAAAAGCATTTCCATCAATGCCTGCCTTTTGAACTCCAAACTACCTTTCTAACCCCAGGTCAAAATTGTGAAATTAACACATATTTTCCAGATCACCACAATATGGAATTTAAAATATACTGCATTAAAAAAAAAAAAAAAAAAGTGTTCATGCAATGCGCCCACTTCCAAAAGCTCACTCAATTGTTTCTTTTTTTTTTTTTTTAAGATTTTATTTATTTATTTGACAGATAGATCACAAGTAGGCAAAGAGGCAGGCAGAGAGAGAGAGAGAGAGAGAGGAGGAGGCAGGCTCCCCGCCGAGCAGAGAGCCCGATGAGGGCTCGATCCCAGGACCCTGAGATCATGACCTGAGCTGAAGGCAGAGGCCTTAACCCACTGAGCCACCCAGGTGCCCCCACTCATTTGTTTCTGAGAGTTTATCAGAGCACTTTGCATGAGCTCACTATCTGCCTTCTTAGCTTGTCCCATGGTGGGCTCTGGAACAACTTGAATTACTGAATTGTAGTATAGAGAACACAGCATTTGTAGATAACAACTCAATGTGTCACAGGATAGTATGTGCTATACTATAGTGTATACTTCCATGTCTTACATAATTTCATAGAAAAGTTTCTCTCTTTCATCAGGCTGGTGAGTGTTTCCACACAGTCCCCCTCTCCCTGGGAATTCCACTGTAAGATAACTGAGCTAGAGAACAAGTCTGATTGACAGACAGCATACATGTCCACTTTCATCTATCTTTCTTCTTATTCTTTCTTAGCTAGCTAACTAATTGCATCTGCTTCATTTCTCCAAGTCTGAAGTTTGTCCCAGAAGGTTTGCTGGTCCTGTATGTAAATAGAGTGCTGGTAGACCTCTCCACCACCTATTCAATGTGTATATATATTTGTGTGTGTGTGTGTGTGTGTGTGTGTGTGTGTGTGTGTGTTTCTCAGTGGAAGAGTAAGCTTGGGCTCAAGTAAACCCCCATAGTCAAGGATTGCATGTTATTTTGGTTTGTATTCCCAGAGCATTTAGCAGCGTGCTTTGTTGACAGTGGTTACACAATAAAACTCTCCCGAAATGAATTCTGCATCACGAAACATATATAGATGTTGCCAGAGACCATTGTTTATGCAATGTAGGCACATACAAAACGAAATTATCAAGCATAACAAATATTTCCCTAGACTGCCCCCTAAAAAAGTAAAACAGCCTTAAAAGATGGTAATAACCCAAAAGTTATATGGTGGCTCTCTTCTTCCAGCCTTTCAGAAATAACTTTCTGGCCTCAGGCATCCACCTATCTGCAAGGCTGATCATCACTTAAAATATCAACCTTGGGATTAAATTCAGAATCCTCTCAAGAGTGTGTGTGTGTGTGTGTAAGCGTGTGTGCACTTGCAGGGAACATTACTCACTTTTTCATGATTTGGGGGCTAGGGTAGATTCAGCAGATTACGTATGGAGCCTATCAATGTGGGACAGCTTGTGGAAGATCATAAACATATTTTTCAGAGAGGAACGTTGCAGCCATGAGCACATCACGTGGTCACCCCTTCCCTAAGGTTTGCTCCTTTAATTGTAAATAGCCAGAAAGCCATCAAGCCAGAGTTTAATAAACTTTTAATTTGAAATGAATTACCACATGTTGTGTTTGTTTACCCATTATTAAATCTCTTAGCAACATATCAGTGGCAGAAACAGCGTACTGTAGCACAGCCCTGATATATTAGAAAACAAACCCATGGGGGATATTAACTGCTAATAATATGTTTAGGAAGCCACTAAGAAAAATAAATAAATATAAGCAATGTAGCAGAGACATGTATTTGAAGAGATTTGTATGTTTTCTTTTTGTATAAATCTATTCTGAATAGGAGCAAAATGTCCCTGTTCAGTCTTTGAATGTGAAGCTGGAATCAGTTTCTGAGCTCAGAGCAGAGCAAATGCAAATCAGCCTTTTCCAAGACTTTTCTTGAAGCAGAAAGATTCTTTCTCTCCCAGTACATAGCATTCTCATACTGATTGTGTCAGTATTCATGTTGCTTGGAGTGTCACCTGTCCTCCTGTTAGGGGAACTGAGGGCAGGCAGCATTTGAAAAGCCAAGTTCAGAGCACAGTGCAGTAGGTGTGGAAAATAAAGCCACAGTACCCTGAGGAAAAACTAGAAAGCAAAAATGGTCCGATGAAAAATGGTCTAAGAGTAATTGCTTCTAGTCTTTGGCTCAGTATCCTAAAACTAGGTTAAAATGTCAGTATCACTGAAATATTATTACTGTTAAGTCAGAAGCTACTTTCTCAAAAGTTAAAAATTCTAAAATAAGATTTTGAGTTCCATGCTTAATACTAAAGCATTGGGAGGAAAAAAAAATTAAAAATAAAAAAACAAGGAAGAGAAAAGAAAGAAAGAAGGAGAAAGAAGGAGGGAGGGAGGGAGGGGGGAAGGAAGGAAGGAAGGAAAGAGGGAAGGAAGAAAAGAGAAAGAGAGAGAGAGGAAGGGAAGGAGGGAGGAAGAAAGGGACTCCATGTTACAGACGCACATTTCGTCAGAAGGTCTGTAGTAGCCAAAGGCAACGTCACAGAGCTGAAGTCATTCATCTCATTTCATCTCATCACATAAACATTTTATGATCTCAAATTTTCTCAGGAAGGGTAAGCACAATACAGTAAGATATTTTCAGAGAGAAAAAGAGACAACACATTCATAGAACTTTAGTTAAAATACTTTGTTATAATTGTCCTAATTTATTATTAGTTATTGTTAATCTCTTACTGTACCTAATTGATAACTAAAACAAAGTATAACAGAGTTCAATACTATCTGGGGTTTTAGGCATCCACTGGAGATCTTGGACTGCATCCTCGCCACAGATAAGGGAGGACTACTGTATCTTATATCTAATTTATTTTACCAAATATTTGTTTCAAACCAGATGACATAATTCAATATGTATGAATTTTGTATATAAAATTTCAATATAATGTTCCCAGGTGTATATAATTATAAAGTGGCATTTAGTTGTCTGGAGGTGATGGTATCTTAGTTATCATTAGCGGATGATAATAGTTTACTCACACAGAAACAGGTCAAGTATGACTAAGGAAGCTCAGGGCTTATACTGGACCCAGCTCTTAGGGAAGGAAGCAGGGCTCCTAAAAACGGAGCATGGCAATCAGTGGAGTTTTACTCAGCTCAGCACGGCATAATCTCCGATGCATTTGGGCAACACTAGGCACAAGAGACATTTACCACCAGAAGTTGACTATGAAGCTCTGTGTTGCCCAGCTGATAGGCAGAATTAGACAAGAAGGCATATCTCATTAGGAAATCAAATACAGCAGCTTCAGGTCTGGCCATTATGGCAGGGATCCCATATCTCTTCCTAAAAATCTCTGCTTTTTCCCTGACCTATACTCTCGACCCAACACTTCCCTCACTCTACAGACTCTTCAACCACTTAGCAATTTCTGTAGTCTATGTGTTTATGTCTCTGTAATGGACACATTTTTCCTCCCTACTTTCCATATCTCTCCCACTTTCCCAACGGTCTCCTAAACATTTTAACTTGGATACAATATAGGGATCTCAACTCAATAGGTCCAAAATAAAGCTCATGTTTGTTCGTTTGTTTTATTCCCCTCTAATCTTGTCCCTCTTCCTTTATTTCATATTATCTGCTGGTTAATACCCATGTCTAGCCATGCTAAAAAATTAGGAATCCTCCTTAATGATCCCTCACCATCAATATCCAACCAACCAACAGGGACATTTTCATTCTTTGTCCTATAGTCATTCTTTTACACATCTTTAATACTCTATAACTTTAAACTCTCTTCTCCAGCTTTACTGTCACTGCCCTAATTCAGGCCCTTTTCTGTGGCCAACACTACTCTAGTATTTTCCAAACTGATCCGGTTTTAGACTTTTCCTCCCCAAATAAACCTTCCTAAAAATTACCAGAGGGAACCACCTAAAATAGAAATTGAAATACATCCTTCCCTTTCTTTTTTTAAAGATTTACTTTTTTTTTTTTTTTTTTTAAATTTTAGAGCGAGACAGAGAGAATGTATGAGCAGGGGGAGGGGAGTGGGCAAGGGGGAGAGAAGCTCAAGCAGACTCCCCACTGAGCGAGGAGCCTGACTCAGGCTTGGACCCAGGACTCTGAGGTCATGACCTTACCCAAAATCAAGAGTCAGCTACTTAACCAACCGAGCCATACAGGCACCCCAAGTCACTCCCCTTCTTAAGATCATTTGATGGCTACCCATGTTATACCAACTTCTCATCAGCCGCAATAGATACACAAAGACACACAAAAAAATAGCGAGGGAGTTACTACCACCCTAGAACATGTATATGGATAAATGATGGCGATGAGGAAAAGTGAGTAAAGTAGGAAAGGAATAAAGACTTTTCAGACATACAAGGGCTAACACAGTTTACCACATTACAGACTCAAACTCTCAATGAATTACTAACAGTTTTTTTCAACAAGAAGAAAAATGAGAGGAGACAAGCTGCATAAAAATACTAAGAAGCACAAGTATTGACCAAATATGTCAGTAAATTAATTTTCTATTGAGAATTTAAAAAAACAAACAAACAAACAACTAAGTTTTCTGTTGAATAAAAGAGTGACCTGGAAGCATGGCCAACAATAACTTGAGAGTACATGGAGATGTTTGATGGGTAGGTCAAACATAATAAAAGTCCTTATCATGCTCAGGAAGAGAAGAGAAAAATCAGATGAAACTAGATTTTTTAAAACAATTTTCAGCTAAATATGTAGATGAGAAAATTCAGGATAACATCTGAAATAATGATCAATAAAATATGTAGATTATAAACAGTAGAGGATAAACAAAATAAAGAAAATTATTTTCAGTTAAAGAAAAATTCAGTAAGTATTTTTAAAAAGCAAAGAAATAAGATGGCAAAAATAAACTGCAAAAAATGTTATCCGCAAGTACCAATGTAAGAGTAATATCAGTATTTACAAAAAATTAAACTCACCTGTTAAAAGACACATATTAACTAAAACTATGTATGAATAGTTTATATTTTATATTTGTCTTGAGAGCAAATATAAAATCTAGATTTATGCTGTTAAGCCATACTCAAAAGAACACCACAGATGAGTTTTAAATTCTTAAAATAAATATTAGAAAAATAATATATGCCATAACAATACTTATAAAAAAATCAGGTGGTAGTATTAATATCAGAAGGAATAGAATATAAATTGAAGCATTATGGGGAGATGGAGAGGAGGGAGTTGAGGGAAATTGGAGGGGAAGATGAACCATGAGAGACTATGGACTCTGAAAAACAATCTGAGGGTTTTGAAGGGATGGGGGTGGGAGTTGGGGGAGCCCGGTGGTGGGTACTATGGAGGGCACGTACTGCATGGAGCACTGGGTGTGGTGCATAAACAATCAATTCTGTTACACTGAAAAGAAATTAAATTAAAAAAATAAAATAAAAATAAATTAAAAAATTAAAAAATAAATTGAAGCATTCATAAACATAGAGGGAGACTACATCTATATTAAATAATAACAAAAGTTAATAATCATAAAATTACAGGCATTTAACAACACATTTAAAATAAATAAAGCAATATTTGACAGAACTACAGTGATAAATGGACAGATCTAGTCAGAACTGACGATTTCACACATGGGTAAATAAAAACTGAAGATAAATACCTAAGCTTTCCAATCAAGGAGATTAAAAGGTAACAGAAGAAATTAGGAGCAAAAAAATAATAAACACAAAAAACAAAAGATCAATGGAGAGAAAGTCTTAATGGAGGTAGAAGAGCAGTTGTATACTTTTAAAAAAATGAATAAAAAGATAAAATTCAACCAAGATGGTAAAGAAAAACAAAGAAGGCATATGTTAACCAATGTTAATAATGAAAAGAAGAACATAATTGTAAATTTAGGGGTATTTCAAAATTATAATAGTATTTTTACATATTTCCTTTTAGAGACATAAAACATTTATTGAACACTACACAAAAAACATTAGTTTCCTCCAAGGAGAAGAAATAGTCTGCAATGGGAGGCAGATTTTGTTTTGAACAATCTCAGTATATTCTCTGTTCAATAAAACTGTAACAAAAGGAAATAAACTTTAAAGATAATATACTATGTATACCAACATATATATACATATATTATGTGTATAATATGTAATATATTACATTATATATTTAATATATGTATATATAACATTATATTGCATTATATACATCTGTATATAATATGTACATAATATGTACTACTATGACTAATTTAATTCAAGTAGTTTTTCAAATGAATTAAATAGAATGATTGAATAATCAATAGCAATCAAAGATTGAATTAGAAATCAAATGCTTCCCATGAGTCATCCCACATTAAAAAAAAAAAAAAAAAGGTCCAGAACTCTTACAGTTCAATAAGAAAAAGTTTTAAAAATGACCCAAAGGACAAGTGAATAAAATTTAGGTATCGGCAATTCACAGAAAACAAAACACACATGATTAACAGAAAGATATGAAAAAAAAAAATGCTCCAACTCAGTCATATTCAGGGATATTCTCATGAAAACAAAGAGATACTGCATTGCAACTGAATTGGCAAAATTAATTATAATGAAGATTGTTAGGATGCGAACCAAACCAACTCCTACCCAGCTGTTAGAAGGGCAAATCGATACAACTACTTTGATAGCAAAGTGTCACTATGCTAGAAATTTTAAAAGTGTGTGCCCTGTGATTCAGTGGTTCCTCTCCAGGATAGGAAATATCTTTTACTCTATTGAAACTTGTACCTACGTGCACAAGAATGACATGTCCAAGAGTAATCACTGTAATCTTGTTTGCAACTGAGTAAAACTTGAAACAACGAATAAAATAAAAATAAAGTTTGTTACAATCATGCATATTACCACATATACAATTATACAGCAGTAAAATCAATAAACCAAAAATACATGCAGGTTTGTGTGTAGTTGTGCAAATGTCAAGGATAATACTGAGAGAAAATGAATTTGCAGAAATAGATACAAAGCATGGTTACTCAACAGAAATCTTAAAAACATAGAAAAGATACATTGTTTATAAGTACATACATATGTAGGAAATGTACTGAAACATACATGGGAATGATCAATAAGTCTCAGAGGGTTGGGAACAGAATGAGCAAGCAGTTCACAGAAGGCTTTAATCACATGTAAAATATTACTTTTTAAAAGAAAAGTTGTGAAGAAAAAATGCAAGATATATCAAAATAGCAAGAATGGATACAGCTGGGTACTGATTATTGGTTTATGTTATGTTATTTTCTGCACAGTATGTTTAAAATATTTGATAACCTCCAAACAAAAGAATATAGTCCCTACCACAATATTGGCATGTGAAAAACCTACATCACGTAATTATTATTAGTGGTAATCCTTCTAACATTAGTCTTACGCTGGTAATACTGTAAGAGCTACTATCTTTACTACAAGTAATATAATTACGACAACGATCCATCCCTCACTCTTGCTTCTAACACTATTATTACTGTTAGGACATCCAAGCTGTTAGAGAATCTTCTGAATCTTTTGGTAAAGGAAATAATTACCTTGCAAAAAATAATAGTCATCTCTAGTATATTCCCTTCTGTAGGCTGAAACTTCTATACATTAAATCGTACAAAGAATGTTATTTGCTTATTTAGTGCTTGATTAAGTCAGTCGTTGAAAACCGAGATTTATAAAATAACTATATTATTTGAAAACTTCTGAGAATATTTTCTCTTTCATAGCCATCTGTTGGTTAACACTCTTGGAAGCAACCAAGAAGGCTTGGTTCTAGAACTAAGGACCAAAAAAAAAATGTCAACTTGTCTCTCCAAAAAACTAAAAAAGTATTTTTAGAGCCGTAACGCCATGGAGAAAGACTTGTGTTTCAATTAAGTAATTTTATATTTGATTGTAATTAATTAATAATTATGCTCTATGGAAACTGATATTCTTGTCAATGAATACATTCTCTTTAAGCAGCATGGCATAGTAAGAAATACACTAATTAAAATGTCTTTCTCAGGGACGCCTGGGTGGCTCAGTTGGTTAAGCAGCTGCCTTCGGCTCAGGTCATGATCTCAGCGTCCTGGGATCGAGTCCCACATCGGGCTCCTTGCTCGGCGGGGAGCCTGCTTCTCCCTCTGCCTCTGCCTACCGCTCTGTCTGCCTGTGCTCGTTCGCTCTCTCTCTCTAACAAATAAGTAAATTAAAAAAAAATAAAAATAAATAAAATGTCTTTCTCAGTTTTCTGCAATATAACACAACTGGACATATTAGGAAAAGAATGCTAAAAACGGTCTACTAACCCTGAGAAGAGTGTAGGGAGGGTTTAGTCTTACCATTCAGTGATGCAGGAATGTTTTCCTCCGTTTGTTTCTCTGAAAGGCCCAGGGGATTCTCCACGCCTGATTCTGCTTCCTGTACTTCAGCCGTTAAAGAAATTGGAAATTCAGGGGGAAGCGGAATTTGTCTTTCATAGGTTTGTTGGTCATCCAAACACAGAGGAAGTTTAATAACCTATTCAGAGAGAAATCTCTTATCTAAACTGTTGAAAATAGTGCACGCACAGTTAATTTCACCCTAGAAGAATGATTCAATATGCGGACTCCAAAACGTCCACGATGAATTTCATTTTCCAAACCTTATATTTGCTTGTGTTTGGCTGCCTTACCAAAAAAATGCATTTTTTGTATTAGCAGATTTACATAATTGTTTCAGATATTACCACTGTTTTATATAGTCCTTAGTTTTTTTCTTTGTCTTGCCTTATAATTTTCTTTAATTTCTTCTCACAAGTAACACTGTCTGATACCAGGATCAAGTTAGCAAATATTCACTCAGTATTCACTGTCTCCAAGAAACAATATTTCTAATTCAAATATAAAAGACAAGATTGTAGAATCTAGTGGTGAAACTATGGGTGTTCATCGTGCCATTTTTTTTTCAACTGTTCTCTATGTTTACAATTTTATTTATTTTTATTTAATTTTATTTTTTAAAGATTTTATTTATTTATTTGACAGAGCAGGAATACAAGTAGCAGGAGTGGGAGAGGGAAAGCAGACTTCCTGCTGAGCAGAGAGCCTGATGTCGGGCTCGATCCCAGGACCCTGGGATCATGACCTGATCCAAAGGCAGACACTTAATGACTGAGCCACACAAGCACCTCTCTACGTTTACAATTTTAATAATAAAGTGCTTGATGGAAATAATCAATGACACAGGAAATGAAATATTTAGAAAAGTGAGGGAGTTTGGGAAATAATTAAAGGCTATCCTGCTTGCAGAGTTGCTCCTCTTGAATTCTTTCACATACCCTACGGGGGCCCAATCAGACCCGTTCTCCTGTCTCCACGCTCTGGGTATGAGCCTGAGTTCTATTCCTAATCACAACATGGTAGAACATGTGAGGTCACAGCTAAGCCACATGCCCTGCCGCTTTCTTTCCACTAACAGACATGAGAGAGAAATGATCATAATTTATCTGAATTATTTCCTTTCATCTCTTCTAAAGCTGCATTACAGAAACCACTTTTCTGTTCTAGTGGTTCACCCATCTTTTCTCTTCTCTGTTCCAAGTTATTATTATTTTTTTTTTTCTGAGCGACTCCAGAAAGAGTACTCAAAAATTACATTGACTTGTTCAAAAATTGCATTTGAGAAAACTCACATTGGAAAAATCCTAATATTTTAGAATTTCACATAAGAGGAAAATCAGTTTTTAAGATAAGAAAATTTCATTTTTATCCTCATGAAAGAGAAGCAAATACATTCCTATTTATTCTGCCTCATGCTTAGAAAATCCTATCTTGACTAACGGCATTATTCTCATCAGTAAGACTCATCCTGCAGCCCCTGTTCCATGAAATATAGAGAGAAGATCTGTTACCAAATAAGAAAGCTAGTAGACAATTACAACCATCTGTGATGAATAATGGCCAGTGGGCTCTACAAATAAATCATAATATTATTTTTCACCAGTTTTTAAAAAAGGGAATCAGGGAAAAAAAAGAGGAAAAGTTTAGTAATGTATCCAAGTCAAGTAGATTTTAGTGAAATCAAGCTTTCTAAGCTGTTTATCAAATAACTACTTTTCTTGATCTTATAAATTTTAAACATCACTTCCTGATATATCTCAAGTATAAAATGCTTATATCTTTACAGTCAATACTGGTACTACCCAGATGACCTTTTATGAAATAAAATTGTTGCTGACTTTCCTTGCTGTAATTGAAACCTCTGAATTTTAGGTAACAGTTGGTGAAAATTATAGATGCCTTTCACATTAGCTAGCAAGCTTATATCAAAATTTATTTTCTTTTACAACTCTATTTTTATTTTTATTCCATTTTTATTTCTTGGTACAGTATTCAAGTCACCAATTAGTTAAACATTTTGTTACGGGTTATCTACAGTTTTCTTCAAGATTTGGGTGATTTTTCAATAACTCCTTTGAATTCATTTTCAAATGCATTTATGTCAGTCTTTCTACATGTTAGAAACTTTTATAAACTTCTGATCCTGACACCCACCTCAAAACAACTGAATCAAAATCTCTGGGAACAAGACCTAACCATGGTATTTTAAATGCTTCTTACATGATTTCAGTGTACAGTCAGATTTGACTCAGAATGGCACAATTTTCAGAATAAGTAGGAAGGCACATATTTGGATTTAGATTCAGATTTATTTTCTTAACAGCAACCTATAATATCTCAAAATGATATTTCAACAAAACATTTTAATGGATTTAGCTAAAAGGGAAAAAAAAAAGCCAGCTGATTCAACTTCAAATAAATAAGAAATAGGGAGACTATCACAGAAGAAAGATATAGAGCTGCTGATTTTTAACCCCACAGTGCATGTGTTTCCTGGAAGTGTCTATATTTAATAGTCCCATTACTTTGGTAGATAGATGATGGTGATAGGTAGATAACAGATAGATACATACATACATAGATTAGATTAGATTGACTGAGAGCTACCTAGCCAGTTAGCTAGATAGACAAACAGACTGGGAAAAGTGAAACATGTAGGTAAGCAAAAAAAAAAAAAAGGGGGGGTGGGCATTTTATGATACAGGCACTGCGGCAAGACATCATAATCAGGAAAAACAAATTTGGACATAGAGGACAGAAGTAGACTAAAATTATGTTGGAATGCTTTATACTTTATGTATGCTGTCATTTTATTTAGTTAGCTTTGGATCCCCCCTGGTATTTGCTTAGAATGAATTTATGCAATGATATTTCTGCTAAAAGACTTGGTTAGAAAATACATTTCCAAATATACACAAGTAAACGGTATATCCCCACAGGTTTTTTGGAGTGATTTTTTTTTTTTTTAATTTCTGAGGTAAATAATATAGCATGTTTTTTTTTTTTTAAGATTTTATTTATTTACTTAGACAGATCACAAGTAGGCAGAGAGGCAGGTAGAGAGAGAAGGGAGGAAACAGGGTCCCTGCTGAGCAGAGAGCCCGATGCGGGACTTGATCCCAGGATGCTGGGATCATGACCTGAGCCAAAAGCAGCGGCTTTAACCCACTGAGCCACCCAGGCGCCCTAATATAGCATGTTTTTAAGTAGTATGTATGGGTGGTAAAAGGAGCTTTGTAATGGACACTTTTATCCTGTGGAAATGTGGGTCATTAATTGTTGTTGTTGGGTTTTATTTTTATGAATACATGCCTATCTCATCAAATAAATGGCAACTGTCTAGAAGGCACAGACTCTATCTGATCTCATTTGTATATATAGAGTAAGCAGTGCCCAACACATAATAGTAGCTCAGTTATTACTTCTGATAAGGAAACATCATAGCCTTACACCCAAGTTGCTGGGACAGATCAGCTCCAGCAGCAACAAATTATAAAATGAGAATTAAAGGATTTGGGTGACTTTTCTGGGCCACTCATGAGTGGCCTTACAAGGTTGGATTAAATTTTCTTTAAGATTTCTGCCAATTCTAGGATTGTATTCCTTCTTTGTAGAAATCAATTTAATCGGCATCAAGAAAGCATTAGGATGTGATTACTTTTATTTTATTTTATTTTAATTTTTTTATTTTTAAAGATTTTATTTATTTATTTGAGAGAGAGAGAGTGTATGAGAGAGAGAGAGAACATTAGAGGGGAGAAGGTCAGAGGGAGAAGCAGACTCCCCGCAGAGTTAGGAGCTGGATGTGGGACTTGATCCTGGGACTCTGGGATCATGACCTGAGCCAAAGGCAGTGGCTTAACCAACCAAGCCACCCAGGCGCCCAGGATGTGATAGCTTTAACAGGTTTATGATCCTTGTTGAAATTTTCAAAGCACAAAAAGTAAGGTAAAGGCTAGAAATAAGCAGCTTTAGAAAATTTTTAAATTCTTTTTTCCACTTACAAAATCACATTACAAACCTGAAAGTAGAGATTGCACAGCCAGTGGTCCAAGTCCAAGCAAATCAAATCTTCCATTTTCCTGAAGTTATCGAGCCTCTGATCATAATGTCCTCGGAGAAGGGGACACTTGAATTTTCCCTCTACTACATCAAAGCTATTATCACACAAAGGGAAGGCTGCCCAGCCCACAACCCACTCAAAACAAGCATATTTCCCACGAAGGAGACAGAGTTCAAACAAGAAAGCCATGCCAGGTTTCACATCTTTCTTAGAAGGGAGTACCTAGGAAAAGATACCAAGACAAGGGAAGATTAGGATACTTGTACATGGAAACACACTATATTCAATGACGCCTATGTTTGATTTATAATTAAGTAGAGTGGGTCTTACTTCTATTTTTTGCCCTTAAAAATTAACCATTGTCAAAAATGATGCAATAAACCTTAGGGGTACATATATCCTTCCAAATTGGTGTTTTCATCTCTTTGGGTAAATACCCAGTAATGGAATTATTAGATCACATGGTATTTCTATGTTTGTTTTTTGTTTTTTTTTGAGGAAACTTCATACTGCTTTCCACAGAAGTATTATTTATAATAGCCAAGATATGGAAGCAACCTAAAAGCTCCCTTCTGAGAGACAAATAGAGAAGGAGGATGTGGTGTGTGTAGAATATCTATATATAATGGAATATTACACAACCATTAAAAAGGATGAGATCATGCCATTTGCAACAACATGAAAGGATCTAGAGAATAAGTCAGACTGAGAAAGACAAAGACTATATGAGTTCATATATGTGAAACCTAAAACAAACAACAAGAATAAAAACAAACAAACAAAAACCAAATGAATAAACAAAAAGTAGAATCAGACCAATAAGCACAGAGAACAAAGTGATGGTTGTCAGAGGGGAAGGGGATGGGAGGCTGGATAAGATGGGTGAAGGGGAGTGGGAGATACAAGCTTCCAGTCATGGACTGAGTAAGTCACAGGAAGAAAAGGTGCAGCATAAGGAATATAAACAATGATATTGTAATAGCGTTGCATCATGGCAGATAGTAGCTACACCTGAAGTGAGCACAGCACAATGTTTAAACTTGTCAGTCCACTATGTTATATACACCTGAAACTGATGGAACATGTGTGTCAACTACATGCAAATTAAAAAAAATTAAAGAAAAATTCACTCTTGGATGCATTTACATGAATAACCTTTCCAGTCCAAAGTAATTGAGCAAACACACCGCCATGAAAATGGGACCCAAGCAACAAGACAAATTTGACCCTGCCAGTTCAAGATTCGGCACTTTATAGGTTTTGGGAATCAAACTTGTAATCTGTTACCTAACACCAGAAACTATATTTTAGTCCTTTTTACTTGAGCTGGCCCTTCTATTGTATAACAGTTTCTATCAGTTGTCACCATCATTGTTCTACTTGCCTGTCACTCATCTTTGTAAAGCTCACGTACCCAGCACAAGTGCTTGACATCAAAGATGCTTTTTCAAAAGATGGTTAAACAAACTATCACACTCTAGAGAAACTATTCCTAGTCATAATGATAGCTTGCATTACTATTGAAAGGTCTACCTCTTAAAAGAAAAATAGTGTCCCATTTAATTCTGTGACTATCCTGTTTATTTCAGTTGATATTATAATGCATGTTGCTGTATAAGCAACCTGTCAACGTTCAATAAACAGTGTTTAGGCATAAGGACGGATGAAATGATCAGATTGACCAAAACATCTTTCAGGTCCCCAGTTGTAGAGATGGAGCCTGTGCTTTGGCCTTTTAAAAAAGAATTTTAGGGGACACCTGAGTGACTCAGTCGGTTAAGCATCTGCCTTCTACTCAGGTCATGATCCCAGAGTCCTGGGATCAAGCCCTGCGTCAGGATCCCTGCTCAGTGGAGAATCTGCTTCTCCCTCTGCCTCTGCCCCTCCCCTTGTTCTCACTCTCTTGCTTTCAAATGAATAAATAAAAACTTTAAAAAAAAAAAGAATTTTAGGGAAGTGCAAGACATGAAAACTCCTTTTTTTTTTTTTTGAAATAGAGTATAAGCTTCGGTTTCATTTTAAAATTCTATGTGACTAATTATAAATGGGCAAAGATAAGGACTTGTTTAAGATTATTTTATAAATTTAGCCAAAAGTGCATAAGCATATTTTATATGATTTATGTAAATATTCTAAGACTTAGTTTATGTTTAAAACGAAACAGAAGCATCTGTTGAAAAATACCATAACCCTGTGGCAGCTGCTATTAAACCATTAACAGGATCAGGTTTCATTTAAACCAGATTTACCATTTTCTACAACAGCCCATGGGAAAGCTAAAAACATTAGACACAAATTACTGACAAAAGAGATTCTTAATCAAGCCATACTTTTCATTTGGCTATTTGGCTGTGAGTAACCTTTGTGATAGGAAAATAAAACCTAAATGAGAAAGAGGAAGAGGAAAAATTGAGTCAGAAACCTGTTTTGGATCATCATTTAAAAATAAAGCTGAACTGAGGTCATTACAATAATTTTATCTATTCTCATCCCTGACTTTAGAAGCACCGCCTTGTACTAACCTGATCTGACTCAGTGATACGTTCAAAGTAGATAAAATAAGAATTTGAGCCATAGTGACCCAATTCCATCATTAAGTTTCTGTGGTCACAGGCTATCACTTCTTTTTTTGTATCAAGGTTTTGATGTACTCAAGCCTCCTCACTGATAAATGACCAGGAGGGACACCTGGGTGGCACAGACGGTTAAGTGTCTGACTCTCATTTTCGGCTCAAGTCATAATCTCAGGGTGGTGAGATCATATCCCACATCAGGTTCCCCACTCAGCTCGGAGTCTGCTTGAAATTCTCTCTCCCTCTCCCCTTCACCCTCCCACTTGTGCTCTGTCTAGAATAAGTAAATGAAGTTTACAAAATAAAACAAATAAAAGACCAGGGGATAAGCATTTCTTCACAAAATTGATACAACTATCAGGCTGGACAATAAGTATAAAAATGGTCATAAAAACATAAAATGTACAAATTATTATTATTATTATTATTATCTGAAGACTTTATCTCAACTATTTCCAAGATGAGTTAGATTACAGTTTATTTAATAAAGAAGAAAAGAACATATCAAGGTAAAAGTTCATCTGTAAAAATGTAACCAGTATCATTTTGCATATGAGGAACAACTGTTCAAGGCTACCAGATAAAACCTATAACCACCAGGCTAGCACATGACTCCTGTAACCGTATAAATTAGAAGCCAATTCTCATGCACAAAAGGATACTCCACTGCAACCTATTTCACAAGATAGAAGAGTCACATGCAACTACCCTGACTGCTGGAAAAAAAAAAAAATAGTATATGAACATGACAAAATCTAGTCAGTGGTATTGATTGAAAAGCAGGGCAAGAGCTATATGTTATCAAATAAAAGAATTTACTTTATGTGACAATAGTTGTCTTATCTTATTTAATCTTTCAGTGTTTTTCCCTCACCGTGTATCATAGGAGAGATCTGTAATGTGTAGCTGGGGACTCATTCTTTTCCTCTTTGGCAACAAAGGATCACTAAGTTTCATTGTGTCTCTCAGAGGATCCTTTCCATAAACCTGAATACTTCCACAGCTGTCTTATGATGTAATATTTCCATGAGCGTAATTGAATTGAATGCTATATAATGAGGGATTGAATGCTATATAATGTAATCGAATGCTATATAATGAGGGAAATAAATGTACTGGTCTCTGCCAACCACCACTGCCATCTCATCATGAGAGTCCTGGTGGTTGGGGGGTCAAAATGTCCCTAATTTTCTGAGTACCAAGAAGAGCCAACTTTTTGAAGGAGGAGACACTATAGAGCTTAACTTCACTGGGTGACATAGGATGACACAGAATGTGCATGTGAAAGGAGAGTAATGAACAAGCAAAATCCAAGAAGCAAACAAGAATTCTGAAAGCTGAAGTTTGCGTGGAAAGTTGGAAAAGAAAGTAAAGTTCTTTCCGCTTGGGTACCAAATTGTATGAAAGTGAAGCAAAGCAGAGAGGATTAGTATAGTCTTTCAAAATGACAAAAATGCATATTGATAAAGTAGTCTTCAATCTTCTGGACTTCCTAGAATTTTGAAAAGGATTATTATTTTTATAATCACAAAAAAATTAACAGTGATTTCAAAAACAGAAGACCCATGAGACACCTGTGTGGTTCAATCAGTTAAACATCTGCCTTAGGCTCAAGTCATGATCCCAGGGTCCTGGGATTGAACCCCACATCATTGGCTCCCTGTTCAGTCGGGAGCCTGCTTTCCCTCCTCCCTCTGATACTTCCCCTACTTGTGCTCTTTCCCTCTCTCATTCTTTCTCAAATGAATAAATAAAATCTTAAAAAAATTAAATTTAACTTTAAAAACCAGAAGACTTTCAACATTTTGCTTCTGCTTATGAGAGAGATGATCATAAATGACCATAATTTCCATTATAATAAAGACAAACACCAGTTAAATTACACATTTATGTATATTATTGAACCCTTGGGGGAACTAAGGACACAAAGAAACCTAGGGGAAACTAAATCTCAGAGAGGAATAAGTCTTTCATATATGAACTAAGACTCAATGGGGGCTTTAATCTTAGGAAACAGGTGAGGGAGCAAACCTGTCATTGGGTGAGAGACTTTACAGATAAAGGGAGAAACTGGTCAAAAGTAGAGCAATCTTGGACTAATGTGGAATATGGAATACATAGGAGCCCCCAGATGCACAGTGAGTCCTCCCTATATACCAACTCTCAACCTTAGGACTTGTATCCAGAACTCAGCAGCATGTGAGTAATTGGGTCCAAGGTGAGAGTCCAAGAAAGATCTCCAGTGGCACAAAAGTCCTGAGGCAGGGCTGGGGAGCACAGCAGAGTCCCAGTTACATGGTGTTTGAACATCAAGCCAGACTGGAAGGAAAAATCTTTGAAAACCACTGATAAATTAAAACTAAGTAAAGCTATAACTTAAACCCAACTTAGCTTAATTCTAACCAGAGAGATCAATTCCTCACCCCAGCTGCCTGACAGAGACAGCTTTTTAGTGGGGGATAAATATTTTCTACTTCAGTCTTTACAAGTCCTTTATATACTGTGTCTGGCCCACAGAAGCAGGAATGTATGATGTCTAGACAAAAGATAACAGCCATTGGAAACTGACCCACAACTGACCCAGACGTTAGAATTAACAAAGACATTAAACAATCATAATTAGGATTAAAAAATAGAGGAAAAGATAGAAATAAATAATTGAAGGGAGGAAACTCCAGGAGAGAACTTGTAAAAAGTCTAGAACAACAACAAAAAAAGGTCATAAAATATTTGAAATGGAATGTTTATTGAGTGGACAGTAGAAATGGACATAGCAGGAAAAGAACAGATGAACTCAATGAGAAATCAATAAAAATATCCTATCTGAAACACAAAGATAAAATAAATAAAAACAGAAAAAAGAAAAAACAAGATCCAAGCACGTAAGAACCTTTGGGACAATAATGAATACACATAATTGGAGTCCTGAAGGAAAAAGGGAGAGACAATGGTTGCAGAGAAAAAATTTTGAAGAGATGATCACTGAGAATTTACCAATATTGATGAAAGACATCAACCCACAAAACCAAGGAAGCTCAGAAAATCCTAACAAGACAAAATAATATGCAAATAACACCTAGGCTTATCATAGTCTAACTGTTAAATATCAAAGATAAAAAATCTTAAAAATACAGCACCATCTATAATATGTAACAGAAAAGTTTATTATTGGCTGTCAAAGAAAGGGTCATACTTGGTCAAGTATCCATATTTCTTTATTGTGAAGTCCTGAGCATAATATAAAAATATTTATATCATATGGAAAATTTTTTCTTCTTTCTTTCTTTCTTTCTTTCTTTCTTCCTTTATTTCTTTTTGTACTGTATTATTCTGGTCATATAATTACTCTTCTCTCTGTCACTGAACAAAAGGTTTCCAGAAACTTTTGTTAAGAATAACCTCCACTTTCTGCTTCTTGGTAGGCTGTTTCTTGCATAACTGACATCTTATCACCTTATATTTGCCATATAATTTATAATTCCTTAGCATCACATTAAAGCCCTAATGCAGCCTCACCACAATCTAACTTTCTAGTATTATTTCCTATTAAACTTGCATATATTAAAATATATAATACATACACATACATATTAAGTACTGTCAAAATTATTGTCTTGAATGTCTGCCCATCACTCACAGACACATAGAGGCTCATAAGAACCTCTTTATCAGGAAATCCTTCTTCCTTTCCCCAATTCTGCTCATTATAACCAAGGAATTTTTTTTTCTTTTTCTTTTCTTTTTTTTTTTTTTAAGATTTTATTTATTTGACAGAGATCACAAGTAGGCAGAGAGGCGGGCAGAGAGAGAGAGGAAGGGAAGCAGGCTTCCCACTGAGCAGACAGCCCGATGCGGGGCTCGATCCCAGGACCCTGAGATCATGACCTGAGCCGAAAGCAGAGGCTTTAACCCACTGAGCCACCCAGGCGCCCCATAACCAAGGAATTTTGATATTTGAATATTGGTTGATATTTGAATATTGTTCAGTTTGAACAATACTTTGAAATAATAATTTCTAATCTACAGGTCCTCAAGCGGAAGTACAGGCAGGTGGGGCCCAGATATGGGCTAGGAGACTTATGTGTTTTCATAACAATTGCTAAGTTCTTCTGAGAATTTTAAAGCACTTAAACATAAAGTAAATAATTATTATAGGAAGAAAAGAGTTGTAAATACACAATGACCTCAGAAAAGGGCATTTTTAGAAATTTGTTGAGAAATACAGATTATCTAATAAAATTACTGATGATATATACAACACAAAAATGGAGAAAAGGTGTTATATTCAATCCCTTGTTCAGTTAGAAATTGGTTCTATAATATGCAAGACAGTTGTTCATTCTCTACCTGAACCCTGCATTGATGGGAAGGTTTGCCAATTTATACGGTAAGTTAAACCATGTGAGAACAGTTCTAATTGTTAGGAAGCTCCCCGGTCACTCCCGAGAAGTCATGATGTCATTAATGCTGTTGGTTAAATATTTCTAGCTCTTCACTTTCTAAGCATATGGCAGGATTGTACTTCCAAGCTCCATTGGTGGTTGGGTGGGACCTTTGACTGGTTCTGGCCAATGATCTGTAATTGAACATAATAAGTATCACTTCCGGGCTGGAGCATTTATTCTTGGTTCTAGACCTTTGAGAGTTCTCTTTTGCCACAGTGACAAAGGACATTCCAGATGATGCTCTTTCAAACAGTCTTTGACTCAGAATGAGAATGAGTTCATAGAGCTTAAGTGAAAAATAAGCTTCTACTGTATTAAGCCACTGAGATGTCGTAAGGATTTTTGGTTACCATAGAATAACCAAGCTAGTGTAGACTCCTTTGCTGGCCCTGCCTTGTATTTACTCAAGTCCAGTCTTAACTGTTATATAAAGATGATTATTGTGCCAAAAGAGCTCAGAGCCACAGGTCAAAGTCACCGGAGATTAAGTCAAGGGTGTAGTGGTTTTTGTCAGGTTTATGACAAAGCCAATATTAGAGGAACGTGCAAATACTCATATAGTCTCTCTTTCCATAGATAAAGCAGAATACTCCATAAGGCTTAAATTGTTGCCGTTAAGTCTACCACGGTGCTGCTCACACATGGCTTCGATTCTGATTCTTCTAAATGCATCTTAAATAGTTCTCTTGTCTTTATGTATAGATTACTTGAATCCTAATTGTTCATTCCCATCTTCTTTAATTGCTACCCTGTTTTAAAAGAGAAACTATATATCCTAGTGGTTAAAAGCATGGGCTTTGGCATCAGACAAACATGAGGTCAAATCCCAGCTTCTCACTTAAGTAGGAATTCTACCATCTCCAGATCTTTGTTTCACCATTTATTAAATGCTGGTGGTAGTACTTGGGGGTTGGAGGAAGGGGGATGACAGCAGTGACAAAGGGAAGGTGGCAGGTATACAGAATGGGTAATAAACTAAACGGTGTCTTCCAAGACTAGCATTCTAAGGATAAGGGGAGTACAGGAAGTTAATAAATATATTTAATTTGCAGTAGAAATCACAAAATGTTCTTTCTGAGGGAGACAGCTCTGGACAGATGAATGGGAATTGATGCCACAGCACAGAGTAATCTAGGTTATCCAGTGAGAGTTTTATAGTACCATTATTTGCCTCTCCATTCCCTCAGCCAAGATAAATAAATAGACAAATTAGCTCTAAACCCCAGTCTTTCTGCTGTGGGATAAAAGAAAGTAATTATTCTTGGAAACTTATCTTGGACTAAAGATCAAGGACAGAGGGTGGTGACAGCTATTACTGTCATAGCTTCTGAGAGAAAAATCTTACTTTCTACACCATTGGAAAACCATGCTCTCTCCTGTGCAAATGTAGTCATTCCAGGTCCCTGTTTTTTCTAAAGAAAATTGATTTTTTGTTTGTTTTCCTTAATCCTAGAAGGTAGTCTATCAAAAGTGAACATTGTTGAAAGTTTACAAAATGCAAGGCACCTTTTAAATCACTTTATCCTTGTCAACTCCATCACCACAGTAATTCTTTGAAGTAGATTTTATTGTTAACTCCATTTTTATGAATGACACAAATCAGACAAAAAGACTGAGCATCAAGTCACACTGAAAAGAGATGTAGAGAGTGGAGCTGGTTTCTGACTTTTGGCAATCTACTGCAGAACCATTCATGCTATTATGCTTCCTGAATGTAGGAGGTGCAGCATCAGAAATCCTATCTTGGCTTCATGGAGAAGAAGCCCTTGGTCTTTCTTCTCTACCCTGTTTACTTCTCTTCTTGATCCATATACACCGAGAATCTATGGCTCTTCCTCCATGTGTTTCAGCCTGTTCTCTCTTAAATTGCTTACTCTGAGTTCAGTCATTGAAAGTAGACATGGGCTTACCAAGAAAAAAACAGTTTTACTACAATAAAACCCCATTCTCCAGGATCCTTAACAAGCGGGTCTTCCCGAAGGGCTAGATTCACCAGACAGCTTGCAAATTAATCATTCAGAGCAATCTTCCTGAAAAGGCTGTTCAATTCCATGATCTCTCAAAACCTACAGTCCCTGAATCTAATTTTTGGATTTCTGAACAACCAACATAACCATTTGACGAACATCGATAAACATACAATGGCGTCCTCAAGGATCTAGACTCCCAGGCTCCCAAGTTTAATTTGTGTAAGAGTTATCCAAGAGTGCTTATCAAAAATGCAGATTTCCAGGCTCATTCTCATCCTTGAATCAGTAACTTGGGGTGAGGTTTGAGAATATGAATTTTAACAAGTAAGCCAAGGTAAAGGTAATTCAAGTGGTTCTTCAGGCCACACTTTGAGTAGCACCATCCAATATGGACACAAAGATAAGACAGGTTTGTGTGTCCTTGATCATATGACTTACACAGCTTAGGGCAACCACATTTCTGTCTAAAATCAAACTGATTCATACCTGAATAATTACGGGCTAAAAAATATGACCTTTCCCCCTTTTCCTATCAAACATGACTGAAATCAAGAGGAAATATATGGCATGTCATCTCATTATATTGAAATTCCATTACCTGACCTCAACCTCAATATGTCATAACTCATCTCTTCACATGCTACTCAAATGTTCAACTAAGAATATTTCACTCTAGGGAGATGGCAAAATCTAATTGAATATTTTAATTTAGAAAATTCAGTTCTGGGATTTCTATACCCCCCTTTTTTTTACTGTGAAAACAAAAAGTTGAATTTTCTTTTCAGTTTCTCCTTGTTAGGCAAAAGATAAATTTTCCCTTCATTGTCCCTGAGAGTTGAACACATTGGGGAAAAATTGGGCACAGCCCATTACTTTTCCAAGCCCCTGTGACTGAGCCTCAATGCACAAAAAGATGGCATTCCTGAACATCTGCAGCATGATTAGATCAAAGACCAACAAATTAACCACAAATGGTTTTACAAGGAGCAGGCAAATATATCATTTGGAAAGCAGAAACTTTTGGCAATGATTGCTAATCAACATTTTTCCTTTGGGCCACCCACTTCACACCAAAGATATCTACTCATAACCGTAATACCTGGGCAGCATTTTCTATTTTACAAAGCTCTTACGTACACATTATCACATTTGATCTACATGTCAATCTTATTACAGCATCGATATTAGCCCATTTTACAGGTGATGGAAAAACAATTAGGAAAGTAATGATTCACTCACATTTTCCCAGCTACTAAATTGTTGATTTGACTATATCAAAAATGATATCCCACTTTACCACTTCCTTCCATTCATTCAATCATTCACTCACAGACATTTTATTAAATGCCCATATTGTACCATTTTTGGCACTGAGGATAAAAATAATGGAATGAAGACAAAGAAACTTCCTTTTCTCTTTGAGCTACTCTCTAGAGCGGAAAGGGATCGTCAATAGCCAAATAAAGACAATTTTAATGTAACAACTGCTCTAACTTCTCAATACTGATGTTGGAAATAATCAAGATAAAATAATGATGTACTGGAAAATGACCAGAGGAGCTATTCTGTTAAGAACATCTAGTTGAAGAAAGGGAGAATTAACCTGAGACCAGCCACGTCACAGTGAAAGGAGGAGCCCTCCTAGGCAGGAAGCCACAAGCAATCCCACGGCCTTGCAACAAGAATGAGCTGGTTGTATTCAGAGACTGGAAAGGGGTGGAGTGAAACACATGAGCAGGGAAGGAGTATTAAATAAAATGAGAGAACGGGATAGAGATGAGATCACATGCAGTCTGAGGACCCAGGTAAGGAATTTAGATTTTATTTTCAATGCCACGGAGAGCCACTGGAAAATCAAAAGCAGAGGCTTGCTGTGATCCAATTTGCAGTTCACAAGACTGACTTTCAACAGTCCTTGAGCTCATGATGCTTTTGTTTGAACAGAAATCATTTCCCTGCCTTCACCATGAGCTTTGAGAGCCCCATCGGTTGAAAAGTCCTTGACTACAGCCTGGTATATGTATGAGGCCGATAAATGCGAAAAGATAACTGGCTCTCTTCCTGGCAATGAACAGGTCACGTGACCTTGGAGACTTTCTTTACCCTACTCAGCCCTTTGTGACTTCGCTCGGTGTTCATACGAGAATTAGGGTATTAGAAGTAATTGTGAAGCATTTTGTATAGATGTTGAAATATTAAAACATATTTCCTCTGAATGTGAGCGAGTTCAAATATAGAAGCAAGTTTCTCCTCTTTAGAGAATTCAAAATGATTTGATTGTTGAATTGCATGCAAAGTGAACAAGAACTACTATTTGGTAACTAGGGCATTCTTAACTCTGAATACATCAGATGTGAACAGATGTAGATAGCAGACACAGAGGGCAAGGATAGATTTGTGGCATTACAAAAGCATTTGCAATAAAATAAAGAATGTCAATCTGCATAAAACCCCAAAACGTTTTTAAAGTTAAAAAAAAAATTTCAACTAGGAGGCAGGCAATAGTTGACCATTTAAAGCCTGCAATGAGACTGAATTTATTAGATGTGTTCATGTTAGAGAGATTTGAGACAGCCACATTTCTAGGTGCTAGAGATACAACAGTGAACAAAATAGTCCCATGTTCCTACTCCCAAGAAATTCACATTCTAGTGCTACCAAATAGTCTTAAGATTAAATGACCACCTGTCCATGTCATGTAATGTGAGAGCCTCATTCCCAAATGTTAGTCTACTATATGATACAAAATCTGTCCTCCAAAAGGACAGAAAAGAACCCTAAAAGAGAGAGGGACTTGGCTTCAGAAATAGAAATAAGTTTGGTAAAAATACAAAGAAATAGAATGTGAATTGATGAATACTTTAGAGATATAGAAAAAAAAATATATATATATATGTATATATCAGTTCTTGCTGCTTCCTTTAGTCTGGATTGTGAACTTCAGTGTTTGGACTGTAGGGTCATTCATACAAAGACATTCATGCAATTTCAGCTTCTGACATCTGGGTAAGTCCTCATCTCTAAAACCTCAGTTTCTCTTATCTGTAAAGTGGGTTTAACAATAGATTGGGTTGTGTGAAGTTTGCATTGATTGTGTGTATTGAGAATATAGTGAAGAACTTGACACACTGCAGGCAGTTAATTGCATCTTACTCTTCCTCTCTGCCAGAGACTATGAGATACGGTAATAAAGTGAATTTCCACACTGAAGGCCTTGAAACCCCTCACATCACTCAATAGCAATGAGTACAGGCAAAACAGTATCAAATAAATTTAATGGAAACTGAGCTGTCTTCAAGGAAATAAATCAAGGCTGGATTAGCTAATATTTCTTGAAGGGATGTTTTGAAGAGCTGGGGAAACCTAATGCAGAGGAAAACAGAGAAGATTCTATATGGTAGATTATTACTATAGTGATAAAAATAGTTATAGCAAATAATTATTTCCTACATGCAACCCACTATGCTCAGTAATTTATACACCATATTAATTAATCCTCACAAAATCCCTATGAATTAGGTATTAGATACCCATTGTACAGATGAGGACACTGAGGCCAGTGAGATTAAGTGTTTTCCTGAAGTGTTGAATCTTAGCAGAACCAGGTCACTGCTGAGAGTGGGATGCACGGTCAGTGGCCATCCATGCCAATCAGGTAAAGCTGTTTGCAATCTAGGTTCTCTGCGAGACCTCTTGACCAACAGAAGTTGACCTTTCCAAGCACTGACAAAAAACAAACAAACAAACAAACAAAAAACTTCCTCCAACTAATATAAAGGAAAACTTTCTAAAACTGAATAATATAATATACTCCCAGATTATTCATTATCAATGGTAATAATCAATAATCAATAAAAGTAATCATGTTCAGATTCTAGTTTTCCTAAGACTGCTCCTTCCTAAGAGTTATTAAAATCATTTCAATTTTTTTATATTAAATGTCACATGGATAATAACCTCTTGCAAAATGTTGGGTTCATCATATTTTAAGAATTAATACTTTAGGTCATTTTAATCAGTTTCTGATATATATGCAGTTTTCAGAAAGCACTTCAGGGAAGAATACTGTGGCCATGACTAATAATGACAAGAATATGAACTATATTCTTCATATACATATTGGAATCAGAACATTACTGGAGTACTTTACCATCTTAAGTATTTAGGAAGCCTTAAATAAAAAATAAATTTGCCTATTTCACTGAAATTGAGCATCCTCTTTTCAGGCATAAAACTTCAAACTTATTAATTTCATGGCTATATTTTAAAATGAGTGCCAGTACCAGCCAGCTGACTGCATGATAAGTGTCTTAAAATTTCAAGAAGAGGCACTAAATTTTTCACAGTATTTGTGTTTCATTCTCAGTGTAATAAAAATATGCCACCCCTTTTAATAATGAATAATAGATTCTCGGTTTGATTTACATGCATGGATTAAATGTCATGTTTGAAAAGTTGCTATTTTATTCATATTGGATTTCCCTCCAGTAAAACAAAAATGGTGCCCATCTACTACTATAATAATGATACCTTGCCCCACTGATGTATAAATATTAACTGGTTGATAGACCTTAAAATTCTATAGATACATGAAATAGCCTGATAGTACGGGAAGTCTAAGTCAGGTTTTCTCTGAAGCTTCTGAGGTACTTATGTGTGCCCCACAATTAGCCCAAACCCTCCTACATACAATGTGGCTACATCAGAGGAATAGGAGAGCCAGAACTTGTTTCAATGATGCCAGATTGACATACTGAATTCTAAAAGGTTCAAATCTATCATTGTTTCTTCTTTCCCACTAGGGAAAAAAAAAAAAAAAAAGGGCTGTTCACTGTCACCACTTGTTCATGGGCCCCTGGATTCATGTTCTAAGATGGCTATAGCAAAGCACCATGGGGTGGTCTTAAAAACCAGAAATTGATTTTTTCACAGTTCTGGAGGCTGGAAGTCCAAGGTCAAGGTGCTGGCAGGGTTAGTTTCTTCCGAAGCTTCTCTCCTTGGCTTGTCTCCCTCACATTGGTCTTCCATTGGTGTATGTCTGTTTCTTAATCTCTCCTTTTTATAAAGACAGCCCCATATTGGATTAAGGCCCTCCCTAATGACCTCACTTCAACATAATTAACCTCTTTAAAGACCTTATCTGCAAATACAGTCACCTTCTGAGGTACTGGGATTTATGACCTCAGCATATGAATGGGGGGGAGGGGTTCTGCAAACTTCAGTCCATAACAGGGCCCTTTCTATTTACCCTCATCTACCATTTCTACCTTCCTATATGTACGTGGCATAACTAAAGGATGAGCCATTTTGTACAAGATCCAAATGCCTTTTTGGTGATTCAAAGCTGAATTTAGAAATAAAATGATCCCCCCCACCTTTAAGCACACAAGGTTCAGTTTGTAACAGTTACCCATACAATTTAAGGAGAGGGTGCTGACTTTATTCCTCCAGCTCTTGAGACAGTATTTGGCCATATGAAGAATTACATAAATAAGCTCTTCAGTTACTTTTTGTTGCAAAAATTAGTGCCAATTCTATGGATCAAGAAAAGAGGCAGGATTGAGCACAGTGACTCACCTACTCCACACAGCATCAGGTGGGGTCACCTGACGCTATTTAACTGATGGCTAGACTGAACTGGAGTGTCCAAGATGGCTTCTCTCACATGCCAAGCACACTGGCAAAGACAGAGTGAAAGCCAGGCCTTGCCCAGGAGCTCTCTCTCTTATAGTCACCGGGCCTCAACTTCTGGTCTAGCAAAGTAGATTTTTATGAATTATTTTACATAGCATCTCAAGCACCTAAGACTATGGCTTCCAGTAAGACAGGAAGTGAAGCTGCCAATCTTTTAAAGTCTTTCAAACCCAGAACTGACACCTAGAAACTGACAGCATCACTTCTATTGTATTCCATTGTTTAAGCAGTCACAAACTTTCCCCCCCTCAGAATCAAGGGGAGGAAACATAGATTTTGTTTTTCAGTAGGAGGAATAGCAAAGAAGTTATGGCCATCTTTAATCTACCCCAACATGTTATTGGTAACTGAATGAATGAACAACAATATGCAAAATATGTTATACAATACAAATAAAATTAATCTATTTGGCCATGTACATTGCAGTGACCTTTGCAACTTCCATCTGAATTAACACCAAACATGAAAGATTTCCAATAATTCAAGCAAGGTAATGTGAATTCAGGAAACTACTTGCCTGGTTTTCGTATTTTTTTAAAACTCTTTTATTACTTGTAGTTCTTCCTAAGGTTGAAGTGCTTATTTATTTACTTACTAAACCTACTTTTCATTTGCACAGTGAAAGAATACTTTGGTTAGACAACGACTAATAAAAGGAAGGTAAGTGTATATGCAGTTAATATAGCTCCATAACAGGAGTGCATGCTTGCTGAAAGCTAGATTTACCTAGATTTACCTTGCTGAAAGCTAGATATACCTTTTAAATTCTATGATTTTCTTAATAAAGAGCTTGTAATTGCATTCTATAATTAGAAAGGCCAATAGAACTATTTTCACTTAGAAATATCAAAAAATAATCTGGAGAAATGTCTGCTTGGTCTTTAAAATAATCAAGTTCACAGTTAATATAACATCAAACAGGTGCATTCAGGGAGGTCCTCATGCATGTCTAAGTACTCTGGAAATTCTCAGAAGGCATTCCATTTGAAAATGAGCTTTGTTGAATATGCTCATGCTTCAAGGACGTGACTTTATGAGCTCACTTCTCTCTCTAGAAAATGTTTACCTAAAATATTGCTTTTATATACTAAGAAAGGGAGACAACAAAAAATAAACATGAAATTGTAAAACCTTAAAACATTGATATTTATTTTCTTATTCATTTCCAGTGATGGGCTCCCCATTTATAAGTAATGTGAAAATCATATATCTTCCTCCAAATTAATTTGTTTCTCCTCAATCAGATCTATTTCCATTTTAGAAGCTACTGTTACCAAGATTTGACTCTTAAGATTATCTTGACCTTTCCTTGTACTCATTTTTGAAAAACCGGATTTACTTTAAACTTATTGCATCTCTATAACTAAAGTTTCACATTTCATTTCCTTCTTTTTTACAAATGTCTATTGAATGCCTACTATGTACAAGTACTATATGTTCTGAAAGACACATCAATAAATATGGTATGGCCTCTGTCCTCAAACACATGAAATATTGATGGAGCTCATTCATGTGTATAAACAATAGCAAAAGTGATTGAGGTTGAGATTTGAAGGATAAGTAGGAGTTAACTTTGGGAACAAATGGCTAATGGCACACCAGACTTGTAGGGTATCTGGAATTCAGGTACAGCTTGAGCTAAGAATGTGCTTGGGTACATAATGGGAAGTTTGCTCTATTTAATAGGGGTAAGGACTGTGGATAGAGGCTGAGGCCACATTGCTAGGTCTTTGAATCCATGGCAAGGGCTTTGTGATTTATCTTAAGAGCAATGGAAAGTCAACAAATGTTTCACAAGGGAAGTGTTAGAGTGATGTGATGAAAAGACCACTTTCACTAATGATGACCAAGAGAACATTGGTGATGCCCCTGGGGTGAGTGGAAAGTCATTTTTGGAGGTAGAAGAGTTGGGTATCCAGAGTTACAGAGCAAGGGTTTCATTGCCAACATTGCCCTGCTAAGATCTTAGGTAACTAGCATTATTTCTCCATAGTGCAGTCTCTCATCTGTGAAATAGAAATATTAATGTCTACCTCACTTATTGCTTTTGAGGTTAAATGCCATAATGTTATTGAAAACCGTAAACTCTGCTTTGGTCTAAAACACTTCACTGGTTTTAGAAAAGGTGGACTTAATGTATAAATGTTGTTCACAATCGTTCATTTATCCTTTCGAACAATAGAGTCATAGACATGTTGGGAAGAGAAATACTGATATATTTTGATGAACCAAAACTTTGTTTTAGGGATATATTTGGTGTTTGTTTGTTTTTGTTTTTTTAGAGCTGATTTGTTCCTAACTTTAAAATACTTTAGTCCTTGAAGTATGTCGGCCCTGAGCTGCACTACATAACATTTACCCTAGACCACGACCCTATTGATGGTAAATAACAATGTAAAATCAACAAGATTGGGCTTCTTGTGATGCTTATTATATGTGGAGATCACAGAGGCACAGGGAGATTGGGTGGCTGCTCTAAGTCACTTTGCTAAGTAGGTTTTGGAACCAAAATTCAGTTCAAGAAAGAACACACACTTAACCACCATTCTATCAGGTCTTGGTCCCCTGTATTTATTTTTTGCCTTTAAACAAGTACTTACAAAATTTCATCATTCACACTGGCATGTGATTCAAAAAACAGATGTGCTTATCGAATCAAATGGGGTTAAATGCCATCAAAATTGAATGATTTTTCCCCCCTTGGTGACACAGACCCTCAATCCAAGACATGGTTTTCTTTGCTTTGTGGTGTAGGGTAATGTGAACAATGAAATATGTAAGTTCAAATTGAAGGAAACCATGGTCTTAATGGAATCATTAGAGAAATTGTTCCAGAATGCTACATCCTTCCAGAAATAATAACCCTGTAATGTCAGCAGATTCAGAGTCAGCATGGGTTACCTGCTGCACACAAACTGCCTGGTCATGTTTGTTAGAGCTGCCTGAGGCCTAGCCCAACTTCAGCACATGACCTTTCAGAACTCTTTTTTTAATTCATTAATCAATGTTCTTTGCCTGAATTGTGCTGGTTTTGCTTCTTGAACCTATTATTTGTATCCTCTTTTTTTAAGTTGGTCAACCCCTGTACCCAATGAAAAAGAATTATAAGCATAGCACTTTTATGTAATAATTAACAAACTGTTCTTTCGGCTCAGATACTATTGCCAAAGTACAATAATTTAAATATCATCTTTGAATAATGACATATTTTAAATGATAATGTGAAAACAGTTATCATAACCATCATAATTCTTAATATGTGACTTTACACTTTTAAAAAGTAGTTTAGTATATTTTCTATTTCAATTTTCTATACAGCACTAAAGATTCCATATTTATTTATCTGCATAGATTAGAATATTAGAATATTAGAAACCAAGTACAACTGAAGAAAGTGTAATTTTCATCAAATTTTCAAAGGATCAGTCCAATTTTCTTATAATAAGATTTTCCTTATGTCACGGTTTTCTGTAGTTTTCATCTTTGTAAATATAAACAAAATGGATTCCCACACATATATGACTGGTTTCAACCAGTGTTTTCCAACTACGGTGCACACATCTTGTGAAAATAGAGATGTCTTAGTCCCAAACCTTGATTTAATTTTGAGTTCATTAGTTGGAGAAATAATCATTTAATTGTACAAATTATACAATCATTTGTTCTTTCTTCTGCTATTCAAAAGTTCTTCATTGCCTAATATTTTATTAAAATTGAATAGAAAAACCAGAGTGTTTATTTAATATTCCTTTGGAAAATTATAAAACATTTCAAATATAGAAGATTCAAAAGAATAATTCAAGATGGCATTAGTCCTTTCATTCTTCCTTGCTCTTAGAAGATATTTCTTTTTAGTTCTTTTAGCAAGTTCTTAAGACGGCTATAATGCGATGGGTTGAATTTTGTCCCCTGAAAGAAGAGATACTGAAATCCTAACTCCCAGAATCTCAGAGTGTGACACGATTTGGAAATAGGATCTTTGTTGATTTACCAAGTTAAGATGAGGTCATTAGAGTGGGTCCTAACCCATTATGACCAGTGTCCTTATAAAAAGGGGAAATCTAGACACAAAGACAAATACACACAGAGGGAAGAGGATGTGAAGACACACAGGGAGAGTGGGCTCCTGGGTGACTAAGTCATTAAGCGCCTGCCTTCAGTTCAGGTCATGATCCCAGGACCCTGGATTCGAGGCCCCTGCATCGGGCTCCCTGCTGAGCAGGAAGCCTGCTTCTCCCTCTCCCACTCTCCCTGCTTGTGTTCCCTCTCTTACTGTGTCTCTCTCTCTGTCAAATAAATAAATAAATCTTAAAAAAAAAAAAAGAAAAAAAGACACACAGGGAGAGGGCCACCTGAAGACAAATGATCAGAGGGATGCATCCATGGCCAAGGAACACCTGGGGCTACCAGAAGCTAGAAGAGAGGCATGGGACAGTTTTTCCCCAGCACCGTCAGAGAGAGCAAAGGTCCTACTGACATCTTGGCTTCAAACTTCTGGCCTCCAGAATGGTGAGACAATAAAATTCTTTGTTTTGAGTCACTAAGTTTACGGTCTTTTGTTGTGGCAGCTTTAGGAAGTTAATTTAATATTCTTAGTCAAAACTGCACCAACTCTTGAATGATAAGGACTCTATGTGTCCATCTGCAGATTGATTTTACTTTGTCCTGCTCACAATTTTTGCTCCCTTAATCTGAGAGTTTGGGTTTTCCAGCAAGTCTGGAAAATTAATAGCTGTTATGTCTTTGTATATGTATTCTCTCTTTTTCTCTATTCTCTGTTTCTGGAACTAAGCTGCACGTTAGACCTTTTCTTCTAATTCTTTCCAAATCAATTCACTTTTTTCATCTCCTTATCTTTTAGTGCAGTCCAGGCAAGGTCTTCAAATCTGGCTTCCAGCCCATTAGCTCTCTACTTAGAAGGTTTACTCTATATAATGTATCTTTTGAATTTTTAATTTCAACTACTATATATTTTCCATTATAAGATTTACATTGCTAGGTTAATAGGAGAAATAAAATTTTAAACAAAGCTTAAAAAAAGAGAAATTTCCTATTATTTCCCTCTATTAGTAGGCAGCTTTTTCATCCAGTCTATCCTTTTTGGGCTAGTCTTGAATATCCTAGTTTGATGCAGGAGACTTTCCTTCAAAACTCCATACCTAACGGGTCCAAGGCCTCACCTCCTGAATGGTCATTGAAATCCAAAACTTTAGATACCCAAGATCGATCATCTCCCCAGTTAACTCACTGACTGTCTGGTTTTCAATTTCCTCTTCATTTCTGATAATCAAGGATATCCTTTTTTCTCTTGAGTGCTTATCAATGCATCTAAAAGCCACTGGCTCATATCTCATCTAGAATTTCCAGGTGTTTATAGAACCTAATCTGAAAACAAAATATGCCTTTGGCTCCTGCTTTGGCAGAATGGTAGACTAAGACAATCTGAATATTTAACTTAGTTTAACATCTTGCCAAAATTGAAAGACAAAAGGCATAGTTGGCAGGGTGGGGGACATATATCTTCTCAAAGATCCTAGCCTATGCATTGTTAATGAACATGATCAACAAAGAAGGCAATGTTTTCTAGTTGAAAGATTTCCAGGATAAATGTCAAAAGACAAGTAGGTCTCAAATCCATAATTTAATTTAATACAATTCTTACAGTATTCATGAGGGGGATGGAGCTGTTATTACCCATTTTACATGAGAGGACTGAAGCTCAGACTTTTCAGTCAACTCATTGTTTTTGATCACCTCCATCTCGCAATACAGGAAAACCAATGCTAAGATGTGGAATTATTTAGACAAAATCCAAGTGACAGTATCCGGAAGTAGTCTTGTGGGTGTTTGGGTGATATTACGTTGGGCTTACCCATACACCTGGTGCCTCCTTTGGAGACTTCCCAAACCCTTTTCACCTTAACCTTCAAGTATTTACCTCCTGGCATAGCCTAATGCCAAAGGGAAGCCAGCTTTAATGTTGTATCATTTTACCCTCATTCCAATATCCATTAAAAGGTAGACTTACATGTGGACAAAGCAAGTCTTTCTGCAGCATTCTGGGTGCTTCTGTAATGAGGATTTGCCCTTCTTTGGGGGACAATGTTTTCTCAGTCTGTCCTTTCTGCATGAGACTAGATGATCATCTCCCCCACCCCGTTAGCACTTGTAAGATGCCTTGTGCTCTCTAAAGACCTTACGAACCAATTTCTCCTATTCGTGGAGTTACAATAGAGATGACCCTGTCTTAGACTCGCATTTTAAAAGTAATGGCACAAATATCTTATATGCCCCTATATCAATTACATACCCAACACACATTTAGGTGTTTGTGTATGTGTATTCCTATTGTTAAAAAGTTGTATTTCTGGAAAACTTGCTGTTTGAAATGTCAGTCTCCCACAAACTGCCAGCAGAGTGACTGGCAGGCAGAATTGTGTGGTTAGTGAAAAATTTGCTGTTATTGGGTAGAACCCAATGGAATGAACAGGACTTTGAGCAACAGCATTTTTATTCTGAAATGAAACAGCCTCAGATGACTTCTCTTTCCTGTCAAGTTCTGGAGGTTTGGGTGCTTTTCTTGTTTTTGTTTTTGTCCTGAATTTTGTACTTTTCTTCTATACACTGAATGTGAAATAGCCTAGCGCATTTCTTTGGGGATCCGGGATTTTGTTAGGTGACACCAAGGGATGCATGTAATTCTGTGACATTTTGTCAGGCTGTTAAAGAGTAAATTTTCCTTGGCTGTGGCAGGAGGTAATTATTTTTGTTTGTTTGCTTCTGACACAGGGGAAGAAAATTTGGGGTTGTTATTTCAACTATTCCAAGACACTTTTTGTTCTTTTTGGCAGGAAGGGAAAAATGCATTTTACTACTGAAAGAAGGGCCGCCTCTGCTTTCCCCTACAGACTAGATGCACTTTTTAACACTAACGTTTTTGCAACCTCAGTCATGTAGTGGTTCTGACCCTCTCCCTGAAGCCGTCCCTAGTACCCTTCTTCAGTCCTCTTGGCATTACATCTTTAGCACATTCTGTTAGGCTCCACCCACAACAGGCGTGGAATATTCTCAAAACAAACATAGCAATGTATATGGCATCTGCCCTCAGAGTTCACACTCTGATAGTGGGACCCAGGGATGGGTCTCTAAACCCATAAAAACAATAGTAACAACACTTTTTACCACCTTTTAGCATCAAACAGGAATTGATGCATATGGCTCTAGAACGCAAGCTTTTGAAATGACATACTCTGGTAGCCTAACTCTACGCTTTAAAATTTCTGGTACTTAATTAAAATGTAGCAAATGAATATAACAGCCCATTAGGTACATTGGATTCTTTTTTAAAATAGCTAAGATTTTAGGTCATACCACGTTTCTGAAATTACTCTGAGGTGAAGGGTGAGAACCAAGACCTCAGCACAGGGGCTGAATTATGCCTGCTGTCTTCTTAGAACATGTCCTCAAATTCTGGTCCCATAGAGGCAGTGGGTCCCCCCAGGGAAAATGTCCTCTCCTTCCAACCTGAAACTAACTCCTATCACTGGTATACCTCCCTTCAGAAGGCCTTTGGGATCCATCACTAGACGGAAAAAAGAAAGAGAAAGAAAGAAAGAAAGAAAGAAAGAAAGAAAGAAAGAAAGAAAGAAAGAGGAAGAAAGAAAGAAAGAAAGAAAGAGGAAGAAAGAAAGAAAGAAAGAAAGCAAGCAAGCATTAACTGACATTGCTCTCAAGCAAAGGCCAGTTTGAAAGTTACTCGCCATATAAACATCTGTCGTATATAATAAAATGAAAGTCCACTGGGTAAAAATGTATGGGCAGTTTCTTTACCAAAGAAACAGAATAATTATAACAATGATTAAAAGAAGCCTCTGGATTCTTACTACACACTGGCACTGTGGATTTCCACAACTATTCTTAGTCATTTCTCACATTATGCCCATTTCACAGATGAGCCAACTGAGGTTTGGTTCCCCAGTGAATGTTGTCAGCCAGGATTCCTTTCTGCTTAGGGAGGATGCTATCCCAGGAAGATTTGAGGTCTCTGTCTTAAAGAGACTCCTGGTGTTACCACCCCATCGACACTACCAACTCTACAAACTGTAACAGAAGTCAACCATGGCTACATCTTAGGATTACGCTGTGAACCTTCACTGAATGTCTGGTTAGTACATGGTTCCCAATAGTAGGCAGGCTTTGCTTTTTTGGTTTTAACACCTGTCAACTTCCAAACAGAGAGGTCATCTGACACTCTACACTTATTATTCAATGGTGTGGCTTTTATGAATGCCAGATCTTTTCTATTTCTTAAAACTCACTACAGAGTTGTTGCTCATTAAAAAAACAGAAACAAAAACCAACCAAACAAACAACAGCAATAACAAAAACACTGTCTGTCCTCAAGGGGCATAGATATCTAACAAGTAAAGACGGCAAAAAAATGGAGGTTGGTAATTTTCTTCTTGGACCCTACAAGTAAATGATGGCCTCCTAGGTTTATAGTTTATAGATCTACTGTATAGAAAGGCTCATTTGTTTTTACAGCTTCACATTCCATTTTAATTTTGTCAGTTGGTCAGAATAAATACAATACATTATCTGAAGAGTATATTCATGTGAATAATATATTGCAACCCTTAATGAAATACCACATGCTAAAATTAATTAAAAGGATACCTTTTAGTACAAAACCTAAAGGGAAATGGGGAAAGAGAGCACACTTCTATTTTAGAGAGAAATTAGTTTTTTTTTTTAATATCACTCTGTGATACCTATGTTGACTCTCAAGATGTTTGTTTTATGCATTCAGATTAATAGTGTAAAAGGCAATTCTGTATTTGTGAACAGTCTGTGCTCATGCCCAACATCCAATGCACCAGGACTAACTCAACCTCCTTTCTTTTTCTTAGGGCCAGAGGAAGCTGAGACTTCCCTCTCTGTTTCCAAAGGTAACTTGATGATCTCCAGCCTCTGCTTCTCATCCCTGCTACCAGGGTCACTCTTTAATCTCACCCATCTCTTCCTGCCTTACTCAATACCGTCTCCTCTGTAATCTCTTTGCATGGTAAACACATGCCCCTGTATCCATAGTATATTTTCTGAACAATCCCTCCAACTTCTCTTCTGGTCCAAAGCTTGGTTCTCACCTAAAATCAGCATCCCTGGCTACCTACACATGTATACATGTACAAGACCCCCAATAACACTCATCATTAATCTCCCAGCACATAAATCCGAAAAAGATGAAGAACTAGACAAAGCATCCACATTATATGTTCTTGATAAATAAAGATAGCATTTCCATTTTACACTGGACATGGAGGGGAGGTCCCTTATGGTGCACAACTCATGTTTGGTGCATAGTGGGTGCCCACTAGGTATTTGCTGAATGCATGCATGCATGAATGAATGAAATCCTTCCTGTTTACTACACAAAGTTGAATATCTAAAGCTACATCAATTGGGATAAAAAGATGGACGGGTAGGAAGCATGGAGAAACTACAGAAAAAGTGCTATGTGTGCAAAAAGACCTGCTTACCACATAAAGGCTTTCATGGAAATACAGCCCCACGTCATAAAAGTTTCCATCATGCCTCATTGGGTGTGTTCTGGTCTTCAGCTGCTCTGTATGCCTCCACTGCATGGGACAGCCACCTGGTCGACGAAGCAAGGACACTCTGAGGAGGTAAGAGCCTCGGGGAGCCTTGTTCTTGAGGCCCCTTATGCATTTTATCTGCATTTGAAGAAGCTGAGGCTCCTGACCCTGCTCAACCTAAAGACAAGACAGGTCTTTGAAATATGCAGGAACTGGGTAAAACCACGCAATTAGCCACAATGCGCTTCTCGGGGGTGGGGGGAAATAGACAATTATTTTCGCTCAACCTGTAATTGTTAGGTATTAGTAATGATAACAGGGGAGGACACAAGATATATAATTAGGAGGTCAAAAGCCAAACCTGCCAATTATGCCAGGGAAAGTTTAGCCAATTTTTAAGCATGGTATGTTAATGATCTGTGACATCAGAAACCATTCATCTATTATAATAAGATAGAATTAACAGGAAACCAACACTTCTAAAAACCACACATCATGCCTCTCCAAGGTTATCTGGGATGGGTGAACATGGGCAGTGAGCTTCAACTCAGAGTTTGAAAGGCGACAGTGCTTACCTCTGACACTAATCACAGACCATATGACACTGTAGGAGAGGAAACCTTTTTTCCCTACCCTTCACGGTCTTCGTTAGACTCCAAATTAAATTTACATGAAACAGATTAACAGGAGAAAGAAGCCGAAGTTTTATTACTGCACAGCAAGGCCCAGTAATGACATGGAGACCTACAGAAATGACCAAGAGAGGCATTTATAGAAAGAGAGACAATAGCGCATTACTTTGGGGATCCAGGATTTTGTTAGGTGACACCAAGGGATGCATGTAATTCTGTGACATTTTGTCAGGCCGTTAGAGAGTAAATTTTCCTTTGCTGTGGCAGAAGGTAGAGAGACATTTTAGGAAGAGAGACAATACACTGGCGAGAAGCTGACAGGATAAAGAAAACAGGTGTTTGAGAGTTTTAGTGAGGAAGGAATTCTAAGCTAAGTTTGAGCTGAGGTAGTAGATTAGTAAAAATAAATAAAGTTTCTACAGCTTTCTCCTCTTAAGAGTTCCAATCACTGGCGATAAGGATGTTTTTTCACTTCTTAGTACAGGAAGGGTACCTTCCGTAGGGGAGATAGATTTCCTGAGTTCAGGGGGGCAGAGGAGGGTCTGAGTGGTCTTGCACTGGCTGTTTCTCAAGCAGCTTCAGTTCAAAATAATCCCTGTGCCACTCTGGTACACCTTGGCCCCTAGACCACACTGAGGAGGGGAGTCCAAAGTAGGTCAGACAAACACCTCAACCTATATGTAGTTTAATTCAATTTCAACATGAGGTCAACTAGCCCCATCAGCTTCACACGCAAAAAGAAGAATAAAAGAGGGGGTAGCATTTGTATACGCTTTAACCTACAACTCAGCATAAATTGTAGGTAACGAAAGAAGATGATTCAGGTATATTTTATGGAACATTGGAATTTCATTGCTTACCCTCGGCTGGCAGAAATAGGCCATTTTCATTTTTAGTAAGTGCCAGAAAGTTTATACGAATTGATAAGATTTTTAATGGACTTGTTTCAGATTAAACAAAAATTAAACTGGGATTATTAATAACTCCAATGTCATTAAGTCATGTTTTCTATACTCATAAGTCCCAAATAGTCTTCAGAATAATTTGACCTCAAAGAATTCTCTATTACATTGTGCTTTAAGCAAAAAATAACGTCGTTTTTGGAAGCAGGTTACTCTCTTGGCTACTGGAGTTAGTAGCATACCCATTAATCTGCAACCAACAGTAAGTACTTAGGAATCCCATCTTGACTTTATTTTGTGAGTGATAATATATATTTCCATATAGATAGTATGCTTCTGGAATCAAATCACAGTTAAATAAACAGTGAAAGTTGCTAAACTTCTTTTTGGTTTTTTTTTTCATATGAATCATATTTAAAAGCCTATCAGAATAACAATTATTTTTGGTTTAATTAGAAAATCTTAATTAACAATAAGGACTTAACCTTCATATTTTGGTTTCCAAAAATATTTTAAAAATTAACACCATGTGAATAAATAAGACAATCTCTTTAAACCTCAAGGCAGGATTACCGATGCAGGCAGACCGAGTTATTAAACACATTCTAAATTAAACGCCTCTATGAATTTTATACTGAAATATATTGTGATAGTTTTGCATGCCAAATGTGACATTTTGTATTTTAGATTCATCTTCTGTAGTAATTTTGGAAATGTCATACAAACAAAGATTTTGTCATTTACCAATGGAATTACTATGCATGGTTGCTTAGGCATCTCTTCGCTGGTTCTTGTGGTTGTTTCAAGTCAGCAAGCCATAAAAAATCTTTATCTCTCTGAAACACAGCAATTTGGAAGATAATCGAATGGTGACTAGGGGGCAGAAATGCCAGTCTGAGGAATTATACCACAATCTCTCTTGCATTTACAACCTTCCTCAAAGCGTATGTCAGATGAGTAGGGAAAGAAGACAGAAGATTCATCAAATCTCAAACCTTGTCTCATTTGCATGGTGGCAGCTCTGCCTCATTGTCTAGTGACAACCCAGCCTGGTGCCAGGGACACCGTTTTTGAGGAATTCCAATGGCTTCACAACCGAGAATTTTAGCCATTCTATCTTAGCAAAGAATTTCTCTCAAAAATATTTACCAAGCCCTGCTGAAACTCTGTTTCCTTAGAGGGTCCCCCAAGAGGAAAAGCACCACAGGAAAGGGAGTTGATAACAACTGATCTCATCACTTAACATTTTGCGGCAGAGGAAAAGGTCCTGGTGAGAGCCTCACCTTCCAGCAAGGTCCTGCTGCTCCCTTTGATTCGCGAGTTACTTCTGGGAGGGTGCAGAGCTTGGCTGAGCTGTCTTCTTTACAGACATTGAGCTCTGCAATTAATGGTTGACTTGGTGCTCTGCTAGCAGTTACAAGAAGAAGGGAGATAAAAGGAACAGAAATCGACAGTGGGCATAATGAAAAGGTTTGCCCTTGGAAACACGACACAATTTGATGTTTTCCTTAAACATCGTGTCAGATTAACTGAGAACTAGATAAACACCACATTACCACCATTGATTAAAGTTGGGGAGATGAGTAGCTTTTGAAATGGGATCCAACAAAATACAAGACTCACTATATGCCATACTGATCGACCAGCAGTTAAAATGCGGCTTGTTTCAAAAATTACCAGAAGGTTACATAGTTGGTAAGATGTTTAGCCACTTCATTTTCTACCCTCACCCCTTCCAGCCTATAAATTGGTAAAGAACCTCTGGAATGGGAAAATCATTTAAATAGATGAATAGCTGATATGATACAAACTTTTTCTTTTCTTTTTTTGATGCAATGGTCAGACATGAAGATATATTTCTACCTTAAAACGTTCCCTAGGCTTTTTTTTTTCTCCTATTAACATTTATTGTCTTTATTTGAGCTTCTTTGTTACTGATTATTTACTTACTTACTTACTTATTTATTTACTTATTTATTTTAAGCTGCACGCATCCTAACAACATGTGCCTGCTTTCCCATATTCATTTGAATTAAGAAGGATCTTGTATTTCACTTCTCCTGACTTAAGCTTAATTCCATCAGCAGGGCCATCTGTGACAATGACTGTACCCCCACCAGAGGAATGGCCTTTCTGGATCTCACAGCTGATTTAGTTTCTTGTGATAGAAATGATTTCCCTTAATTTGGTTAGAGCTACACTGACACAAGGGTTCATTAGGACACCCATTTGCTGGCAATTCAATTTCAAATTAAATACACTTTGTTGTAAATTTTATTACTTTTAAACTACTGTATCTATTGCCTTTAATGGCCCTATTATACAGTTATGAAGGTAAACAGATTTCATTAGTAAACATCAAACATGTTATGTTAACCGGAGTGAAATGGTTTCCTCAGTTTCTTTCTTTGTTCTCTTGGCAAGCATAGCATGGCACTCATGAAATATCTTAAAAACTTAATCTAAATAATTAGATGCTGAATTCATGATTATAATCCTAAAGGAAAAAAAAAAAGATCCTTAGTTGCAATCCCAGTTCTTTGTAATTAAAGGTTTTCTAAAAATACCTTCCTTAGTTAAACAGGAACATGCACATCAAAAGGTTAATACACAGTTTTAACATGATATCAGGTACCTTGAGTTAAGTCTACAGATTTTTGTCCTCTTGGAGCAGTCACACCCTGGACCAGGAGCCAGACCAGACATGAGCTCATTTTGAATTAGGTCTTGTGGCATATTATTACTCTTTTTTTTTTTTTTCACCTCATCTACAGCACTTATTAATTTTGTGATTATATAAATATATGTTTACGTTTGCACGTTATATAAAATCTGATTATATAAAAAGCCCCCCAAAGTCATCCATTAGTCCACCACTCAGAGATAAACTCTGATAAAATACTGAGGTCTATTCATCATAGCTAGGTAACTAAATATACCTTTATTTTTTCTTTACAAAATAAGGTCAATGATGTAAATAGTATTTTGTCACCCATATTTACCACTTTGTACATTAAAGGCATTTTCTATGAGATCAAAGTTTTTTCCTACAACATAATCTTATTGTTGGATACTTAAGATAGTTCCAATTCTCACTATTTTCATCCATAATTAAGTCTCTTGCATATAACGTCTTGTCTACCTCCCTGGCCATTCTCCTGGTCTGAATGCCCAGCCCTAGAAGCACAGTGATCATGGCTACCGCCCTGAGTGTTTACTGACACCTCATGTCCCCCCAGCCTGTTCTTGGGGGTGCTGAAGACCCTTCACAGAGAGATAGGTCCCACTCCTGTTGATACCTTATTTTCCCTGCTAGTTGGATCATAAATTAAGCAAAATGACAATGAATGAACAACATTGATGTCTACAACAAGATTTCTCAACCTCTGCCCTATTGACATTTTGAACCACATAACCCTTTGTTGTGGAGGCTGACCCACATTGTAAAATGTTCAGCAAGATCCCTGGCCCCTGCCCACTACATGCCATTAACAGACCCTCTCCTAGTCCCAGTAGTGACAACAGAAAATGTCTCCAGACATTGCCAAACGTTCCCTGCAGGCAAAATCGATCCCTGTTGAGCATCACTGATATGCAGCATGAATAGTTACTGCTGACTGCTTAGCGTGTTCAAGGCACTCTTTTAAATAAGTTGTATCTATTATTTTGTTTAACCCTGACTATAATCCAACAAGGTATTCTTTCTACTACACTGATGAACGGATGCTGGAGAATGTTGAATATCTTATCTGAGGTTGCATATCCCTAAGAGGTAAAGCCCAAGATTCAAAGTGGGAACATCTAACTTGAAACCCCCTCTGAACCTACAACCACTACTTCTGTCTCTCCTTTCCTGGCATGGAGAAGCAGCAAGTGCCACCCCCAGATCTTGGAAGTTCCTACGTTGGCTCAAGGATGTAGATACTTCCTGAGTGGTAAACAAGACATGGCTCCCAGCTATGCGCCATCACCAGAATGCCCCATCACCAACAGCCGAATATGAATGATAGGGCACAGATAAATTTCAGGAGGAAAGGAGGTTACAGTTTCCATAAGCCTGATCCTCAGGGTCAATCAAACTGGGGTGCCTGGTACCTATAATTGATCCACATTTAATCTAGAGTGAAGTATACAAAAGAAAAGAAAATGCATTGAATCTACCAGGAAGGAACATACTTCTTGCAGGTTTTGTCAGTCTTTAAATGGGACATAGGGATGTACTGATGAAGTCCGTCCCCTTCAAATTTCAAATCCTGTATCAAAGAAAACAGAAATGAAATAAAATTGATTAAAAATTCACTTGAAACACTACATGCAAAAGTGGGTTTTTCTAAGACCTGGATATGCTTGCCCTAAAGGTTAAGGTTCCAGGAGACAAATAAGAACATGGGGGTTATACCTTTAGCCGCCCCCTTTTGTAGAATATGACTTTCCTCACTCTGCCTAGTTACTTTTGGCCAGGAAGGTGGAGAGAATAATAAAGAACATCAAAAAAGGAGGAGAAGAGAGAGAGAACTCAAGATGAAATCTTCAATCATTTATAAGCTGTACTTCTGCCTTATGCTATGGGTCACACAGATCAAACCTGGTAGAGTGTAAGAGGGAACTACAAAAATGTGATAATAGGAGGCCAGGACCCTTACTCCATAGCAATCACGAAAGCCAGACAAGCAAATGTTGGCAGTTCCTTGATAAGTCTCAAGGTTGGAATGATTTTCCATGGCTCTCAGCTCTGTCCTCTGGACACCTGGGTCCACTTCATAGATCATCTTTGCTAGCCCATGTTTGCAGTTAAGTCATTTCCTCAGCTGGTTTCCAGCCAGTAGATTTGGGAGTCCAAAGTCTCCCTTATTTTGGTTTCTCTCTGTCTCTTTTAGTTCAAGCAATTGGCTTTTCTGCTTCTCTAATTCCATTTACAACTCCATGGATCTTCTGTGAATCTTAGAAGAGTTCACTTCATAAGACAAAAACCAAACACACAAATCTCTTCAAGAGAAGGCCTTCCCTACCACAGGCTTTCACTGAAAGGATACCATGTTATGTATTGTGCTTGGTTTAGATAAATAAGTTTCTTGATACGGCTCTGCCAAAAGAAGCTCTAAAATAAGTATGTGAGATCTAATAATACATCGGATTCGACTAAATAAATATTCTTAAGTTTATGGCATACTAATTAGCAGTGAGATTTCATAACAACAATGCTCATCTATGTTTACTGACCACTGATACCCTACTGGGCATTGTACTTCTTTCAGTTTCTTATTCTGTAGATATCTATTATGGTTTTGTCTTATGCCAGACACAATGCTAGAAGCCAGGAATACAGTGGTATATAAAGATTTATATCATATCTGACATTATAAATTCATCTTTCTAGTGGACATGATAAATAAAATTAACTAGAAAAATGAACAAAACAATGACAAGGATGGTAGGAACAATCTAAAGAACAGTCTGGAGAAGACTTATAAGGGACAAGTTTGTGGGAGGAAGGTTAGGAAAGAATGATTTTTTAAAATGATACCTGAGTTGAAGAATAGTTTATCCGTGCAAAAAGCAAAAGAAATTAACGCTCCAGGCAGAAAGAACAGCATGTACAAAAGTCCTGAGGTAGGACATAGTTTTATATATTTAAAAAAGAAGATCAGTGTGGCTTAAGTACAGCCCCGAAGGAGAATATAGGAAAACTGGGCTAGAAACATAAATAGGTTCTTGCTGGACTTGCAGGTGATGTTGATGTTAACTGATCTACGTATTATGTGCAAGTGGGAAGCCAGTAAAAGGTTTAAGTAAATGAGTAGTAATTATCTGTCCTATGTATCACCAGTGATGAAAACTTAAAAATATTAAGTGCATGTTTCTTTATTCTTCTTTCCTATAAAATATGTTTCTCAGCAAAACTTAGCTACTATAGCTCCAGATAATTGGAGAGGGGAAATGTCTTCTCAATATGGAGGACACTAAAAAGGAATCACAACTGGGGAGCCTGGGTGGCACAGTCAGGTGAGACTCTGACTCTTGATTTCAGCTCAGGTCATCATCTCAGGGTCATGAGATTAAATCCCCAGTCACGCTCTGTGCTCAATGCAGAGTCTGCTAAAAACTCTCTCTCCCTCTCCCTCTGCACCCCTCAAATAAATAAATAAATCTAAAAAAAAAAATCACAACTAAAATGCTTAAGGCAGAGGGGAACCTTTCCACTTTTGCTCCTAGTGGATTATGAACTGGAGAAGGAGGTAAAAATAAGGGAACTAAGCAGCCAAATGTGCATGAGGAGTGGCTTTTTCTCACCCCAACCCTTCCTCTCCAAGGCAGAAATCCTTCAGAATTACAGAAGAAGTGTGAGACAGTTTGAGGAGAAATCAAAGAATAGAAAGGTCATGCCAGGCTTTCAATTCAAACTCTGAGAAGAGACACAGCCCATGGTACCCCATGTACCAGCATGGTGGGTGTGGACATTAGTTAACCACATTAGAGCAAAATGGAGCTTTGTTGTGGTTAATCACCAAGAAGGGCCAAGTTTAGGATCTATATCAGTGAGGGTCCCAGCAGAAACATATGCATTCTCAAAATTAGATGACTGGAGGAGGAAGATTTATTTATAAGTGTATCATTACAAAGCTGTGGATTTAAGAGCAGGCTTTTTCCACTGTTAGGCTTGAAGGGTTGAGGAGACAGAGTAGTCACCAGACCCTGGAAGGAGAGTCATATAAAGTCATCTGTCTTGAGTAGAACAATGACCCTGGGAGGAGGGATTGAGGCAGCTCAATGCAGGGAGGGCAGAACTATCTATCACATGACCTCTCTTCTCCCCTTCCTAACCCTTAACAACACTCCCTACTAATGGGAAGCAACCAGAAGCCATAGGGAACAGCAAACCTATGGATGTGTCCTTCACAGTTTAGTCTTGTGTGACAGAAAACACTATAGATTTAGCCTGGCAACCTTACCAAGGAGCTAATGGTGTACGTAGAATAAGCTGTAGGGTGAACCACTTCACTAAACTAGGAAGTTTTGCTGATGAATTGAATGAGGAAGATGAGGGGAAATAAAAAACCAAAAATGAATTTCAAATTTCTGGCCTAAGTCAAGGTTCTCTAGTGCCATTTACTGGGAAAGGAGAGATGGGATAGATAATGCAAACAACAGTTATTGTTATTGTTTTGTTCTGTTTTTAGTTTTATTTATTTATTTGAGAGACTGAGAGAGAGTATGAGCAGGAGGAAGGACAGAGGGAGAAACAGACTCCCTGGGGACCAATGTGGATCCCTGGACTCTGGGATCGTGACCTGAGCCAAAGGCAGATGCTTAACCAACAGAGCCACCCAGGTGCCTGCAAACACAGTTTTGAGGAACAAACTATCAGCTTCCAGGTTGGACATGTTAAATTTGCAGTGTTTTTGTGATACCCACATGGCAATGGTAAGCAGGAGTGAGATAGGGAGTCTGACAGTAAGAGGAGAAATCAGAGCTTCTGGCTGTCACCAGCAAGATAATGGAATTTAGGTGATGGGAATGAGCGAAGCCACCTGAGACACTTCTAAGCACCTCTGGAGTCTATCATTTGATTCTTACAACAGCCCTAGGATGCCTATGCTCTGAGCGTCAGACTGAGTCTGCAGATGGGTAAACTGAGTGCTTCAGGTTCTTGCCCAAGGTTGTAGCACATGGTGGAGTCTGGAGCCAGCTCTCTGGGGTTCCAAAGCTCAGTTCTTAATCCGTGTAATTGGCCCTTCACGTAGTCGCCTTGCTGTTTTAGAGGCTACATGCATAGGGTGACCGTTTTCTTCACTCACTTGACCCCATATAGTTTCTATTATTAGCCCTTCACCCACATCCTTGTAAAAACAATTAAGGTTAGGATCAATGGCTGTATATAGTCCTTTGGAAATGAATAGAAAGGGCTAAACAGTAAAACTTTATTAAAACAGGAAATTTTCCTTTGCACCAACCATTTTCCAAAAGAGATCAAACAGAGCCAGCATGGTTTGCAAAGAGAATGAATGCCCTCATGGAACTAACTATTTTCAAATCCTCTCAAGTACGTGAGAAACATCGATTATTTATTAACAGTGAACTAATTAAAATTTATCACCTCATTAAGGACGATTTTATCACAAACTTTATGATGTAACAATTATTTCATGCAGCTTTGGTCGTATTTCTTCTTCCATATAAAATAACTCTTTTTTTGTATAGAGTTTATTCCAAAATATTTTGCAACCCAGACTTTCCACCATATCCTATTCATCTGAACAAGTGACGGTTTGTTATAATTGGGGATTACCCAGAGAACAGTTTGGCAAAAATTATCAGTAAATACTGTTGCTAAGCCAGAAATTAAGATAGCTATGTTCTGCATATTTATCCAACATCTAAACAAAATTCAAAATATTCCCAATTAAATATGACTAAAAATTTAAATATTGACTTCCCAAAAATATGTCTTCATATTTTCCTGGTCTGAACCACCTTTTCTAACAAAAGTATGAAAAAATGACAAGGACAACGAGATTGTTCTAGATGCTTCTATATTCAAAAAAACCAGCATAAGATAATGACTCTAAATGTTGCTAGCTTTTTCATAAATATACATAGACCCTCAAAAACTATTTCTATTTCCTTGTCTCTTTTTTTTTGTAAGTAATGTTAAGTCACCAAAGAACCAGTTGATGCCTATTTTTCATTTTATCTAACAGTGAATTCTTTACTTGGATGTTATTATTCAGACTCTTTTTGCCTGTGATAATGGCTAGCATAGGGAAAAAGAAAGAAATGAAGGACATAACTCAATTTTAGCTAATATTTGTTGAGTACCTGTAATATTCTAGGCACTAAATTATGGGGATTTTATATAACAGCCTCTGAGTCCTCACATTAACTCTTTCAGGTAAACACTATTATTATGCTTGTTTTTGAAGTGAGGAAACTGAGTAAAGCAAGATTAGATCAAGCCTGGAGAGCTGGCCTCTAGAACACATGTTCCTAATCCCTATATTATGGAGTTCTGAGTTTGGTCTTTTTGGGGGCGGGTTAAATATTTATTTATTTATTTATTTATTTATTTATTTAAGAGAGAGCAAGAGAGCACAAAAGGGAGAGTCAGGCAGAGGGAGAGGGAGAAGCAGGCTCCCCACTAAGCAGGGAGCCCAAAGTGGGGCTCAATCCCAGGACTCTGGGATGATGACCTAAGCTGAAGACAGACACTTAATGACTGAGCCACCCAGGCACACATAAGTTTAATATTGTTTAACCATATATTAAGCGATTTGAACCAACTCTCTTTATTCAAAAGCAATGCTTGGTAGGCAAACACACCATATGAGAAAGCACTGCCACACTACAATTACATATTTAGAAATAACAAAAACCTAAATTTATATGGAAAATCATCTCTATACTGGAATTCCATATATCAAACTTATAAAACAGTAGTATTAAAATTTCCTTTGAACTCAATGTCAATCTTTCAAATTTTTTTCTAAAAAGTTAAAATTTGATGAGCCATGCCAAGCAATGTATGCAATATATAAAGTACAATCTTGCATGAAAATGCATGATCTACACATCTATGTAGAAAGGCCATCTCTGGTGTTTTAACTATTTTAATTTTCTCTCAGTTTTCCAAAAAATTCACACTTAAGTACATAGGTACCAGCAACTTTAAGATATGTCATTCTTAAATATACATATCACTAAACGTATACATAGGATCTCTATATATGATATAATGAATAATTCTATGATGATTGAAAATGTAAATATGTCATAAAAAAATTCTAAGTCAAATCATAGGTGATAGTGGAATTATCCTTTGAAGGGCACAACCTTATTAAAATAATTCACTTTAAATATAGCATTTGTAAAATTACTTAGACTGAACAATTAACCCAATAGACATCAAGCTAAAGAATAATAGGCAAAAATGCCTTGGAAAACTTAAATAGTTTAACTTTATGGATGAAACCCAAAAAAAAGTCTAGGCACTTTAAACTCTGGATTAATGTTTTTTAAATATCAGAGTGAGAAGTGAGGATACACTATGGTTAAAACAAAACAAAACAAAACAAAACAAAACAAAACAAAACAAAGCAAAACAAAACAAAAAAACTTCCAAAAGTATTTCTTTAAATATATGCCAAAAAACAATGAAAGTTGTCTTTCCATTCTACATCATCTTTTATACGAAGCTCAGGGGAGCCGGATCCTCGACCCATATAAGAATGGGTTTTCTAGGAGTGCATGGATGGCTTTTCTGATGGGCTGAGTAGTATTCCATAGTATCAATGAACCACATCTTCTTTATCCATCCATCTGTTGAAGGACATCTCTGTTCCTTCCACAGTTTGGTTATTGTGGATATTGCTGCTATGAACATTAAGATGCATGTGTCCTTTTCTTTCGCTAAGTCTGTATCTTTGGAGTAAATAGTGCAAATACTGGGTCACAGGGTAGCTCTATTTTTAACGTCTCGAGAAACCTCCATACTATTTTCCAGAGTGCTTATATCAGCTTGCATTCCAACCAACACTGTAAGAAGGTCCCCCTTTCTCCACATCCTTGCCAACACTTATTGTTTCCTGTCTTATTAATTTTTGCCATTCTAAAGGGTGTAAGTTGGTATCTCATTTGTGGTTTTGATCTGTATTCCCCTGATGGCTAGTGGCATTGAACATTTTTTCATGTGTCTGTTAGCCAGTTGCATGTCTTCTTTGAAGTGTCTGTTCATGTCTTCTGCCCATTTCTTGACTAGATTATTTGGTTTTTTGGATGTTAAGTTTGAGAAGTTCTCTATACATCTTGGATACCAACCCTTCATCCGTAATGTCATTTACAAATATCTTCTCCCATTCCGTGGGTTGCCTCCTAGTTTTGTTGACTGTTTCCTTTGCTGTGCAAAAGGTTTTTATCTTGATGAAGTCCCAAAAGTTCATTTTTACTCTTTTTTCCCTTGTCCTTATAAACATGTGTTGAAAGAGGTCCCTGTGGTCAAAGTTGAAGAGGTTACTGTCTGTGTTCTCCTCTAGGATTTTGATGGACTCCTGTCTCACATTTAGGTCTTCATGCACTTTGAGTTTATCTTTTTAATAACTGCTTTACTGAGTCGTGAGGTAAAAAATGTTTCTTGTGTTAAATATAAAATCATGCCTTTAAAAGAAAATAAAATAATAAAATAAAACAAAATCATACCTTTTGCCTTTCAAATAAAGTATCTACCAATGACTTAATACCATGAAAACTCTTTCTACATGTACCTTTTTTATTTTTATTTTTTTGAGAGAGAAATAGCACAAGCAGGGCAGAGAGGTAGGGAGAGAAGGAGAGAATCTTAAGCAGGCTCTATGTCCAGTAGAGATCCTGACATAGGGCTCGATCTCAGGACTCTGAGATCATGACCTGAGCAGAAACCAAGAGTCAGATGCTTAGCCACCTGCGCCACTTTGTCTTTTTAGAAGAAGCCTTTTTGGGTGACAAAATAATGGCAGTTGTACAGGGAAACTTCTACTTTATGGAAGAATTACAGCTAATAAATTTACACAAAATGGTAATATATAAAGCCATAGTTTTGCAATTCTTAATGAAATTATTATTTCAAGCAAGAATTACCAATTGATATGATATAAAAAACACTCAAAAGTGAGTGGTGGATAAGGAAGTGGATATTGTTTGCTACAAAGTAGTATCACACAGATTTTTGTTTGTTTCAAAGGGAAAATAATAGATGAGTCAAGCTATCCATAAACCAATGACTAATTTTAGCACGTAAATGATACAATAACCAGATATTACTCATCTCTAGATGTGTCAAAATATGGACTTCCCAATATTGTTTCTAATGTCTTCCAACCAAAGATATTCATCTTAAATATCAACTTCCCTATTATTAGAAGTACAAGGAATAAGACAACAGGCTAACATCGTCAGATGGAAGCAATGTCACACTTCTGTCTACAGAATGTCTACAGTACATCTGAGCCAATCAACATGTCAGGCTTGACTTACAAGACACAAGACAAGATGTACTGCATGGTCCTGATTAGTTCCTGGTTTGAACAAAAATATAGTAAAGGGTATTTTGGGGATAATTGGTGTATTTGAGTATACATTGGATATTAAATAAAATTAAGGAATTCTTTTGAATTTGATTAACTATGCTGACAGCTTGGAATTGATCTTATTCTTTCATGGCATAAGGAAGTTACTTTGTTGGCGGGGGAGGGGGGGTCCCGGCTCCACATGGCTCTTTCAAAACGAACATAATTATTCATTATATGATTGCCCCCTCTTCTAAGACATGTCCACGGAGATGTCCAATGGTTTCTCATTATGAAACTGCCATCAGAAAATGGCCTTTAGTAAGGGACTGGCCACCAGAGTGGGCACTGCTAAAATTAGCCAGGAGAACTGGACCCATGAGAGAAAGGTTACATATTTCTGACTTAACCTTTTAAAATATTAAACAATGAGTTTTAGGTCGTCAGAGTGGAATATTGGGTCAAAGAGTCCCAAACAAATCACTTCATGATGATTACCCTAAAAATCAGTATCTTTACTTTTACCCTAATCCTATAAAGGCTTAATTCCTCTTTTTCATATTTCTCTGAAGTTATACTCTGCTACGGTAGTTCTCTTTATTAAGTTGACCCAAGAGAGGAGTAATTTCACTAGAGAACCAATTAGTGCACTTGAGAATATTTTTTTTAAGGTGAATTTTAAGATAAAAGGATTAGACACCAGAGTTTCCTATGCATGCGATGTACATTCAGTTTCCAACTGACATTTCTTCATAGATGTTATTTTCTTGTGAGAGAGGTGGAAAGTTTAGCAGATTTAAAATCATTGTCATAGTGGTCACAGCAATATTTTGAAAGTTTTTCATTACCTGAGCAAAGTTGTCTCTGTGAAGCTTTATTGGGCAGTAAAATAGAATGAATAAAAATAGCTGGGGCACCTGAGTGGCTCAGTGGGTTAAGCCTCTGCCTTCGGCTCAGGTCATGATCTCAAGGTCCTGAGATCGAGCCCCATGTCGGGCTCTTTGCTCAGCAGGGAGCCTGTTTCCCCCTCTCTCTCTGCCTGCCTCTCTGCCTACTTGTGATCTCTCTCTCTCTCTGTCAAATAAGTAAATAAAATATTTTAAAAAATAGCTGATATTTTATGATTGATAATCATAGCTAATAATTTTTTCCTAAATGAAAGAAATTAAAAAAAATAAAAACTTTAATATTTCAGGTTCTTTTTGGAAAACTTCTATGAACCTGTAAGACATCTTTTACATGAAATATATATATATGTATATATGGATTTTTAAATTTGGAAATGATTTTAAAACGTGATTTATTCACTGCCGTGTGAAAACATTTTTCTTTTTTTTAACAACATTTTAAAACAAGTTTATTGTGATGTAAGTGATATTTAAAAGCCAGCACATGCTCCATGAGTACAATTGGATGAGTATGGAAACTATCAATACAATCAGAATGATACACATAGCCATCACTTCCAAAAGTTTCCCTGCATCTATCTTTTTTAATGTGTTGTAAAAATGTTTAATACGAGATGCGCATTCTTGACAAATTTTAAGTAAACATGCAGTCTTATTGACTGAATGCACTATGGTGTATATCAGATTTCTAGAACTAATTCCTTTTGTATAAATGAAATTTTATACTAACTTAACAACTCCTGTAAAAACATTGCAAAATGACCTAGGGGAAACTTCGTGAGGAGTGGAATTTCTTTCCTATACACTCTGCCGTCAACCTCATTTCCTCTGGCACATGAAGATAGCTGTGCTCTCTGCTCCTGGAATCTTGCTAATAATTTTACCCTTTATTATAATAAATGAATTAAAAACTTGAGGCATGCTATCAGTTATCTATTGCTTTGGGGTCTTTTTTAAAGATTTATTTATTTAATTATTTGAGAGCAAAATTGAAAGCGAGAGAGAGACAGACAGAGAAAGAAGTGGGAAGGGGCAGAGGGAGAGACAGTGCTAAACAGACTCTGGGCTGTGTATGGAGCCCCACGCAGGGCTTGATCTCAGGACCCTGAGACCATAACCCTAACCAAAACCAAGAGTCAGATGCTTAACCAACCAGGCCACCCAGGCACCCCAGTTCTCTCTTGCTTTGTAACAAATTCCTTAGCATCTGGAAAGGGCAAACTTTGATCATCCTGCTTTGTGAGGGTCAGAAAGCTGGGACTGGCCTAGCAGGATGGTTCTGTCTCAGGGCCCCTCACAGACTGCAGTGTGGCTGTTGGCAGGGGCTGAGTCAGCTCAGGCAGCTGTGAGGAAGATCTCTCGAGCTCACGCATGCCTCCACATGACTGCTTGCTCACAGAGCAGCTGGCTTCCCCTAAAGTAAGTGATCCAAGAGAGTACCCACACAGAAACCTCTGTCAGAAATGACATGCATCGCTTCTCTAGTATTCCATTTATTAGAATCTTGTACATGATTCCAACCAATACTTCAGTAAAGGTGATTGCAGGGCCCAAATCTCAGGAGGTAAGGACCATCAAGATCCTCTGCAGGGTGGCTGCCACAGGGAGAAGAAGTTACAAAACCCCCATTTCCTTCCCTACTAAGCACCTCATTCTAAAGCATCATTCCAAGGATAATCCATGATCTGCACAAATCTCCAAAATTTTGTGAAAATTGTGGGACTGTGACAAGAACTGGGACCCAGTAAAAACTTGTCATAAAAGAACCACATTTTTAATCATTAAAGTCATCTGTTTTTATTTGCATATACTTGGCACACCAGGTTACAGTAATTTCAGGAGCTCGTAGATAGTGATACAAGAAGTTTCTCCATTATGCTGTGCTCAGCACAAGTGTAGCTGCCATCTGTCACCACACAACCCTATTCCTTCATATTCACAAAATCTCAAAGCTGATGACATAAATTCCAGCACACATTAATTACCTGAGGGATGCGGAGTTAGGAAGTAGCAGCAATAGGGGAAAAAATTACCAAAAAAAATCCACAATAAAAATTATATTTTCTGAAATGAAGCTACTCAATACAAATGGCAAAAAATAAAGTGTTTTGAGGAACTTCCTTTAATACTTATAAAGTTTTTCCTCTAGTATTAAATTTATGCGGGGGCTTTCCAAACATATGGATTATTTTTTTGGCATTATTTCTGTCTCCCCTTTTGTACTGATGTCATTCATCTTAAGGTTTCCTTAATATTTTATATTACTTTCATTAACAGGTATTTTAAAAAGGAGCTTGATATTCATAGGGAATGAGCAGGCTGACAGTCCAACTTGGGTGGCATGCCTGTTGAGGTTTTTTGGTTCTTCTTCTTTTTTTTAAAAGATTTATTTACCCACTTGAGATAGAGAGAGAGGGGGAGAGAGAATCTTAAGCAGACTCCACTCTCGAGCATCGAGCTGGTCTCAGGGCTCGAACCCAGGACCCTGAGATCACAGCCTGAGCCAAAACCAAGAGTGGGCTCCTCAACCAACTGTGCCACCCAGGCACCCCTCTGTGGAGGGTTTTGTCACAGAACAAGGAGAAGCTTCATTGAGAAGCTTCAAGTATGGAGAGCTTTTAAGTGGAGTAATAGAACTAAAATGTGGGGCAAGATGAACAGAGGAATAGAAACAGATTCCTCAAAATCATAGAGATAATTTATACATTATTTTATAGAACCAAGTAAAATCTTAACAGGACCTTCTGGCGTCTATACCAAATGAACAAGAACCACTTTAAATTATGGTGAGAAATTTTACATGAACACACACACCCACACACACACACACACACAAAATCACATATGTATGTTCTGGTCTTTCAATGTCTTCATTCCACATAAAATGACTTTTACAATTTAGGAGCTTAACAAGCATTCTTTTTTTAAGATTTTATTTATTTATTTAACAGAGAGAGAGAGAGAGAGAGAGCACGCACAAGCAAGGAGAGAGGCAGGCAGAGGGAGAAGCAGGCTCCCCGCTGTGCAGGGAGCTCAATGAGGGGCTTGATCCCAGGACCCTGGGATCACATCACCTGAGCTGAATGCAGACGCTTAACCAACTGAGCTACCCAGAAGCCCAACAAGTATTCTTTTTGAACATTAAGTTTACATATATTTCTAGGTTCCTGTTATTTACAGGATATAAGAAAAAGTCCTTATCTATAAGAAAATTATGATTGTTTGCAACAAAATACATTTGAATAATAGTGCAATGTACTATAGGCTCAAAAACAGATAAGATGGGAAATTCCTAACTAATAAAGATACTGGATTAGTAATATATGATTAGATAACTAATATTTTTATTATTTTAATAGCACTTATTGGATCAGCTCTTTAATTATACACAACATTGTGGCAACATTGTATGATATGAATTAGTATCTCCATCTTATTGAAGCTAATATCCTGAGACTTTAATTGAGTTGTCTAAGACCACATATGCCTAAGATTTCGAGGCTATTTGAACCCATTACTCTCTCACTCCGAAATCCAAGTCCATCCACCATCACATGGTATGTCCTTCAAAAGTAACTAACAAGGCAGGTAACATCTAGCCTGAGAAGTTATTTAACACTTTTGACCAAGGAAGTAAAATAATAAGTTATACCTTAAGCACTAATCCTAGAATGGATTGGAATGAAGAGAGAAGAGAAGCCAGGAAAACAGCTAAAATTTTGTTAAAGTGCCTTATGCTTGACACTTGTTACCTCATAGGCGGTGAACTACCTTAATAAGAAGCAATTTGTTAATTGCATGGCTGTTCATCAAGGAAAGGAATTTTTATATTTAAAAGAATGTATTTAAGCCACATTGTGATGTTTTCCTTTAATCACTTGGGGAGAGTGGACTGAAAAAAATTAGTTATTTACCTATTTCTATTTTTGTTAAGATTTTTAGAAAAACAGTATCTTCTGAGGTAATTTCTCAGGGGATTCCAAATGGCATAAAACAGGTTCTAGAACAGAATTCACATTCTTTCTTCCTCCACAGGCTGCCCCACCCTTTCTCATTCCTAACATTCTTGCTTCTGCATTTCTAATTCCCTTCATTCATCAATCAGTCCTAAAAAGTTATATATTCATGCAAAAATTATGGTATTGTGAATCATTCCAAGTTTTTACAAGTAACTATGATCACTATACATGCTAAAAGAAAAAAATGACATTTTCAGAGAGAAGGACAAAAAATAAGGTAAGGAATAAAACCATCCCCCCACAAGAAGAGTTGGAAAATGATAGATTTTTGTTTTTAATTATAGACTGGAAACACACATCTTTCACCTTTACAAAAAAATGACAGGATGTGTATTAATGTTCCTAGACTATGAGTATTTGCCGGGCACCCACGAGAGCCCTCATGCCCAGTAGGCTGAGGCCAACCCTGCCCATCACAAGTCTGTGACACATGATCCAAGCTGAGCCAATCAACATGATTTCAGATTGGAGCCCAATGAGGAGGATTCAGGAATCCAGTACATGGCCTGTAAGGTCCAATCAGATGGAAGTACAGGGCATTTGAAACACTGAGGGAGAAAAAAACCTCCCATATGAATTTTAGGAAACTAAAAACATTATTTTATTTATTCATTCAATTAACAATGACGGTGTCTGTCCGTTGTTTGACAGTAAGTGCTAAACAAGGTTGGCATATGATCTTGAGGCAAAATAAACGTATTAAAACAGGCCCTGAGAATTATTAAATATCTTTTATAATTATAAAATTATAAAAATATAAAAATTAATTATAAAAAAATTATTAAAAATTATAAGAAACGTCTTTTATAATTATAGATATTATAAATAATATATAATTATAATCTTTATCATTATAATTAGAACCATTAGATGGCTCTAATATTCTGATTTCTCTCCTGACTTAACTGCAGTGAGGCAATTATTAGAGAAGGCATCCACCCAATAAGGAAATAAACTCATACTCAGCGCAACCATATGTCCCAATTCGACAGCTCCAGCCATATCTCAAATCTCCTTTCTTTTTTATTTCACCGTAGATCCATATATCTACTTTCAGGTTTCACCATTCATTTCATAATAAGAAAATGTCTTGTAAAATTTGGTACACTCTTTGGATTCCAAAACAAATTTGACAAACTACCTTTAGTTTCCACTCCTTCATTAATGTATTTCTCCAGGCCATTGAATGAGCTCTCCCTCCAGTTGGTGAAACTGTGGGTGCCCCCCCATCCCATAAAGTGTTAGCAGAGTTTTCTGTTTTCTTTTCAATCCTCACATTTCTTTAAACTCTGCTTACATGGGCATGTGTATTTGAATAATCTAAACTGAAGGCATTAAAACAAAATGAACATGCAAAACACACTGCAGTGCCTTCCTTTGATTCTAGTTCTCTATGTGATAATCCCACTTGATCTAGAACCATAGAGTAATAATAACTGGAATGTCTATATTTGGGGTTTTTTTCCCCCAGGAATAGTTAATTCAATTTTATTCATCATCCATTGGGGACACTGAGTACATTAACATTTAAAACAATTATTCACATTCTCTCACCCCGTGAATCTTGGTTTGTCAAACTGCCGGAAATGTCACTTGATAGAGATTTGGGCTGAGCAGATATTCTACTATTCTGCTATGTCTCAATATGAGTTTGTTTCATCACTTATTTTTCTCCAGCAACTGGCTGAGATTAGTTCTATTGCTTCATAGTGTGGGCACCATACCTAGTCCAATTTGGTTCAAATTCTAGTTGGCTATGACTAGTTGTGTGACTTTAGGCAAATTACTAAACATCTCTGAGTCTTTGTTTCCTCATCTGTAAAGTGTGAGTAGTAATATTTATCCATCTTATAATATTAGCAATAAATCACTTAAGAACATAGAGTGCTTAGAATAGGTCATAACACCTAATAAATAATAAACATCTATTTCTAATTTAATTATACATCATTACTATTTTATCAGCTGTAACACTTGGTAATATTGAGTTCTCTGAAAATATATATTTACATATATAAAAATACTATGTATATGTACAAGCTATATATGCGGGCTTTTTTGTTGTTGTTGTTACTCTGCTATTTATTTTCATTGTTCTCATGTGGTAAGATGAGCAGAAGGCTATAAATGATCTAATCACAATGCCCACTGAACATGTCATATAATATCTATATATAATATCTATATAATATAACATGTCATATAATATCATAAAATATCAATAATCACTAATCACAATGCCCAGTGAACATGTCATCACACTGGTCCACTTCTGCTTTCTAAGCTAGTCCTGGCTAAGGAACACCTATGTTCAGAGTTTGGCAGGGTCTTCAAATCAGAAAATAACAAAATGTTGAGGGCACAGATCTTAATGAAGACTTTTGATGGAGCATTTGCCTGGCTCTATAAAATTTATGAAATTTATACTCACCAAGCAACAATTCTTTCCAGAACTCACTGCCAAGGTCCCAGAGTAGTTAGGGTGGCTTCCTTCCCGAAGCTAATCTTTATCCCATGCCTATAATGGACCAGGCACTCTACTAAGAGTTTATCTAAATTATCTCATTCATTATTTGATGTTCTAATATAAGCTTCACACCAACTTATGAAGTGGATACTATTACTATTTCAGTTTTATGGAACAAAACAAAAAAATGAAGCAAAGAGAGGTCAACTTGCCCAAGGTCATCCAGTATGAAATGGAATAGCTGGAATTTGAATCCATTCTGTCCCCTCCCCCAACCCCCGGTGCCTGTGATCTCATCCACATGCCATGCCTAAAATTTCCCATTCCATGTCATACAACCAAAGAGCTCCACCTAAGGGATAGTCAGGTGAGTTCAGAATCTAGACCATAAAATAATAATATTAATAATAACAACAATAATAATAACAATAATATAATAAATAGCACAATAATAATAATTTACTATTGTATAGCACTTTTAATTGTTCAAAATACACTTTCAGATACTGTATCAAATTGGTCTTTTACAACATAATGAAATAAGAAGGACAAGTGTCATTCCTATTGTTCTGCAGATAAGAACACTGAGCTACGAAGAGGTCAGACGACTTGCTTAAGATCACATAAGTGGAACACAGGTAGCAGGATTCCCAGGCAAGTACCTTATTATGTAACTTGATCATTTTTTTTCTCATGTTTTTATCATACCATAGAGAACCCATGTGGCTGGTTTATAGCTTGAAAACAATAGGCCAAATATCTCCAATCGTTTTACCTGAAGATATTATGACTGATTCCCACATACTTTCTTATTTTCCTGATTAATCCACATCTTTCTTCAGTCTAGAAATACTAGGGCAGCCTCCCAGAGATGAACCCTCCCCTCCCAGGAACCAAGCCCAAGATTACCTCCACTACCGTGGCCTCAGGTGGAACACCGAAGATGGATGAAGACGGAGCAACAAAACCACCCAAGAGAAGAGACCACATAAGAACTAAGGTTCACAATTCACCTGTATATGTGTCTCACAAAACAAAACAAAAGCCTCATTACAAAAATCATAAGGCCGATCATGGGTGTGTTCTGATTACTCTGTTTCACAAATACATCAAATTGCAAAATTTAAAGAGCCATACAAATCAAGTCAGCTGCTACTGTGTTACTGCTGACATAGCCTTGACTTTTCTCTCTGCTCTTATAATTCCCTTCACTTTCTTTACCTACATTGCCTCCAGGTGTTGATCTGACCCAGACGGTCCAAACCCTTCTGGCAAGTTCTAAAATCAGCAAAACCTCCTCCCGCTGCCTGAACTACATTAATGATGGACCTATGAGATTTCCTCCTGTCTGTGCTCAACCCTCACCATATAACTGTTCTTAAAAAAAAAAAGTCTCAAAACTATTTTTCTCCAATACATTCTTTATTCACTACCTCTTCTGCAAAGGGAACGGAAAACAAAGATGGAAAAATTATTATGTTCTATCATCTTCTGTCCCTCATCACTACTTTTCTAAATGTTCTTCCCGTCTTAAATGATTTCCTTCCAATCAAAGAAAAACATCTTTAATAAATAATGAATAAGCCAACCCTCAGGCTTCAGTATGTCATAACCAGTTTCTGGGTTAGTATGTCATAACCTGGGGTTGAATTAACACCCTTTTCTTTCTACTTTTTTGAGCTTTTATGGTATACCAGAAAATTTACCAGATGCTGAGCTACTAAGTAGAAAAGGCAAAGTTCCCCTTTTAGAAGTATATCATTTATAAGAATCTAATCTATAAGTAAACCAATAATGAGTTGCTAGGATGGCGACTTCACCAAAGCTCATTAGAACCACATAGTTTCTTGTGAAAAGTCAGCAAGGTAAATATTTCAGAAAAAAAAGGAACAACGTGTCAGGGGCAAAGAAGCATACTTCTGAAACTAAAAGATTTGATCATTGCTAGAGTATGAAAGGCTAAGGACAGAAAAGTAGGAGGTCAAGCTGGAAAATTTGACAAGGACCCGAGAACAAAAGACGTTAAATAGATCTCAATGTAATTTTGAGTTTTACCTTTCTTTCATTCTTTCAAAACTGTTGAGTGTCTCTGATGTGCTGTGCATTCTAGATGAAAGGGAAGCAGTTGCTGGTTTCAAACAAGGTAAAATCTAATCAGATTGTCATTTTAGAAAGACTCTCTGGCAGCAGTGTGGAGGGCTGATCACAACACAAGAGACGGGTAAAGAAGGTATAGCCACAGGGAGGGTGCAGGTGCTGTAGCTTCTGGGATGTGGTAATGTGGCAGGAGAGAAGGAACAAGATTAGAGAAATGTATGGGAGATGAATGAATAAGACCAGGGGTTGATTCGATTAAAAAGAAGGGTGATGACTTCCAGATTCCTAGTTGGGAAAACCACATAGAGGATGGTTTAATTTTCAATAAGATAGAGAATTCAAGAAGAGGAGGTTTGAGCTGGGAAGGGAAATAGAAGTGGGGCACCCAATGATCATTTTGGTTTTTGGTTTTTGGTTTTGAGAGAGAGTGTGTGTACCTATAAGAAGAGGGAGGGGTGGAGCGCCTGGGTGGCTCAGTGGGTTAAAGCCTATGCCTTTGGCTCAGGTCATGATCTCAGGGTCCTGGGATTGAGCCCCACATCAGGGCTCTCTGCTCAGCAGGGAGCGGGCTTCCCCCTCTCTCTGCCTGCCTCTCTGCCTACTTGTGACCTCTCTGTCTGTCAAATAAATAAATAAAATCTTAAAAAAAAAAAAAAAGGAAGAGGGAGGGGCAAAGGGAGAGAGAGAGAGAGAGAATCTCAAGCAGATACCATGCTGAGCAAGAAGCCAGAGGCAGGACTTGATCTCATGACTTGAGATCATGACCCAAGGTGAAATCAAGAGTCAGTTGCTTCAGGGACTGAATCACCCAGGCACCCCTGGTGATTGGTCTTGAAGTTTAATATATAGTTATGGAGAGCAGGATGGAGATGTGGGTTGGAGATATAAATTGAGTCCTCAGTGAAAGTTAAAGCTGATGGGCATGGATGGGATGACCCACAGGAAATGTGCAGAGCATGCAAAGAATTGGTTAGAAGAGTTCTAGAGTTCTAGAAAAGCAACATGTTAAAAATACACTGAAGGGGCACCTGGGTGGCTCAGTGGGTTAAAGCCTCTGCCTTCGGCTCTGGTCGTGATCCTGGGGTCCTGGGATGGGGCCCTGAGTCGGGCTCTCTGCTCAGCGGGGAGCCTACTTCCTCCTCTCTCTCTGCCTGCTTCTCTGCCTACTTGTGATCTCTCTTTCTGTCAAATAAATAAATAAAATCTTAAAAAAAAAAAACCACTGAAAAGGAGGACTTTTCAGAGGTGTAAAAATCAAGCAACAACAGAGTTTCAAAGATATTTTGAATGCAATAGGTCAAAACGAAATACAAATGAAACAGTGGTTGAATTGGAAGTCACAGAAACCAGAAAAGCATCAGTCGTTAGAAACCAGATATCAGCAAGTTGAGAGAACACTAAGAAGGAAAAGAAGCAGAGAAGACAAGGGTAAGTTATTCTTTCTAGTTTGGGGGTGAGGAGAATAAATATTGATGGCCACAGGGGAAAAAAAGATGAATGCTTAAGGAAGAGTTGTCATTCTGTTTATTTGTTTTCAAGAGGCCAAAGACTTATCCATTAGCCTACTGGGGCTTTCTTGTTTGTTTGTTTTTAAACTGAGGATGATTTAAAATAATCATTTGATAGAGAGAAAAATCAAAGGAAGTGTTTAAAGGTACAAGAGAGACTTTTGCTTCCACTTTAAGACATAAAAAGTCTCAAGAGAATGTCTCTCCCTAAAGAAAAAAGTAGCATAATCTACAGAACAGTAGGTTTTTTTAAAGCTTATTTGGAGGTGAGGTCACAAAGAAACATGCTCAAATGAAACCTAGAAAGTTATTAATCTCTCCTAGAAGAAGAATCCCATAGCTGCTTTTATCCTCACAGAGCAGTGGTACGAGGAAGTTGCCACAGACATGGGGGGAAAACACAACTATTTTCCTAATTTTATCAAGCCAGGAGGGGGGCAGCATTAAGTTTTAGAGTCCTTGGAGTTTCAAACAAACAAACAAATTGTACTTCCTCCCACCGATTCTTTTCCATGGGTCCTCACTGAACACTCGTAAGAAAGATTAGCAGCAGGACAAGAGAGCAGACAGACTCCCTGTGCCCAAAGCATAAGACACAAAAGCTACAGAATACTGAAGGCAGAGCAGGGGACTGAGAGAAGTCAACAACTATTCCAGCCCCTTCATAGAGTCGTCAGAGGAGGGACAGAAATGCTACATTGTAAGTACACAGAGATTGTTGACAGGTAGTTGGGGGCAGGGAAATTGAGACAAAAACTCTAGCACTCAGATCAAAAGTCCCACGTAAAGGAAGATTCTATTTTATCATCATATAATTTGAGCACTGTGGTGAGCTAATCTACCCAATGCAAGCACACAACCCAGACCTCCTGACTGAGTGCTTGCAGACTGAGTCAGCTCCAACACTCATAACATGACAGAAGGGACATGTCTTATCTTGGCAGAAATATTATTTATCTTAGTATCTCTTTTTTTTTTTTTTTCACAGAATTCCAGCATTCAATTAAAACAAACAAACAAACAAACAAACAAAACCAAGACACAAAAAAGCGGGAGAACATGACCTATTATCACGACAAGAAGCAGTCAGTGGGAGGGGTGCCTGGGTGGCTCAGTGGGTTAAGGACTCTGCCTTCGGCTCGGGTCATGATCCCAGGGTCCTGGGATCGAGCTCCGCATCGGGCTCTCCGCTCCGTGGAGAGCCTGCTTTCTCCTCGCTCTCTGCCTGCCTCTCTGCCTACTTGTGATCTCTCTGTCAAATAAATAAATAAAATCTTAAAAAAAAAAAAAAAAAGAGGCAGTCAGTGGAACCATACCAGAGATGGATGAGATGCTGAAATTATTTGGTGGGGACCTGTACGATAAGGTTAAAAAATAGGTTAAAGAGTCCTGTTAAAAAAGATGAAAAGTTTCATGAGCAGGTGATGAAGACTACAAAAAGTCAAGGGGACATTTAAAAAATAAGTAAGAGGGGCTCCTGGGTGGCTCAGTCAGTTAAGCTTCCGACTCTTGATTTTGGCTCAGATCATAATCTCAGGGTCATGAGATTAAGCCCTATGTGGGGCTCTGTGCTGGGCACGAAACCTGCTTAAGATTCTCTCTCTCTTTCTCTTTCTCTCTCTCTCTCTCTCCCTTTAGCCCCTCCCTCCTCCCTAAAAATAAATAAATAAATAAATAAATAAGATATAAGGATCAAAAACTTTCAGTGAACTTAGCAGACTGAATGGGGCTGAGGGTGAAAATGAATAAAACTAAAGACAAGTTAATATAATATAATATAATATTGGGGCGCCTGGGTGGCTCAGTGGGTTAAAGCCACTGCCTTCGGCTCGGGTCATGATCCCAACGTCCTGGGATCGAGCCCCGCATCGGGCTCTCTGCTCAGCAGGGAGCCTGCTTCCTCCCTTCTCTCTCTGCCTGCCTCTCTGCCTACTTGTGATCTGTCTGTCAAATAAATAAATAAAATCTTTAAAAAAAAAAAAAAGATATGTCTCCAAAGGCGAAGGAAACAAAAGCGAAAATGAACTTTTGGGACTTCATCAAGATCAAAAGCTTCTGCACAGCAAAAGAAACAGTCAACAAAACAAAGAGGCAACCCACGGAATGGGAGAAGATATTTGCAAATGATAGTACAGACAAAAGGTTGATATCCAGGATCTATAAAGAACACCTCAAACTCAACACACACAAAACAATCATATTAAAAAATGGGCAGAAGATATGAACAGACACTTCTCCAATGAAGACATACAAATGGCTACCAGACACATGAAAAAATGTTCATCATCACTAGCCATCAGGGAGATTCAAATCAAAACCACATTGAGATACCACCTTACACCAGTTAGAATGGCCAAAATTAGCAAGACAGGAAACAACGTGTGTTGGAGAGGATGTGGAGAAAGGGGAACCCTCTTACACTGTTGGTGGGAATGCAAACTGGTGCAGCCACTTTGGAGAACAGTGTGGAGATTCCTCAGGAAATTAAAAATAGAGCTTCCCTATGACCCTGCAATTGCACTACTGGGTATTTACCCCAAAGATACAGATGTAGTGAAAAGAAGGGCCATCTGTACCCCAATGTTTATAGCAGCAATGGCCATGGTCGCCAAACTGTGGAAAGAACCAAGATGCCCTTCAACGGATGAATGGATAAGGAAGATGTGGTCCATATACACTATGGAGTATTATGCCTCCATCAGAAAGGACGAATACCCAACTTTTGTAGCAACATGGACAGGACTGGAAGAGATTATGCTGAGTGAAATAAGTCAAACAGAGAGAGTCAAGTATCATATGGTTTCACTTATTTGTGGAGCATAACAAATAATATAGAGGACAAGGGGAGATGGAGAGGAGAAGGGAGTTGAGGGAAATTGGAAGGGGAGGTGAACCATGAGAGACTATGGACTCTGAAAAACAACCTTGAGGATTTTGAAGGGGCGGGGGGTGGGAGGTTGGGGGAACCAGGTGGTGGGTATTGGGGAGGGCACAGATTGCATGGAGCACTGGGTGTGGTGAAAAAACAATGAATACTGTTATGCTGAAAATAAAAAAATATATAATATAATATAATGTATATTATATTATATTAATAATTAATATACAATTAATATACTATAATATATTATAATTAATAATTAACATATAATTAATATACTATATTATATATAATAATATTATATTATATTATATTATATTATATTATATATGTTATATATAATAATGTAAATTCAAGGAGAAAAAAGTTCACATATTATATAATATATTATATTTATGTTATATATATAATAATATAATGTAAATTCAAGGAGAAAAATAAAGTTCACATAAATAAAGTCAACATCCAAGATCTATGAAATATTATCGTGTAATCTAACCAAAAAAAAAGAGTCCCAGAAAAACAAGGGAGAAAGAACAGGACACTGAAGAAATATATGAAGAGGTAATGGCTAAAGCTTTTAATAATTAATAAAGAACCAAAACCACAGACCCAAGAAGCTCAGCAAACTTCACACAGTAAACATACAAAGAAAATCACACCTAAGGATCATCAGAATCAAAAAAGTGAAAACCAAATGAAGAGAAAATTCTTGGAAGTCCCCAGATGAAAAGACATATGGTTGATTCTTATCATTTGTGGTAGTTATGTTCAGTAAAGTCACTGCACACACTGAATTAGCGAATACTGAACCATTGTTTCTAGGGAATATATGGGGTTAGGTGTCCATGAGCCTCTGGTCACATTTCATTGAAGAAACACTACCTATTACATATAATCATTGCTGATGTCCACATAAAACAAGCCTGTCTCATTACACAAACTTCCTTTACCACACAACCTTTCCTCATATAAAACTTAGCTGGTATTTCTAGAATTCTTCACCAGCCTCCTGATCTCCAGAACCTGAACATTATGGCAAGTTGAACATTTTTCACACTGCATCACCTTTCAAGACAATGAAAGTAGGTCAGCACTAACTGAGGTAGGTTTTACACATTCCTTGAACCTAGGAAACATGACAGCAAATTTATCTGGTTTTTTCATCTCAGAAAAATACTGCCCATTATGCTTTAAAGTTGGTTGTCATCTCATGAATCCACAAAAAGCCACTTTTCCATCTTTTCCATAGCTTTCACTTTCGCACTCTCCGGAGCAGCCTCAGGCAGAGTAGGTGAATTTCCTCTTCCTTTTTCTGGATGTACTGTATTTTGGACTCATTCATATTCAACCAACAGTCAATGGCACTACAACTCATATGTGAATGAAGCTTATCTAAATATAATTTCTCCTTAAGGCACATCACAGCTTTCTTGTGCTTAGGAAGACTAGACAGATTTAACTACAGGTGGGGACTATTTGAAATCACCAAAAAAAGGGAAAGAATTGCCAAAAATGTGGCCTTAAATAGACCACAGAAAGTACCCTTGTTTAAATGTGAGAGCTGAAAGAAGAAAGTAGAGTGTCGCTTTGTCCAACCATAGCTAAAAACTTGCACATCAGGCAACTCAAATTTTTCACCATTCTGCCCATGTTCATGAGTTACAACAAAAGTGCCACAATGATTGATTTGGAAGTTACAAATAAATTTTACCAAGGAAGTGAATTTGCAAACCAGGAATCTGTGAATAATGACAATTACCTGGATTTCATATACGGAAACAACAGTAAGAATGAAGGCCAATTTCACAAATGAGACAATGGAGGCCAGAAGACTATGGAATAGCATATTTTAAGTGCTGTAAGAAAAGCCATCAGTCTAGAAGTCTATATTCAACGAAAATATCCTTCAAAGTGAAAGCAAAATAGAGATATTTTCAACCAGATGAAAATGAAAAAAAATCACTTACAGCAGCCCTGCACCATAAGAGTTATTAAAAGAAGTTCCTTATATGACTGGAAATACCAGATGGAAATCCAGTTTTGCAGGAAACAATACAAAGACACCAGAAATAATAATATGGTGGTAAATATAAAAGATCTTTATATCGCCATTTATAGTTTTAAAGATTTATGTGTCTTTCCATTTCTTAAAGAGCCTATTAACTTTTTGAAGCAAAATTATAATTGTAACATTGCTTTGGAGGTTATAGCCTTTATAGAAATAAAATATGTAAGACCAGGAGCACAAAGCATGGGAGGTTCACAATTGGAAATATATTATTGTGAAGTTCCTAAACGTTCTGTGAAACAATGCAATATTTTTAAAGACAGACTGTGGTAAATTAGAGATGCATTCTGTAATCTCTAGAACACCATTAGAGTGAGAGAGAGAGAAAAAAAAAAAACTGAGAAGACATGTTTAAAACAGCAGAATAGATAAAACAGATCCATCACCAAAAAGACAAACAAACAAAAACTCCAAAAAGGCAAGATAAGAACAGAAGAACAAAGAGAAACAGAAAAACAAAGAGTAGACAAGATAAAAAGAAATCAAATAACAAGATAATGTCTTTAAACTCATACATATTAGTGATTTCATTAAATGTAAATAGTCTAAATATCCTTATACAAAGGCAGAGCTGGTTATACTAAATAAAATACCAAGACCAAAGTATATGTTGTTAACATGAAACATACATTTGAAAATTTTGTAAGTAAAGGAATGAAAAAATTAACCATGCAAACGCTATGGAAAGAATCAGATATATAATATAAAATAAAAAAAGAGTCCGAGGTATAATATATAATAGAACCAGATGTGGCTATATTACCATCAGGCAAAGCACCTCCAGATGAAGAGTATGACCAGAGCCAAAGAGGGATATTTTGCAATGATTAAAAGGAAAAAACAATAATCTTAAAGGCGCAGGCATGTGATAATAAAGTTTCTAAATATATGAAACAACAGTTGACAAGACTAAAGGGAGAGATAGACAAATCCATAATCTTACTTGGAGAATTTAATACTTTTCAGTAACTCATAGAAGAAGACGCACACACACAAACCAGTAAAAATGTGGAAAATTTTAACTTGCTACTGAACAACTTGACCTAACTGACCTTTATAGAACATTACACAGAACAGCGTAACATATAGTCTTCCCAAGTGCAGGTGGAACATTCAATAAGACAGACCATATGCTGGGCCTCAAAATAAGCTACAATAAATTTCAAAGGATGAACATAATACAGAATTTTTTCTCTGATCACAACTATATTAAATTAGCAATCAACCACAATATCTAGAAAAATTTCCCAAATATTTGGAAATTAAGTAGCATGCTTCTAAAGTACCCAAAGCTCAAAGGGGAAGTTGCAAAATATGTTAAAATTGTAGAATAAAATAAATTTCAAAATATATATAAGTATAATATGTCCAAATCAGTGGAAGGTAGCAAAAAAGTACATCAAAGAAAATTTATAGCTTTTAAATTCTACATTGTGAGAGAGAGGTCTGAAGTATAAAATCAATGATGTATGCTTTCATCTTAAGCCTTTAAAAAAAGTTTAAAATTGAATTAACCCCAAAGAAAGCAAATGGTGATGTAATAAAGAGTCTCATTCTTTTTTTGATGTTTGACTGTTGCACTTTCCAGCCTCTCTACTCCTACCCTACCGCACTGGAAGACAAATTATTAACAAAGCCTAGGTACTCTCTCCCTTGGTGTCCGTGGCAAGTTCACACCATGCTAGTTCATATTGCGTCCAGGGTCTTTGCCCTGCCCCCACCACCTAACTGCAGTAAAAGCCAGGATCTCCTCTCCCTGCCCTCTCAAGCCATTCTTTTTTTTTTTTTTTTTAATATTTTATTTATTTATTTGAGAGGTAGAGAGCAACAATGAAAGAGAGAGAACATGAGAGGAGAGAGGTCAGCGGGAGAAGCAGACTTCCTGCTGAGCAGGGAGCCCGATGTGGGACTCGAATCCAGGAATCCAGGATCATGACCTGAGCCGAAGGCAGTCGCTTAACCAACTGAGCCACCCAGGCGCCCCTGCCCTCTCAAGCCATTCTTAGGTCCACTTGTGAACCTGTCCTTTTCTTCCCAGAAAACCTCATTATATGAGTAATAAACATTTCCATACTCTCTCAGTGTGTGTATCTGAAACTATCAATCTCAACATCTGATGTAAATTTGGGGTGGAGTGAGGGGGTCCGTTGCACACCTGTGGGGTAATACAATAGGGAATAATGGAGACAAGGGAAGAAATCAATGAAATAGAAAACAAACAAATAATAGCCAAGATCCAAAAGATAAACAAAATTAGTTCTTTTATTTTTTTTTTTAAGACTTTATTTGAGAGAGAGAGAGAAAGAGCCAGATAGTGAAAGAGAAAAGGAGTGGGGAGGAGAGGGAGAAGCAGGCTCCCTGCTGAGCAGGGAGCCCAATGCGGGACTTGATCCCAGGACCCCTAGGATCATGACCCGAGCTGAAGACAGACACTTAACCCCCTGAGCCACCCAGGCACCCCGACAAAATTAGTTCTTGAGAAGATTATGAAGATGAGGGAAATAGAATAACTACTGGGTTAGAATGGTATATGAGGAAAATGGAGAATCTGAAAAGTAGTGGAGAGCTTTGACCCAGAGCAAAGAAAAATGAAGTGGTCTTAGGATCAGGGATGCTTCTTCCACTGAGGAAGCTTCTTTGACTTGCCTTTTTCTCTATGAATGCCTTACAATATAATATATGCATTGAGTCAAAATAATTTTAAGCAAGTCATACAGTGCTTTGTATATGTAATCCTGTTATTTTAATCAATGATTTTAACCATGGAAGGTGTGGAGGGAGTTGAGCTCCCTGCCATCACCGCCAACCACTGTCAACACAACCTTTGAGAATCACCTGGAAGGCTTTTCAAACTGTGCTTTCCTACTAATTTTTATTTGTTACTCTGCCACCTCCTACACTGACGAGGCTCTCTCCCTGGGTAAGTATTAGTGCAGAGAGTGAGTCTCTGTCAGCAGCGCCAGAAAATCAGTTCCCTTATGATTGTTCCTCGGAAAACTTTGAGCACCGTTTCCTAGCAGGAATTATAGTGCTGAGCTCCTCAGAGCACCACCTGAGGACCACGTGCAGCAGATTCATCCCGAGGATCTGCTTAAAATGTGGATTCCTGGTCATTCCCCAAACCCAACAAAGAGCCCACACCTCAACATGTGGCCCAGGTGGCCTTTCCACTCACAAAAATTTTAGAAATATCAATGTCGAGTATAATTAAACCAGAAAGAAGGAAATCCCCAACCTTACATGAATTTGGGGTTACCTGCTATCTTTTCTATGATGACTGTACTTAAATGTAAGGTAGCATCACCAGCATTTTAGAACCAAAGAGAAACTTACAATCACATTTCCTAGAATTGTATAAATATGAAAACCAAGACCCAGATGGCTTGACTGTTTTATCCAAGTAATACAAAGCTAGGCTGAGCTTCAGGACCCAGAACTCACCTCCTACCCATAGAAGGTTAATTCCCATCAACTACAATTATAATACATTTTTTTAAGATTTTATTTTTTTATTTCTCAGAGTGAGCACAGGCAGACAGAGTGGCAGGCAGAGGCAGAGGGAGAAGCAGGCTCCCCGCTGAGCAAGGAGCCCCATGCAGGACTCGATCCCAGGACGCTGGGATCATGACCTGAGCTGAAGGCAGCCACTTAACCAACTGAGCCACCCAGGGGTCCCCAATTATAATATTTTATTTGTGATCTTAGGCTACCACAAATAATGGACTTGAAACCAAATGGAAACTTAATGAATGAAAGGACTGAAAAATAAAAGTCTCTTCATGCAATTATAGACCATCAAGCACTGCTGGAAATCATATGGTCCATCAGAAGAGACGTGTGGACAGCTTAAAGCTTAAAGTTCATGCCTTCTGAAAAGGCATGAACTTCTATGTATTCACATTCCAACTGTTACCTAATAGAGCACATGGAGGGCTTTAACCCTTGGGCTGCTCGCCATATTTTTATCTTCATCTTCAGTCTTGCTACCAAAGGAATGTATAGGGCATTACCATTAGAGTCATTTGCTCTACCTGGGGGCTATTTACTCTATTTGATTCATTTTTTAAAATATTGTTACATCCAAAGGCCAAAAAAAAAAAAAATTGATGAAGGCTTGTTTCAGGTTTGCTTATGTGATTTTGTACAAGTTAAATTAGTTAAGCAGAAATTATGCTGGCTAAAATGGATCTCATAGTCTCTAAATCAATAGTAGAAAATTGTTTCTTAAAAATAATTTGAAGGGCATGCTGCTCAAATATATTTTAGCCAATCTATCAAATTTGAGGCTTGATATTAATGACCCTAAGGGAAAGCCATGAGGAATGAAAGAATCCACAGATACAAAGATTGGAAAGAATATTCATGAGTACCTTCCTATACCGAAGTGCTACAGTATCCACCTCAAAGAATAAAATGAAAGAAATTCTGAGGAGTCAAGAGTAAAGGGATATCTGGGAATTTTAGGTAAAAAAGAATGAGGAAAGAATAGCAAGTTCTCAAGTTCAATTTCTTCACCTGAAACATCGAGATCATCACATCTGCTTCCCATGGTTTTGTACAAAACAAAACAAAATAAAAAAAAAAAAATTAGGGCATGAAAATTCCTGCCCCAAAGCATGGCACCTTAATCTAATAAATCAACATGAGCCAATCTAATTTTTTAAAATTTACATATGGAGGCACCTGGGTGCCTCAGTCTATTAAGTGTCTGACTCCTGGTTTCAGCTCAGTTCATGATCTCTGGTTTGTGAGATGAGCCCTGCACTGGGCTGCACACTCAGCATGGATCTGCTTGGGAGTCTGTCTCTTCCTCTCCATATGCCCCTCCCCATTCTTGTGTGCTCTTTCTCTCTCTTTCAAATAAATAAATTTTGTTTAAAAATTAAGATATGGTAACTGGATAAAAGTTTATTTTTACTTTTAATTATGAACAATATCAAAATATATAAAAGTAGAATTAATTATATAATGAATTCATCATATCTCTATTACCTAGATTTACTAATGATTAATTTTTGCCATATCTGTTTCATTGATACACGCACACATATATTTATACACACTCAAACACAAGAACACTGAAAATTTTTTAAAGTAAGTGAAAAACATTTCAACATTTCTCCATTAAATATTTCAGCATCCATCTCCTAAAAAGGGTGCATTTTCTTCATAACCCTGCCATTATGACACATTATAAAACTAGCACTGTTTTTAAGAGCAGTTTTAGGTTTGCAGTACAAATGAGCAGAAAGTAGAGTTCCCACATTGCCTTGTCCCACAGATTCACAGCCTTCCCCATCAACATCTCACACCAGAGTGGTACATTTGTAAAAATCAACAAATTGGCTTGACTTATTTCACTCAGCATAATCTCTTCTAGTCCCGTCCATGTTGATACAAAAGTTGGGTATTCATCCTTTCTGATGAAGGCATAATACTCCATTGCATATATTACGACCATAACTTCTTTATCCATTCTTCTGTCGAAGGGCATCTTGGTTCTTTCCACCATTAAGCAATTGTGGCCATTGCTGTTATGAATACTGGGGTACAGACGGCCCTTCTTTTGACTATGTCGGTATTTTGGGGGTCAATACCCAATAGTGCAATTGCAGGGTCATAAGGTAGCTCTATTTGTAATTTCTTAAGGAATCTCCACACTGTTTTCCAAAGTGGCTGCACCAACTTGCATTCCCACCAACAGTGTAAGAGGGTTCCCCTTTCTCCACATCTTCTCCAACACTTGTTGTTTACTGTCTTACTGATTTTAGCCATTCTAACTGGTGAAAGGTAGTATCTCAATGTGGTTTTGATTTGAATCTCCCTGATGGCTAATGATGATGAACATTTTTTCATGTGTATGTTAGCCACTTGTATGTCTTCTTTGGAGAAGTCTCTGTTTGTGTCTTCTGCCCATAAGTCAAAAAGATAGAGTCAATTATCATATGGTTTCACTTACTTGTGAAGCATAAGGAATAACACAGAGGACATTGGAATATGGAGAAAAGTGAGTTGGGGGAAATCAGAGCGGGAGACAAACCGTGAGAGACTGTGAACTCTGAGAAAGAAACAGAGGGTTTTGGAGGGGAGGGGTTAGGGGATTGGGTGAGGCTGGTGATGGGTATTGTGGAGGGCTAGTATTGCACGGAGCATTGGGTATGGTGCATAAACAATGAATTTTGGAACACTGAAAAAAATTAAGTCAAATTATAAATAAATAAATAAAAGCAACGAATCAACATTGCCATATCATTATCACACAACGTCTATAGTTTACATTAAGATTCTTGGTGTTACACATTCTGTGGATTTTCACAAACTGTGAAGTCATATGTACCTACCATTACAGAGTGGTTTCATTCCCTAAAAATTCTCTGTGCTCTGCCTATTTGTCCTTCCCTCCCACCTACTACCTGATCTTATTATTGCCTCCCAATTTTACCTTTTCCAGAATATCATACAGTTGAATCATTAAGCAGTCTCTTCAGACTGGCTTCTTTCACTTAGTAATATGCATTTAAGTTTTTTTCATGTTTTTTCAGGGTGTGAAGCTCATTTCTTTCCAGTACTAAATAATACCTTGTTGTCAGGATGTACCACAGTTTATTTATCCATTTACCTATTTAAGGACATCTTGGTTGTTTCCAAGTTTAGGTAATTATGAATAAAGCTGCTACAAACATCTGTATGTAAGTTTTTATGAAAATACACATTTTCAACTCATTTGGGTAAATATTGAAAAGAGTTATTATTAGATCATGCAGTGAGAGTATGCTTAGTTTTTTAAGAAACTGCTAAACTGTCTTCCAAATTGGTTGTACCATTTTGCACTCCCACTAGCAATGAATGAAGAGTTCTCATTCCTCCATATCCTCACCAGTGTTTTGTGTTGTCACCATTTTGAATTTTGGCCATTCGAATAGGCAAGTAATGGTATCTCGTTTTTTTTAAATTTGCATGCCCCTATTGACACATGACATTTAGCATCTTTTAATATGCCTATCATGTCATTCATTTTCTTATTGTTGAGTTTTAAGAGTTCTTTACGTTTATCAAATAACAGTCCTTTTCCAGATACATCTTTGGAAATATTTTCTCCCATTCTATGGCTTGTCTCTTCAGTTTCTTAATACTATCTTTCACAGACTAGAAGTTTTTAATCAAGTTCAGCTTATAAACTATTTCCTTCCTGGATCGTGCCTTTGGTGTTGTATCTAAAATGTTATCACCATTCCGAACGTCATCTAAAATCTCGCTAATATTATCTTCTAGAAATTTTGTGGTTTTGTATTTTACATTTAGGTCTATGATCAATTTTGAGTCAACTTTTGTGAAAAGTGTAAAGTTTGTGTCCAGGTTCTATTTTGTTTTGGGATTTTGTTTGTTTGTTTTTGGCATGTGGATGTCCAGTTGTTTCAGCACCATTTGTAGAAAAGACTTTCTTTTCTCCATTGCATTTTTTGCTTCTCTATCAAAACTCAGTTGACTATAACTGTGTTAGTCTATTTCTGGTTTCCTTATTACGTTACACTGATCTTTCTTACACCAATTCCACACTCCCTTGATTACTGTAACAGCTAACTTTTTTCATATCTTTTAACAACCTCTCTATATCCCAATTTCCTTGATTATCCCAGAAACATCCCGGGGTTGGGGGGGAACAATGCTTTTTTGGAGATAGTTCATTTGTGAGAAAATTTTAAGAATCTAAAAACAAAAACAGACAATGGAAGAATGTCCATAAAGTCCAAAACTTTCTGGAAAATACATCCTCTTCTATAACTGAGACATAAAGATAGAAAAATCCACTCTACCACAGAGAAAGATCTCACTGAAATAAATGTGTCACTCCAGAGATAATTATTTCTAAAAGCAATTCAATCTGAATGAAGGGTAGCCAAGATTTTTCTCTACTAATTTTGCAACTTATCATCAATTAAATCTGAAATTCTACCTCATAGCTTAAAGGTCTTGTCATCTCATATATGACTAGTACATTACAAATTTATGTAGAGTAGGAATTTATGTTCTTAGCAACATGCCTTTTTTCAAATAATAACATCTCAAGGGTTTCTGCAGGAATGAAATGAGTTCATATACATTATGACCAATGCCTGTCACATAGTAAGTGCCACAAAAGTATTATCAATGATTATATTTAAGATATGAATGATTATATGATAGAACAAAATTTTTAGTTTAAAGTGTATCTGAATCTTCTAGAAGGTCTGTGTTATAATATACTCTAGTATCACAGAGATTTTGGGACAGTAAGTACGTGTTCGTTCTCAGGAATGTGCATTCTAATTACGTCAGGTATCCTGAGAGAGGGCAAATGTGCATTCTAAATACGTCAGGTATCCTGAGAGAGGGCAATAGACCGCATTTAAAAAACAATATTATTGAGTTTTAGCTGAAAAACACAAGAGGTAAGGATAAGAGAGAATTGGTATGCAATAAAAATAAAGTGGGTAGTAGAGAAAAGGAAAGACTCAGCAAAATAACAAGAAAATCAACAGACAATCTAGAAGGTCTACTATGTATAAAACTGTGATAGAAAATGGGGCATGGGGACAAAGACATAAAATATAAACTCTTCTGTGTGTGTGTGTGTGTGTGTGTGTGTGTGTGTATGCAAATAAGGTAATGACTAATTCTAATAATTCTCTAATTCTTAGAGACTCTGCCACTCACCCCACAAGTGTCCCAAGACACAAGCCTTTGAAAATTCACGTAACTGCAACAGAGCAAAGGGGCAATGTAAAAATAATTACGGAGAAGAGAAATTTTCATTCTCCCCGTAAACCACACAGAGAAGGGATTTTTAAGACAAATTTTAAAGAAAATCTGATTTGCCATCTTTTTTTCTTTTTTAAGATTTTATTTATTTATTTGACAGAGATCACAAGTAGGCAGAGAGGCAGTCAGAGAGAGAGGGGGAAGCAGGCTCCCTGTGGAGCAGATAGCCCAATGCAGAGCTCGATCCCGGGATGCTGGGATCATGACCTGAGCCTAAGGCAGAGGCTTAACCCACTGAGCCACCCAGGCACCCCTAACTTGCCATCTTTTGAGTATCATTTCCAATCATAACTGAGAAGTCACCTTTTGAAAAATAATAATAATAATGATGATGATGATGATGATGATGCAAAGTCTATACCCTTGACCTTCATTCAAATAAGTATTGCAATGAAACAGAATACAATATATCTTTTCATGTTTTTTAAAATCAATGAATGAAATAGATTAATATTCTATGGACTAAACATATGTAGATATGGAGATGGCGACTTATGTATGTGTTTTTTTCCTTTTTTTCTATCAGTAATTAATTTGCATGCTTTCATAGAAAACGTACATACACTATTTCTCCATATAGAAGAAATAGAAACACAGAGAAGACTCAAGGAAATGCTCCAATATTAAGTGATCTAAATGGGAAACTGTGGAGGGTTCCTCATTTCTAATAGAAGAAATGATTCAAGTAAAAGCAAAATGAAAAATATGCTTTTAAGAGCCATATTATTTCTGAGCATTATGGAAAGTTTCTCAGCAATGTCTGAGAAGCTGCTGGCTTCTGTTGAGCACTGTTTGTTCTCATTGTCTCTGACTTATAGATCATATCCCTGATACTGTCACCAAATCATTGAATGATCTTGGGATAGTTTCTTGCAAAACTTGGTTTCTCTGTTTACGAAATGAGAGTAGTAATCCTTGACACCCTCGTGCTTCACTGAGGTATTTCAAAAATTAATGAGTCACAAAGGCTTTGAGCTGCTCTGATCAAAGGTACTGTGTATAACTACAAAGAATTGTTATTATTTACCAGTAGCCCCTTTTTATTGTGCCACTAATGAGCATTGTGGTCAGCAATAACTTATTAGGGGGGAAAGAGAGGTGAAAGTTAAAAAGGCTGTTTCTCTCCATATTCAGATGTAATTCTTGTTAATATTAATTGGTGTTACGCAGACATATTGAAAATGGGCTTCCTGTAGTCTAACAATTCCTGTTGGGAAGTCTTTGTAAATATACTTACCCAACATTGTGGGGTTAGAGGATTGTGCATACTGGGACTTTTTCTTGGATGTGTGCAAATTCTACAGAGAGCTCATGTTTCAACTGACTTGGTACATAGGACTCAGCATCAAAAATTCTCATTAAGATGATTTTCTTATATATCCTTTATTTCATTTTAATGATCCTTAAGCAATTTCACTGATAATTATCTTTCTCTCTCTCCACACATACACACACACACACACACACACACACACACACATACACACTCACACACTTTTTTGCACCTCACTTTTTTTTGGAAATGAGGTCATTCAAATTTTCACTTCAAGAAGCTAAGAGTCAAATAGTTGGGTTTTGCTGGAAATTTTCAACCCCAGGATTATACATGTGTTTTCTGTTTTTTCTCAAACCATGCTCCACTGTACCATACATTCTATATTCTAACACATTAAATGCTCAGAGTGAGCAACTGAACTGGCAAAAATGGAACACATTCAGCCATGTTTGAAAAGATTTCATCCTTTCCAAATTGATAGATGGCACAGAATTGTGGTGGTACAAATCAGATTTCACATGATTGAAGAAAAGTTTCTAAACATTAACCATAAAGTAGGCAATTTTATTTTATTTTGTCTCTCCTAAAAGTGCATGTCAAAAATCTTCTTCCAGGAATATTTAGAAGCACTTTGGGTCCCTGATAGGCAAGAAGGAGTGCAACTTCTCAGAGCCTTGGCAGTCCACCTGTCTCTGAACAGCCTTCTTTCTCAGCCCGAGGCCTCTCTGCCATGCAAAGCTCTATCCTAAAATAAACAAAGCACTCAGCCCCTAGAAGCACTTCAGCTGAAGCGTTTGTGAAACAAGTACATCCTTCAGGACTCAGGGCAAATGAATTTTTCATGAGCTAAGATCTATGCAGAGAAGTTTTCATGAAAACCTAGTCTTTTTTAAGGAAGAGTTCTACAGACTGAATTGTGTTCCAGCAAAATTCATATGTTTAAACCTTCATCCCCAAGGTGACTGTAGTGGAGATGGGGGCCTTTTGGAAATAATTAGATTTCGATGAGGTTGTTGAGGGTAGAACCTTCATGCTGGGATTGCCACCCTTAGAAGGAGAGCCAGAGAGTTTGTGGTCTCTCTCTTTCCCTACCATGTGAAGGTATGGAGGAAGGCAACCATCTACAAGCCAGGGAGAGGAATCTCTCCCGAAACCACCCACATGGGCACCCTGATCTCAGACTTCCAGCCTCCGGAAGAGCGGGAGACAAATATCTGTTGTTTAAGCCACCCAGGCTGTGGTATTTTGTTATGAGAGCTAGAGTTAAAGAATACAAAGAACAGTAGCCACAGGCTGTCATGACTTTGTTTCGTCTTAACATATAAAAATTCTAACAGGATTCATTGACCTTAGGAAGATATGTTAGAAGGTGAATGGTTCAGATGTTTGGCCAGTATTCCTTTATCCAATATGCTAGGTATCAAATGCCCATTGAATAAATAGCTTATTAGCAAATACTGAACTCCAGGATGGGTGTTGGGTAGAAAGACGTACAAACAGGACAAAGCTCCTAACTTCAAGGTGAGCGGAACATGACAGCGATATGTCACTCAGAGAATGCAAGATAGGATTAGACAAGAGGAGAGCAGATTAAGCTTCCTGAAAAAAAAAAAAGAAAGAAAGAAAGAAAAAGTAGTTAAAACGTGATTAACTACAGATTGTGGAGAAGAATTTTATTTTTAATATGGTATGTATTTGGGGAATGACAGTCCTTTTTTAAGGTGAAACAAGGTATATAAGGTATGAATTCAATAGTAGGTAGTGTAAAATGCTAGCCACTTCTTTTTAATGCTCTGTATTTTCAAAAATAACAGAATGATCATTTTGTAATTCATTCTTTCTTAGACATTATTTTACCAGCTTACCTCCAAGAAATGTCACTGAGTCTTTAAGCTATGATAAAAAATGTCTCAGCTTTAGTTTTTTGGGGGGTTTTGAGTTTTTTGTTTTGTTTTATCAAACACAAGATGAAATAGTGTCATCACTCACTTCATAAGATATATTGGTCCATATTTCCTATAAAATAATTTAAAAGATATCAAAAGCACTTAATTGGCTTAGAATGTCACTTCCTCCAAAATACCAGATAAATGACAGAAAGTTTTACATTAAAAACCATATTCCTTGAATACTATGAACTGCCGCTAACAATATACTATAATGGTTAAGACCCTCTGTTTGAATCCTGGCTCAGCAACTTAGCTACAAACCTTCAATTAGCCTTGCTATGCCTCATGTTGCTCTTCTATAACATGAAAATAATAATTTGTTCTTAAGGTCGTTGTGAGGTTAAATTATGTGAAGTGTGTAAAATAGAATCGGTAAGCATGCAATGAATGTTCACTACTATATTATTTAAGAAACTTTTTCTGGTTTGGATGTTATTTCCTTTTCTTATCTAATTGCTCTGGCTAGGACTTCCAGTACTACATTTAATAAAAGTGGCAAAAGTGGGCATTCTTGTCTTATTCCAGATCATTTAGGAAAAGCTTTCACCTTTTCACCACTACGATGTTAGCTGTGGGCTTGTCATAGATGGCCTTTATTATGTTGATGTACATTTCTTTATATCTAATTTGTTGAGATTTTGATGACAAGTGAAATAAGCTAGATAGAAAAAGACAAATATTATATGGTATCTTTTATATGTGAAATCTTAAAAAAAACAAAAAAACAAAAAAAACACAAAGTCAAATTCATAGAAACAGAGTAGAATGGTAGTTGCCCCAGTGGGGAATATGAGAAATGGAGAGATGTTGATCAAAGGTACAAACTTTCAGTTACAGGTTGAATAAGCTTGAAAGATCTGAAGTATAACATCAGGACTATAGTTAATAATAATAGACTGTACTAGTTTTTGCTAGTTTTGCTAAGATAGTAGATCTTAAGCATTCTCACCAAAACAAACAAAAAAGTATACCAAGTCATCACATTATATACATTAAATATATTATAGCTTTATTTTTCAATTATACCTCAACAAATCTGTAAGAGATAAAAGAGCCTTTTTCTCTAGTCTATGACACAAATATTTTTAACTATAATTGAGATATGTATGAAAGTATCAAATTCAAACACTCCACATAGTGACATTAGACTGTAGTAGAGAAAATTAATATCAAAGAACGTTTATATGCTAAAGATAGCCATGAGAATTTTACCCTACCAGTTATCCACAGAATTCACTCACATTTATTCATTCATTTAAAAATGAGAGTATACTTCATGTTTTCTGCCAGGCTCTGCACTTGGTGTTGAACATTAAAAAATAAATAAATAAATAACAATAACAAAAACAGGATCTTCATGTAAAGAAGTTCATGGAATAAAGCATAAGTATCTTTACTTATTTACTGAGGTACTACTGTAAGTGTTAAATATCATGCGTGGGGGTTCCCTTCTCTTGAACACAGTGTAGCATTCTCATGTCTGTCCTATTTAGCACAAGTTTTCATTTGCTGATATATAACTGAGGGCTGAGTTTCTGAAGGAAATTTGGTTATACAAGGAACTTATAAGAGAATGGGAGGAACTGAGCAAAGGAGAGTAGAACTATTAAATAATGTGTCAAACTGACGCTGTTTTGTTTTACAAATATATGTAATAAAATCACATTTTGTGAGGCATTCTCAGCCGGATGAAGTTGCAAAAAAAAAAAAAAAAGTTATATAAAAAGTAGCATGGTTTGCCCTCAAACAGCAAACAAGAAACCCTTTCATCAATATCAGTGTTTCAGAAATGTCCCTCTGTCTTCCTAAAGGTGAGAGGATATCTGGTCAAAATGCTAACTGACAGCCACTTGAGCTTGCCTTGAACTATGAGCAAGCCTGAGTGTTAGTTGGTGGGTGGACTACCTACTGATAAAAGATAAAGGGGAATGGCTAGACATGTCAGGAACCACTTTACTACAATTTGAAATTCAGAAGTTTAGAACAGGATCTAGAAGTTTAATAGAATATGACAATCTACTAAAGATTATTCAGCTCCCCTACTTTGTTTTTTCTGACACATAGTTTAACACATATAAACCTATGCTCCAAAACATGACACTTTCTCCTTCCTTGACCCAATTCCAAGCAGCAGTACGGTGGCTTCATGTTCTGGAACATGTCCCAGTAGGCTCCTAGGAGCACATGAGTCATACTCTATGGCTTACTTGACTACTAAAAGAAAGGCATTTACCGTTCATCTGAAATAAAGAATTTGTGTTCTTTAGATTTGTATCCAATAATACGACCTCGAATTCTCTGACAGTTTAGAGATACTGAATTTTCAGTTCTAAGAAATTATGCTAATGGAGATTTTTAAAGAATGATCAGCTCACCCTCTAGATATACAAAATATTATCCCTGGACCATGTTTGTACACCAGAGATAGATGCCTATAGAATTAGTTGCCTTAGTCATTCTGTTATGCTATGTGCCCACACATTTTTTCATGATAGAAATTTCTTCAGTGACCCCAATTGCCTAATTATCAGCTTTAATATTGCCTACTACTGGAAAGGAAGAAAGAAAAGAAGGAGAAAAATTTGTGTTTTAATATCAACAAAAAATCTTGTGAATCACAGCAAAAAAAAAAAAAAGGTAAGATGTAAAATAAATCTCAGTGAAAAAAGTAACAACTCATAATATTTTTTTGTTTTGTAAATCTCTTTTCTCTTAGAGGTGCTGATAACATGTGAACTGACAGTAAGTAAATGAACAATGAATGTGGCTGCATTAGGTAAAGATTTTCAGAGCAAAGATAACATCACTGAAATGTGTTTACTCCTTCTAGATGGTAACCTGCTGCTCCTTCAATACCAGTCTGCTTTGGCAAAAATGCCTCCATCTGAACATTCTGGGATGTTCAAAATGTATGTCAGGTAACTAATGAGAAATTAAAAAATAAATACATAAAATGGGAGCTAAGTAAGGAAAAATTGGAGTGCCATAAATTGGACAGCACATTTTTTTAGTATAGATTTAACCACATATTAAAACTGAAAGGGATTCCATGAGGTTTTAATTTGGAAAATTGTATTTCTGCTCTGGAGAGCCATCTTTCACATTTATAATAATGTGGCATTTTCTCTGCCTACGTCAGAAAAGGCACTGAATTAGCTGATGCTTGCCAACTATGGACCATGGCAGGGTCATTATGGTTTCCCTTGAATTAACATGTGGAAAAGCACTACTGCTTTTTTTTTTTTTTTTTTCATTCTGAAATAATGTTGGCACTCTTGTTCTGTTTATCTCTATAACTTTGTTCCTTATATCTTCATTTATATTTGCATTTAATGTAATATTTAAGAAGTGATAGATAAGCTACCGTATTGGTTAAATAATAAAATAGAAGTTTAGCTCATATAAATGTCTTTAGTGATTTTAAAACTCCACTAATCTCAGAAAGTTTTCTATGCTAACCACAGCGTAGAATATGCTCTGGCTTATAGAAAATATGCTGATTAATCTGTTAAAGTGTCTTATGACATCCATCTTTTATTTGTGGAGATCTTATTATGGATTTTACATGTCTACATTTTCTCTCATATTCAAGAGTGAGGGATCATACTTGACTCTCATTCACACATGCTAGACTTGATTCAAAACTCCATTGCCAAATGTCAGGCGGTTATGAAAAAATTTAGAAAAGTAGGGCTAGCTGCCAATACATACTGATGAGCTTTTCAGACTGTCTCCATGAAAGATGCTTGGTTCAAGCTAATATATTTCAACACTATCCTGGATGCTATATCTCATTTTAAAAATCAAGACAAAAACGGGGTGCCTGGGTGGCTCGGTCAGTTAAGCATCTGCCTTTTGCTCAGGTCAGGATTCCAGGGTCCTGGGATCAAGACCCACATTAGGCTCCTTGCTCAGAAGCAAGCTTGCTTCCCCCTCTCCCTCTGCTGCTCACCTCCTTGTGCTCTCTCTCTCTCTCAAATAAATAAATATTTTTTTAATTAAGAATAAAATCAAGACAAAAACTTAAAATAATTTTCCTTACTGTAGTATATTAAATATAAACCATTTCTTAAAACCTCCCATAAGCATGGCTTCCTAATGAAATAAACTAAATATATGAATTATTATTAAAATTCAGAGGAAAACCTAGTTATCTGCAACCGATTAAGAGCAGATACATCACATAAAGTAAATGTCCAGGGAAACACTTCCGTCTGGTAGCTAAAAAATAAAATAAAATAATTTTATTTTTAATTCAATACTTATTTGAAAAACAATGCATTATGGCTTCCCTGGATTTCGTCTGCGAATAAATTTATTAACATTATGCACTTAGTTGCTGAGATTTATTTCTTACTGGATAATTCTCAGACCCAAGTCATATCATGTCTTTCTTATAAGCTTTCTAATGTCTACAAGATACATAAAGTCAGTGCAAGTATTTCTGAAGAGTTTTATATACTCAGGTAACTAAATTACCCAGCATTAACAATTAAAGTAATAGGTCATCATTTGCATAACCCTTGAAATGGGACCTCTCAATTGACTCCAAGACTCAGTTGACTCTCAGGTGCACACCCATTGCTCTTTTGGTTTTGTAGTACTCAGTATTATTTTTTTTCTCCAAGAAACACATCAACTGTCAGGATCTCTGTCTGTTGGGTTTTCCCACCGTAGTCTCTGTACCAGCCAGTTCCCAGCCCAGTCCCATGACGTTTTAGTAAAGGTCCTTTTCATTTCTTTTTTTGTGGTCTCGATTCTTTTGTCACCCCACATCCACCACTACAGGCCATGCAATGTTGAGATGACAAGATATCCAGCCATTTTCCATATCCATTAATAAGTATAGGTAAATAGTTTGAGAATGGACTCACCAAACAGCTGTCACCTCTACTGGGACCTTCTCCTATCCCTATTTAAACACCTTGACTCTGGGACACCTGAGTGGCTCAGTTGGTTAAGCATCTTCCTTCAGCTCAGGTCATGATCCCAAGGTCATGGGATCAAGCCCCATGTTGGGCTCCTGCTTCTCCCTCTGCCTCTCCTCCCTGTTTGTGCCTTCTCTCTCTCTGATAAATAATCTTTAAATAAAAAAATAAACACCTTGACTTTTTTAAGTATCAGTTCACCCTTACAACAGCCATAAAAAGTAAGTATAGGTAGGATGCCTAGGTGGCTCTGTCAGTTAAGTGGCCAATTCTTGATTTTGGCCCAGGTGGTGATCTCATGGTTTTGAGATCGGGCCCCACACCCAATTCCATGCTTAGTGCTGAGTCTGCTTGAGATTCTCTCTCTCCCTCTCCCTCAGCTCTTCCTTCCACTTCTACCTTCTCTCTCTCTCCCCTTCACTCAAAATAAAAACATAAAATCTTAAAAAAAAAAAAAAAAAGTAAGCATAGGTAACAGTCTCAACAAATATGTAACATAAGTCATAAGAAAAGAGAAACATCAACAACCGCTGGGCATTTGGACACATATTAATCCCCACGACCCCCATAAAAGGCTTAAATTATTTCATCCTACTTTATACAGAGATTCAAATTCATATAAATATCAGAACCAAGATTGAAAGCCATGAACTCTAAGACCAAGTCTGAAGTACTTTCCTACACACACTGTTCACAGAACTTCCTGACACCATGAGGGTGAGAACACAGATGACCATTTTTTCTCTCCCCCCACCATTTAAAGGGCACTTCCTCTGTGCTGGATTCTCTATGAAAGGCTCCTCTCCTCCTCCTAACAATGGACTGAAGTAAGTACCACTCCCCAGTGATACTTTTTCCTATTTAGCCTGAATCATCAGCCTATCTTTCTTCTTGGGGTAAATGAAATAAAACCAGTTGAAGTAAAATTAAATTGTGTGAGGACTGGGATTGATATTGATAAATAGCATGAGTTCTGGTTGCTAAAAAGTGTATAAAAAATAAGGGGAAAGATTTGGGCAAATCATGAATCATGTGTTCTGCACAGGGGTGTGTTGGCGAGTAAAAACAGTGGACGATATGTAGGACAGACATTTCAACTTGCTATTTTAAAAAGAGACATTATCTTACGTTCCTCGATATACATTTAATACTCACCTGTTCCAAGGAAGAACTTTCAAGCAGAATTATACTTTTCTGAACACGTCCCTCAGAGGCGTCACCGTAGGCAGAGGTGGCTTGGGGCTCCGGTCTCTTTCTGGAACTCTCTGGCTCTTCAGAATCCACAATCTCCTTGAAGCTCTCACCTATTTACCCCAAGGAAATCACACAAGATTTGACTTGGCTCTTTGTCACTTTAACAGTGGCTTGCCACACAGTCATCTAGCCACATTTTTTCTTATCGGGGATAAAGCCTGGTTTTCGATAATCTACAGTTTAGCAAGTTATTTTCTGTTTAATGTCCTGGGAAATTGCTAAAGCCCAGAACAAGTTTTAAGATTAAAAAACAAGCCCGATGCCAACAACTTGTGTTCTTCCTGTCATGTTCCCAAAGTGAGTCAAGTACAGGCTCTAAATGAAAGCCTTTTTCCCACTTACCAAATTACCTCCTGAAGTGTAGATACGCCGCTTTTCTGTGTGTTAATATTACATGTTGTTTACCTCACCGTCTCACCACTGCTCACCGCTTTGCTGAAATCAACTTAGGAGATGAATAGGTGTAGGAGAAGCCGGAGCCCTTGGGTTCATTTTTCAAGTTAGGATCCCTGAGAACAGTTCCTGAGCTTTTCAAACACAGAAGGGCTTCATCTGGGCTGCCTTGTTTATTTGCATAGAAATGCCTGCATTTATATAAATGGTATGTGTATTTTCTTTCTCTATCTTCTGAAAACAGCATCATCTACAAAATGCATCTATTCATCTAGCTAGAGGTACACCGTAAATATACAAAAATCCTCTCTCTTCCAGGCTTGGGCAAAAATGCTGGAAGATAAAATATGGACTGTTTGCATGCCTCCAAAGTCAGGATTTTAACAAAAAACCTAGATACTTTTTAACCAAAGGAAGAGAGCCTGGTGTCCAACAGGACATGAGGTGGGTTACTGGAGAGGAGACCTGGGCTGCTGTAACCAAAGGACTGCTTTTTTTGCTCACTGGTTCACCGTATTACCTTGCACAAATTCTTAAACTTTCTAAGTCTCCATTATATCCTCCCGTACAATATAGCTGACTATATAGTACCGATGAACAGTGCCTGACTATTCATTCTGTAAATTCCATAAGACTTTGGAAAGCTCACAAATGATTTCGAAAGCCTATCAGGTGTACCTGGGCGGTTTCCAGGATCCAAGCTGCAAAGACTTGTCAGAATGGAAAAGACATAATAAGTATAAAAGTGCATTGCCCAACGCCTAGCACGCACACACACACAAAAAGATATTCAATATGTATTTGCTGACTCATATACTAGACTGAAAATATAGAGATCTCTTTAATTTAAACATAGCCATTTTTTATGCTTAATTTTATGTGTCTGCATGGCTAGACTCCGGCGCCCAGCTATTTGTTCAAACACCAGTGTAGACGTTGCCATCAAAAGTAATTTTTAGTTGGGATTAACATTTATTACCAGTAGACTTTGAGCAAAACAGATCCTCCTTCATGAAGTGAATGGGCCTCATCAAGTCATTTGAAAGCCTTAAGAGTGAAGTTTAAAGTTTCCTCCAAAAAGAAGGAATTGAGCTTCAAGACTGCAACATTATCTCTTACTTGAACTTCCAGCCTTCTGCCCTGCGGAATTGTGACTCAAGACTTCAACTCCTGCCTGAATTTTATATCAACTCTTACCTGGATCTCCACCCTACCAGTGTGTCCTAAGGGTTTCAGACTTGCCAGCTGCCATAAATCTCTCTCTCTTTCTATTGGTTCTCTTGGATTCTGCTTCTCTGGGGAATCCTGACTAATTTTTCATTCAAGTGAGGATCCCTCAAAATGAGGGATCAAGCTGGCCTGAAAAATGTGTCTGTTTGGTTTACGAAGACAAAAAGAAATAAAAAGTTACACAAACTGATAGTAAAAAAAAAAAAAAAAAAAAGCTAAGGGGAACTGTATCTAGGCAGGAATAAAAATTTAGGGGATGCCATTCTATAAATGGGGGTAAAAAAGGCGATCGATCTTTCAGGATTGTTAGGAGGTTTAAGTAAGATAATGCTTACCCTATTTAGAATTGAATAGTGGTTAGGATGATGCCAGACACCTGGTCAGCACTCAGCAAATGTTTAGCTGGTATCAATGTTTTCATCATTATCAATTATCTTCATTATTCTCTGTGTGCGTGCTTATGATGTCTGCCCACGTATTAGTGAATAATTTAATCCCCATAACCACTACATTGTGGGAGGGATTGTATGTCCATTTGGCAGAAATGACAAAGAAAGATTAAGAAATTGGTCCAAGGTGACATGGTTACCAAACGGAGAAGACTAAGCATAAATTCAATGGAAAAATAACTAAAAATATAGAGGACTTAACCATGACCCCTGTCTCCTCACAAGTATTTTAAGGAATTATTTAAATAAGAAAGAGACAATGATCCCTTGAGAAGAACTAAGCACACACTGAGAAGAAGAAGAAAAAAACTTAATGAATTTAAATACATGTGGATACAACAATTTACTCTTAATGCTTTGGTAAAATCTCAAGTGTGGTTCTGGCATGAATTTATATGCATTTAACCTAGGAATTTAGATTTTAGTTTTTAAAGGATTATCTTTAAATTCCTAAATTAATACACATGAGAATTACTTACTTAAAGAGCCTAACATTCACAAGTATGAATTCCCATGCTAAGATTGAAAACAATATAGTGCTTGTCTTCTACCACCCAAAGCATTTCTCTAAGAGCTAAAACATACTCTTTAAAAAGAGTGGCATAGAGCACCATATTAGAGAATCCAAATATGTCATATCCCATTGTAAGATCCTGCAATAGCAAGTAAACCACTTTCACTATCTAGGGTTATAAGTTCTGTTGAATTCTAGAAAACTGGGCCATAGTTACCTTTCCCCTCAGCTTTAGCTATATTTAAGTATTTGCAAACATCAAAGACACACATAGGTCTTCAATGAGTGGTTATATTTAGAAAACACAGATGAACATTTGCAAGAACACATCTTCATGAATTTACAACTAATGTTAATACAAAAGATAGAGAATAATTAGTCTCCTACCTTGGGCATCTCCTTGTTCACTCTTGTCAAACAGCCTCATTAATCGATCACAGAGAATTCTATTCTCAACTTGTAGAGGTGCTAAAAGAACATATTTATGGTAACTTACTCATCAGTTAATTCATAAATATGCAAATTGAATTACAAAAATAAATTATTAGTGATTGTGTCTCTTTAGTTATACTATAGGTCATAGACACAAATTCTATTCAATATGCTGCCTTCCTCTGAAATTAAAAAAAAAAAAATTTCTAAATCAATGATAACTGGAACAATGACTTTCAAATGTATGTTGCAATGTATTCATAATAGAATACTTCTTCTCCAAAAAAATGATGTAATATTCAGTGGATTATGACATACACTACAAAAAAATCATTTCAGAACAAGCCATTATGGTTTGTCAAATCATACAACAAGATATATATGCAAAATGAATGAGTGTCTTCCACTACCTACTCTCTGCATATCCTATTTTTTGCTGCATATATGTAAAAAACAACAAACTTAAGTGGCATTAGGTGGTCTTAAATTCTTTTATATACGTTATTGCAATGTAAGATCAAATATGCATGCTACTTAGTTCTTTTGTGAATTTAAAGTAACAAGGTTATGTCATTAAAAATTGGAAACCAGCCAACCAACCAAACATATAAACAAAAAACACGTGATCAAAAAAAACCCACAGTTCTGGAAAAGGGTTTAAAGAGTCTTTCTAAGTAGATCTGCCACTGGATAGAACCAAACATAAATTATGCAAATTTGGATGACCACCCCAGTCTTAGAATATACATATATACATCAAACATGGCTCCCCTTCCTCTAAGAGGCAAGTGAACTAGCTAAACTGTGGTTGTACTCTTACAGAGGTAGTTTTTAAAAAGCCCACATATTTCTCCTACTTTGTACTTTGGACTCCATGGGAGAGCCAACTCTGAGGATGGTAGTTAATTCTGCAATTCACATCTGAAACTCCAGCAGCAAGTGTTCTAGAAGAGCCTTGAGAGGTTTTCACTATCCAAGTGAGAACTTCCTGAAAGTTCTAGGTCTCCCCTTTCCATCCATCCCTATGATCTTTGGAACATCAGTGTTGGAAAGAAGTTCACTGTAGCCTGTGCTCATGGACTTGGGATGACTATTCAGGAAAGCCCAGGCTGCTGGAGCCAGATAGAATGTCTGAAAGTGTAACATAAAAAGGTCTTTGAAGTCAGCTTCTGCTCACGGAAACCTGCAGATGATTTTCTCAAGGATCGGTTGACCTACAAATGTTCTTCTCCTGCCAAGAGCCTGCACAAACCTCCTACCACCCCAACATCTGGGGGAAAGGAAGGGAGCCATCCCCGGAAGACATTTTGCAGGTTGCGCTTTAGGGAAGCATTGCCTGGAACTTGACTGATCTATGGCTCATAAAAGAATCTTCTTTGGAAGTTAACAAAGAACAATAGCAGATGCATAGATGGGGAAATTTCTGCAGACGTAATAAAAACCTCCCTATAAGGACTAGGTAACCTTGCAGACCAATGACAGTCACAGAAAAGAACAATGAACATGCATTTTGCATTCCAAAGCCAAGAGATAGACAAAAGGTAAATGGGATTAGTACAGAGACACCACCCTTAAAAAGAGGCAAACCTCCATCCAAATCCCAGCTCTACCACTTACCAGCTCTGTAATCTTGGGGAAACTTCTTAGAGTCTTTGAGCTTTAATCTCCTGGCCCCCAAAACGGGACAGAAGTGAGGGTTAAGAAGATAACACACATACAGCGCTTTGCTTCACGCCTGGCATATAGTGGGGACTCAGCAAAGGGCAGCCACCCCCATTTCCTTGTTTGTTAACTACTTAGTAATTGTATGAGGTACAGAATTTTTCAATAGTTTAGGTTCAGTCATTCTGAACTAGTATTTTTGTTTTCATTATGAAGTAATGAATTATAGACAGCTTCTGGGGTGTCATATGAGGGGAACCTGAGAAAGAGGTTCTAGTTCTTTTGGTAGGCAGACCTGCCGAGAAACCCCCTCAGTGGTGCTCCAAGAGGCCCCTGGAGGGTCAAATGGGTTACATAAGACAGAAACTGAAGGCAAGAGAACATCCCCTTCAAACTCAAATTCAACAATTTGAATCAATCCAGGTACTTTCCCCTTAGACGTTTTCCTCAAAGGGAAAAGTGGGAAAAACCAACAGGACCAAGGCAACTCCTGAGGGGAAAGAGAACGGATAGTGCCAAAGATAGGGATCCGATCTCCACTCCATGCTTGCCAGATCTCTGTGACCTTAAGAAAAACTACTAAATCTTTCTCAGTATGTTTCTTCATCTTAAAAATAGAAATAATGGGGCGCCTGGGTAGCTCAGTGGGTTAAAGCCTCTGCCTTCAGCTCAGGTCGTGATCCCAGGGTCCTGGGATCGAGTCCTGCATCGGGCTCTCTGTTCCGCAGGGAGCCTGCTTCCTCCTCTCTCTCTCTCTGCCTGCCTCTCTGCCTACTTGTGATCTCTGTCTGTCAAATGAATAAATAAAATCTTTAAAAAAAATAGAAATAATGACAGCTCCTTTAGATGGTTTTGCATTGTCTGGCCAGAGCGGCTATGTCCAGCTTAAGACACCATGAGCACTCAGGAAGTAGTAATAACTCATATGTACAGAAGCCTCGCCATGTTTGGGATATTATGCTTAGCACTTTCCATTCATTTCTTCATTTATACATTCACTCAACAAGGACTTCTCAAGTCAACACTTGCTCTATGCCAACCACTGTGCTAAGCCTTAAAAATTCATCAGCGAGCAAGGTAAGCAGACTCTCTTCCCTCTTTGTGTTCAAGAGAAGGTTTAAAGGAGAGAAACACATTTTTTCACAGGTCAACTCACTAATAAATAGTAAGCCGCCACAGTTAAAAACAAGCATGACAGGAAATCTGGGGATGGGGTCTATGTTTCCGAAAAAGGACTAGTCCGGCAGGCTGATGAATAAGATCTAAGTTGTCCAGCTACAAAAATAGCAAGATGCCGGATGATTTTTCAGACTTCTTTGTGGTATCTTAAAGCTGTGTTTATTTAAGAAAAAAGAAACAAATTATAGACAAATAAATATGAGAACAAGCGGAACCGGGGTGGACATAGATGGGGCAAACACACAAAACTCTGTTGTACCTTTGCTCAGGTGGCCGAACCCCACCCTGTTACGTCCCTGCATGGTCTCTAGCTCTGTGCCACAGAGGACTAGGAAGGCAATCTTGTGTTCATTAGCACTGTCTACCCCCCTAACTGAGATAGGTGCACAGGCTTGAATACCCAGCAAAAAGAAAAATAAATTATCATCAATTGCAGACTTAAAACTGGATATAAAGACAACTGCCCACTCTGAAATGTGGGACGCAAAGTGAACTCCAGGCACTGGATCATCACTGCTGACTAGGGAAGAGCGAACACAATATTTTATTTTATGAAACTTGTCTGTCCGTGGTTAGAGCCGTTCCTCATTCATGTATCACTGAACATCTTATCAAGCCAACTTTAGTCCTTACATTGCAAAAACTCCACCAAATACAACTATATATTGTGATCTCCAAGGAGTTAAAGCAGACCTCAAGAAGAATCCAGTTCACATTCCTCTCCAGAAAGCATCGGGATTATCTTTCATCCCCCTGTGTGTTGGGCAAATAAAAGGTTGAGGTTTTTCCAGTTTTCAATTCACCTTGATTTGAGTTACTAGTAAAAACTGTCCTCAGATCAAGTTCTTGCCTTTTCCTGTGCATATGTCTTTTGATGGTATCCGTGGATTCTGGGTCATCTAAAAAGCGGTGTAGTTACTGAAAACCATCTTTTAAAATAATTCCTGCACCGTGCTTGAGCCCCTCCCTCTGTGAGGATTTACCCCAGTCTTTCCCTAAAATGTTCAGATTCAGTGACTGGTGCTCAGCAGTGGAACGTGGTCTTCTGAACTGTTATTTTACAGCTGCAACTAGACTCAAGGTTATAAAAGAGAAAATCACCAGATCACTGCACCATTGTGGTTCAGAACCCAGGCAGTGGTTCCGTGCCCTGCCTCTGATGACAGGCATCAGGAGTCACCGTGCACAGAAACTTCTTTTTTTTTTTTAAGATTTTATTTATTTATTTGACAGACAGAGATCACAAGTAGGCAGAGAGGCAGGCAGAGAGAGAGAGGGGGAAGCAGACTCCCTGCTGAGCAGAGAGCCCGATGCGAGACTCAATCCCAGGACCCTGGGACCATGACCTGAGCCAAAGGTAGAGGCTTTAACCCACTGAGCCACCCAGGCGCCCAGAAACTTCTTATGCTAGATGCATTTTGTGCTGCTTTGATGAATGCTCATTTTAAACTCAAAGAGCAGAGATGGCATTTGTAAAGTGATGATGGTCCTCATACGCATAACACGGGCCTTATAATGACACCAAACTGCTTCCAGCGGCGTCAAATGAAAGCAAATTCCTACTTCCTCTCTCTGACCAGCTGGCTGTCCTTGATCAAAAATTACCTTCACTGCCCATCATGTTGTTAGTGGTTAAAACTTACCATTTAAATTGTAAGCCGCAAAATCTAAACGGAACTGCATGTGTGATCTTTGTCACCTCATTTTCATGAATGGAAAAGAATATTCTGACACAAAAATTACATACTTAATTCTAGCTCACCCTCTCCGCTGACCTCCATCCCACACTGCCTTGGGTTGATTTCCTCATCCATCAGTGGGTCAAAGTAATTTCTGCTGTATTCATTTCCTGTGGAAAGTACATGAAGTAAGGGTCAGTGATTATTAGAAGCACATGAACCAAAATGTTAATTTTGAAATCGACACCAGCACAGAAGGGCCATTTTAGCTACTTTATAAGCTTAATTTTTGTACAAGTCCTTCCAGGCCTCCCTTTTTTGTAATTATCATCTTGCAAAAGGTCAGAAAAGGTAATTCAAGAAACAAGTTCACACTATCTTTCGGTTGCTAAAAAATTAATGAGAAAATGACCAAATGTAGACTTTAGAATAATAAGAATAACAATAATAAAAACTTAAGCAAAATTATGTTTAGGATACGCTCAAGAAATGGACATTGTTGGATTATAATGATGTTTAGGGTTTACTGATCATTCCGTTTACCTGCTTGCATATCCACTCCCCAAGTCTGCTGTGTTGTTGTTTTCAGAATTGTCATGGATTTCATAGTGTCTTAATTAAGAGAAACTATAACAAAATTTCCATATTGACAGTTGAAGATAAAGAAAGAGAGAAAGTGAAAAGAGAGAGAGAGAAAGAAGGAATTGAGGGAGGGAAGGAAAAAGGAAGGAAGGAAAGGAGGAAGGGAGGGTAGGAGACAGAGAAAAAAGAAAGTAAGAGGTATTTTTGCTTGGTCAGCTTAAGTTACAGGAAGGGAAGGTACAAATGATGTAGTCAGAAATTTTGTTCAATACACATCAACAATCTCAACAAACAACCCCAAAATCCCACTTTACATTCCCCACTTATTTATCTTGATAATCAAACTGTAGCATCGAATGGGACTTTGTAATAGAGAAAAGGGTCTCTTATCAATTTTTCAAATCTAGTTTCATACTTTCTGCAGACTGAGATGTATATGTCTGTTGCTAGCAATTTCCATTCAGTAAAATATAACCTCCTCTGACGATAATTCAAGTTGCCTCAAACACTGCAGAAGAAATAAAGCATCATCGACCGAAAACAATAGGGTTGCAAGTATTGTTCACAGGAAAGGGTTAACAAATACCAGGTATACTGTGATCCTCCATCGTATATTTGATTTAGGATCAAAAATAATCCAAACAGCAGCTCCTTTTCCAAGACTAAATGGAATTTTGATATGAACCGAGGTTTAATTTATATTTCTGGACTGGCACATTTTTGCTGTCAGTCTCTGTTCTATCAACGTAGTAAGTACAAGAACTGAAAATCTGCTTTTCCTTGAGGTCTCAATAAAGAAAAAAATAAATGAGTTTCATTTTTGTTACTCTATCTGTCAACAACTACTAGGCTGGTATGAATCTTGGCAGTATGTAATCAAAGTCTTATGTACTGCAATAACACAGTCATTCTACCTCATTCATGTAATTGTTTTTGTGTTTTTTCCCCCTCTACCACAAAGCACTGTGGTACCCGAAGCACACACTTCCATATGCTAGCAAAATAATTCGCCTCTATTAAAGCAAAAGTGGCAGTGTATTTCTTATTATTATCACCCACCCGCAGCAGTCAACCGTGGGGACCCAGATCCTGCAATCACCCCCGGTCCAAGACTCGATTCTTTGTCTAACGGAAACGACTTCGTAAATAATATCAACTTAATCAAGACCTTGAAAAAAGCCACAGAGTGCAGTCGCTTTTAACCTAGAGTCTGGGGAAGTTTATCTGGTCTGCAGGTTCTCAAACCCTTTTCATCCCTGCTGTCAGTTCAGAAAGAAGGGTCCTGCCCAACTGCGCAAGGAGGCCTGCGCGCAGGGAGCCTCCAGACCCCCAAGTCTCCCCTCGCGGGCTCCGTGCTTCTGCGCGCAACTGGGAGACGCGCCCCTCGAAGGTCTACGGATGTTTTCAACGTCTATGCAAATCGTTCCTCCCACATTCAGGCCGGGTTGAGGCATACATGTAAGTTACAAATGCCACTCCTGGAGTGACTTATGTTGTGTTTCGTGTTCTGGGATACGGCAAATAGCATTTTACAGGTAAAGGCTTATGAGGAATCTTTACAAAGAGGCAATCCACGGATTCCCTTTAAGCATCCCTAAATTCTGCATGATGTCATATCATACCATATCATATTACAATCATATATTATATTACATTCATATATTTATATAATTAATATATTTATATCATTCATTTATTTTATATAATTCACTTATTTTTACAATTTATTATTTTCCACTATATTTCACATCATGTTGAACATTGTTTTACATATACAATATTATACTTATTTTCTGTCTCCCCCACCAAAAAAAAAAATCTTTTTAACTAAAATAATTTTTTTTTTTTTTTTTTTTTTTTTTTAACTAACCTACAAGTGCTCCATGAGGACCGTGAGGTCTCCATGAGGTCTGCAGTGTTTACTGCAGACCGCTCAGTGGCTAGAAGCGTGCCTGGCACACAGAAATACTCATAATATCTGAATTCATTCGCTAAGAAAATCTCTCTCAGAAACCTACAGCAGTATCTAAATTCTTCCCTTGTCCCAATGTTCTATCTTGATTAAATGAGCAACTTTCCCCCCCACCTTCATTTCTCTCTTCCTTTCTATCCTCCATCCCCTCTAGCTTTCCCTTCAATACCCCCTGCCCTTTACTTTTTTTTAACTGAGTGCTTTCTAGGAACCAAACACTGTGTCTGGATTCTAAAAACAAACCAATGAAATACCGTGGCCCTGACCTCAGAGCACCGTGAGCTCCAAGAACAAGGAAGGCAGACATGCGCAGTCTGGTTAAGATTTCATACTGTGGTAAAGGGTGGGGCTCTGTCTGGCCACACAGCAGGAGCTTCCGGCCCCTCCTGGGGACTTCAGAGAAGACTCTCTGGAGAAACTACCATCCGAAGTAAATTTTGAAGATTCCTCAGTAGTCCCAGAATTGAGTTTAATTTATGGGTTTTTTTTTGTTTTGTTTTGTTTTTTAAGATTTTATTGATTGATTGATTGATTGATTGATTTGAGAGAGCGAAAGAGAGACAAAGGACCAAAGGAAGGGGGAGGGAGAAGGACAAGCAGACTCCGTGCTGAGCTTGGAACCAGAGGTGGGTCGGTCTCACCACCCTGAGATCGTGACCTGAGCGGAAATCAAGAGTCAAGTGCTTAACCGACTGAGCCACCCAGGTGCCCCCAACTCATGTTTTTCTTCAAATTATTATTAGGTTGTGGTACAGTGTCACTTTACGCTGCATGATGTTTCATATCTATTCACTTGACCAATATTTAGTGGGTGCCTATTATGTAAATATGTCAGTAAAATAAAACGCTCAAAAATCCTTCCCTTCACAGAGCCTGCGTTCTAGGAATGGAAGAATAAAAGCAAATGAATATCTGGACACCTGGGTGGTTCAGTCGGTTAAGTGTCTGCCTTTGACTCAGGTCATGATCCGGGGGTTCTGGGATCCAGTCCCCCACGGAGCTCCTTGCTCAGCGGGGAGCCTGCTTGACTTTCCTTCCCTCTTCCTATGACCCTCCCCCTCAACTCACCCTCTCTCTCTCTCCCAAATAAATAAATAAATAAATTTACACACACACACACACACACACACGGATTCTGTGCCATCTAAAATATATATATATAAACATACATATATACATATATATGTATGTATATATATCTCCCCCTGCTTGTGCTGGCTATCAAATACATAAATAAAATCTTTTAAAATCTTTTTTAAAAAAGCAAATGAATATTTATACTTTATAGGTTTTTTTAATAGTGATTAGTGACATGGGAAAAAATAAGAGCCAGATAAGGATGATTATGCCCCCCAAGGAGGAGGAGGTGTCACATTTCTCGTATAACCCTTTGTTTCAAACTAAGAATGACAACTCAGGATTAAATAACTATACTCTCGAGACTATGGAGATAGTGAATCCATAATGTTTATAATAATTATAATTACTATCAGTTATTCAGTTATATATAATTATAAATCATACTTATAATTTATTATTTGCAAGGTTACAATTTTGTCAATTTCTTGGTATAACATAATTCAGCCTATGAGTCAGGTAAGAACCTACTCTTAAATATCAAAACAATTCCTCCTTTTTACTGGCATATCTTGCCCTCATAAACCAATAACCTAAATACAGTAAGCAGAGTTTAAGACAGTGAAGCACATGGAGTTTAGTATAAATTTGGAAACAGCAGATCTCATCTTAGCACTAGCTCCTCTGCTCATGTTTCATTGGATAGTGTCAGGATTTAATAGAGTGGGATGGCTTCAGAATAGGGTGTCTATTACCAGAAGGTAGGTTACTAATAGGATAAATTTCTGAAAGTGCCCTAATCATTCAGAATATGCTTTTGGATATATCTACAATCATCTCACAGGAAAATTAATAGACCCACTGAGAAATTCAAAGTAGGGCATTTAGCAATGTACATACAACAGATTTTAATTTGGCTGGTATTTAACTGTTTGTTATATTCAGATGAATAACCTGACGATCACATACGCAAATATATATACGTTAACGTATGACTCTCCACTGAAGCAATTGGATGTGATACATAAATTTATAAATCAATACACTCTTCTTGTCCATACTATAGTGAGTCTATTTTTGTTTTCAGCCTCCTGGAATTAGCTGTTCGATGTTTAGAATCTGCATCAGTTCTAATGCATTGCTCATGCCGCTTTTGACTGAACTGGGGGAGGAAAGCACATGTACTCGCCTCGGCCCTTCCACACATATCAGGTTTTCCTATCACTTAACTCAGAGCAGCACAGAATGTAATCAGGGCTTTTACTTAAATTACACCGTACATGAACTTTGGTCAGGAAATCCTCCAGTGTGCACCCATGCAGTTCCTCAGGGGCTGTGAGAGCGAGAATGAAATTGCCCACCAGAGGAAGGTTAGTGTGAATCATGGAAGTGTCTTGGCTCAACGAGGCAATCACTTCCTTTCAAATCAGCTAGGTTAGCTCCAGAGGAAGAAAATCTGAATGCATCTGTCTGTTCCTTGGGAGGCTTTTATGGACTTCGTTCTTGTCCTTTTCCTGTGAATTCACCTGCATCCGCTCAGCCTTTTATCACCAATCATCATGTTATCTATAATATGCTATAAATTAGATAAGTTAAACACAAGGCTTGCATGTAAACTAAGTCACTAACTAAACAATTCACATTCTGTGATTGTAGCCATACACCAATGTTTTACAAACTAGAATATTCTCCTGAACAGTATTCCTCTTAAAGGCACGAAACCTCTGTAACTATAATTAAATTTGATTCCCATGAACTTTATGAATAAATTTGAGAAAACTTCCTATGTTGCCCTCTTTGAAAATCCAGTGTGAAGAACTTAGATTTAAATGTCCACAAGGCCTGATGTATGAAACATAAATTTGGAAATCAGAGGCTGTAATGGGATGTAGCAAGGGGAAACTATGTCGGATTCAAACACGCTCTGCCATACCAAACCAATCCAATGCTATTTTATAAAGTTGATGTACAAACATATTTTAAATTAAAGACAACTAAAGATACAAGGGTACTTCCTACTATGATAAAGAATAGTTATCTTAATCCGAAGTCTTCATTACACTAAATAACTAAACAGAAAAACAAAACCCAAATAAACATCAAAAAAAGAAAACCTAATGACAAAAACTCAAAGTACGACTCAGACATTCACTATCAATATTATCATTCAACATTCTTAGAAATCTTGGCCAAAGCAGTTAGAACAAATATAAGGGGGGTGGAGGGGCGAGCTAGGATTATTGAAAATAATTATATTTTGTATAAATTATTATTTGAAGATAATGAGCTTCTCTACCATGAAAACAGGAGATTTAACCAAAAAACTTTTAGAACAAAGAATATATTATTGGCATAATTTCTTGAAAATAACCGGATAATCATTAAGAATCATTAATTTTTCAGGGCACTGGGTGGCTCAGTCAGTTAGGCATCGGCCTTCAGCTTAGGTCATGATCTTGGGGTCCTGGGATTGAGCCCTGCCTCAGGGACCCTGCTTCTCCCTCTGCCCCTTCCCCCTGCTTGGAATAAAATCTTTTAAAAAAATAATCATTAACTTTTCTAAATATGAATTATAGCCACTTAGAAGATAATGAATATAGAAAACCAACACCCATAAAAAAGCTCCAGATAGTTCTCAAAAATTAACTTATTTATTTTAGATTTTTCATAGGAATCCATAGATGGTCATCTAGAATATTCATCTTATTCAGAAATTCAAACTAAAAGACATGGATTTTTTAACATCAGGATTAAAAACAGCAAACAGACCCCATTTCCTTTTTCTTCTTTATAGAAAGGCTAACCTGTGACAATTGCTTGGCTGGGGACACTATATTCCAGAGCTGGTGGCCTGCTGGACAAATTAGCTTTCTCCACTGTGTATTCTCACTTCCTTTCCAAATCTTGTGGGTATCTGAGATATCAGTGATTTGAAAATCTAAATAGGGTAACGGTTGAAGTTTGCTAACAAGTACTAATTAATTGAGCCATATTCATTCTTCCCCTAAGGCCCTCCCTCATGGTAAATTATGAGGCATCTTAACTTTCAAACCACTGGAGTGTTGTTGAGTGCATAACTGCTTTATCCCTGGTCCCCCAAGGCACTGAGGCATCATGGGCTCCTCTGGACCTCAAATCCTCAGAGTTAAACCAAGTCCCTAAGGAGCTAACTTCTAAACAGGAAGATCTTTCTGTTACTTAAGTAATGGTGATATTTCAAAGGTTAAGTATAAATATATTATTTTTTTTTTAACACACGTTTAAAAGTCCTTCCCAAAATACCAAAGTAGGTTTCCTTTTTTTCTAGTTTGAAGCCTGGCAGTATTACTCTACATGGAAATCAATCAACGTATATCATGTGTAATACCACCTTCAAATTACAATATACCTAAAATTAGACATCAGTCACCCTCTAATCTTTTTTATTGTGTCTTCATTCATTTAACAATACATCTTCCTCCTGGATCTAAGATTACTTTTATTATGCACTGTATTTAAGGCTTCATTTGGGTAGTAATGTTTTCATCACACTAGAGCACACTTCAGTATGGAAGCAATCAATATCATGGATTATTAGATTTCATTTAGACAATCTTAATAATCCTTGCTCTAAAAAAATCTGAAAATTTACAGACATCTACACTTTATCTCATAAAACAAAAGGTTAAAAGACTTCCCCAAGGTTTTTGTTTTGTTTTGTTTTAAGATTTTATTTATTTATTTGAGAGAGAGAGGGAGTGAGAGACCACACACAAGGGGAGTGGCAGAGGGAGAGGAAGAAGCAGGCTTCCCCACTGAGCAAGGTGCCCAATGCAGGGATTGGATCCCTGGATCCTGAGATCATGACCTAAGAAGAAGAAAGACGCTTAACCACCTGCGCCACCCAGGCGCACCCCTCCCTCCCTGATTTTTTAATGAGATTTTTGGTCAATTATTCTGATGAAGACTAAGGAAAATCATATTTTCTGTTAAAATCTCTTTAATAGAAAACAAAATTGATCTGAAAGAAACTCTAAATGGACTTATTTGGAGATTAAGGACTAGTTTATACCAAAAGCATAAATACTAAAGTCATGAAAAACTTTTCAAGTAAAATTGTTCTTAAAATGGAAATGCAACCAGTCACCTCTGGTCAACATGATGACTTGCAAAGCTTGAAATTTATACGAAATTTCATCGATACAGTGTAACTTCTTATTCTGGTAGGAAAATATGTCTTTCAGAATTTCACCAGGGACACCGGGTGGCTCAGTCAGTAAAGCATTTGACTCTTGATTTTGACTGAGGTCTCGATCTCGGAGTAGTGAGATCGAACACCATGCTGGGCTCCATGCTCAGTGCAGAGTCTGCTTGAGATTCTCTCTTTATCCCTCTCCTCCACTCTCTCTTTCTCTCTCTCCCCTGCTCAAAATAAATAAATGAATCTTTAAAAAAAAAAGTAAAAAATAAAATTTCACCAAATATTTCAGAGGATATGGGTAAACAATCCAGTAACATGTCCAATCACTAACACACTGCATTGCTAATGTATCAGAAAACATTGTTCTCTCAATTTTTACTATGTAGTTGTTTACAGTGGGAAAATAATTAGATTTCTGTTATATCAACTATGTGATATCCAGTCTAGTGTTTTGATGATTCTAAGATTCTTAGCCATAATTTTCACCACTGTATAGATTCCTGTGCTCACATTTTTATTTTAAAACCATATAAATTTCACTGGTATAAACATAAATCCAGTGGTTTATATCAGTGAACTGGAGTAACAAGACAATATCTCCCAAAGTTAAAATCATACTTTAAAAAAATCTTATTCCAACTAACCACGTATGAAAAAGTTTATAAAATATTATTTTACAAACAAAGTCACCTATTGGGGATTTTGCTAACATCAACTTGAAGAGAATATAGAAAATAATTGTGCTTAATGGCTGGGAAAGTGTTACCCATGGTTCAATTTTAGCATTAACAAGTAGGAACAGACAACACAAATAGACATTCTGCTGATTTCCTGACCAAATCTGTCTGATTAACTGGAAATAAACATTTATCTCTGAGAAGACAATAAATTAAACTTTTCTTATTCTATTGAAATTCTCAAAACTCAAACATCTGTTTTAAACGCTCTTTTCTCAACTAGACAAACACTGTTCTAGAACTCTGTTACTCCATTTAAAAAAAAAAAAAAGTACAGGAAAGTAATCTTAAGTTGATTTATGTTGATTTGTATAAACTCACTAAATATTTCATCTTTTGTATCTCTCTCTCTCTCTCTCTCTCTATATATATATATATATATATATTTATCTCAGAAGGAAGGATACTTTCCTGAGTGCTTATTTTTAGCCTTTGAAGTCAATGAAAGAAATTCAAATCACTTAGGAACCAAATGGTATCTACAGACACAAATCCAGGTCAGTTCAATAAATCTAAAAGCAAATGGTTTTCCTGTATATATCCTTTATCTTAATAACAGGTGAAATGTCTGAAAGCAAAAAATATAAATATTTTTAAATATTCTATAAATTTCATAGAACACTTGTTTCCCATCTTAAGGGAAAATAGCTATAAGTGAGAGAGATCTAAACAGTTTTATTCAATATAACCTCTAAAATAATCTAGGCTATGGGTGTACATGGGTAGCTCAGTTGATTAAGCAACCAACTCTTTTTTTTTTTTTTTAAAGATTTTATTTATTTATTTGTCAGAGAGAGAGGGAGAGAGAGCGAACGAGCACAGGCAGGCAGAGTGGCAGGTAGAGGCAGAGGGAGAGGGAGAAGCAGGCTCCCCGCTGAGCAAGGAGCCCGATGCGGGACTCGATCCCAGGACGCTGGGATCATGACCTGAGCCGAAGGCAGCTGCTTAACCAACTGAGCCACCCAGGCGTCCCTAAGCAACCAACTCTTGATTTCAGCTCAGGTCATGATCTCAAGGCCATGAGATTGAGGCCTGAGTTGAGCTCCCTCTGAGCGTAGAGCCAACTTAAGATTCTCTCTCTACATATCCCTCTTCCCTACCTCCTGCTTTGCACATGTACACGTGCATGTTCTCTCTCTCTCTAAAAATAAAATAAAATAATCCAGGCTATGTGCACTATGGGGAAAAACAATTCTCATCACATATGTGCTCAGATGATTTGAATTATGCACTTAACACGTATACTTATATCTTTTTTTTTTTTAATTTTTGTATAAGTGTCTCTTTAATGGCCACACCAATCTGAAATTAGATTTAGGGTTGCATTTATAACCTTAATCCAGGACTTTTTCAGTTTAGGCACAACTATTGTAGGTTCCCTACCCTTACTTCAAACTACTCCTTATTTCTTCTGGAAGGATCTAAGGCCTTAGATCACATATGCTCCAACGAATTCCCCTCAGTGTCTTTGGAACATTGACCATTGTCGTTCTCCACTGCTCAGGCTTCAGCTTTGCTGCTGCCAATGTAAATGTTTTTATGCTAACAAAGGTGCTCTTCAAACCATATTGATCATGAGATCAGTGATGGCAACTCCATTCCATGAAGCCACAGGAAAACCACTTCCTCTCCATTCCAGAACTGCTGCTGAGGTCACTTCAATGCTGCTGGGGCCACTGTTGCCTCCAATACTAATTTCTGCTAGTACCTCTTATAGGCCATGTCATGTTCTCACCAACATCTTCTCTGGTTCTGCTCAAACCTTGGACTCGCACTCATAACCATCCCACATCCCACTGACAATGTCAAGTGAAGGGATATACATCATCTTTGCTAATGTGATATTCCTCCACATCATACAAATTAGCAGGTAGAGACACTGAGATCCCCAACAACTGACAGAGATCTTAGTTTTTATTCCAAGCCCCTCTCCCAAAAACCCAGGAATAAATGCCTGGGGATTAGATCATGGGACAACATGATTGACAAACACTGTACTGTGATCAAAATTACCCTTCCTCTCTGGCCTTGAGCTATTGGCATGACATCAAGTTTGTGTGCCTGTCTGTGTCTTTCCTTGGAATTAACCCTTTCCTAGGGGTCATCTTACTTTTTTCTTAAATGGAAATGCAACACATGATTCAGTCAAATGGCAGCTGAAAAGAGCTTAGCAAAGTTTGAATTTAAGATGGAATTTCATTGATGTAGCCTACCTCCTTAAATCTGATGGCCAGAAAGTTGTTTTTGTTTTTGTTTTTTTTTTTAATTTTCACCCAATATTTAAAGGAAACCAGGTTTAAAAAAAAAAAAGTTCTGTCTACCTGCTAAGATACTGGCCATATCACTAACATATCAGAAAACCTAAATTTCTATATCAGCTTTTTAGATAAAAAGCTATCTTCATTATAGACTCCTTCAAACCACAAATCCTCACACATGCTTAGTCCGAGGTTGAACATATTTGAATCAACTAAACTGGGATCCCACTCACACACACATACACACACACATACACACTTCTATTTCAATCCATACTTCTAGAATCACCCAATTTAAGAAATGCTATTTATAAAATAGATGTAAAATACCTCTATGAGAAAATGTTGCTTTTTTGAGAGGACCAGATTAACCTGGATTAATTAATTAAATCTCAGTGTGACTTTGCAGATGCAATATGTTGGATGAACACAGAGAGATTCCATGTCTGCTTGCTCAATTTTGTATCTCCCAACTGTACTAAGGATAGTGCTTGACAAATGGAAAATACTCAGTTGATAAGCTTTTCAGTAAATGAGGAGGGGGAAATGGAGAAATACATATGCATTTTTTATTTTATATACATAACTTCTAAACAAAATATTATATAAATCATTTCATATCCAACTAATCACACATAGACCACTCCTATTTTTAAGTTGTCCTGATGTTGTTAACCATAGGATATGATCAGGAAATCATCAAAGGCATAGGAACTATAAGGGACAGTTATCAGATTCTTGTTTGGTTGATTTATGTTGCTGTCTTGCATCCGTTTCCTCTCTCTACCAGCATCCTGATTTCCTAGTACCCAGGGCGTATCATCCTGATGGTCCAGTAACTCCAAATTCCCATCTCCAACTACAGAAGCTGGGGAAGGCAAACAGAACCTACTTATCCTGCTCTGATAAAACCAGGAGGCAAGCAAGCGACCTGGGCATGGCCAACCCAATGGTCTTCCCTAGGACTTTGAGTAAGTGAAGAAAGGATGGAGAGAACACTAGAAATAACCTCCACGAAAGGCAGGAATTAAAAGGAAAGAATTTCCCAAGTGCAATGAAATCACTCACCATGAGTGGAACTGTTCTAACCACTTCTTTTTGTTGTTGTTCCTTTTTCTGCTGTTGTTGTTCTGCCCACTTCTACAATGCTTTCTTATTTCTCTTCTAAAGCCCTTCCGTAGCTCCTTCTCACATGTGTCCCACATTCCATTTTACTGTCATCTATACTTCAGGCATTCTCTACCTGTTTAGTGCCGCCATTTTTTTTTAAGATTATTAAATATTCCCTTTTGTCCCATCCAGCCCTCAAGCCCTGGTTAGGTTCAGAACCTAAGCAGACTCCTCTCTTTTTTGAAATTCTAAGCAGTTGTAATTTCTCTGCTACTTCCCCTTTCAAGTACTATAATTCAGAATTTCCCTTTCTCAGAGGGCTAATCATCATCAGGCCAGGGCATAGCTGGGAATGAGCAAAGAGGGTGAGCTGGGATCAGAAAAGCATTCTACACACAGGAAGCGTAAGTTCTGGGCCAAATGGAACAGAGGACAGGTGCCCCAAAATAATCACATATATTCTTACTAATTTTTTTTAAGCACCTAAAAGGTGGAAATGTATTGATATTTACTGATAGGATGATAATTTGTGCTCATTTCAATAGCACTGTGGGGGAAATATCTAATTACTCTTTTACCTAAGTAATCATATTGGTAGATGAAATAAATTTCCTTTTTTTAAATATTAATAAGAAACACTGTGTTCTATAATATGGAGAAGTTTCTAAATTCACATATTTCAAATATTCTTCTTCATTCACAGTGTGTAAAAGTGCACATTTCATTTGTAATTGAAACTTTTTTGGAGGCTCTTCCAAAGACAGGCAAAACAGGATGGGTTTGAGTAGAGATACAGCAAATAATTTTTTGTTTAATGTTGACTATGTTCCAGAAGAGAGATGGTATAATGTCTACCCATGTAATGTCTGGCTGGTTTTGTCAGGATGATAATAAATCATTTCTGGATTTTCCATCTAAAGCTTCTTCTTTTTGCTTCTTCCACTCTGCTCTACTTTTGAGCTATAAAATTTTTGCTCTCTCCATTTTCCAGAATCAGGCCAACTATCACTCATGACAATTACTACCTTCCATGCCCATTCTCATCTCCAAGATATGGGAATAAGCCCATAATAGTAGCTCTCAACCCAGCTATCCATCAAAATTTCTTGTAGAAGATCTGGAATATAGACCTGCCCAAGAGTCATCCTGGAGGCTATAACTGCCAAAGGACCCTTGGCTCCCCAGATAATTCTGATAGATAGCCAGGGTTAAAAAAACACCAACACAGGAATATAAATTCTAGTTTCAGGGATATCTTAGAATGTTAAATCAACATACCTTTACCTAACCAATTATACTTTCCTTATAGAAACTCATACATACAAAACCAACATCAAGATAGTTGCTGTTTGGAATAAGCCTTCTTTAAAATCATGGAGAAGTTACTAATTCCTGGTACATAGAAGAATTCACTCAGTCTATCTCCAGGAATACCCTTTGTATTCAGACTTTTTTTTTTTTTTCTTTAAATATCACAGAAATGATGTCAGGGACTCCTGGATGGCTCAGTCGGTTAAGCATCTGACTCTTGATTTCAGCTCAGGTCCTGATCTCAGGGTCATGAGATAGAGCCCTGTGGAGAAGTTCGCACTCAGCAGGCAATCTGCTTCTCTCCCTCTTCCTCTCCCTTTGCCCCTCCCCCAGCTCACATGCACACTCTAAAATAAATAAACAAAAAAGAGAAAGAAAGAAGGAAATGATGTTAGAAATGACAAGTACAATTGAGACTGTGTTGGGAATATTATGCATTTGGGGGGCTGAGATGTTATAGTTCTCTAAGAGTTCTGTAAATTCTACCACGGAGATTTTTACAGCAAAACTTCCAGGTCTAATTAGTTATAATCACATTGCTCAATACCAGCCACCAATCATGTATGCCTATGGAGCATCCTGAAATTAAGGAATTTAAGATTTTCTGTTAATGTAAAACAAATTTCAAATACTTCATATCAAAAAAAAGGAAAATATTTTTACATTTTTATGTTGAGCATAAGCTGAAATAATAATATTTATAGATATTGTTTTTAAAAAATGTATTATTAAAATTAATTCACTAGTTTCCTTTTAATTTTACCAGTGTGGGCTATTAGAAAATGCCAAGTTATGTATCCAGCTCACATTATATTTCTATTGGGTAACACTTTCCTATATTTATTTCCACCCTAACACTTATCACAAGTGTCATCCTTTCCATAGGCTTCACCTTATCCTCTCTCACCCACACCTGATCTACCTAAAAGTAATTATTCTCCATGACCTGCTTTATTCAACTTCTAAAGCCAAGTCATCAAGTGGTACTCCACCTCTGAATATTCATCAACAACCTTCAAATTCAAGGTTTCCACATAGACTTCTTATCCTTTGGGATCACAGAGAATAAGAATTCCTACTGAAAACAAACAAACACACACACACAAAACAAACAAACAAAAAACAGGACACCTCTGCTCAATATAAATTATAAAATATAAATAGAAATGAATAGAAATTTTACAGAAAAACATCCTGTTCCAGCCACCAATTGGGCTATGGAACACACCTCTCTCCTCAGGGTCTAACAGTGAAATACCGTACCTCCATAAGAAAGACTAATTTTTCATCAGGGGAACCGAAGACCTAAAAAATGTCCTTGGGCTGAAGATACCAGTTTTCCTTCAGTCCAGGGTTGGACAAGAAGTCAGACAAATGCCATGGCGCCCTAAACCTCCTTCATGCTGCTGAGCCTCTGCCACTCCGCCAGCATTTTCTTTGCCCATTTGGGAGGCCACTGATCCCGAATGTCGGACCCTACTGTAGACAGATCTGTAGAGAACATCTCTAGATGTTATCCTGATACTCCTTGGCAATGCTCCATCCCTAGATGCCGTGACATTTCCCATAAAAAAGAGAGATGCTGTAGGGCAGAGGGGTGAGATGTGTAGATCATAGCGTCAAACAAGACTTGGTTCAAGTCTCTTACTCTACCCTGTATTCTCTTTCTTACTTTAGTCAAGTTGAAACGT